>NW_027555958.1:7090654-7740654 GCF_003287225.1 Phascolarctos cinereus | reverse complement strand
GGCTGGAACTAGATTCTGAAAACCAAACCAGACAGAGTTTTGAATAGTCTCTGTACGAGAGATTGAGGGTTAAAATCACTTTATCAATGACTGTTGAACTCTAGCATACAACATAGACTTATTTCCAGACTTCATTGGGCCAACTATCTCATCAATGGGAGTGCCCCCTTTACCACTGTAGACTGCAGCCCTCCATGCTCTCTCATCTTGTGTAGCTCTTGTCCAAACCCAAGTATTTAACAAAATGGTCACAAAATGTCAGAGTTGGAAGGGGTCTTTGTGGCCATCTAGTCCATCCCATGATCCAAAGGAACCTCCACTACAATATAACCTGGAGATAGTCAGTCATTCAGCCTCTGATTGAAGATCTCCAGGGAAGAGGAATCTATTACCTCTTGAGAAAACCCATCGTACTATGAGACAGCTCTCATTGTTAATGGGTTTTTCCTGACATTGATCCTAAATTTGTCTCTTTGAAGCCTCTACCCTCTAGGACCAATCAGAACAAGGTTAATTATTCCTCTGAAGGCAGTTAGCAACTTTTAATAAGCACTTACTATGGGCTGGGCACTGTGCTAGGTGCCAGGAATCCAAAGAAGACAAACCACACGGCCCCTGCCCTCAAGGTGCTCATGTTCTGTAGGAGGAGACAATATGACCAGAACTGGTTCCATAGACACTGTATGTGGAATAGATGAGGGAGGATGCTAGAAGCTGCTGGGACAAGGCAAGGCCTCCTGCCAAAGTGGGCTGGGAGCTGAATCTTGAAGGAAGCTGAGGATACCAATGATTGTTAGGGAAGCTTTCCTCTCATCCATCTTTGTCTTGGATCTGGGCTCAAGGCGTCTCACAATGGACTAACTCATGGTAGAGCTGCTTACACAGGTGTTAAATGGAAGAGCAGACATATGGAGGGCAAAGGCAAGTTATTCCCCTCCAGATGGCCTTAAGCAGACATGGGTACTCTTGAGGAACTCCCCCCATCCCAGCCAGGCCTGCAACCCAGGACTCAACCGCTGGCCCTGGGAATCTGCTCCACAAGGACAGAGGCTTCTGGCAGAGCCAAGAGACTGTCCCTTGGGCCTGGGGGCTGTCAGGGAGGTTGTGCCTCTAGTAGGGTCTCTAGGTAAAGCACTGCAGCAGAGGCGATTTGACTCAAGTATAATGTGGCCCAGATGGTATTGGCCCCATATTCTCTACTCCGGTGTCAAGAATGAGAGGCAAGGTGATACAGCCAAGGCAATGGAGAAACTCTCGGGGAAACCCACAGAAGTCGACCAAAGCTGTCCTCTGGGGGCCAGCAAATCAAGCTCAATCTCTCCCATGTGACAGTCCTTGAAATAGTTGAAGACAATGTCACGTGCCCCCTGACACTTTTCTCCTCCCAGAAAAATAATTTCAGTTCCTTCAGCTACTTGTCATACAGTATGGACCCAAGGCCCTTCCCCATCATGGCCACCCTTCTCTGGGCATTCTCCAGCTTAGCGATGACCTTCCTACACTGTGGTTCCCAAAACTGAACAACTTACCTCGATCAATCAGTTAGCATTTATTGGGCACCTGCTATATGCCAGGCACTGATGCGGTCTGACCAGGACAGAGGACAGTGGAACTTTCACTTTCATTGTGGACCTTGAAATCAGAGATCTAGAGCAGGGGAGTGCGTACCTTAGAGACAATCTAATCCAACCCTTTGCCCTTTTTATAGAAAAGACAACAGAATCCCAGAGAGGTTAAACAATTTGCCCAAGGGCCTATGGGTAGTAAATAAAAGAATGCCCTTAATCTCCAAATTTCTGCACAAATCCCAGCTTTTACCCTAGACCCAAGCTCCCCATCTTCCCAAGGATCAAGGAGCTTCCCATTCAGGTATCTCCTATTCCCACTTCACTGGGTCCTGCCACGGTCATCCCTCCTTTAGCACCTAACTAACCTGTCCTTTCCAGAGCCATGTGTACAGCATCCTCAAGGTAGAAGGGCTCCAAAGCTTGCCAGGGTAGGAATCTGTCTTACACACTGGTAGGTAATTAAGGAGTGGTCTTTCAAAACTTCTCAGCATGGGCTCTGGGGAAGGATTGGCCTGTGGAAAGGGTCCCCTTTGCAGCTCATTACAGCCATTCGATCGATTCTGCCATCATTAGAAGCAGGCATGCCTACCGCGTGAATTCCTGCCCCTTGATGTGTATTCACCAGGGACTGGCTCCCCCCTTACTTAGACCATTGCTCAATACAGCTAACAACCTTCGACAGGGCTTTTGAAAGCACCAAAGTTTTCAGAAAGTAAAGCACATAGCCCCTGCTCCATTTTATTCCTTAAGAAAGAACAGCCCTCCACATACACACACAAAACCCTAGAGCGCTCGAAGCAACAAGCCCGAATTGTGTGAAATGTGGAGCAACGCATCAAAGTTGGGTTTTTTTTCCTCCACCTCAGATATTTTCAGGAGGGCTAACACTCGTTCTCAGGCCCTTCCTGGAGCAAGCTGGCTGGTGTCAGGCAGTTGTTTTGTGTTTGCTTCTCTTCCTCCTGCTGTTTGGTGGCAATAGAGGGGTAAGGGTTGGGGGCTTTGAAATTGTATTTTGATGTATGTTTCTCTAAGCAAGCTCATCTCAACTATCACTCTAATTGGCCGGGAGCAAGGATGCCACACATATCACTGAAGGCTTCCCTGCTTTTGCACTGTGGACGCTTTTCTCCAGTCCCACCAAAACTTACTGTGTGTACATATTTTCATTTATTTTTGTAGACCCACCCCTGGACCTACTTCCTTGACTCAGCACTCACAGGTTGCAGTTTGAGTATCACTACCGCCGGGACTCAAGGGTACTCTGTGGGGCCATATCTGTAAAACTATTGCTCCCAAGGCCCCTACCTTTAACAGTCAGACACTAGACACAATTAGTTCAAAGAAAAGGCATTTGCTGAGACAGTCTAGTAATTGCAGTCACCACGAAACATTTGCCCCATAACCAGGAAGATGCTCTCCCACGTACATGCACAGTGTCAGTGAGAAGAGTGGGCACACACACTGGTAGCAAGGCACACGTGCTCCTGTGCATTTGGCCAAGACAACTCATGCTTCTGGCACTGCAGGGCCCTCATGTCTTTTCTCATAGAATCCTCAAGATATTCCCCTCTAGGAGCATCTCTGCTGGGCAAGGGGGGTTTTCTGGGCTCCCTAGACCTTCTCTTCTCTTCGGCCTAACTCCCAAAAGACTTTTGAATCTATAATTGGCTTTCTTCTCTGCTGCCAGAGGTCATGGTCCTGGGAACTACCTCCACTGATACACTGTCTCTCTATCTCTGCATCCCTCCATCTCTGTGCCTGTATCTCTGTGTCTATTTCTGTCTCTGTCTCTTTCTCTCTGCCTGTGTCTGTGTGTGTCTATTTCTATGTGTTCCTCTGGCAGGCTGTGTCTCTCTGTCTCCGAATTTGTCTCTGTCTCTATCTTTTTGTGCCTACCTGTCTGTAACAAAGAGCCACTGGGGTTGATTGGCTAGAAGAATGGCATGGTCACTCTTCTAAATGCAAATGAATGAAATAGTCAATGTTCCAAGCCCAGACAAGACCTGTGCTTTTACAAGATGAATTTGACAGCTGAGTGGAGAATGGGCTGGAATGGGGAGCTACTTGGGCCAGGGAAATCAACCCCCAGGCTTTACAATAGTCTTAGTATGAAATTGTAAAGGCCTAGAACAGGGTGATAGCAGCATAAGAGGAGAGAAGGGGGTGTGTTCAAGAGATGTTAGAAAGGTACAAATGGACAGAGCTGGGCAACTGGTTGGATGTGAGGATGAGGGAATAAGAGAGTGAGGCATTGAAGATGTCACCTAGGTTGGGTGTCAAGAAGAATGATGGTATCCTTGACAGTAATAGGAAAGTTTGGAAGAGGGAAGGGTTTTGGGGAAAGATAATGAGCTCAGTTGTGGGCTTGTTGAGTTTAAAAATTCTAGAGGATATCAAGTTCAAGATGTCCAATAGGGTCTTGGAGATGAGAGACTGGAAGTTAAGAGAGAAAATAGGGTTGGATAAATAGATCTGAGAATCATCAGCAAAGAGATATTAATTGAATCCCTGGGAGCTGATGAGATCATTGAGTGCAATAGGAGGAGAGCCCAGGACAGAGTCCCGGGAGACACCCAAGGTTAGCAGGCATGGCGTGAATGAAGACCCAGCAAAGGAGACTTAGAAGAGGTGGTCACATGTGTGGGAGGAAAATCGAGAGAGAGGAGAGTTACAAAAACCTAGACAGAAGAGTGGCAAGGGGAGGAATCAATAAGGTCAAAGGCTGCAGAGAGGTCAAGAGGGATGAGGATTGAGAAAAGGCCATTGGAATTGAGGACTAGACTGTGAGAGAATCTGCAAAGGTCAACAGGAACAATTTGAACTTCCTGACTCTGAATCCCATACTCCATCCACTGCATTGTGTAGCTACCTCATCTACATGTCTCCCTCCAGCAGAATGTAGGTCCTTTGAATCCAGGACGGGTGGATTTTGTCTCTGTATTCCTAGCACTTAGTACAGTATATGACATATAAAAGGCATTTATTTAATCTATGGTGTGGGCTCAGACTGGATGGAATGTTGCTCCTTGAGAAAGCAAGAAAACCAAAACCCGTTAGAAATATGTATATTCAAGCAAATAAAGCCTCACATTAGCCATGTTTTTAAAAAAATCTAAGTAATAGGAAAATTCAGAAGACAGGACAGTTTGGGAAGCAAGACAAGTTCAGTTTGGGACACACTGAGGTTGAGATGTCTATGATATATCCAATTCAAGACTTCCAATAGGCAGTTTGTGAGGGGAAACTGGAGGTGAGGAGAGATGAGGACTGGCTGAATGTTAAGATTTGGTGACTGACTGAAGACCATCCTTCCAGACAGAGTGTCCTGACAAGTTCAGGTTACAGCAGAATCATTCCCTCCAGAGTTCAGGGAATGTGGTAAACCTATAAATGAAGCCAAGATCACATCCACTTCCCTGGTGGCCACATCACATTGTTGATTCAGACTGAGCCTTCATTCCTCTAAAGTTCAGTCATCTTTTTTGGACCCACTGTATCCAACCCTTCGCACTCTGCCAGCCCATGATGTTGATATTTTGAACCCAAGCTTAAGATTTGATAGTTATACCTATTACATTTTATCTTGTTAGACTTGAAAAAAAATCCATAATCCAATGATTTCTTAATTGCTAAATTTAATGGTCTCATCTTAGTTCTCATCCTTCTTGACTTCTCTGCAGCCTTTGACACTGTTGACGACTCTCCTCGATACTTTCTTCTCTCTAGGTTTTTGTAACACTAGTCCAACCCCACCCCTGCCCCCCGAAGTTCTCCTCCTACATATCTGATCACTCCTTCTATGTCTCTTTTGCTGAACCTTCATCCAGGCCATATCTGCTAACCTTGGGTGTCCCCCAGGATCCTATCCTGGGCTCTCTTTTCTTCCTCCTCCATACCATTTGATGATTTCATCAGCTCCCATAGATTCAGTTATAACCTCTTTGCTTGTGATTCTCAAATCTATCTCTGCTGATCTCCAGTAGTGCATCTCCAAATATCTGCTAGACATCTAGAATTTAAGTCCCTCTAATTCTGACTCATCATTTCCAAAACTGAACCCCAAAACCCTCCCCACTTCAAAATTTCCCTATTACTGCAGAGGGCACCACCATCCTCCCAGTCCCTCAGGCTCACTGCCTCACTTCTCCTGGATTCCTCATTATCTCATATCCAATATGGTGCCAAGGCCTGTCAATTTCACCTTTGCAACATCTCTTAAATACACTCCCTTCTGTCCTCTAATACTGCCTCTACCCTGGTGCAGGTCCTTATCACCTCATTGAGTAGCTGCTAGGGTGGGGTGGGGGGAACTGCCAGCCTCAGGTCTCTCCCTACTCCAGTCTATTCTCCATTCAGTCACCGAAGTGGTTTTCCTAAAGTGCAGGTCAGACCATATCACTGCCCTGCTCAGTAAATTCTACTGGTTCCCTACCACCTTCAGGATCAAACACAAAATGTTCAGCTTGGAACTCAAATCCTCCATGACCCAGCCCCCTCCCACCTCTCCAGTCTTCTTACACCTTAGTCCCCACCAGGTCATCTTTGATCCAGAGACACTGGCCTCTTGGCAGTTCCATGAACAAGGTCCTCCAACTCTCAGCTCTGGCCATTTTCTCTGGCTGTTCCCAGGGCCTGGAATGCTCCATCTTCTCAGCTCTGCCTCCTAACTTTCCTGGCTTCCTTTAAGACCCAGCTGAAATCCCATCTTCTCCAGGAAGCTTCTCCCAACTACTCTTAATTCTAGCTCAATTTCTTCTAGTGATTACTTCCTACTTATCCTGTTTATAAATTGTGAATGGTTTTTTGCTTGTTGTTAAATTGTAAGCTCCTTGAGAGCAGTAGCTGGCTTTTAACTCTCTTTGTATCCCAACTCTTAGCACAGATCTGGGCACATGGTAGACACTTAATAAATGCTGATTGACTGATTGGCTTCATGTTGTCTCCCTGATAGGATGCAATCTCCTTGAGAGCATGGACTATTTTATTTTTGTTTTATATACACATTATATATATATATGTGTGTGTGTGTGTGTGTGTGTGTGTATACACACCCATACATATATATATATATATGTATATATATATGTATATATATATGTATATATATATATATGTATGTATGTATATACATAGATATATAGATATCTGTATATATATATGTATATATATATATATATGTATGTATGTATATACATAGATATATAGATATCTCCAAGGCCTACTACATCTAGAGCAGAATGTACACAGCAGAGCTCCTTGAGGTCAAGAAGCTTTGTCTTTCTATTGCAGTGTTTCTCACAGGGCTGATCGATAATATGATTGATAACAGCTTGGTGGTTGATGGATTGGGTTGATTGCTTTCTCCCCCTCTGTCCCTACCCTGCAGGTCTCTGGTCCCTGGAGTATAAGAGAGAGCTCACCAACCCTCTCTGCATCACCGCCAGTCACGGCCACACTGACTGCGTACGCCATCTGCTACACTGGAATGCTGATGTTAATGCAGCCCCAGGTGGGAAGAGTGCCCTACATGAGGCCTGCCAAGGGGGTCATACGGACTGTGCAGAATTGCTCCTGGAACACCAGGCTGACCCCAACCTAATGAGTGAGGAAGGCTTGGCTCCACTCCACCTGTGTACCTCCCCAAATACTCTCCGGTAAGAAGGCAGCAGCAAGAGCCCCCATCCCCACCATACCTTCCCAACCCCACCAGAAGCCCTAGCTTCTCCACTTCTGCTTCCTAACACTGGCTCCATCACTCAGCCATTTCGGCTAAGTTCCGTTACCCACAAACAAGGATCTGGCCTTAGGAGAGGCCCCCTCAGCAGAGCTTCACCCCATCAGGGCCAGGCTTCAGCCTAGAGGGGGTGATCTTCTTATGCCAGACAAATTATGACCCACCTGAGGCTTTTTCCCCTGGCCCTGTCAATCAGCCTGCCAGGGGCCCTGCACTCACCTACCCCTGGCCAAGCAACATCCCCCCTTTACTTCTGGCTGAGTCTAATTAGAGCTTGATTACAAGAGAGAGAGCAAGAGACACCAAACTGAGGTAATGAGCTGCATGATCAGAGGCCTAAATAAACCATGTTTGAATAATGCTAAGAGGCCGCTGACAAGGGTTGGAGGCTTTAAAAATTAGGGTTTTTAATGATAATTTTATGCATCCTAATTGTCACAGTGTGAGAGAGATAGTGAGCTTCTCGGGGCTGGGGCTTCAGCCGAAACATAAGAGCCCCCCAACGATGCGCAGACAAACTTCAACTTTCTGCAGAGAGAGCCCCTGGGCACCAAGTCCTAGGCAACTTCTCCTTGAAGCAGGAGGCTCGAAGCAACCTGGGCCCCCTCCTCCAAGCAAGAGAAACCCTTGGAGTGGCCTTCGAGGAAGCTTGACGCTGGGCCTTGAACAGGGTGAAGCTCCCAGGAGCCTTTGCAAATTTTTCATTTGCATAAAGCTTCACAAATTCTGTCATTTAGTCTCTAGTAATTTTCATGTTGCAATGTTATTATCTTCAACCCCTGAGGTAACAATTTCTTGTCCTTCCTGATCTCATCCAGAATTAACTGGTCTCTCCCACATCAGGAGCAGACAAAAGAGATAAGCAGGGCATGACGGAGCCCATCAATCAAAAAGTATTCATTAAGCACCTACTGTGCACCAGACACTATGCTAGGAATACAGAGACTAAAAATGAAGCAAGCCCTGCTCTCAAGGAGCTTATGCTCTTATCATGAGAGAAGGGATGTGTGTGTGCAAATATATACACATATGTTTATGGATATATACATATAGACACTATATATGTGTGCATATGTGTTGAGTGGAGAGAGAGGGGTGTGTATGTGTGTGTGTGTGTGTGTGTGTGTGTGTGTGTGTGTGTGTGTGTGTGTGTAATTCAGAATGGGACACCAGCAGCTAGTGATCAGGAAAAGGCTTCGGGGAGAAGAAGTTGACTCTTGGTCTGGGTCTTATAGGAAACAATGCTTCCAAAGTGGGTGGGGGGTGGGGGGGGAGTGACTTTCAGAAATGTAGAACGACCATTGCAAAGGCTGGGAATAGAATGTCCTGTGTGAGGAAGAGTAAGAAGAGCAGACTGAACAGACCCGAGATTACATGGAGGGGCATCAGAGGCAATACGTCTGGAGCCAGATTGCAAAGGGCTGTCATTGTCAGATGAGTTCATACTTGCTCCTGGAAGTATTAGGAAGCCACTGGAGTGACAGCATCATCATAGCTAACATTTCTAAAGCACTAAAGCAAGCCTGAGAAGTAGATGCTATAATTATGTCCACTTTACAGATGAGGAAACTAAGGCTCAGGGTGGTTAAGTGGTTTTCTTAGATTCATACAGGTCATAAGTAACTGAGGCAGGATTCAAACTCTGGTCTTCCTAAGTCTAGCTACTCCACCACATTGTGTCTCCGTCAGCAGGTATACATGGTCATAGATGTGCTGTAAGAAAATAAATTTTGGCAGATGGAAATTATTTGTGTGCACTAGAGAGGTTGGAAGCTCCCTAGGGCTCCCTAGCCAGGCAGATGAGTCTGTCCCAGGAGCCCTACAGCTATAATTAGAAAATTTGTCACCAAAAAAATCACGCCCAGAAAGACAATAAATAGGCACTCTCAGTTGGTGTGGGAGCAGACCACCCCATGTACAGCACAACCATTGAAGTTCCTACTCTGTGCCAATAAATCACTTGACTGGCAGGTGGAATCTCCAGGAGGGAGTGGCTCCTTCTCCCTTCAGGGTGATTGGGATAACCCTGGGAGGTCAGACATGATATCTCTAGCATTGTGGCTCATGAGCCCCCACCAGCGTACTCCCCCATTATCAGTTGATATCAATGAGCCATCCAGACTTATCAACAGCAAATGAATGAATGTCCTGACCAACAGAAGTTTTATTCCAAAAACTCTCCCTAAGTGCCTACTGTCTGCCAGACACTATTCTACTGGCTTGGAATTTAAGGATAAAAATGAAAACAGTTCCTGCCTTCACAGGCAATTGATTTAGCAAGGGCACTTTGAAACCAACTAGTCTAATTCTTTCATTATTATAGCTGAGAAAACTGAGGCCCAGAAAAGTCAAGTGACTTATACAAGGTCACACAGGTAGAAAATGGCAAAGGCAATATCAAGAACCAAGTCCTCTGAATCCCAATCTAGTAGTGTTCCCATTCTACCACACTGCCTCCCAAGGAGTTACATCCTGCTAGGAAGAGAACCCCCCCCCCAAAAAAAAAGCATAGTGTAGGGTAGGAGATGAAAAGAACTAAAGAGAGAGCAGATAACGAGCTATAGACATAACTGAGGAGGGAGAGAGCAGCAGTAGTGAGGGAACTCAGACAGTAATGTGACCACATCAGTCTTTTTTTCTTAGTACATCTAGCACTTGGCACAGTGCTTTACACATAGCAGGGGCTTGATAACTCCATAGAATCCACTGATCTCCTAATGTCCACACTTAAAGGCATCCTCACCATTGGAGCTTCATGGTAGATGGAGTATCCCTCTTTCTCAGGAGGAGCGTCTGGCCCTCCCAAGGCAGACCCTTCCACCTGGAGACAGCTCAGATTTGAGGAAAGTGTTCTTGATATCAAGTCTAGATTTACCTCCTTGTAACTTCCACCAAAGTCAGGGCAACTTGTCCTGCCCGCTAGGGCCAAGCAGAACACAGCTCATCCCCCTTCCACATGGTAGTCCTTACAAACCGCAATCAGGGCCTGACACATAGCAGGCACTTAATAATGGCTTATTGACTGACTGACAATCATGTGTCATCTCCCCTCCCCCATCACTAACCTTCTCCTCTACAAGCTAAACATTCTACATTCTTTCAATAGATTCTCACATGACAAAAGAGTTAAGGCCCTTAAAGTGATTTTGTGTTCAAACCCTTTCAAAATGATAAAAATCAGGGGCAGCTAGGTTGAGCAGTGGATAGGGCTCTAGCCTTGGAGTCAGGAAGACCTGAGTTCAAATCCAGTCTCAGACACATAACACTAGCTATGTGATCCTGGGCAAGTCACTTAACCCCTATTGCCTCACCAAAAAGGAAAAGAGAGAGAGAGAGAGAGAGAGAGAGAGAGAGAGAGAGAGAGAGAGAGAGAGAGAGAGAGAGAGAGAGAGAGAGAGAGAACTCATGGCAGCTATATAACACAGTGGATAAAGCACTGGCCTTGCAGTCAGGGGGACCTGAGTTCAAATCCAGCCTCAGACACTTCTTAACTATGTGACCCCGGGCAAGTCACTTAATCCCAATTGCCTCCGAAAGAAAGAAAGAAAGAAAGAAAGAAAGAAAGAAAGAAAGAAAGAAAGAAAAGAAAGAAAGAAAGAAAAAGAAAAGTCAAAACTCTTTGAAGAGTTGAAAGTATTAAGCAAACAATGGAACATAGTAGATGGAATTCTGGACTTGGATCCAGGAGTTCTGGGTTTGAATCTCACCTCAGAGAGTTACTAGCAATGTAACTGACCCTGGACAGATCACTTTGTCCCCTCTCAACATGACATAGATCAATCAATTCAGCGCTTATCCCGGTGCCTGGCACATAGCTGGCACATAACAGATGCTTATTGACTGACATTTCATAAGTATGGGAAGAAATAAAGGCTCAGAGAGGTTAATCAACTTGCTTATGGTCACACAGCTAGGAATATGAGAGGTAGGATTTGAACCCAGATCTTCCTGACACCAAGCTCAGCCTTCTATTTACTATACCATGCTGTTTTTCATTGTCACTAAAATGCTCAAAATAATACTTCTATCTCCTCCCTTACAAGGCTACTGTGCAGAAGGGGCTTTGTAAATCTTCATATGTATGTGTATGTGTGTGTATGTTTGTGTGAGTATGCATGTATGTGCATGGATGTATGTATATATATACATATATACACATAGGTATGCTATTTTTAAAAGCTCTTGATTTGTAAAGGACTTTGTATTAGCACATAATTGTCAATGTCTGCTAGATTTAATGTATCACTTTATTAATTTATTATTATTGTAATAATCCACATTGCCTGAATTATCAGACAAATCCCAAAACATAGATTCATAATAGAGCAGCACAAAAAGTACATTTCTCTAATGGTCTGGAGGCTAGGCAGGGTTGTGCATGCCTATAATTCCAGTTACTGGGGAAGATGAGGCTGACAGTAACCTTGGGCTGGGGCATTCAGAGCCGCAATGAGCGAAGCTGACCAATGGTCCATGCTAAAGTCAGCATGGCAGTAGCCCCAGTACTTTCAGTCAAGGCAAACTAGGGAAATGTTGTTGTTGTTTAATGATATAGAAGACAATAGTTCAAAATCTTCTAATAATGAGCATATTTTCTAGTCATTAGACAATTTAGTCTCAGTCTCCAGCAAACAGTCCAAGTTGAAGAGGGATGGTGAGGTCCTTCAGGTGCTCCTGTTTGCAGATGATGTTGCAATGATTACATTGTGTCCCAGAATAGTGCAAATCCTTCTAAAGGAGATTCACAGACACTTAAAAGAGTTTGTCCTAGCTATCCTCATGGGAAAACCAAGTGGATGAAGAATGCCTGTTACCAGACTATAATATCCAATTGGATGGACAACCCATAGAGCTCCTCCAGTTTGGATGGTATATGTGTGTCAATAGGAGATAGAGAGACTGATAGAGACTTATCTTTCACAGACTTTACAAATGGACAATAAGCTAAGCCCAGAGTTGGCAGTAGAGAGAAAGCTAATTGCCTTTGGCAAACTGTATCAATCTTTCATGACCCATCCCCCCAATTTCTCCCTAACCAAAGTTGTATCTTTTTAGCACCAATATTCTTCCGAGTGATATAGAGGTATGAGTCATAGAAAAGTACCGTATTTAAAGAATAAAGGTTGAGGATCAACCAAAGAGCAACAGGGAAGTATATAATGAGTGTGCACAGGCTATAACATGTCACAAAGAGGGAATTATGCAGGGGAAATTGGATAAAGATTGTCATCAAAGCAATGTATAAATAAAAAGAAGAAGAAGAAGAAGAAGAAGAAGAAGAAGAAGAAGAAGAAGAGAAGAAGAAGAAGAAGAAGAAGAAGAGCAAGAACAAGAAGAAGAACAAAAGCAAGAACAAGAACAAGAAGGTAGTTTTAGTACAGATCAGGAACAGGAGAGAAACAAAGGCCAGCCCCTATGTTCCACTGACATCTTTGAAAAGTCAGGGGACGTGAAGGAAGGCTTCCAGGACATCCTAGGGAGGAAGGGAGCCTTGTCTGTCAGACAACAGACAAACTATTCAGCACCTACAATTTGCCAGGCACTGTGCTAAGTGCTGGGGATGCAAAGAGAGGTAAAAGATAGTCCTTCCTCAGAGCCCTTGTGGTGAACCTTCACAAAAAAACACAGATCAAGGGATGCTCATGCTGGCCAGGCATGGCTGGCTGGATTGCGAGCTGTGAGCTGCCACTGGGGCACACAGTGCTCCCTCAACAAAATTACCAATTAGGGGCAGCTAGGTAGCACAGTGAATAGAGCTCTGTCCTTGGAGTCAGGAGGGCCTGAGTTCAAATCCAGCCTCAGACACTTAACACTTACTAGCTGTGTGACCCTGAGCAAGTCACTTAACCCCATCTCCTCACCAAAAAGAAAAAAAATTCCAAATTCATTGGAGTGTTGTGGCTGCCATCTGTCAGTATAGAAGGCGCAAGCCAGGAGAGCCAGACAGCAAGACAGTCCTCCTGACTTTCCCATAGGGCAGCTGAGAGAAGTTAACAAGGCATCTATCAACCCCAGTTCCTAATCCCAAGTCCCAACAGAGCCTGTACTTTGGAACGCCAGTATTCCAGGACTATGATTTTATCAAGGCAAGTCTTTTCTCTATCAAATACAGACCACAGCCCTTTGATTTCTTAGCAGTTTGGGTGAGCTATTATAACAACAAAAAGTCATCCTCACTCCTAAATTTAGAGGTGAAAGATTTTAGAGGCCATCTCACTTAAGAGCTCTTAATTTGGGGGCCATGAACCTATTTTTCAAATATATGTTAATTGTTGCATTTCAATAGAAGTGGTTTCCTCTGCCATCCTATGAATTTCACTAAAAACATGATTCTAAGGAGGGATCCTTGGGTGTCATCAGCCGGCTGGTTAAAATCTCCAGACCTATGGGGTAGCCAGGTTGCGCAGTGGATAGAGCACCGGCCCTGGATTCAGGAGGACCTGAGTTCAAATCTGGCCTCAGACACATAACACTTACTAGCTGTGTGACCCTGGGCAAGTCATTTAACCCCATTGCCTAGCCCAAAATAAATAACTAAAAAAACCTCCAGACCTAGCCCAGTTCCCTCATCACTCCTCACTACCTCTGGTAGTACCAGCATTACCATCCCCATTGTATAGATTGAGATGAGGTTCTGAAGCAATTTTCATTGACTGGAATAATGGAATGCTTCAGAGTCAGGGTTCTTAACTTTGAGAATCTATGGAGAGATTTCAGGGGCCCAAGAATTTGGTTTTGCAAAATATTTTGATAATTGCATTTCAGTGTAATTGGGCTTCCTTTAGAATCCTATGCATTTACAATCTTACTCTGAGGAGGAGTCCATAGGCTTCACCCAACTGCTGCCCAAGGGTCTATGACAAAACTGACTAATGGACCAACACTACACCTGGAAACCAGCCAAGGTGACCCTTCCCCTTTAGCCTCACCATGTCCAAGGGAGTCTGGCATGGAGTCTCAGCCATTTTAGACCTCTCAGAGCCTCAGTTTCCCCTTATGCAAAACAGGGATAATAATCTCTTCCCTGTCTGCCTCACAGGCATCAAATGAGGCTGTGTTTGTCAGTGGAAATCTCAGTCACCAATGCAACTTAGCACTTCCATTATTACTGTGCAATTAGCAGAGGCCAGGGAAGGGAGGGAGCAGTGCCTGGCCTTCTTCCTTGTGGGGAGCCCTGATTTAAATTGCTAATGCCTGCAAATTGCTTTGGAGGCTCTTACTGGAAGCAGCAGCCTCAGTCCAGGAAGCCTCACTTCTTGGTTCAATGTTCTTTTAGGTCCTCACATAGACTTTCTAAACAGGCCATTGTGATTCCTCCCCAGTCGAGGGCAGAGGACAGCTGGATGCAGCTCATTTGAATCACTGCCACCTTCTGGCTTTGCATTGCCCTTGTCCTGAGCCCCCACAGGACAGTCTTCCAGTTTCCCATTTGCAGCCATCCCCTGACAAGTATTACTGTAAGTTGGTGCCCAGGACCATGCCAGATGCTTCTTCAGCAACAGAAGCCTGCTTGGTGTCTGCCTTCAGGGGGCCTGCAGTCAGCCCAAGAGGGATAGGCCCAGCTCAGGGGAAATAGAAAAGCCCATATTCCCCTCAGTCTGTTTGCACCCAGGCAGGGGCCTTTTTCTTCATGGCCTTCTTTGGACTCTACAGCTCTCCTGAGCTCACCCATAAAAGGAGCGATTGCCAGACTCTGTTCATGGTCTGAATATCTGCTTCTGGTCTTAACTGTCTTGTGCCGGCCTCCAGACTCTAAACTGTGCTACCAATGCTTGGAACAAATAGGCTGAAGCTCCTACAGGGCCCTTTGTTCAGTCCTTCATATACTGGGGCATCTGTGAGATGGGTCAGAAGGCAATTGCTCGGGGCGAGAGAGGAGAAGCCCTCCCCACCCCAACCCCCATCTACTGGTGTAGACTTTCAGCCAGACAGGTACCTCGTACCACCCTGGAGGCCTTGAACCCTGGCGATTATCACAGCTACAGCCAATAGGCGTTCAACTGCACAGCCCACCTGGCACCTCTATGATAACTTAAGCAACTTCCTCGAAGGATGAAAAATTAACAGATGTGTCGGCCCGGCTTGAGGCTTCAACAAGAACTTTTCAACTCTAAAGACTTCAGGGAAAGCTCTATGCTGAGAAGGTCAGGCATTCAGTAGCATAAACATTACCCCTTTCATTAGGAAGGACTACTTTCCCTGGCACCCTTTTTAAGTAGTAGATTTTAGGTCATCCTTAATTTCTTTTCTGACAATGGGGAGGGGGGGTCACTGACCTACATATAGAGAGATTTTATTTTTTCTCACTCCTGATAACAATGGTCTGAACACCTGTGTGCTGCCTTTTTCTATAGGACCATTGAGTGGGCCATTCACCACAGGGCAGGACTTTAAAAACCTTTGTGTCTCTGGGTGCCTGGGATAAAAAATATAGATAGATGGATGGATAGATGTAGGCTTCCTTCCAACCACTGGGCCATTCAGAATTCACAAGAATTCATCACGCAAAAAGGATATTGAGACTTTAATCTAGACACTGTTTGAAAAGGTTTGTTGGAGTTTTTTTAAGTTTCAATAAAATTCAGTCTCTCATTCTTCACTTTGGGTGCCAGGAATGCCCACTTTGGCCCATTTATTAGAGTTTTCCTCTATGACCTTTTGACAGCCACGACAATTAACTTGATAGGGTGAGAGGAGTCTAAAGTCACTACATCTGGCTCTCTTTTGGGGTCTACAGCTGGCTCAATTCAACTTAATTCAATTTAACAAGCAAAGATTAAAGCCCTACTATATGCTTCCTACTCTTCTGGATGCTGGGAGTTCAAAGACAAACATGAAATTGTCACTGACTGAATGAAATTTATGTTCTGGGGGTGGAGAAAATATGTATAAAAATAAGTAAAGACAGGGTATGTGCAAAATAATATTAAGAAAAATCCCTTCAGAGAGTCATTAGAAACTGAGGCTCACTCAGCAAGAAAGGCCTCACCTATGAGGAGGCACCTCAGGTCTTGTCTACGGAATGAGATGTTCTTGGTATAGTGCTTAGCACAGTGCCTGGCAAATCATAGGTGCTTAATCAATGCTTCTTCCCTCCCTTTTCTCCATCTTCAGGGACATGGGGAATAACACAATTAACAAGAGGGAGAACTATTTTCCTTCCCGAGCCTTCTAGTGAAGACCCTTAAGTTTTCTTTTTCTGTCTTACTGGTGTCACCAGAACAGGGGAAAACATAATTCATGAGCCTAGGCCCATGTTTTGAAAAGAGTTAATTATCTTAGCAAAATCATCCGGACAATGCCTTTATGTTTTAAGCCCAGCAGGTATAAATTTGGGCAGAGTTAAATGGGATATTGATTCCCCTGGGGTAGGAGAATAAGTTAACTCTGAGAAGGGAAGACCATGCTGTCTGGCCACAATGTGACAGAAGGCAATGTCATAAGAAAGTCCTGACATGAATGCCTTCAGCACCTTTCTGGCCTCCACTTCATGCTGCTAAGGTGGAGTGGGTAAGCATGGTCTCCTTGGTGCCAGGGAGATTCAACTCAAGCCAAGCCATTTATTAATACTGGCCTCACAACAGCCCTGCCAGGCTGGAGATGCCAGGGTCCCATCATCCTCACCTTTTTGAGGGGGGACTTGAGGCTCAGATTGGCAACAAGACTTGCCCAGGTTTCTTTCACTACTGGTAAAGGGGGAAAGTGGAACCACTCTTTGTGTTTAGATGCTGCTAAGGATCCAGAGAGTTGGAATTGTCTAGGCATAGGAAGCCTCAGAGACACCATCCACCCAAATTGTGCTCTCTCTCGCTCTCTGTCTCTCCCAGCCCTCTCTCCCTCCCTCCCTCACTCCCTCTTTCTCTCTCTCTCTCTCTCCTCCCTCCTCCACTCTGGCATTTGGAATCTTGGCTGTATATCTTATTCCTTGTATGTCCTTGACAACTCACTACCCCTTCCTAGTCAAAGAATTATGGCTCATACAGAGTGGAAGAGATTTCAGAAGCCATCTGATCCAACTCCCGCATTTTACAGTTGAGGAAACTGAGACTGGAAGAGAAGTGACTTGCCCAAGGTCTCCAAGTTAGTGACCAGCAAAGGCAGGATTTGAACCCAGTTCTCTGCCTCTGGACAGTCTACTTTCCCCCATGCTGTGTAATCTTCACTCCCCTCCTCTGTTAAATCAAGAGCTTGGATCAGGCAACATCTATGAGGTCCTTTCCAGATCTCAATCTGTGATCCTTTTTTTTTTTAAAAAAACCTCCGTTTAATGACCATGAATCAGTTCCCAGGGCCTGTGGTGCCGAGTCCTCGCTGTGACGTCTCTGTCTCTTGCCAAGCACTTAATGAGGATGGGTTTAATCAGATGATTATAACTCCAGGTGAGAGATAAGGAGCAGGCAGCCAAGAGCTCTCAGGAGCTGAGTTCTGGCTTCCGTGTAGATACCTCAGCTAGAAACCGTGCAGGGAGCCTGCTGCGAGGCTGCCAGATCAGGGCTCCAGGGAAACAAGCAGCAGGGACACAGGAACTGCTCCCCTGGACACTGCATCCTCAGGCAGTTGGTGTCAGGATAAAGCCACGTGCAGCTGGCCACTGGGCAGGGGTGGTCCCGAGAACCCACAGAGAGTGGCTGCAGGAGAATAGGAACCCTTCTCTTGGTATTTCCATGGTCTGGCACATAGCAGAGGACTGAGAAGGAAGGAAGGGAGGAAGGGAGGGAGGAAGGAAGGAAGGAAGGAAGGAAGGAAGGAAGGAAGGAAGGAAGGAAGGAAGGAAGGAAGGAAGGAAGGAAGGAAGGAAGGAAGGAAGGAAAGAGGGAGGAGGGAGGGAAGGAGGGAGGGAGGGAGGGAGGGAAGGAAGGAAGGAAGGAAGGAAGGAAGGAAGGAAGGAAGGAAGGAAGGAAGGAAGCAAGGAAGGGAAGGGGAAGGAAGGAAGGAAGAAGGGAGGGAAGGGAGGAAAGACACACCTTATCTCCATCACCATCATGTTTAGAATAATGGCCAATGTTGGCATCCCTCTTTATGGTCACAAAGAGCCTGACCTCCTTTGAGATTCATGACAACTCTGGGAAGGAAATAATGCAAGCTACAGGTTAGTTGAGCAGCCTTGGGCAAGTTCTACAGTTTCCTCATCTGTAATATGAGGGCATCACACACCTGGACACCACCTTGAGGTCGTGAGGTAGGGGAGTGAATAGAGTGTTGGACCTGAAGTCAGGAAGATTTGAGTTCGAATCTTGTCACAGACATTTACTAGCTGTTTGACCTGAAGTAAACCACTTCCTCTCTCTCTCTCTCTCTCTCTCTCTCTCTCTCTCTCTCTCTCTCTCTCTCTCTCTCTCTCTCTCTCTCTCTCTCTCTCTCTCTCTCTCTCTCTCTCTCCTTCAGTTTACTCACCTGCATGTAATATGCGTGCCCATGTGGATTGTCTGAATGTATAGTTGTGGCTCACAGGTGGCCTGATTAGCTGTGATATGAGCTCTAACTTACCTCCTCAGAGAGGAGGAAAGCCAAGAGCTGGTCATACATGTATCATACATGATACATGGTGGGGGGAGGAGGGAGAGCGTGAAGCCAAAAGAAAGCTGGGAGATTTGTCTTGTCCTTTCCAAGAGGAGTATTGGGCTAAAAGTACATGTCCCTGCTCTCTCAAATAATGGTAGCCCAAGGGTTAATGGATTCAGACCCAAAATCACTTTCCTGAATACTCTTAGCATGCAGCCCTCTGGTGTAACCTTACCAGACTGGTTTCTCCCCAGCAATTCTAGTTACATAAAACATCATCACAAATAGTGAAGAGCAAGTAAACCCATTTGTTCAAGCTAAACAGTAAACAGAAGTTAGGGAACTAACGCAGATAAGAAAAGATGACCGAAAAAAAAAGGCACAAGAGCAACTGAGCTCTTCAGCTAGGGCTAAAAATCTATCTCAGCCCATCCAAGGAAAGGGCCCAATCTCATCTTAGAAAACATCCTCTCTCTGCAGTTCCTATCTAAGGCTCTTTCTAAGAGGCATGTGAAGAATATGTCGAGTAACCAGCTTCGCCTAAATGTTTGAAGCTTCCCTTTCCACATACGTTTTTGAAGAATTTCTAGTACTAACTCAGTAAGTCCCTAAAGCAAGTCTGAATGGTGGTCATGCTCAGCATTCTCTCCGCCAATCAGAAGTCACATCTCTCCTATCTGTACACAACAGAGTGCAAAACTCCCCAGGCTTGGGCAGAAGCCCCAATAATGCCTGTCTCAGAGTTGTTGAGGTGCTTTGCAAACTTTAAAGAGCCCTATTAGTATTTTTATGTCTATTTAAGGAAGAATATATAGAAACCAGAGAGCATGGGGTGAGGGAGGGTTAGGATCATGAAGGGAACTGGAGACCCATACCTATGAGGATCAATGGAAAGACGTGGGGCTATTTAATCAGCAGAGAAGGTTTGGGAGTCAGGGCAGAATAGGATGGCTGCCCTCTAGTATTTGAAGTGCCATTGTCTGGAAGGGGCACTTTTGTCTTCTTGGCCCTAGAGAGAAGAATTAGGAGAAATGTTTGTAAATTGCAGAGACACAGATTTTAGCTCAATATCAGGAAACTACTCATGAAAATGAGGTCTATGTAAGCATGGAATGGACTACCTTGGAAGGCAATGAGCTTCCCCCCTCACTGGAGCTCTTCAAACAAAGCCAAATGACCATTTGTCAGGCATGTCATCAAGGGAATTCTTACTTAGGCACAAGTCAGACTAGATGCCCATTAGGTTCTTGTCTCTTCTTACTCTGAGATTCTGAACCAAGGATTCCCTCTAAGGTTCCTTCTAACTCAAAGATTCTATATATTTTGTCCCTATTTTGAAGAAAAAACAACTCAGAGGTCAACAGCATCTTATATAAAGTGAGGAAACTGCTGATTAGCAGAATAAAAGCTCAAAGCCAGTACTGATATAGCCAGGTGTAATGCCCTTTCCTATACGCCGTGCTGTCCCCACCTGATATTATAGAGGAAACAACAAGAGGACAGTCACCACCCTGCTAAACCATCTGTATGGCAGCATACACGTGGGGCACGTTTGAGGAATCTTGGTAGAGCAGCTTGGGTTAGAGGGGATGTCACCTCCCCAACCCCAACAAAAGTAACCAGGAAGATGCTCTAGCCACCAGCTTTTTATCAGGTGAGAATGCCTCTTTGACTGAGTCACCAAATGAAGCAAACAATAAATGGCATAAACTGGGCAAAGTAAGGAAGTACTTAAAAGCACTAGATGAAACCAGGTGATAAAATGTATTGGGATTTTTTTAAATTTATATTCCTCTGGGCCTACGTAGATCAAAGGTCATTCCAGGGGGTTCATTCCAGCAATGCCTTTGGAAGTCAAGCTTTCAGAAGGCTTACACCAGAGGCAACAAGGGGCAAGAAGGGAGAGAGCCCAGAAGGACTGTTCCACTGGCTCCCCACCCCCACTGACTATGTCATCGGCAAGACTGGGCCAGCGTCAGTCGATGCTTCCAGCCGGCAGCCAAGAAAGGAGAAACTAAACCTGCCAAGGACACACAGCTTCAGGGAAGGCAGCGTCTTTAAGGAATGCCAACTTAAGACTCTCCAAGGGCCTTGACCCTCAGGGCCAGCAGAGAGCTCAATGTAAGTCAGGAGAACTTTATTTAGACTCCAGGAAGGAGAGAAGGACATCCTCATAAGAAGAAGCTGAGGCACTCCATGCAACTTCCATGAAGTATGTGTTCATATCCTTTCTAAGCTTGAGCCCACTCTTGCCTGAACTCTGCAAGTCCTCATTGGATACTATGTCCTAATGTCCTTACTATGTAGCCTTAGTAAATACCTCTAATTAGAAGCTAATTAAATAAGATGGGCTAATCGATGCCAGCTGTATAATCAGTGGGGAACACACCAGTGGGGACTTGTAAGAAATAGCACTAGAAACATGCTCTTGATCCCTCAGAGTCGCCCTAGAACCCTGAGGGGAGGAGGCATTAACCACCCTTTGAGTGAGCTCGGAGAGGGACTGCATTTCAATGAGCATCATACACTGGAAAATATGGATCCATCTGATTCTGCACCTTCCTTCTCCTCCCTCCCGAAGCCTGCTGCTGAGCACTTCTGCCCCAGTTGGAAGGTTTCTCGGGTCATTTTTTGGTACATGACGTTCCCATAGCCTGGGTCTTTTCCAATTGAGAAAAAGAAAGAAAGAAAAGAAAAAAGAAAAAGGAAGGGGATCAGGATGGTCTCAAGAGGGGCTCTGAGCCAGGCCAGTGAACCCAAGGGGAGAGAGTCTCCATAAAAGTCATGGAGTGCTGCGATCTGTACTTTACTCACTCCAAGGCAGCTGGGGAATCCAGCCCGTGGATCCACGGTACATGAATTAAAACCAACAAATAGATGTGTAGCACACATGCACAAGCATGCAGGCCTGTGCATACACATACCGTACACACAGGTTTGTGGACATGCATACACGTGGGCCTGGCATGCACAGCACAAGTACTGCATACATACGCATGCAGGATCATGTACACATGTTGGAATGTGTCCCTTCAATATAGTACAGTGTAGGGGCCCAGCACATACCCATGCATTTGTCCATGCTATACATATTTATACTTTGTGTGAAAATACAAGCCCACACATGTATACATGCTAGCACACATGTCGATGTGTGCTAGCCCATGAATAGCCATGCAGTTCACATGCACACACCTCCTCCCAGCCAGCCCCTGGGCAGCACCAGCTCTCTGCAATGCAGTGTCCTTGCCCAGGCCCATCAGAGGTGCCACTGGTCCGCCTTGATGTCATCCGAACAACTGCTCCCCTGCAGCAGTCATCCTGATGTAACGCGACGGGCTCATCACATCCATTTATTTCACACAGAAAACAAGATGAAGGTTCTTTGTCTCTAAGCCCCTCTGGTTTGTCACAAGGGATTCTGGCTGGTAAACATCACCCTTGATGACAGAAGGAATTTCCTGAGGCTTCACAACAGCTTCCAGTGTCAAAATCTGTGCTTGGCCAAAGGCCAGATGGTCACCTGACAGCAGCTAGACCCCAAACCTTTACCAAACAAGGACCACTCAGTCTCTCGTAGAAATCGCGGGACCATCCTGTAGAGCCAGAGCCCCAAGAGAAGGCAGAATTTTGTAAGACGACGACTGTGCCTCCCAGAGCTGATTTCTATTGAACGGTCCCCCTAAGCTTGGTGACATCAGCCACGAGGTAGTCATCAGCTCTCAAAGGACTGCCCCAGGGATCTCGGTTAATCCAGTGATCTTTGGCCTATTCATGAGCTGTAGAAAGGCACGGAAGGTGTAGGAACTGTGGGGGCAGATGGCCCAAAGCTGGAAAGTATGCTAACACTCATCATGTGGAAGGAGCATTAGACTGTTGTGGCTGGCCCCAGAGCACCACAGAAGAAGCAATGGACAGAAGTGTCAATGACAAAAACTGGTGCCCACCAAAACTTCTCCATTTCAGCCATCCCAAATTGGACTGGGCTGCCCCAGGAGGTAGCATGTGCCCCTTCTCTGGAGCTCCTCCAGGAGAGGCTGGATAAGCCCTTGTCCAGTATGTCCTAGAGGAGATTCCAACTCAGAAATGGGGTTAACCGGAAGCCTCTGGGATTCCTGGAAGCTCAGACTATGCAAAGTCATCATTCCATGCTGTGCTCACAACACTGATGTAGGCATAGATGGGAAGCCAGTGAGACACCCCCCTAGCAGAACAAGGTGGCTCTGGGGGTTGGGAGTTAGCTATTCTGGAGTGGCTTTCCCTGTGTGTCTGCTTCTATTCTTCTACACTCTACTGTGTCCCTGAGGAATATTTGTTCAGGTCATGGAAGATGATGGACACAGAGAGGATTTAAAGGGTGAGGAGTCTTTGTTCCAAGGTCAGCAGCAATTGCATCCTTGGTTACACCTTGGGAGGCCTTCCCTGTGATCTGAAGTGGACCCACATAAAAGCTCAGAGGCATCAGAGTCTGGCAGAAACCCACAGGCTACGGTTTCTACCCCTTCCTACCCACCCCAATGACCCCCAAAATGTCTGATGGATGTAATTAATAGGATGTGTGAACACCCACAAGAAACACAAAGGAGGCCATTTGGCTTCCAGTGAGGCAGAAATAATTCATGTAAACAACCGTGATGGATGACTTCACCTGAAGAAACAAGATTTTATAGACCACCATGAGCTTCTTTTGGGTACCCAGTCCTGATCTTTTGCAAGAGACCTAGTTCACTGCATTGCAGATTTAGAAGAGGAAGGTTCCTCAGAGGTCATCTCATCCAACCCCTTCATTTTACAGATGAGGAAACTGAGGTACCCAGAGGTATAAGTCATCATGCATGTCATAAGTGTAAGAATTGGAATTGGAATAAGAATCAGCTTATCTGATTCCAAAGACACTGGCCACTACAACAGCCATTTTTGTTGGAATACAGTGTGCGTGAAAGAGAAAAACATGTCCAATAAACCTAGAAAGGTAGTCTGGAACCAAATTGTGACAGGCTATGTGGAGGAGTTTCTTTTTTCTCCTGCAGGCAATAGGGAGCCATTGGTCATTGTTGAATGAGGGAATTGCATAATAAACAGCTCCATCTGAGCATCTTCCTGTTGTCCTTGGAAAGTCCTAGACTAGGCCTCTGACCAAGCAGTGTCATGCTCCTTAAAATTAAATACATAAGGTTGACAGGCCTTAGTCTAGGTGAATTTGGCTCAAATTAATGATTTCTCTATTGCTGGTAATAAAGGAAGGCAGTGGGAGATATTGCTTCCCTTCCTGTCACCTAGGAGCTTGACAGAGTGCTTATAATTGGAGATGATTGGAAGTAGGGAGGATCGAGGGAGGGTGCATTTATCTGAGTTGCTCCAAATCAGAAGCTGTTTAAACAACAGTGTCTCCTTAATCCTCGGCCTGTGAAGTCTGGACACTAGTGACTTTGGCATTCTCAGATGGGGGTGATATCCTCAATTCAGGACTGAGGCTGTTCATGAGTTGACTGTAGGCCTTCTTGACTTCTGCCTGTCTGTTAGGATATGACAAAGCCTGCTCACAGGCCCCAATCACTGGCCTGTGGCACACAGGCCAAAGCTGGGTAACCCCCATGGCCCTTCCAAGCCTCTAGGTAACAGTGTCCTACTGGCAAGGTCATAGGCTCATAGACTGAGCTGGAAAAAACCTCAGAGGACACACATTCCAAGCTCCTCATTTTACAAAGGATGCCTAGCAAAGTTAAGGGACTTGGCCAATTAATACCCATTAAAGGGGGGCTTTAGTCCAGGTCCCCTGAATCTAGAGCCTATGATATAAAAGTAATGCAGAGAAGGGTGAAGGAATCAGGAACAGTCCCTTCCATGGAGTATCAGATCCCTAAATGAGTGGTAGTTTATGATTAAGATTTGGGTCATAGGGGTCAGGTACCTAGAACTTATCTGTTGTGATGACGCTGGACTTCCCTTTCTTATTGGTCCATAGATCAGGAAGGGCTCAGCATGTGATACCTTCTGCCTCCTATCGTCCATATTTTATGAGCCTGGGCTGCTTCTTTTGTTTTTTCTTGGATCAGTGGAAAATATCCAGAGAAAATTCTGGGCCCTGGGGTGGGCCGGAGTCCAGTGGCAGTGGAACCCTAGAAAGCTCATATGTTATTCTTAAAATTCAGGGACTGTTGTGGTAGCTTATCCCCTGGCAACAATAGCTTAACATGCCAGCCTGCTAGGAAGAAACGCAGATAAGCTCTCTATGAAAAACTGAGAGCCACATCCCAGGCAGTTGGGTGAAGAATTCAGACCCATTGCCTTCTGAAAAGGTTTCCGGATCTCTGCTGGGGCAGGCATAGAGGGTGGGGTTCATTTTCCTGTAAACTCTCTGGGGAGGGAGGACATGTTTACAATAATAATTACAGCCACTGACATGGTGGACAGAGCGCTTTGAAATCTGCAGATTGCTTCACTTACATGACCTCATTGGAGCCTCATAACAACCCCAAGAAGGAGATGCTCCAGGTGCTATGATCCCCAATTTATAAATGAGGAAAGGGAGGCTCAGAGAGCCTCCTAACTTCCTTAGGTCACACAGCCTACAAGAGTCAGGTTTTGAACACAGATCTTTCCTATTCAAAGTCCAGCTCCCTATCTACTATGTCTCCATGCTCGTCTTTTTTCCTTTCAGTGTTTCTATTTGTATCCCCAGATCTTGGCATAATGCTTAATAAATATTTGTCATTCATTCATTCAGTGCCTGCCATGTGCCCACCACTGTCCTAAGGCACTGAGGATAAAAAGAGAGGGGACCTTCACTGTCCTTTGTGTGCTTTCCTGCACTCTCTCCACTCCAGTGGGGGCTCCTTAGCACTTAGCAACAAGGATTGTTAACTGAGGATTAACTACTTAGGATGATGCTTTCTAATTGTTTTTCTGACTGACTATTTAGGAAGATACTTTGTTTGGCTGATGACTGACTCCCTGACTGACTACTTAGGGAGATACTTTGTAATTGTTGGCAATTACAAACAATAGAAGGCTACCTTATATGGTAGGAGTCAGAGATGTTTGAACCCTAGCTCTGCTACTTGCTTTCTTGTCTGGCCTCAGTTTCCTCATCTGTAAGATGAAAGGGTGAGACTTGATGGACTCTAAGGTCTCTTTCAGCTCTAAACCTATGATTCCATGATCCCTTCCAACTCTGAATCTATGACTTAGGCTTCAGAGCAAAGTGAAACTGACTCCTTGATGTTTGTGCCCTGCTGCTAAGGCAAAGAAAGGTTCCACTTCGGACAGTTCTGAATATTTAGAAATGTTCCCTTACATCCAGCCTACGTTGGCCCTTTTACAACTGCCATCCCTCTGGGGCCAAGCAGAACAAGGGGAATCTCTCATCCACGTGACAGTCCCTCAAAAACTTGGAAGCAGACACCATGTAAGTGCTCTCTGCTCCAAAGTAAATATCACAGGGTCTTCAGCCACTGCTCATATGACCTGGACCTGAGACTCTTCACCTGATGACTGCCCTTTGGGTGCTCTCCAGATCAATGTCCTCCCTTAAACTGTGGTGGCTACACCTGAACCATGTGCCCTACTGCAGATGGAGTAATACAAGGTACAATGAGACTAGACCCCCCCCCCTTCAGCCTAGATAGGAGGCCTCTTAAGGCATCCCATGAGCCCCTACCCTGGGGCTATTTCTCTAAGACCACAGTGCCCAGAGTTAGGGACAGAGCTTGTAGTCCTGGAATTAGCCTGAGTTAGGTGGCTCACTTAGGGCTCAAACACCCAGTCCAGGCTTCTGACAATGTGATGACACATCCCCAGAATCTTTAGAGCTTTCAAGGAGGAGAGGGTACTGCATGGTGACTAGGACTTAGGACCACCCTGTTATATGGTAGCAATTCTACTTCTAATTGGCATGTCTAATGTCCAGGAGAGGAGCAACCAGGGGGAGGGAAGAAGACCACGTTCTTGTTCAGTACTCCTAGGACCTCGCTGGGTGGTTCACTGGGAAAAGTGATGGACCTGGAGTCAGGAGAACAAGAGTTCAAATCCAGCTTCAGACACATAACACTTACTAGGTGTGTGACTCTGGGCAAGTCATTTAACCCCAATTGCCTCACCAAAAAAAAAAAAAAAAGACCTGCCTCAAGCACTTACTAGTTGTGTGACACTGGGCGAGTCAGCCTCTCTCTAGCTCAAGTTTCCTCATTTGTAAAATGAGGATAATAAAATCACCTCCCTCCCAGGGTCTTTATGAAGACAAGATGAAGTGATAATTGTAGAGCACTTGTAAACCTTAAATTGTATACCAGCTGTTATTATTAGGTCACCGCCTAGCACATACTAGGCACTGGATGAATGAATAAAGTCATTTATTAAGTTCCTATTATGTGCTAAGCATTGGGGAAATGAATATAAAAGCAAGGCAACCCTTGCCCTCATGGGGTTCACATTCTAAGAAGGAGCAACACTAGAGGGAAGCGGCATCCAGGGAGGGGTGGGAGGGGCGTTTCGGTGAGGGAAATCACAGGAAGGTGCATGGAACCGTCGCAGAGCAGACTGACCAATCCTTTGTGCCAGACGCAGTTGTAGAGTTCATCTGATTTTATTTCTTAACATGAGATCTAAATCTGTCATTCTGAGGTTACACACACACACACACACACACACACACACACACACACACTCCATTGTTCCTACGTCTACTTTCTAGGGACAAGTCTCATCCCCTTTTCATATGACAGCTGGCTATAAATAGTTCCATGGATGAGAGTTGTTAGAGTAAGAGATGAAATGTAGGGGAGGAGAGGGAGAGAAGTGGGTACTTACATGGGAGAGGAGTAGGTGTCAAGCAAATGACACATAGATGCTCTGGTCTATTGAGTGAGTTAATAGATTGACTGATTAATGAATCAATGGCATAAGGAAAGATCTGGTACACAAAGGAAGCCTTCATGAGGGTGAACCAGGGCCTTACATTGGCTCCAATACGGGCAGATGCCTCGTGGTGTTTTAAGCGTGTTCCTGAAAAGCTGTTTGTAAATAAAACTTTTGTAAATGGAATGTTATTTAAAGGCCACAGTGGGACTTCTTATCTAAAGGCCTGTCGGCCCCCAGCCTGGTTATGCTTTCACCCCATCTGCATTTCTAGCTGCTTACTCATCTGGTTCTGTTGGCCCGTCCTCCTCCCACTCCCAGTCTGCTTCTGTTTATCCCCATGATGTTGACGCTCTGGCTTCTGCCGTGCCATCACCTCCAGGGGATTCTGAGCTAACCCAGCTACATTCTGGTCCAAAGACTGAAAGTGTTGGCTCTGAAATCTATAGTAGTACAGGGCAACCTACCCTTCAGTTCAAAAGAGCTGGAAGGGACCTGAGAGGCCCTTTCCTTTAAGGCATTAAGAAGTTAGGGTCACATTCAGTTAAGTGACAGCCATGATTCAGCCCAGGCCTTCTGACTCCAAATCTAGTACCTTTCCCACTGTACTATCCTACCTCAAATAATTTCAGGTAATCGATCTCAGAAGCACAGAATGGAGGACAACAGAATGGCTAGGTAACAGTATCAGGGGAGAAAGATCTAGGTGTTATAGTGGACCACAAACTTGTCATGAATCAAATGTGTGTTTTGACACCCAAACAGCTCTTCTAGGCTGCATTAAGGGAGACATAATGTACTTTGTCACCTTCAGTGCATGCCTGAAATGCTGTGGTCAGTCCTAGGGGCCCCATTATTGTTGTCAGTGTTTGAAGAGTTGTCATATGGGCAGTAGATAGAGCACCAGCCCTGGAGTCAGGAGGACCTGAGTTCAAATCTGGTTTCAGACACATAATACTTACTAGCTGTGTGACCCTGGGCAAGTCATTTAACCCCATTGCTTAGCCAAAAAAAAAAAAGAGTTGTGACATGGAAGAAAGATAAGATTTTTTTTGTCTATTTGGTCCTAGAGGGCAGAATTAAGAGTAATGGGGAGGTAAAGAATGTCAAATTTGGGTGTCAGGTAAGGAAGAATTGATTAACAATTAGATTTTGAGTAAAAAATGGAACCAGCTGATTTAGAAGGGAGGGAGTTTTCCCTCACTGAAGGTCTTCAAGCAAAGGTTGAATGGTGACTTATCAGGGATGCTCTAAAGGCGATTCTGAGACTAGATGGTCCCTGAGGTACCTCCCAAATGGGAGTTTCTATGATTCCACCTGTGATACCATTTGATTCAATACCAGGTGGCACAGTAGACAGAGCCCTGGGCCTGGAGTCCGGAAGATCTGCGTTCAAACCCAACCTCAGGCCCTCAACTGTAAAATGGAGATCATAAGAGTACCTGCCTCCCAGGGCTATTGTGAGGATCAAATGATGTCATTGCAGAGAGTTTTGAAAACCTTAAAGTGCTTTGTAAATGTGGAGGAAGAGGAGGAGGAGGAGGAGGAGGAGGAGGACTGGTGGTGGTGGTGGTGGTGGTGGTTGTAGTCTTATAGGGAATAGAGTACAGGACTTAGAGGCATAAAGACCTGAGCTCAAATCTCACTACAGACATGCAGTAGCTGTGATCCAAGACAAGAGACATAGTCTCTCTGATTCCCAGTTTTCCCATCTGTAAAATGGAGATAATAGTTGCTGTGGTACTTTCGTCACAGGGTTGTCATGAGTGAGGTTCAAATAAGAAAATGAATGTAAGGGGCTTCCCGCCACTTAAAGCACCGTCAATATCATGGGGAGGGGCAGGGATCAGGGCTGTGTTATAATTGGTAGAAGGAATCTGAATGAGGAAACGCCCTCTTCCCATGCAGATGGCACCTGTGCTGTGAATTATAACATTAAAGAGTTGTCTGGGTCACTTTCTATAATAACAAGGTCATCTACTGCTACTACTGTCATTGCCACTGCTACAGCTGCTGCTGCTGCTGCTGCTGTTTCTACTGTCATTACTACATCTATATTATCTGCTTATATATCAACACAAAGTGTGGGTTCTTTAGGATTTGGGGGGCTCATACGTAATGCTGGTATGGAGGGATGGGGAGAGTATCTTATATCCTTTATAAGATAACTGTTACAGCAGGATTTTGTCATAAGGATTAATAATATGTGGGGCTACTATGGACCAAGCATTGTGTTAGGTAGTAGGGAGGCAAAGACAAAAATGAAACTGTCCTTGCCCTCAGGGAGCTTATATTCCCCTGGGGGTTATCAAACATAATAACTGGATCTCTCTTGTTCCAGATGCCTGCCTCAGGCATGGGATAGCTAAGGGGCCAGCCAGTATTGGTCCTCTATCCTTGTTTCTGTCCTTCTTTGACAGATGTGCCCAGATGCTGGTGAAGCATGGTGCCCAGGTAAACCAAGTGAGCAGCGAGGGCCAGGAAAGCCCCCTTCACATTGCAGCGAAACACGGCCTTGTGGATCATACTCTCCTTTACTTACAACATGGGGCCAGTGTGGACACTAGGAACAGACATGAAGAGACACCCCTCAGCGTGGCTTGTGGCCAAGCCCAGGAGCCCCATGGCCAGGAGCCCTACTTGGAGGTGTGCTGCCTGCTGCTGAGCCATGGTGCAGATGCCAACGCCACCGATGAGGAAGAGAAGAGTCCCCTCCACAAGGCCTGCAAGAATGCCAGCCACTCCCTGGTCCAGCTGCTGCTCCAGAACCGAGCCAAGGTGAACGTTTTTGACTACAATGGCACCTCCCCCATGGCCTGTGTTCTGCAGAGTGCCTCCTTCAAGAGGGAGTGCAGACCCCACCAGACCGTACAAATGCTCCTCAATCATGGCTCCCAGAGGATTTGGCCAGGGGCTTTTGAGAAGGTACGGTGTGAAGAGCTGGCTGGGTTTGCCAGCCATTTGTCTAAAAAGGATCTGAGGGGGTTACAGACTTCAAGCCTAATCCAAATCAAAAGCATTGAGTGAATTAATCAGATTCAGAATGGGAAACAGCCTTAGAGGGCAGCATCTACTTCAACCCCTTCATTTTACAGAGGAGGAAACACAGGGTGCTCCATATAGAACACCTGATTTTAAATGTTCGTTCAATGAGTAGGCATGAATTCAGGGGCAGAAAGGGCCCTAAAAGCCATCTACTGTGATTGATCTTGGACTGCAATAAGAGAAAATATAAGGAATAAGGAAGGAATATCTCTCTGCAAGCATAAGGAGGGAAGAAATGGCTTCTCGATATTTTGTATAATCCTCACCACAGCCCTGTGAGGCAGGTGCTAGGGATATTACGAGCAGTGAGAGATAAAGTGCAGGACTTGGAGTAAGGAAGACCTGAGTTCAAGTCCTGCCTCAGACTCTTATGAGCCACCTGACCCTGGTCAAGTCACTTAACATCTCTGGGCTTCAGTTTCTCCATATGTAAAATGAAAGGGTTGGACAAAATAGCCTCTGGAGTCTAGTCCAGCCCTGCAGTAGGGCCCTATGCCTTATGGAGACCATGACAGGTAGCACACAGTGCCTGCTGGCCTCAGGCTTGGCCCCACAGCCACCAACGCAAAATAATTCGCTGGTAACCAAAAGCAGCACCAGCTTTGGCTTGGTCATGGGTGGAGTGAGTGAAAGGATTTCCCCAGAGAGGGGGTCATCACCCAAGGCTCAGCTAACCCAGCAGCTGAACAGAGCCTCCCCACCCCACAAAGGTGGCTCCATGGACAATCAAAGTGCACAGTGAACATGCTGCCCAAGGCCAATAGCCATACTTTAAATAGAGTCGAGGCTCATTCACTGGTGCTCAGAATTCCTGAGGCCAAAGGTTTCCCAGACACTACATGGCAGATTGTGGGTTTGCGGCTCTCAGACAAAGGCAGGAAAATAGGAAACAGCAGACAGGGTGGCTTGTGGGCTCAGGTGGCAGGAGGCCAAGCTCTGTCACTCGCCCAGAAATAGGTGAGTAGGCCACGCCAGGCTTCGCTGCCTCTGTGACTCTGATCATTCCCAGTCCAGGGCTAACCAATCATACTGAAATATGGTTATTAGAATATTTTCAAATGAGTATGTGGACCTCAAGTTAAGACCCCCTGCTTCGGGAAGAGTTGACTTTATGGTCATGCACCCTCGCTATGAGAGCACATCAATTCTAGGAATCTGCTGGATGCTTAATTAATTGAATTCTTGTCCAACCATAGAAAGTTAGAGCTCAAAGAGACCATGGAGACCACCTGGCTTAACTCTGTCATTTTTAAGATGGAAAAAGTGAGGCCCAGAGAGGACATATGGCTGTCCTAAAGTCACACAGGAAGCTCATGGGATTTTGATTTTGCTAAAAAGACTGTGGAGTCTCTTCCATCCAGTCTGGCCCCATCTTTGTCCAAGATGAAGGTTTCATCACAGGCTCATGAGAATGTAGACAATGCCAAGGGAGGGAAGAGCCTTGAAACAATGATCTAATGTGGCTCTCAGTTTTTGAATGAAACTCAAATCCAGACAGAATCTAAGCAACATACCTCAGGTCACAGAGACATAGAGTCAGGCCTAAAACCCACATCTTGGGACTCTCATTAACAATCATCATGGGGCAGCTAGGTGGTGCAGTGGATAGAGAACAAGCCCTGGAGTCAGGAGGACCTGAGTTCAAATCCAGCCTCAGACACATAACATGCACTACCTGTGTGACCCTGGGCAAGTTACTTAACCCCATTGCCTAGCCAAAAGAAAAAAAGGAATCATCGTGACTGGCATTTACCCATATACATCGTGTCTTATGCATATTCTCTCCTCTGAGCCTCACAATAACCCTGTGAGGTAGGTGTGATTACTGCTCCTGTTTTACAAATGAGGCAGCTAAGGCACAGAGTCACACAGCTAGTGAATATCAGAGGTGAGACCCTAAGTACAGGGTTCTTTACATGCTATGTGGCTTCCATATCCCCAGTTCATCTCTGGACCCTGAAAATGACACATATTTTAGAGAAGGAGCATGGAGTGGGAAGGATGCTGGTCCTATCCTGCCAGTTACCTTCCACCTTGTAAGTTCTGTCAAGGCTTTCCCTGCTGTGGGCTCGGTCTCTTCACTGCAAGATGAAGGGGGTTGGCCTCTGAAGTCCCTTCCAAGTCCGAGGACAGTATGATCCACAAGGCCGTGTTTCACTGCTTGATTTGCATTTCAAAAGGTTCTCTGGTGGGATGGAATTAGGTCAGCCAGAGTTAGAGCTGGTCATTCTGCTGCCCAGGGCAGGAGAACGTGACAGGTGGGCTCAGACCAACTTTTTAAGGCCAGCTGAGCTTAGGGTGAGGCAAGACCCCAGACCCAGTGGGAAGCAGCACCTTGTGCCAAAAGAGGGAGTGCTGAGGCATCCAGACCCTGATGCAGAAATAGACTGACACTGGTGGGGGAGGGGGGTGCGGGGAAGCTCAGCTGCTGTGGGGAGGAAGAGCACCATCCCAGGTGCTTCCTATTGTATACATTATTCCACATGAGAGGCCATGTATAGAGAGCTGACCTAGGGTCCCAGAGATAGGAGTTCAAATCCCATCTCTGACACATACTGACCGAGTGACCCTGGTGGGTAAGCGCTTAGCCACTGTCTCAGTGGCTCGAGCAGCTCTCCTCAGAGATTTCTATAACTGGAAGGCAAGGAGCCAATCTGCCTTGGTAGAGGTTCACTGGGAGCTCGTGGAGTTGATGAATTTTTGAAAAATCTTCCTAATTAGGTTCTGGGCTTGGTTGTTTCTGACTGCTAAAGGAACACAAGTGTTATTAGCTCCCTACAAATTTTGGCACCCTGAGGCAAAGCTCCAGTTACCCTACCCTGGTTATGGCTCTGCAGAAGCAGTACCCAAAAATAGGCAAGGGCTAGAGTGGTTAAGAACAGGCTGCCAGTCCAAGGACTGTGCTTTGCCCTCCCTTGGAGAGGGAGCTGGGGAACTCATGAATGCCTTAGCCCTGATTTCCTTGTTATCATTTGATCCCTCCATCTACATCTAAAGCAATGTGCCTGGGTGATTTCCCCCCTCCATTTTCCTTCTGCCGCCTCATTAGCTGGGGAGAGTGTGTGTGAGTACTAATGACATCAGCATGTCAGGAGAATGTGGCCACAGCAGCTCAGCTCCCCAGCAGACAGTGAGAAGGAAGCAGAAGAGGGAGAGGAAGAGGAGGAGAAGGGAGAGGAGGAGGAGAGAGAGAAAGAAGGAGGAGGAGGGAGAGGCAGCAGCAGAAAGGTTTAGACTGTGTTGGCATGAAAGCAATGAAGGCAGCCAGTCAGCTGCCTAGAAAAGCCAGGGTGGGGGAGATGCTTCAGACTGGGGATGGGAGGGGGCAGGGGACCAGAAAGTCCCAGAGAGGTGGAACAGAGAAGAGACAGAAAATGAATTCTTGAATACAGACAATAAGACTCGGTCACAGTCTACAGACCCAGGGAGGGGAAAGGAGGGAGGGCTTCTACTCTCCATGGATTTCTTGTCACTGAGGAAGGCAACCATGGGGTGGGGGAGGGAGAAGGGCAGGGAAGAGAAGGAGGTGATGCTCCTTCTCTTATGTGAGGGCTTTGAGAGACGTTCAGCTTTTTACTGAGTCAGTGGGTGGAGAGCCTCTGGGGGCCCTAAAGATGTCCCCTTATCGAGGAACAGTGCCTGAGAGGTTAAAGCCAACTGGAATACCAGACAAATTGTAACACCAATAACTAGGGTAGGGTGACTGGAGCTTTGTCCCATGGGGCCCAAACGCAGAGGGTTCCGAAAGCACTTGTGCTCCTTCAATAGCATAGCATAGTGCAAAAAGAAGCGGATTTGGGGGCAAAGAACCTGGGTTCAAATCCTGGCTTTGATTTTTATGACCTGTGTGACACTAGGCAAATAAAAGTCTCACCTTTCTGGGCCCATTTCCTCACTTGTAAAATGAAGGGATTGGACCAGATAAAATCTAAGGTCCCTGCCAGTTGTAGATCTATGATCTTAACGATTGTGTGTCCTTGGGAAAGTCACTTCACCTCTGTGCTCCTCAGTTTCCTCATCTGTAAAACAAGGTGATTGGACAAGATGATTTCTAAGGTTCCTTCGATTCTAATTCTATGACTCCAGGAGCTGGATGTGAATTCTGCCTCTGTCACTGATTATCTGCATGACCTTGGCCAAGTGACAGCCCCTCTGGACCTGTTTCATCATCTGTAAAATGATGTGGTTCAATTTGATTATGGTCCCTTCTAAGTATAAATCAGTCTCTCCTTTCTCTCTCTCTCTCTCTCTCTCTCTCTCTCTCTCTCTCTCTCTCTCTCTCTCTCTCTCTTTCTTTCTCTCTCTCTCTCCCCCCTCCCATCATGTGTCATAGAAAAGATGGATTATCCTTTTTCTGTTTGGCTCCAAAGTGAAGAACCAAACGGGGGTGCAAAGACCTTGCTTCTCCACACCAAACCAGGAGAAAAATGCAGGGGGGCTGTGAGTCCTTTCAGAGATTTTGGAAAACTGAGTCCAGAGCCACAGCCACTTCCTCCCTCCAGCCAATAGCTCTCTCCTTCCCTCCATGTGACTATCTGGGCCATCAGCGGTCACAGAGTCCTCCTCAGCTCCCAGCACACCATCAGGTTCCTCCTGAGCACTGTGGATGGCAGCTGCATTTGCGGGTGGAAATGGGTGGGAGTGACCAGTTACTTTCCATTTCATAGAATCTTTGAGGTGGAAGGGAGCTCAGTGGCCTCTCTTCCCACCGACAGTCCTGCCCCCAGACATACACACAACACCCTGACAAAAATGGCCATCCAGCCTCTTCTTGGAAGTCTCCAGAAAGGGGGCATCATCACCAGCTGGGCCAGCTCTCCTCATTGGGAAGCTCTCCCTGACACTTAGCCTAAATTTACCTCTTTGCAGCTTGCAGCCAGCACTCCTAGTTTCACTCACTGGGGTCAAGGAGAACCAAGCTAACACACAGCCCTCCAAACACGTGGAGAGAGGAACTAGGTTTCCCTGAAGTCTTCTCTTCTCCACGATTGTCATTCCCAGTTCCATTACTAAAGGCCATATGAACAAAATGTAAGGCCTTTTACCATCCTTTTTGCCCTCTTCTGGACATTCTCTTGCTCATCAATGTCCTGAAAACATGGCACCCAGACCCCAAATGTGCCAAGTAGGACCAGCACCTCCTTTTGGCCACTAGGTGGCACCATAGTGCAGAGCACAGCAGCCCTGGAGTCAGGAAGATTCCTCTCCCTGAGGTCAAATCTGTCCTCAGACACTTGCTAGCTGTGTGACCCAGGGCAGTCACTTAACTCTATTTGCCTCAGTTTCCTCATCTGTAAAATGAGCTGGAGAAGGAAATGGCAAACCATTTCAGTATCTTTGCCAAGAAAACCCCAAATGGGGTCACAGAGAGTTGGGCATGAGTGAAACACCTACATAACCACAACCACCTCTCCATGTTTGGAGGTGACTTCTGCCTCTCTTCATGCAGCTTAAAATTCCACTAGTTCCCTCCCCACAGCTCACACGCACATTGCCATGTCACGCTTTTGGCTCATATTGAGCTTGCGGTCCACTAAGACTCCCTGATCTTTTTCAGACTATTTCCTAACCATGCTTCCCCCATATTGTACTTGTAAAGTTTGGGGTTTTAACCTAAGACTTTCCCGTTTCCTTTTACCCAACCTGCAATTTACCTGAGCTGTGAGAGCTCATGGTAAGGTAATGCCCTGTACAAAAAAAAAAAAAAAGATCAGACCCTTCACTGCAATTTATAATCTAGAAAGTTGCCTGAGGGTACTGACAGGTCAAAACACTTGCCCAGAATCAAACAATTAATATATGTCCCAGCCTGGACTTGAAGCCAGGTCTTCCCAGCTCTAGAGTCATCTTTCCATCTATTATGAATGAATCTTTTTTTTTCTTTTTGGTGAGGCAATCAGGGTTAAATGACTTGTCATGGTCACACAGCTAGTGCCAAGTGTCTGAGGCCAGATTTGAATTCAGTTCCTACTGACTCCAAGGCCAGAGCTCTATTCCATCTCTTATGTATCACTGCCTCTCCAAGAGGTTACATTCACCCTTATTTAATTTCATTTCTGATTTAACTTAATGATCTCCAATTTTCCAAGGTTTTTTGGACCCTACCCCAACATCCAATGTGTTAGCTCTCCCTCCCAGCTTTGTGTCCCTTGCCAATTTGGTAAACATGTTTTTGGATGCTTTCATCCAAGTCATGGTTAAAAAATGTCAGAAAGCACAGATCCCTGGGGCACTCCACTGGAGACCTCCTGCTAACCTGACCTAGAACCAGTAAGGGCTGCTCTTTGAGGTTAACTATCTAACCAGTGTGGAAGCCAGTGAAGTTTACTCTTACCTGTTGCACATACCTCCATATTTTCCTTCAGAATAGCAAGACAGACTTTGTTATGAAGGATCTCTGTCCTTCCTTTCCACTGAACACTCCCCCTCCCAGCTCACCCCAAAGATATCTCCACAAAATAGCCAAGTCATATTCTTGAATTCTTCCAAAAACCAGGTCCTGAAGTCTTGTGCATCCACCCCAGAAATCATTGGGATCCTTTTTAACTCCTACTCAAAGCTCCGGGTCTCTGAAAAATGGAGAGAAGTAATTCCTGAGGAAGTGTTTCAGGTAAGAAAGAGGTTTCCTTCCCACCCCCCAGGTATTCCCTTCTGAGGTCAAAAAAATTCCTCAGGAAATTCTTTTCCCCTGAGGCTAAATTGGAATTTGGTGGATCAATTCTATCAGAGTAAACTTAGAACCAACTATCTTTTAGAGGTCAGGGGGAAAGAACTGAAAGATAGTCTTATTTTTATCTAGAACTTCTCTCCTGGCTTCTCCTCAAAGAGTATGTATCCAGGAGATTAACAACAACAAGTACTAATATGATTACTACTACTACTACTACTACCACTACTACTACTACTAGTAGTAGTACTACTATTACTACTACTACCACCACCACCACCACCACCATTACTACTACTACTACTACTACTACTACTACTACTACTATTACTACTACTACCACCACCACCACTACTACTACTACTACTACTACTACTACTACTACTACTACTACTACAACAACTAAATTTTACATAGTATTTGCAAAGTACTTTGCAAAGGGCTTTACGTAGAGCATCTCATTTGATCCTCATAGCAGCCCTAGGAAATAGATGCTATTGTTACCTTCATTCTCTCTGGCCCTCAGTTTCTTCATCTACAAAATTATGGAATGCATTGGAATTCCTATAGGAACTGGAGTAAATCACACAGGTATTATTCTATTTGCTGTGTTCATTTCTGGGCACCCCAGTTTAGGAAGATCATGAAGGAGCTGGGGGATGTCCAGAGGAGGGCAACCTGGATGAGGAAGGACCTTGATGCTGTATGAACAATGGTTGGGAACTGGGATTGTTTATCCTGGAGAAGTCAGGGGAACAAGTCAACTATCTTCAGATATCTACATGACTGTCATGAAGGAGATGAGATGTGTTCACCTTGGCCCTGGAAGAAAATGCCCAGAGCAGGCAGCTAGGTGGCACAGTGGATCAAGCATGGGCCCTGAAGTCAGGAGGATCTGAGTTTAAATCTGGCCTCAGACCAAACACTTGACACTTACTAGCTGTGTGACCCTGGGCAAGTCACTTAACCCCAATTGCCTAAAAAAATAAAAATTTAAAAATTTTTAAAAATACCCAGAGCATTAGAGCCAAATCCACAAAGAAGCATGTTAGACTTGATATGAGGATAAAGTACCATTGGTCATAGCTGTCCCAAACTGTCACAGGCTGCCTCAGTGAGTAATGGGTCCACCCTCTTTAGAAATTTTCAGTTCGAGGCTAGATGACCATTTAACAAGTATGTAAAATCCTTTTTTTTTTTCAGCTCAGAATAGGATTACATGGCCAACAAAGTCCTTCCTAACTCTAAAATTTGGTGATCCTCATTTTACAGATAACGGTCAAGGAGGATAAATGATTTGTCTAGGGCAACACAGCTAGTCAGTATTGGAGCTAAGATTTACACCCAGGTTTTCTGAGAAATCCAAATACTATTTTCAACATTATGTCAATATCACTATTCTCATTGGTATAGAAAACTTCCCAGGTGAGGAAACTCCTACTACCAGTGAAGGTCAGCACCTCCTTTGTATCTTATAGTCTTAAAGGGATGTCTGGGTCACTAGGAAGATAAATGATTTGCCTAGGGTCACACAACCAGAAAATATGTAATGCATACTCTAATAAATCCGAACAGGCTTTCTATTGCATTTAATTCAAATGTCTTTGATTTATTGATTGGTTCAAAGGAAGTGCCCAAGACTTGTTCACACATTATTCTCACTTCTGGCTAACCAAGATATGGTTTCATCTGATAAAGGTATCAGAGCTAAATGAAGCCAGGTAATTGACCCCTAAACTTCCACCTCAAAAACAGGTGACAGAATGTGAAATGGGTGACTTTGATTACATTAAATTAAAAAAGGTTTTGCACAAAGTCAATGCAATCAAGATTAAGGGGAAGCAGAAAGCTGGGAAACAATTTTTACAGCCAGTGTCTCTAATAAAGGCTTCATTCCTAAAATATATAGAGAACTGAGTCAAATTTATAAGAATACAAGTCATTCCCCAATTGACAAATGGTCAGAGAATATGAATAGGCAGTTTTCAGAGGAAGAAATTAAAGCTAAATATAATAATATAAAAATGCTCTAAATCATTATTGATTAGAGACATGCAAATCAAAATGACTCTGAGGTACCACATCACATCTATCAGATTAGCTAACATGACAAAACAGGAAATGCTAAATGTTGGAGAAGATGTGGGAAAATTGGAACACTAATGCATTGTTGGTGAAGTTGTGAACTGATCCAACCATTCTGAAGCTCAATTTGGAACTATGCCCAAAGGGCTATAATATTGTGCATACCCTTTGACCCAGCAATACCACTTCTAGGTCTGTATCCCAAAGAGATCATAAAAATTGGAAAAGGACCCACATGTAAAAAATATTTATAGCAGCTCTTTCTGTGATGGCAAATAATTGGAAATTAAAAGGATGCCCATCAATTGGGGGATGGCTGAACAAGTTTTGGTTTATGAATATAATGGAATGCTATAGTGCTATAAGAAATGATGAGCAGGCAGACTTCAGAAAATCCTGGAAAGACTTACATGAACTGATGCAAAGTGAAATGAGCAGAAGCAGGAGATCATTATTCACAATAACAGCCACATTGTTTGATGACTGACCTTGATAGACTTGGCTCTTCTCAGCAATGAAAGGATCTAAGATAACCCCAAAAGACTCATGATGGGAAATACCATCCACATCCAGAGAAAGAACTATGGAGTCTAAATGCAGATGGAAACATACTATTTGCTCCCCTATTCCTTTGTTGTTTTGTTTTATTGCTTCATTCTCGTGGTTCCTCCTATTAGTTCTAATTCTTCTTTACAACATGACTAATGCGAAAATATGTTTAATATCAGTGTATAAGTGGAGTTTATATCAGATTGCATGCCTTCTTGGGGAGGGGGGAGGAGAGGATGGGGAGAAAATTCAGAACTTAAAATCTTATGGAAATGAATGTTGAAAATGGAAATAAATTAATTAATTATTAAAAAAAAAACCAGGTGTTAGAAGCAGGACTTACACCCAGGTCTCTATGATTCTAAGGTCAATCCTCTATCAAATATGCCATGCTGCCTTTCATCAATATCACCATAAAGGATTTTTTTTGGGGGGGGCCTTGCAGGGAACTCTAAGGCAGCAAGTGTTTTGAAAGCCCTCTGGACTAGGAGTCTACAGGCTGAGGTTTGAGTCCTATCTTGAAAATTTTTATGATTCCAATTTATTTTTGAACATCACATATGCTATTTCTGTAGAGGGAGGCATGTATAAAATAGCATGTTTCTTTTGGTTAAGGAATACCATACACACTTTAGATAAATAAAGCCTTATTAAGTACTTGCTGTGCTCCAGACATTGTGCGAAACACTGGAGCACAGGCAAGTAAGAGTCTTTGCCCTTAAGGAGCTTAAGTCTACTGAGGGAAGACAACACAGAAAGGGGAGTGGGGCTGGAAAAGGGACAGGGGTAAGGCTGCTGCCAATGAGGTAGAGAGGAAATCTGGAAAGAGAGGTGAGTTAAGAGTGAAGTGAGCAAGGCTGGAACCCCATAGGAAATGGCACCTGTGTCTGGGTCTCCCAATCAGAGCAGAGGCATCTCCAGGGTGGGGAGGCAGATGAGGAGGGGATGAGGAGCTCTGGAGCCAATATGAGAAACATAGTCCTGAAGATCATGTGACTATAGCTTAGAAACCTCCCTCTCGGAGCAGAACATAAACGTCCCCTGACCCGTGACTCTTCTCTGCTTTGCAGATGTATCAGCCTTTTTACCAGTCTCTCTTCATGCTATCTCACACCCCGAGGTGTCTGCAACATCTGTGCCGCTGTGTCATCCGCAAGCGCCTTGGCAGCAGGTGCTGGTCCTGCATTCCCCGGCTGCCTGTGCCAGACCCTCTGCAGCATTACCTCCTGCTGGAGCCAGAGGGCTTGTTGCTGTGAACGGTCAGAGGGATCGGGGCCGCTGAGGCTGAGGAGTCCACTGTTAATCACCTTCATTTCCAAGCTCTTGTTTTCCCATGGTCAACAGCCCCTGAGGGGCACAGCCCATCAGGCACCACAGCCCTGGAATGGTCAGGAGCTTCAAGATGGTCTGATAGCCGAGAATAAGTCAACCCCCCCCAATTTATTAAGACTGTCACTACCCAGAGCATCCTAGCCTGGCTAGAGATGGGCATTTCCATGAGGAAGACAAAAGCAATCGATCCATCAACAACAATCTGTTGTTGTTATTGTCACTATATACTAGGCCCTGGGCTGAGCTCTTAGGATGCAAAGAAAACAGTCCCTAGCCTCAAGGAGCTTATATTCTAATAAGGGCCGACAATGTGTAGTTACCTAGGTCTATACAAGATGGCTTCTACACATACACTTGGGGCGGGGAAGGCTCCCATTGAAAAAAAAGGGTGAGGGAGCTGATAATAAGGGACAAAGTTTGGCTTCCAGGGCTCAGACTTGAAATTGTCGGGCTGCCTTCATCAGACTCTGAATCTACCTTTGAAGCTGAAATGATCCATGAAATCCTGGCCCTTCCCTAGAGTTCTGAACAATAATAATCTCTGACATTTACATGGCCCTCTGAGGTTAAGAGAGTATGGTATGTACATTATTGCCTGTGATTCTCACAGCCACCCTATGAGGTCAATGCTATTTACTTTGGCCACTTTACAGAAGAGGAAACTGAGACCCACAGATACACTAATTCAGTGTTGGAGCCAGACCTCCTGCCTTCCAGTCCTACCCTTTCCTCCTCCAACCAGGCACCTGGAACTCTCCTTAGCCACAATTTCATCACTTTTGCCCTTTTTTCACATCTTGATGAGTCCCTCTGGTCTGTGCTTGTTTATCTAAGATACAGATTATAGAAAAAGGCTGAAAGGGGCCCCAGATAAAGGAGGCCAAATAGCCCAGCCGTCCCACTAACACTGGACTCTGGCCAATGCTTAGCCAAAAATGGAGGGAGAACCTGAATCCACTTCAATTCAACAAGCGTTTAATAAATACTTACTCCATGAGGGTACCAAGAGGCCCTAAAACAATTGATTGTGTCTGGGGGTATGTGCCTACTTGTATTGGTAAAAGGAGGGAATTCCCTGTGCCAAAGAAATCCCAAGACCCATACCTATTACCTACTATGTGATAGGATCAAAGTGTGGGAGCTGGAAGACACCTTAGTCCGACCCCCTTCTGAACAGGAAAGTGAGGTCCACTGAGGCAGAATGATCTGCCCGGTCATAGAGGTAGTAGGGAATTCAAGCACGGGTCCTCACTACTTCAAGCGTAGTGCTCAATCCATTCCATTGAGGAGTCAGGCAATCTGTTGGTTGTGGAGGAGGTGGGAAGAGAATCCAACCCAAAGTTCTTGCTCAAGGAGCTTTCTGGAGTTGCTAGAGGGCAGAGCCTCATGTTTTGTATGCATAACCCTAGAACCTTGACCAGTGCCTGACACATAGGAGGTGCCTAATAAATGCCTATGGATGAATTGAAGGAAGTTAGGTTTTTTGAGGATTGGAGGGGGGAAGAGGAAGTGCATTCTAGGCATAGAGACAGTCTGTGCAAAGCCATGGAGGCTAGATGTCAAATGCTGAGTTCAGGGAAGAACCACTGGCCAGTTCGGCAGGGATGCAGTCACCCGGTCAAAGCAAATTTGTTTTTCTTTTCATTAAATGTAAGCCATATTGCTGTGTCTGTGAGATCTTGCGCTTCTTTTACAGGGAGTCAGATAGTGAGAAGAATGTGGGAATGTCTTTAAAGGGAAAAGGAAACCAGTGTGGAGAGTTTGTATTTGATTCCAGAGGCAAAGGGGACGTTCTTTGAGCAGGAAAGGAAGAAAGGAAGCAGATATTTACTGTTTCCTCTACGTGCCACGCTCTGTGCTACATCTCATAGCTTAACTCCCTCCAAAGCTGAGGCACTGGGGGATACAAAGACAAATGAAGCCCCTGCCTTCAGGGAGCTTACAGTCTACCAGGGAGACAATGTACAAACAGATCAACAATGTGAGGGAAGCTGAAGACCTCAGGGAGGCCACCTGGGCAAAAGACTGGGGGAGCTATAGATGACTGTTGCGGAGGAATGACAGCTTTACTTTGAATGGCAGTGAGGCAATCTAACTCAAGTCAATTCAACTACGAGTTTATTAAGCCCTACTCGGCGCCAGGCACAATTCTAAGCCCTGGGGACACAGAGCCCGAAATGAACCAAAATTCTACTGCAGCAGGAGCAGAGCAAAGAGCCCCATTGGGAACCAGAGGAAATGAGTGCAGATCCTGCCCCTGTTACTCACTAATCTTGTGGCCTTGGGCATCACTTTCTCCCTCTGGGCCTTGTTTTCTGCCCTGTAGAATGAGGCCTTGGACTAGCTGACCTCCAAGGTCCTTGCCAGCTAGACATAGCAGAGTGCATTGACGGGGGAGAGAGAATCGTGGAGAACTTCACTAAGGGGTGGAACTTCAGCTAAACCTGGAAGGAAATGGAGGGTCCTGAGAGTTACAGCTCACATTGATATGGTAATTTAAAGTTTGGAAACTTTTTATAAATATTATTTCACGTGATCCTTACAGCAGCCCTGGGAGGCAGGTGCTATTATCACCCCCATTTTATAAATGAGGAAACTGAAGCAGACAACGGGTGATTTGCTCAGTCTACTGCTACTAAGTGTCTGAGGCAGGATTTGAACTCAGCTCTTCCTGACTCTAGGTCCAATGTTTGATCAGCCTAGCTGCCAAAGAGGTGGAGGGGGGTAGAAAGTGAATTTCAAGCATGTAAGAGCTTGTAGGAATCCACAGAAGCAAGTTCAGGGAACAGATGGTAGGTTAAGCCAAATACCTAAGGCCATGGGTCCTTCCTCTTGGGAATGCTCATTTTCTGGCCATGCAGGACTGCTTTGGGTGTAACTGCCAGAAAATCCCCCAACTGGTCCTCACACCCAACTTGTCCAACTCAAAAAGCACCAGAACAGAGGAATCCCAACTCTCTAAAAGGTGACTCAGCGTGTCAAACACAAGTGTCTTTGAAACCAGAGGACTGCACAGCCTGAACACTCCAAACACATTTTCCTGAACATGATGACGTAGCTTTATATTGCTACAGTCTCGAAACTCTTCCAAACCTAAAGCCAGGACTGGCCTTACCTATCAGTGCAGCTACATGCACCATTCCCAGTAAAGGTCCCTTACACAAAAAATGTTGCCCAGCCACTACCTCTAGTTCCACCATTAGCTACACGCTCCTTAAAATCCCTCTGGGCTTTAGTCTCTTCATCTGTAAAATGAAGGGGAATGGGCTTAATGACCTCTGAGGTTCCTTCCAGCTCAAACTAGATGATCCTATGAATCAATTCCCAGGAAGGTAAAGTATTAAGTACCTAATTCTTTCAGATCAGATTTTTCCCCTCCAGTCCCTGAAGACTCCTCACTTAATAACAAAAGCACTATAGGAGGCAATGCAAAGGTGAGGAAGGGGAACAGCAAGAGGTCGTTGAAGGAAGAGCTTCCTGCTTCACCTGGAGCCAGCTCCACAAAATGAAAACGGTCAGGAAAGGACGCCACCTCACAACGGCTAAGAGTATGGGACTGGCAGTCAGGAAGAACAAATCCTGCTTTAGACACTTACTAGCTGTGTGACCCTGGGCAAGTTACTTGAAGCTGGTTTGCCTCAGTTTCCTTATCTGTAGAATAGAGATAATAACAGCCTCTAGGTCATTGAAGGGTTGTCTTGAGGATCAAGTGAGACAATATGTGCGGAGGGCTTTGCCCTCTTTGTTCAGACACTATATCATTGTTAGTTGTTCATTATTATACGACTTAGCAAATTGAAACTGGCCAGTTGACCATCTCCTTTCTTGCTATTTGTGCCTTACTAGTCAATCTATTTCTATTTCAAGGTTCTGGTCAATAGTAAGACTGATTGAAAAGGAAAAAAGCTGTGTCCATCCTTTCCAGCCATCCTACCATGATTACCAGGTTCACAAAACATGGGGTTGGCTCTGCCATGTTTGACAGAATGGCTGGAGACACACGCCCTCCCTCACTACTGTCCTGGACCTACCACTCATAGCACATCACATAAATTGACAGTATTGAATAGCTTGAATTTCATAGATTTAGCATTCTAAAGGAGGGTCATCCAATACAACCATCTCATTTTACAAATGAGGAAACAGATTAGATGGTTAGCATCATAGATGGGATATTGCTAATTCTATTCCTCCCAGGACACATCAGTCATCCACTATGTGTGATCAGGCCACCAGAGAAGATACAAAGAGAAATCAAAGTCCCTACCATCCAGTTCAGAGGAAGTACATGGCCACCAATAATGATGATACATACATGGACATGGCCATTGCATAAGAGATGTATAGACACAAATATAAGCTCCTTGAGGGCAGACACTGTTTCTTTTTTTGTCTTTGTACTCAGGGTGATTGACAAGCAATGGGGCTTTTTGAATGGAATGGAACACAATGGAATACAATGGAAGGAACTGATGATCCAAAGGATGGAAAGAACCTTTCTGTCTGGGCAGCAGAAGATGAATTAGGGAAGGAAAGATAGCAGGGAATTATTTTTTCCTCCTTTCTCCCTACTTTTTCCTCCTACTTTTATTAATACAAAATGTAACCATGTTTTCACTAATTCAGAGAAAAAGGTATAAGGCAGCCATGACAAAGTCAGAAATCCAAGGATCACTGCATCCTCTGTACAGAAATGGAAGGTGACCAGAGGCTTCACACCTGAAGCCAAAGAGGAGCGGTAAACGACTCAAGGCAGTGGGGCTGAGTTCTCTGACCCCAGAACCAAGGCTCTCGGCACTGAGTCAGGCTGTCCCCTAATGTTCTAATCTTAGAAAACGAGCCACATTCACATTCAAAGCTGACAGCACTCCCAACTTAACAAGACATACTTTAGCTAAAGTTATCTTGCATGTTGAGCATGGTAATGTCCACATTTCTCACTCATTTTTGGACTTAAAAGGATGGCTGTAATATTGCACAGAGAGGGAGGGCAGTGCACTGGTAAAAACAATGTATTCTGTGATTAGAAGATTAGGGTTCAAATTCTGTCTTGGATACTTCCTAGCTTTGTGATCTTAACCAAGTCCTCTCCTTCCTCTGGGCCTCGTTTTCCTTCTTTGTAAAATGAGAGGTAAAAAATAAAACAAGAAAAGGAAAGAATTGGACTCCATTATCTCTGAGGTCCCATTCTACCATAATGTCATTTCACTATCAGCAGAACATGGAATTCTAACCTGACTGGGAGGAGCCTTAGCTGCATTTATGGAGCATTAGTTTGTGTTAAATGTATCAAACTTTTCAAAAAAAAATTTTTTAAGTATCAAACCTCCCAGAATCCAGAGATCTCACAAGGAGGTACTCATAAACTTAAGCCCAGTACCTGTTCCTGTGTTCCAAGCCATTACAACAGCCTTTTAAACTTGAATTCACAAACTTTTTCTCCTAGGATGGAAGTAACTGAGGGGCAGGGGTCAGCCCATGCATAAGACAATTTTTCTGACTTTGGATGGATGGTTACATTGAATTCCACCGTCTCTTAGCCCCATTACTTTACCTTCCTCTGGGCTGCCTGCCCCCACCCTAGTCCCATACAGGCAAAGGCTAAGAAAGCAGGAAGCAAGGGAGTTGTGGTCTCTGGGAAGCTCACTACCACTGCACACCAGATGTTATCATCTGGGCCAAAGCACTAATAGCTCACCCAGGTACAAGTCTAATGAACAGGGTACAGCAAAAATTTTGTAAAGAAACCTTATGTAGCTGAATGGCTTGAAGGAAAATTAGAGTTTCTGGAAGCAAGGTGACCTGCAGTGATACTGGGCCCTGCTCATTTTGTGCACACAGAGAGAGAAGAGTCGTGATACATCAGCTACAAAGGGAAGCTCTGAGCTCTCAGGGAACGGTTCAAGTATAGAAGGTAGCAACAAGGCACATTTACTCTTCCTTAATCTGTCAAGGGACCCTTATTCCCTGGTCTGAGTGACTTTCAAGAGATGGGCTATCCAGGGACCTATGGATAGGATTCTGCCCAACTCAAAATCTCTACCTCTCTCTCCTTTCTTAAACTAGCTAGCCTTTTCTGCTAGATTTATTTCAAGGTGGTGCCAAAACACCTGGAGACAGTAACAAAGTATTGGATTTGTCTTGAAAATATGGATAAGATCTCTCTAAGACAAGCTTTTTTTCTGATTGGTTTGTTTGTTTTTTAAAGCAACCCTGGACAAACCCAATCTTTTAATGGATTTCTGGGCATTGAAAGAAATGGTCGAATTATTCATACTCATCCCAGCCATATCCTCCAGGTGGCGCCATGTGCCCAACAGTCTTCCCACAGTCTAGCATGAGCATTTGTTTTACCCAGAATCAAAGGGGAAGAAAGATAGAGGTGGGTAGGAAGACAAGAGAGTGAGGGATTGGGTTTTTTGTCTTTTACTCCCATTGTTGGGGGAACTGGGGAGAAGGCCCCAAACAAAGCAAGAGTGGTATCTTGCTAACGCTGCCAATTGCCTCACGGAAAAGATTCAGTAATCCAAATATTGATTATGGGATAGCATACGCCCTTCCTCGTATTAATCAGGCACATTTTATCGACTGCGCGTTTATACACGAATGCAGTGTTAAGCCGCCTCTGTTTTACGTGATGCTGTATTGGAAGTCCAATTGGCAACTGTGCGTTCAGCGCGTTTTTTCGCAAAACCGATCCATGGAGCTCTGTCTTCTGGTGCCCCTGGCCCAGCCTTCTTTGGAGCTGGAAGAGGCAAGTGGAGGGTGGTGGCCAACCGGCGTCTGCGGGCTGCTGAGGCCGCTGCGTCTGCCGACCCTACATCTTTGCTTAATTGCTCAAAAAAAAAAAAAGATTTCGTTGTGGTGTAATTTGTAAGCGATAAACATGATTGAGAATGCGGTCTTTGGGTTTAATGCTGGGCTTTAATTCGGGGTGCGATTACTCACAGGGCAGGCGGGCAGGCAGGCAGGCAGGCAGGCAAGCAGTATCTCGGTCTCATCCACATAGTGGCGGCCCCTGTTCGGAAGAAACAAAGTTACAAAGTTACTGGAACGCTGGGGAGCTAACTGCTTATGTCTGTCTTGTCTGTCTGTCTCTGTCTCTCTCCCTCAGTCTTTGTCGCCCTGTCTCTGTATCTGTCTCTCGTTCTGTCTCTGTCGCGTTATCTCTCTATTTCGGGGTGTCTGTCTCTGCTCTTCAGCTGGATTCAGATGTGAAGATAATTTTTTTTTTATCAGCTAAAGACAGGAGGTCACATTAACTCATAATACAGAGACACATAAAAATGCAATTAAGGCTGCTAAACAGAACACAGTAGGCTCCTAGTTAACACAATGAGATTTCTAGGAAGCGAAGCATAAATTCTTCAAAAAAAAATGACACATTTTTCACGTTTCCTTCCAATTAAATCACTCAGGCTGCTAACACAGCGCCCCAGCACAAACTCATCGGGCGAAATGAGGATTGTTTCTGGTTTTCCCGACATCTCTGGGCAAGCCTGCTTTTATGGAAGGCAGTTAATATGAAGCTATCATCTCTCGACTCTCCTGGAGGACATGACTAGCACCTTGGGAAGCTCGCCTGGCTTCGGGAAGGGCGCCTGGCTTTATTGTGGTGTTTATTAATCATAAAAGATAAATACTGGGGTCGTTACCCGGGCCCCTCCTGGGGCCTGATCTGCGCATGTGGAGAAAAAATGGCACCAAAGAGGGGGAAGGACAGAATCCAAGAACTCCTGGGTTTTTTCTCACAAAATGTTCTTGCAAAATAGGTATTTTCACTTGCCCATGAAATCAACGAGGGGAAAATTAGGAAGGATTTTTGTTTTGTTTTAGTCCACTCCAAAAAAAGTGAAAAGGGATTCCAGTTGACCCCTGAGCGACCAGTCTTCCTTTTCACTCCTGCCATGGAGATATGAAGGGGAAGGACGTCACCAAACATCGGAGCTCAGACACCAGATTCCCCAACGGAAGGATGTTCGAGTTTAGGGCTTCAGCAGCTGAGGTCCGGGGTAACTAGGCGAAGCCATAATCTTCCAAGCTCCCAGAGGAGCTCTGGTCAGGCGGTCCTGCCTTCGGCTAGCCGGTTCTCTGATCCTTTCTTCCTTGCCAGCTCTCCAGGCCGCTTCTTGGAAGCTGGCTGGCCCTCAGCGTTTGGGGCAGGGAAACCTGTGGGGTGCTTCCTGACACCCTACCCTTAAAAAAAAAAAAAAAAAAAACAAGTAGGGAAAAGACGTAACCAGGCTGGACTTCACTAGGCAATCCAACAACTTGGTAGCAGGTGGGTGAGCGGGTGAGCCAGTATTTACATCTGGGTACTCTGACTACTGGGAGAGAAGCCTTGGGGCACTGGGAAAGAGTGACATGCCCCGGGAGAGGGGAGAAAGAGGAGAATTTGGAAGAAGAAGAAGAAGAAGAAGAAGAAGAAGAAGAAGAAGAAGAAGAAGAAGAAGAAGAAGAAGAAGAAGCAACCACCTCAGATCGCGCTGGTGGTTGGGGTAAGAGCCGGGGCTGGGAACCAGAAGGACCCAAGCAGGAAGGGAGACAGAAGAGGCACGCAAGGAGGAAGGGCTGGGCGAGCCCTCACTCGGGCGCAAGAGTAGCCCCAGCGCAGCGGCTGGCAAATACATTTCCAGGCCGCAGGGGCTGCAACTCGCAGCCTGGAGCCACGGGGAGCGGGTGAGGCTGGTCCCTGGGCCAGTGCCTGGGCCCCAGCTAGAGCCAGGTCTGCCAGGGAGGAGGCGGCTGCAACGGCGCCAGCGTTGGGGAAAAGATGCGGCTCTTGCCTCGACGTCGAAAATGATGGATCATGGGCGAATGGCAAATATACTGTTTGTCTAATGGCTCTGCAATTAAATTCCTCTGTAAATGACCCATGCCTCATTTCATCCTAATCTATGGAATTTTGATTGAATTCGTCAGCTCTAATTGAAAAATACTGCGCGGTAATGTCTGCATTGCAGAGCTCGGGCGCGGGCGCTGGTAATGAGACTGTGCTCCCCCCTGACCCGGGCTGGGAAGCCAGCCCGACACTGCTGGCCCCCGGGGCGCGGGAAGGAGCAGGCCTCTGGAGTGCACGTGGGTACAGGGGCCATGTTTGCATTTCTGAGAGCTAGCCCTCCGGGCCACCAGGGGCGCACGCGGACCAAGCCCCCAAGGCCCAGCAGAGCAGATGCAGTGGAAGGCTCGCCAGAATGGAGGAATGTGGACTCAGGTTCGAATCCAGTCTCTGCTCATGTGTGGCCTGTGTGGCCTTGGGTGAATGCCTTCATCTATCTAAGCCTCAGTTTCCTCATTTGCAGCATGCCGAAGTTGAACTAAATGATCAACTTAGGCAAGTCACTTCACTTCCTAGGCCTCAGTTTCCCCTTCTGTTAAATGAGACTTCATGCTCTGGACAACCCAGAACAACTCTAAAGCTCTTATCCTTTTTCTGAAGAGGGCTGAAAGGTGCTGCTTGACTTGGTTTCCTGGGGTCCAGTAGAAACACACGCCCCTACCCCAAGTCTTCTACTGCCCTCCTGATGAGAGGCCCACGATCCCTGGTGTTCCCTTTCCTTGGCTGGCCTTCTCATTCTCTGAGATTTGCAAAGCTCCTCCTCCTCCCCTCCTTTTGCCCTCGAGGTCAGCAATCCCACTCTTCCCATGGACGGTGGGCACAGGAATCAAAGGGTGCCCAACCTGGCTAGCCCAGAGAGGACATGGCACTTGAGGAGAGACCCAGCAAATGGGGTGGGGGGTAAATTGAATGCCCAGCAAAACATTCTATATGCAAATGACGAGGCAGTGGAAGTGAGCCCTAAGAAATTAGCTAGCTGCGGAGGCATATTTACTAGATTGAAATGAGTTAAAGAGAAACAGCTTCGGGATGTGCAGAAGAGCTAATTGGGCCGCATTACAAGTGGGGATATTGCTCCTAAAAAAGGAAGGGGAGGGACAGAAATCCACATGGAATTCAAAACGCATCTTTAATTAAAATATGAGAGCCCAGCTTACCCTCTGACACGAAGGGATGCAGCTGGCGACAAGAACCGGGCGTTTATCAGTATGGGGCGCTCTAACGCCCAGGTCTTGGGGGACTTCCGGGGAGGTGGAAAGGCCACTCACTGGCTCCATCCCTAAGTCGGGATCGTCTTGTGGCTGAGCACAGCTCTGCGAGTTCCAGCCGGGCCCTCCAGGGGGCGTGCTTGCATTCTCCCCAAACCAACGGCGGAGGCGAACTCTCAGCACCTTTAGCTGGGACGAGGGGGCCCCAGAGGGGGCCCGAGAGCTATTTGTGGGCTCTAGACAAGGTGGATCCCACGAGCAAACAAAATGAAAAATTACGCAGGTGAGCCGAACCGAGAGAAGCCTGTAGGGTTGCATCCCCGAGCTAATCTGGTGCAGTTATAGAGTTGGAAGGGACCTTAAAGGTAATGATATTAATTTTTTTTTAAATAGCTCACAAGAAAGTGGAATGCACACTGGGAGAGGAGTCCGAGCCCCCCGTTCGGCGAGAGCTGTACCCCCGAGGAGTAAGCCAGCCGCTGAAGAAGCTGTTTCAGGAGAGCACCAGCAACCAGCGAAGCCATGACGGGCTAGAGGTGGGAAGTGGACCCGGGACCGAGGCGGGAAGCCTGGAGGGGAGGCGGCCTCGGTCACAGGCGTCCTTTCTCCTCCACAAACCAGCCTGAGCGAGCAGCAGGTGGCTTCCAATACGCTGCGCTGCTCCGTGCACTCCTGACCGCCGCCTGCTATTCAGCCATCATTTTCCAGTCCCCCTGCGGGTGGATGCGGCCGTGCTGAAGGCCCCAGCGAAGCTTCTACAGAAATATGCGAAGGAAAGAACTGCAGGCGCTCGTGGTCACCCTGGAGCAGCCAGTCAACCTATTATGTGTTCTTCGACGTGCTCTATGATGAAGACGTGCTCAAAGAGGAGGCCTTCTACGGCTGGGAGAGCAGCAGGGTAAGAGTGTGGCCCCCAAGTCTGTCACTGCCTTCTTCACCTGGCTGCAAGAGGAAGAGTCTGACCACAACTGAGGGCGGGGACCAGCCAGGGGCCACCCAAATGGACGCACAGACTGCCCGGGGGGAGAGGAGGGGAGAGGGCGATGCTGCGGCGTGTGCTCGTAGCTCGATGTGTGTCTGACCTAATAAAGTGGTGGCTGATGAGGCAGGATGTCTTGGGTCTGCCTCCCCCCACCCCCGCCCCAGGACGATGCCAGGCGCCCCTCCCCCCGGGGGCATAGATATATACGTAAAGTCATAAAAATTGGTGTGGGGTGGGGTACCACCGCCTACCCCTGGTGTCCTTTTTTACTTTAAGAAAATGACTTTTAGGACAGCCGTCCTTGCTGCTGGGGGCGTTCCCCCGAACCTCCTCTACTTCTGCCTGGGCAGGGGAAAGGGGGGCACAGTGCCTATAATTATTAAACATTAATTCAATTTTTAAAAGGAATTTTAAAAATAGCTCACATGTCCATAGTGCTTTGAAGGTGATGAAGACTTTTGTACATATGATCTCTTTTCATCCTCACAACACCCCTGGGAGGCAAGTACTATTATCCCCATTTTACAGATGAAGAAACAGACGGACAGATGGTTCAGTGACTTGCCCAGAATCGCATAGCTCGGAAGAGTCTGAAGAATTCAAACCCAGATCTTCCGTAGTGAAAGTCCAGCCCTGTCTCCACTCAGCCACCTAGCTAGTCTATCCCCTCACTCTACAGTTAAACAAACAGGAAGAGCGGTGCAGTGACTGGCCCAAGGTCACTGGGATTGTAGACCACGCCCTCCATCTTCCAACCCGGGGTTCTTTTCACTGCTGCCTTCTCAGGGGTGTAGATGGTGAATGGGAGCCATTAGGTATCACAACGCCTCCGAGGAAGAAATGATTTCCGGGGCCACCCAGTCCGATTTGTGAAGAATTCCTTTTTCACCATTGTGGAATGGCCTTCCAGTTTTTGATGGAAGCTCTCTAATGAGGATGCAGATGGAAGAAGCAGAACCAGGAGAATAACTTGCATGATGGCCACAGTTTCCTAAAGGAAAACGCCGAAAGGCATCGGAACTTTCTGACCAGTAGAGTGGGGCAATTATAATCTCGGAGGACTAATAATGGTGAAGAAAGCCTATGCCCTCTTAGGCAAGAGGGGGTGAACTAGGGGTGTGTAGTGACATATACATTTTCAGAGATGGCCAGAGAGTTGATGTGTTTGATTTGACCATACTCATGTGTAATAATGGAGGGTTCTATGCCCCCTTGATCCATTTTTGGCTTTGTATACTCAACACCTAACACAAAGCCTGGTACATAGTAGGCACTTAATAAATGCTTCTTTTTTTTTTTGACTGATCAGGAAGCGACTCAAGATTTTTTTTTTAAAGAAAAGCAATCGACAAAACATTTCAAAAGGGGAAATAAAGACTTTTACTGAGGAGAAACCCTCTGCCTCCTGAGGCTGGTGATTCTAATAAGGAAGTGAACACCTTGCTTGTTAACAAGAACCTTCCCCCCCATTTTGAAAGTGGATCAGCTGAGGCTTAGTGAAGTGGCTGTAGGCCACGGGAGCTTGATTTGGACTTTGTCAGTTTTCTTGGGGCATAAGTGACCTCTGCAAGCCTGAGGAGGCAAGGAGCTCAGGTCTCCTTTGCACTGGAAGGGTCACCTAACTTCTCTGGACATCAGTTTCCTCATCTGTCAAATGGAGGGATTTGAAATAAATGACCTCAAAGGTCCATTCTGGCTGTCTCATGGAGCTGCTTTGATGGAAAGAATATACTGAGTCAGTGGATATTTAATTACCTTGGTAGGGTGGGGGAGGGGTCAGGAAAGAAGATGATAAGTGGAGGAAACAGTAGCAAACGCCTCTGATGGCCCATGGAGGTCACAATCTATGGCCCTGTGTCCCCGCAACTGTGGCTTTTATCTAAAATAAGCATGCACTTTCACCTGCTATATCCAAGGCCAGATTATGAATTCCCAACTAGAGAAGACCTCTGAGCAAATCCAGTCAAATACCCTTGCTGTACATAGAAGAAACCAAGGCAGCAAGGGATCAGATGATTTAGCCAAGCTCATCTGGAAAGTTAGCAGCCAAGCTGAGAGTGGGACCCAAGGCTCCTAGGTGACCTTTACACTATCCTCTCCTGCCCCTTCAACCTGAAGAATTTCAAAGAATCTTTTCGTTTCCAACACAATTACTAACTGTGGGTGGGTAGAAGCAAGGGTGCTTTAGCTAAACTGGGCATCATTTTATCTCTCTGGACCCCTAAACTGCAGGGAAGGGAGGGTAGGTGATTTTTCTATATTAACAGCTCACAATGGTTACTACAGTCTCAAATTTACATTTCACTGCCCTCACAACCCATGAGGCTGGAGGTGCTTGTCATCCTTATTATGTGCCTCAGAGAGGTTAAGTGATCTGAGGTCACACAGCTAAGTCAACAAGTGGGATTTGAACCACTTTGACTGTTTTCATTGAATACCATATTGATGTTATAAACTAAGTCCCTTCGGAAGGTGTACCCACGCCCCTCTCAAGGGCACGCAGAACCTGGTATCTACTAGAGAGAGACATTTTCTGGAAATTTTGAAGGTGGTAAAAGAGAAACAAAGAGAAAAGGAATCTTAATGGAAAATAGAAATCTGTGCAATTGTTTTTAGTACTCTCCGTGCATCTCCAATCACTCTGTTAGTTTAGAGTGGAACATCAAAGTGTCTTATACATGACTTGGCTTGCTCATAAAATGATCATGCTTGGTGTATTAAATTTAAATGTATCACTTATTCTGACAATAATTACAAAGTCACTCATTGAATCTACTTTTAAGTGGGTTGAAAAAACAAACAAGTTTTCTTGCAAATAGAGATCCAGGAGATTGAACTTTAAAGAATTCAGTCAAAATTTCAAAACAGAAAAAAAAAACCCTCAATATCACAGGTTGTTATTAGGCATGTTTTTTGTTTTCAAGACCCCATGGCCCCTACAAGGTCAAGAGAATAAAATCCTCATTTTCTATAAAGATGAAGAAAAGGTATGTGTTAGGGTGAGGAGGGGGGAGAGAGGCAGGAAAAAAAAAAGAAAAAAAAACCCAATGCAATGCAATTCCCAGAAGGAACTTACATGGGCAGATTCTTAGACTCCTACTACTATGTAAAACCAGAAGGACCAAGAAGGCCACCTGATCAAACCCTTTCATTTTACAGATGAGGAAACAGGCCCAGAGAGGGCAAGTAACCTGTCCAAGGTCACTCAACTAAGTGACAGAGCCAGGATTTTAATGAAGATGATAGGGATCACAGATTTAGAGCTAGAAAAGACATTAGAGTCTGACTAGTCTGACTCCTACATTTAACAGGTGAGGCCACTGAGGCCAAATGAGGTTGAAGAGACTTTCCCAGGTCTGAACCCAAGTTTTCTGGCTCTCACCACTCTATTATTTCCCCTGGGAATTTACAAGGAGGTAGGTTCTGGCTCGTCACTAAGGAGAGCTTGTTTAACAATCAGAGGTGTCTGAAAATGCAATGGGCCCCGCCTGAGAGGATGCGTCCCTCATCACTGGAAATACTGAAGGAAAGGCTAGGTGGCCTCAGCTTTGGGACGAGCACATATTTGCTAAGGGGTTGGACCACAGATGTCCTGTGTCTGACTCCATGGCTTTATCTAACGAGATTCGATATCTGACTTACCACTATCCATTCAATTCACTTTCAGCTCAGTCCCATTTTATTTATTAATTAAGCATCTACCATGCATAAGGAAAGTAAGAGTGTTCTTCACTATCAGCGGTATCTGCTTTTCATCCCTCCTTTTTTATCATTATTTGCAGAGAATGAGAGAAATTTCTTAACCTTTCTTGTGCTATCTTATCTCTTGAATGGCTCTCTCTCTCTCTCTCCCTTTCCTCCTTCATTCTTTTCATTCTTTCCTTCCTTTCCTCTTCCCTTCCTCCTTTCCTTTCTTCCTTCCTTCTGTCCCTCCACCTCTTTCTTTCTATTTCCATTCTTTCTTTTATTCATTCATCCTTTCTTTGTTCTATCCTTTCTTCCATTCTTATCAGACATTGGATTTCACTGCTTTAGGGAACTCCAAATCTCACCCTGGTAGACTGAATGATTTGATGAAGGCCAGGAGGTATCAAAAACTGGATTTGACCTCTGTCTTCTTGACTGTGAGCATGCCTCCCACGAGCTGAAGTATTTCTAAATGTAATCCATGTTGTTCAGACTGCTACTGAAGTGGGAGAAGCCTGAAGCAGAGATGACATGGGAAGCTTGGATCAACCAGGCCCTGTTCCCCCTTGTCGTTGACCTCTGCAGGGATGACCAGATGCTGCTGTCCTCTGACTCTCCTCTTCCAGCCCCCAGTGGTCTGCTCAGGAGCACAGCTGCAGACTGGTGAACCTTCAAATGGCCTAACAGTGTTAACATTCTCACAGAAGTGAGGTCATTTTTACTAATATCATGGCAACCCTAATCTAAAGGCTGGGAAAAAGCCAAATCCTAGAGGAGAAGAAGCCTTTAAACAAAGATGTTGCCAGTGTAGAGAAAGTATTCTGGACATGAAGCCAAAAGAACTGGGTTCAAATCCCACCTCAGATACTAAGAAGCTGTGTGACCACAGACAGGTCAATTCACCTTACTGAGCCTCAGTTTCTTTATCTGAAAAATCAGAATTATAATACTTTCCTGGACACACATGGTGGTGGGAAGGAAGGTAATTTACAGACCTTAAAACCCTGCAGGCATGTGGGCTATTATTTCAGTGCTATGACAAACTATATATCCTTTGTCCATGGATCTGCCTAGTCAAGATGGAGAGGGTCTTCACCAGGTTGGCTGCTGGGGGATGATGCTTTTGGATAGAAGCCTCTATATGAGAAGAGGTAGATGAAAGCTCACATCCTAGAAGAAGTGAAACGGTGATTCATATTGTTAGCAAACTCATTAAACATATCTGAATATATAAAACATACATGCTCTATACATTAAGCATATGTATTAAGCATATATATGCACACATGTATATATTTATGTTGTCCACTTTTGCACATGCCAATATTCCAATGGGTTTGGGAGCTCTTCAGTATAGGCATTTCTTTCTGCTGATGTAGATTGCAGCCCATTCATTCCTGCCCATCCAGTGAAGAACTGGGCTTATGTTTAAGACCATCTTGAGGTCCCTCCCATGCTCAGGAATGGTCAGTGACTCCCTGTTCGCTACAGGATACCATACAGACCCCTCATCTTGTTGTTTAAAGCTTTCTACAATCTGGCTGTGGCCTAACTTTCCAAAACTATTCTGCATTTGTCCCCTTCAGGCCCTCAGTGTCTAGGCAAATGAGCCTCCTGTCTGCTCCCTGAGCTCCTTGAGCAAGTCAAGGCCCCAAACTTGGGCCTCCACATTCTTTCCTGGGAAATGAGTGGGTTGGATTAGATGGGGTCTGGGTCCTGTCTCAGCTCTGGCCCTTGGTCCCTATGATCATTCACTCATTTCTGTGCCTTGACCTGGGCAGGAGACACATTCTCTCTTTACTGCCATGTCTCAGGAGCCTTCACTTCCTCTTCATTTCTCTCCTTTCCTTTCTATGGAGAGGAAGACAGGGGACGGAGGAGGAGGAGGAGGAGAGGAGGAGGAGAAGAGGTTCCCAGTTTTTTCCACACTTAAAAAAGTTTTTTTTTTTTACTTCAGAACTCTTGCCCCTTCTCAGAATCATAAATTCTGCAGCTCTATCCAGCCCAGAGGGTGTCTTGGATATAATGGAAAGAGGTCATTTTACAGTTTCTCTTAATTCCCATTTACTCCTGATTTTCAGAGTCACCACTGGTCCTTTCCCTGGTGAAACTGCTTTGTCTTTAAGGGACTCACAACTGAGACTTGTTTTAAGTGACAGGAACACTTTGATTTTCTTCATTTTTCTGTTGATTAAGCGATGTGCTTTTAATGGTATCCACATATTTAAAGTAGACTTTTGGGTAGGTTAACATTCATTAACTGACTATTAACACACGTAAAACTATATATTACATGCAACATATTGTATCATCCATTGTTGTGTTACAGATGAAATGTTAGAGGCAGTGTGTGTCCCATTGAATGGTTCTGGAATTGGAGGCACACGTAGGCCATGTGACTTTGGACAAATCACCTCACCTCTAATTATGCTCAAATAACAGAAGCCTAGAAGTAGCAGAGCAGGCACCCATCTGCTTCGGTGGAAGGAATTTACCAGTCATTGGGAGTGAGTTCCCTGGAGCAGTGAGAATCGTAGGTCCAATTCCATCCCATTCCTGTAGACAACCTGGTATAGTAGATATTGACACATACTGTAGAAAATCGTTGCTACATATTATAGATGCAGTATATTACAGTGTGTATTGAGGGAGACTGAGACAGACAGACAGACTTTCAATGTCACGCCCTGGTGATATACTCAAGTGATCCGAGTCCAAGGCTGGCTGTCTATATACGTCCTCACCCTGCCTTTTCGTTTTGTTTTGTTTTTTTGGTTTTTGGTTTTAGGCAATGGGGTTAAGTGACTTGCCGAGGATCACACAGCTAGTAAGTGCTATGTGTCTGAGGCCAGATTTGAACTCAGGTCCTCCTGAATCCAGAGCCAGTGCTTTATCCACTGTGCCACCTAGCTGCCCCCTCACCCTGCCTTTCTTGCAGAAGAATATCAGATGCAGAACAAGGAAGGCACTCAAAGGCCCTCTAGGGCAACCCCTGGGTTTTACAAATGATAGGAAGGAGATGGGAATTGGGACTGGCCCCAGGAATTCATTGGGAATTCCAGGGAAATGTCTGATGAGGAAACTCCTACCAATGCAGTAGAGAGCCTGGAAATCTTAGGCAGTTGCCTTGGGCATTGAAAAGTTAAGTGACTTGATCAGGGGCATAACCAGTATGTGTCAGAGGTGAAACTTGAACCCCCATCATTCTGACTCTCAGGCCTACTTTCTGTCCACTCTATGGACAGCCTCTATTACAGGAGGACAGAGAGTGATAGAAGATACAGAGAGCAACATAAGAATGTATTATATAGTCAATACTATAGCATACACTGGAATATATATTTATTGTAATACATGTACATATTCAACCATAAATTGCAGTATGATAGGCGTAGTAAGTTGTGATATGATATATGTTTCTGTTGATGTAGGAACAGCAGCTAGGGCTGCAGGAAGGACAGTCCAGTTTCCCAAGCATTTGTCATTGTGTCTTCTAATTTAAGAGCTCTCATTAAAAGGGCAGCCAGGATCCCTCACTTGCCAGTGTAAAAGTAACCCTATCCATTAAGCCCTATCCCCAGCTTAAGCTCGATCTCTCAATCTGCTTGGGATCCTCTCCTGGGTCCAGCTTTATGGGGCTCTCTGGCCTAGGACAGAAGCAAAGGGGAGGGGTCAACAGTACAAACATAACCCAAAGTTTTTCTTCTCCATTCATCCAAAATCCAGGTGTCATAGGATCCTGACTTTAGCGCTGGAAAGGACCTAGGAGGTCATTCAGTTACAGTGCCTTTATGTTACAAAAGAGGAAATTGAGACTAGAAAAGGTGAAGTAATTTGCCCACAGGTGGTAAGTCACAGAGGTGGTATTCGAATACAAGTCCTCTGCCTCTAAATTCACTGTTCTGCTCCTAGAGCACTTAAGATTAGAAAGTTTATTGATGCTAAAGGATGAGAGATCAATGCGGGGAAAGGTCATTTCCTTCCTCTAATCCCGACTCCCACACTCTTGTCTTTCATTCAACCAGTATTTGTTGAGTAGTGACTATAGTGTGAGTGTGTGAGTGAGTGTGTGTGTGTGTGTGTGTATGTGTAAGTCTCCGATTTGGGGTCCTAAACCACGGGTTAGAATCTCCAACCCCCTCCCACTACCCTGGGGCATGTCTCTCTCATCTCCTTGTGCCTTCCTCTGCAACGTTAGCGTCGGATTAGTCTAGGACTTCTAAGGAGACCCTTTCCGGTTCTGAATTCCATCTCTTTAGCAATCCCGACTTCACCTCGGCCATTGGCCCTGAGCCAGTCACTTCGTCTCTGAGTCTCAGGGTGCCAGTTTATAAAACTGGTCCAGGTGCTGCCACCTGGTTCATCTCTTTCTTTGGTTTGTAGTGAGGAAGGAAGGAGACCGTTTAGGAGCAGAGCAGTGGGTACCTGTGATCTTTGTCAGTACAAATGGAAAGGATTCTAAGGAATAAAGACCCGCCTTACGCGCTGGAGGAGCCGCCTCTTAGAGGACCCCCTACCCCTGGGGTCGGGGGCAGTCCATCGAAACAGCACCTTCAGTTTCTTCGCTCCCCCCGCCCCCAGGCGACCCATTGCAGCCTCTCTTCTAGTCCTTTCCTTCCTCAGTGCTTTGCAGGGGGGCCTCTATTTACTCGTCGCGAGGGATTAGCATCTCTGTGATCTCCACCCCCCAATGCCGGGTGTGATGCAGATAAAAGTCCGGCTACTGTTTTTAGGAGGCGTTTGAAGTCCGGTGAAACCTGTAGGGGGCTGCGGAGGATAGATCTAGGGGGGCAGATAAAGTTCGGACCCGAGAAAGCCTCATGCCACACTCTCATCTGTCCCACCCCCGCCCCCATTCCCAGGCGGAGAGGATCAGAGGGTCAAGGAGGGGCCGCAGCCTTCTCAGGCTCAAAGCCTCCTGGAGCAGGCGAAGGGCCAAGTCCGACACAGCTCCCCAGTCGCCCTGACCCATTTCGGTTCCATTATCCCTCTTCCTCTCTCTCTACAGTTCCTGGGGTGTGTTGGGAAGAACTTCCCCTGGAAGTCCCCAGGCCTGGCCATAGCCGAAGCGCCCCGGGTGTCCGGCCCAGCTGCCCCTCTCCAGAGCGCTCTGCCTGCTTTCCTAGCTTCTTGACCCGCTCAGCGCTTTACGGCCTTTTACGAGCCAGCCATAGATTCTTCCGAAGCCCTCTTGGGTGGGGGAAGGAGAGGGTCAGAAAAAGAGGGATCAGGCCCCTCTGAAAGGTCAAATGCAATGTGCGCGGCCCTCTTCACCAACGACTGAACGGAGAGATGTCCTGGCCCCTGCGACTTCCCCTCCGGCTCTCCAACTTGGGAAAGAGCGAGGGAGAGGAAAAGAGCCATTTGTCTGTTTCAGTCCGGGGCAGAAGCGGCTCGATTCCTTCCTTGGGGAAGGTTCTGGAAGGTCATCATGGACCTGAGGCCCAGAGGAGGAGGAGGAGGCTGGACAAAGGCTTAGGCGGCCCTTCACCCACACACACAGTGTGCCTAGAGGCGGCCGGGTGATACATTTTTCCGAGTGGTCGGTCTGGTATGGGAGCCTGACAACTCCACCCCAGCCATTGGGGAGGTACCAAGACAGAATTCCTGGCTCCCGAGCTGACAAATGACAGTCTCTCTCTCTCTCTCTCTCTCTCTCTCTCTCTCTCTCTCTCTCTCTCTCTCTCTCTCTCTCTCTCTCTCTCTCTCATTCTCTCCTCCCCCCCCCCGCATCCCACCCTACTCTGCAGGGAAGCAGAGCTATGGCGCTTGGGCTGCTGCCGGGCCTCCAGGAGAAACTGTGGAGAAGAAAATGGACGCGCATCCACCCACTCGCCTATGCCGCTCCAAAGAGAGCTGGGTCCCCAACCCAACGTGAAGCCTGGGCGCAGGACAGGCCTTCCCCGCCGCCCTGAATGTGCACCCACCTGGGGGGCTTGGAGTGAGGCAGCAAAGGGAAGGGGGAGGCGGCGGTGCAGTTCGGGCTCAGGGTCACTCTCGTGGGTGGGAGGGGCGGAGCACCCTCACAGTTTGGAAAGGTCACAATTCCCATCCCTTGCGTGCTTGCGCCTCTCCCTCTCCCTCCCTCCCTCTCCTCTCTCTCTCTCTCTCTCTCTCTCTCTCTCTCTCTCTCTCTCTCTCTCTCTCTCTCTCTGTGCGCGCGCCTTGAACGCCACAAGAGTCTTCCTCTTCCTCCTGCTTCTCTTCATATTTGAAAAAAAAATTCGCTCACACACACGCGCGCGCGCGCGCATACACACACACACACACACACACACACACACACACACACACACACACACAAAGAGAACTCCCAACTTTCTGGCTATAAATTCTTCCCCCCCCTTCCCCCAAAGTGTTGGCTAGCCAGCTTGCTTGAGAAAGCCAGCCCCGTGGCCCGCTTCCCTGAGCACCCAAGGAGCGCAGAACAGGCCAGGCAGACTCTTATTCTAGAGAGTGCTTGATCTTTGCTTGGGAAACTCTGTTAATTGAATGGGTTTGCCGTTTTTGCCAGCCCCCTTTATCATTATTTATGGGCTTTAAATTGTTTAAAGTTCCCTTGACGTTCAATTTACAAGTTTGGGGACTTTTTTTTGTTCCGCCTTTTGTCCTGGAGAAAGCCCTCGTGTTGGAAGGGCTTTGAAAAGCCAAACATGAGAGGCCCGGAATGAAAGGGAAGCAGGCGAGCCCCTTTTAATTCCCCCTGTTAGTGAATGGCTCTTTTACATAATTGCTGGAGCGATTTCAAAGCCCGAGCCAGGGGCTGACTTCGCTTATGGCCACATGGAGTCTATTTTGGGGCTTTCAGATTTAAAGGGGAAAAAAGGCCTGAATAAAATAGTGTGTTTTTTTTTAAAGGAGGGCTTCAATGCTTTTTGCTACTTGCAAATTGGTGTGTCTGATGGGGGGGGTGTTTCACACAAGCACCCCTTTGTGGAACTGTTCTAGCTTTTTTTGGGGGGGGATGGCTAAGTCCCCAACCGGGCCTAAGTCCCAGGATGGCCCAGGTCTCCAGCTCTGGCCAAGCGCTGGGGCAGGGCCCAGGAGGGGAGAAGAGGTGAGGGCAAGGAGGGGAACTGGACGCTGTGGAGCCAGCCGCGGCTCAAAAAGCTGGAAGGCTGCCTGAGAGAGGGGTGGCCCTGAAGTTGCCTGGGATCCCCAGAAAGTTTCCGGGAAGGGAGAGAAGCAGGCTGGGACCCTGAAATTGCAAACTGTCTTCCTTAGCTGGCTGGTAGGCAATGAGACAAGGAGAGCCTTCCCTTCCTCTCCTTCCTCCCTCAGCCAAGATCTGAGGAGCCTGAGCAGAGCCGGGCTGCTTCCTTGCTCCTCTGGCTTGGCTGTCAGGCAGAAGTTGGAATTCTCCATCCTTAGAGACTTTTGCATTTAAATGCCATTCACCCCCATGGCCTCACAGCTGCAAGCAAACGCAGGCCCGAGCAGCCCTAAGGCTTGGAGACAACTTAATTACCCAAGGTTTTTTCCTGCCGCCCGAAGGGTTGGAGGGTGCTTGAGGCTCCTGTCCCAAGCTGTGGAGGAGGAGGTAGGGGTGGGGGACAGGAGGATGCTAGGGCCTGAATTTGCAAGCCCTTGGCTGGCCCGAGGCAGTTAGATGAGAGTTTAAGAGCCGGAGGCATCCTAGGCCTCCTCCCCAGGAGGGAGTGGGGATGCAGAGGAGAGAAGGGTCTCTTTTGACCAAGTCTCCAGCTGACATCAGAGCAAAACATTCTGCATGCATAGAGTTTGCAGCTCGAACTGGGGCCCCCAAGAGCCCTCCAGTGCAAGTCTCCAAGTCGTCAGTTAGAAAGAGAAAAGGCAGGGTTTCTCACGCCCAAAATGTAAAGGGACTGCCCTGCAAATCGCTATGCATGCATGTTGCTTTGCCGTCGCAGCAGGGTCCCCAAAGACACCCCCCGTGTAGATTTCCAGGTAAGAAGCTCGGAAGAGGGAAAGAAAGGTCTCTCATGCCTAAATTGGAAATCGAAAACCACACAAACCAGTGCGACTGCACATAATAATTCTAGTTGCTAGCATAATATAGCGCTTTAAGGCTTGCAAAACACTTTACGTATTGTGTCTTTTGCATACAGAGCAGTAGCTCTGTAGCCAGAGTAGGGGTCAGCCCCCATCCCTACCCACCACACATAGTAGCAAGTCTCCAGGAAAGCCAGCGAGAAGAGGGAAGGCAGGCTGTATCCCGCCCAAAGAGCAAAGTGGCAGCCGTGCCCAGCGCTCTACCCACACATCCGTGGCTTTGATGTAGGGCAGCGGCCCTTCTGCACCCTCGCCAGGTACCAGGTACACAGGTAGAGGAGACAGCCAGAAGGCTAAGCGCTGCACCTGTGGCCCGTAAATCTGCATACAGGCAGAAGCTATACTGGACAAGGGTTTGGTTTGGTTTTTGCAAATCAGTTGCGGTCCGAGGCTCGAATGTAGGAGGCCGCCAGCCAGCGTCCGGGGCCCGGAGCTGGCCTTGTTAATCACCGCCCAAACACAAAGATATTTTATGGCACCGACCATCGTTTTCTAAGCAGTTAAACATTAGATGAGGAAATATTGCCACGGTGTCGGCGAGGAAGAGGCCCCCTAATAAATAAAGTCCCCATTGATGACTCTGGAAGCCCTCGGAACTCACTAATAAAAGGAGTCAATACTTTGCAGGGCGATTTATAGGAGCGAACAACCCGCAGTCAAATCCCGCCGCCGTTGGGCCAATGTAGTTGTTACTGGGGACCCTGTAATGCAGAACGAGCACCCCAGATCCCAGTAGCTACCTTCCTCTCCTCAAAGCCCTTGAAGAGTACCCCGGGAGCCCAAAGTTCACGGAACAATAGAGACGCCTGGATATTGGGGGGCTGGGAATCTACAGTGAAAATGGCTAAGCTTGGCTGGGTGCCTTCCTTAATTGCGCTCTGGGCAGGTAGGAGGCCAGTGCACTCCAGGAGAGGGCGGGGTGAGCGAGGGACATGGGGGAAATTCAACTAAATCCAAGGGAAAGTCCAAGAACTCCGCTGCCTTCCCGCTTTAATCCAAAAGAACCAAATCCGGGCTCCAATTTAGTCTGAACATGGTCCAGCCCTTGGCCTCGGATTTGAAAATGCTCCTCTCGGTGAAGGGGGACAAGTCCTTATCTCCCTCCTTATGAAAAGTAATATCTTTATTATCTCCCACCCTGCTGATCAGCCCCTCCCTGGTGCTGAGACAGGGTGCCCAGGCAACGTTATAATGGAGCAATTTCTGCCGGATCCCAGGCGTTTTGGCGGCCCTCAGAATCTGAAGCCGACACTACGTCTGTATTCCGTAAGGAGCTTGGTGGCTAGGGAAAGGAGACGAGAGAAGTGGCTCGGTGGCGTTGACTTCAATTTGGCAGCAAGCTCCGAGGTCCTAAGAGCAGCTCTCTGGCGCATCACCCGGTCTCCAGGGCTGGCTGGGAAGATTCCCCAGCCTGCTTCTTTGTGGAGAACAGTGTTTGGCGAGCAGAGACTGCCTCCCCTCTTACCTTCCCCACCCTTCCAAAGGACCCCAGCTTTTGAGCAGAGGAGGAGGAGGAAAAGAAAGAGTGAGTGAGAGAGACAGAGAAAAGAAGGAAGAGAGAGAGAGAGAGAGAGAGAGAGAGAGAGAGAGAGAGAGAAAGAAAGAAAGAAAGAAAGAAAGAAAGAAAGAAAGAAAGAAAGAAAGAAAGAAAGAAAGAAAGAAAGAAAGAGAGAAAGAAAGAAAGAGAAAAAAGAGGTTTTCAAAGACCGGGATCAATGAGTTCATGAATATCGATTTGTCTTTATCTTCCCATTACATGTGCGTGTAAAGGACACATAATCCGCACCCCCACCCACCCCCATCTCAATCTGCTCTGTGTGTTTACTCTCTCCCTTACTGAAAAATTGCCGGACGCCTGCAGGGAGGGGGGTGGAGGTGGGAGGAGAAAGGGAGGGTGTTCAGACTAGCAGACCCGGGAAGTTCGAAGCGGCTCTTGGACACATCTCGGGAGGCCTCTATCATTCCCACATAACTCATCATTAGGGGCTTCAGTTTTTCTTCCGTTTCCATGAAATGGTGCAATTTAAAAGGGAGAAGAGGAAGGAGAGACAGAGGAAAGGGAGAGGGAGAGGGAGAGGGAGAGAGAGAGAGAGAGAGAGAGAGAGAGAGAGAGAGAGAGAGAGAGAGAGAGAGAGAGAGAGAGAGAGAGAGGTGAGATTTTTGCTTTAGAGGTGAAATTGTTGGCTCATGGAATACCTACCCCCCCAGTTTGTGATGGCCTCAAATTTCGGGAAGGGGAGTGGGGTCGTCCTGAAATGAAATCATTATAAAACGCCTCTTTCTTGCAAGAGAATGGCGGCCAGGGGCCCCGAGATCCCACCCCACGGCTGTCGCTGCTTCCCTTTCTCCAAGAGGCTTCGCCTTCGTAAGCGAACCTTTCTGCCTCACGGCCAGGGCTTAATTAGCGCCTATTTACCAAACGGGCGCGGATTTGCGCAAACACCATAAAGCTTTCATCAGCAACCCGCGCTCAGGTTGGAGCGTCTGCAGAGGGGGCTGCAGCACCCCCTCCTTCCTCCCCCCAGGACGAAGCTGAGTGATGACTCCCTTTATCTTCATAATCATTGCGGCTGGTATGGGGGGGGAGCTGTTGTAGCAAAGAGTGCAAATGGTGAGGGGGGGAGTGATTTTCAAAGGAAGGGAAATCAAGGGATCGAGTGGATCGCTCTCTGGGAGAGCGAGACTTGGGGTAGGCAAAGCCACGGACCCCCTTCCTGCACACCTCAGGCAAGGCAGAAGAGAAAACGAGCCAGGCACTGGTGCATCGTGGAAGAGGCTGCACAGATCTATGCTTGGAATGAATGTAAGCAGAAAATATATGTAGATAGAGATGCACAGCGTTCGCAAGCAGTGCATACAGAGGGCAAGTGTGCAGAACCTACGGACTGTCTCCTCTTCTCTTGGTGTTGCGACTTCCTGTAACTAAACGAGGGCCCAGATGGGAAGACAAGGTCTCCTGAGGTCCAAGCAACCTTTTCCCAATTGGTGAATCCTTCACATGAGCACAGAGGAAATGGGCTAATCAAGGCATCGGGGCGCTCGCCCCCTATCTGTGCGGGGTGCGGGGAGCTTTTCTGTTGCAAAGATTTTCTTTTTCAACACCCTCGACTCTGACTGGAGGCGTGCGTTTGGGATGCGCTGTGTGGAACGAGTGAGCGCTTGTGTGCGGGCTCCAGTTTTCGGGAGCAGGCCTGCCTTTGCAAGTGTTCTTGGAGCTGGCTGCAAGAGTTTGCAGGAACCCAGGATGCGCCGCTGTTTTCCTTCCCTCCTCTGGTTTGATTTCTCTCACTTTGGGTCTCTGGCTCTGCCTTTGCCCAGAGCAGTGTTTGTAGGGGCGGGAGGGGAGAGAGAGCGCGAGATGAGGGCGGGCTAGGGGCGGAGCCAGGCTCGGCCTCCCGCCCCCTCTCAGCCCGTCTGACCAATGGGGAGCGGAGCAGGCACCCACGTGAGACAAACCGAGTTCTCGAGCTGGCAAAATGTGAATGAGGAGGCAGAGCGCGATTTAAAGGTGCTGGCGGCACCCGGGCGGGAGGGAGGCAGAGGGGCGTCGGCGGGCTGGGCTCGGCGCGCAAGCAGGCGGCCAGACTGGGCAGGGCAGGGCAGGACCACACCGCGCCGCCCCGCACCGGGCCCGTCGGAGCAGGCCACGCAGGGCGCGTAGCAGCAGCAGCAGCAGGGGCGGCAGCGGTGGTGGCCGCAGCAGCAGCAACAGAGGCCGTCCAGGGCCAGGGCCAGCGCCAGGGAACGGCGCCGCGGGAGGCTCTCCTCGAGCCCGCTGGCCAGCCGCACGCCCAGGGCACGGGGAGTCCCGCGGGCAGAGCCAGGCTGCCCTCTCCTCCCACCCCTACCCGTCCGTCTATGCCTTTCGGGCGCCCAGAGGAGCCGAGAACGACCGCTGCCCCCGCGCCTCCCTGCGCTGTCCTGCTTGCTCAGGCCGCCCTCCCATGGCTCAGCCCGGGTGCTGACTGTCTGAAGGGCGCTGCGGGCGAGTCTTTACCTTCCCGCTGCTGCCCGCGCCGTTCACCCGCGCCAGGGCTGCTGCCCCTGCCGCCGCAGCTCCTGCTGCTGCTACCGCCGCCGCTGGCCTCGGCGCGGCGGGAAGAGGCTGCGGGCGGGGAGGGTCCCCGGCTGGGTCGGCCGGTCGCTGGCGGGCGCTTCTCGGAGGCGGCCTGCGGCTCCGCCGGCTGCTTCTCTTCCACTCCATCTCCATTCCCGGGAGCGTATATGAGCGCTGCCTTTCCGCCCTCCCTGATGATGATGCAGCGGCCCCTGGGTAGTAGCACTGCCTTCAGCATCGACTCGCTGATCGGCAGCCCTCCCCAGCCCAGTCCGGGACACTTCGTGTACACCGGCTACCCCATGTTCATGCCTTACCGGCCGGTGGTGCTACCCCCTCCGCCCCCGCCGCCCCCCACGCTCCCGCAGGCCTCTCTGCAGCCGGCCTTGCCGCCCGCACACCCCCACCATCAAATCCCCAGCCTGCCCACCGGCTTCTGCTCCAGCCTGGCACAGGGTATGGCCCTTACCTCCACCCTCATGGCCACTCTGCCCAGCAGCTTCTCGGCTTCACCCCAGCACCAGGAAGCGGCCCGCAAGTTTGCGCCGCAGGCCCTGCAGGGCAACTTCGACAAGGCAGACGGCATCCCAGCGGAGTCGGAGGATGGTAAAGCTTTCCTGGCCAAGGAAACCTCGCTGTTGTCATTCTCGGCCTCCGAGGCGGTGCAGGCTTCCCTCGGTGAGTCGTCCCACTCCTCTCCTTTTCCCTAAGTGGACATCAGAGGCTCGGAACCCAAGAGGGACGGGCACTGGTCTGGGCTGGGGGACCGAGGAGGGAGGGGGATAGGATCATGGCAGGAGGTGGGCAGAACGGGGAGGAGGGGGGCAGCCTTGGAAGCCTCAGGATCGGCCAAGTTCCCAGTCACACAGTTCATAGGGCTCTGAAATGACCGAAGAAACACCAAGGCAGAGTTGGCGAGCAGCCCCTTAGCAAGCCCCTCAGACAGTCCTTGCCCTTCGTCTCCTACTTCCCACCCTATCTCAATCCACTAGCTGGGATGCCTGCCTTTTCCCTCTCCATCGGCGGGCCTGAGCCGCCAGACCCAGGGAAGGAACTCCGAGAAGCCAAGCAGAGCTGGCATGGTGTAGGGGGAAAAACCTGAGGCTCAGAGTGGGCAACTTGAGACCATACATTACTGGGGAAGGGGAGCACCCCAGCCGCCCTAGGGAGCCAGGAATGGCCTGGGGAAGGCTGGCATCACAGCCTGCCACTTTGGGAGCTCAGTTCAGACTTGCGCTAGTCCCCACAGTGTGCAAGGGGTCAGAAGAGAGAGGGAGGCGAGCCCCAGACATGTTAGGGTGCTGGCGCTGGCCCTGGTTCCAGGGCTCCCGCACAGCCCTGGCAATTCCCAGTAGTGTCTTCCTGGGATCTGCTACCTGGAGAACTGCCTGGGGGGTACGGTGCGGGGGAGGCAGCCAGGATAACGAGGTGAATTGGCTGGCTGGGCTGCTAGCTCCCAACTTCTCCCAAGGCATTAGTCACATCTGTCTGACCAGAGCATCCAATAACATTCCTCAACAAGGAAAGAAGTAACCCTTCTCTGGCCTCCTGGAAGGGAGAAGCCGTTCATTCCCCACCTCCAGTCCCACTGTGAGGGGGATGTGGGGATTCAGGGGCAGGTGGACTTGGCACCCTCCCAACCCGATGACAAAGAAGGCAAACCCCAGGCTCCTCGGTTCAGCGAAGGCCAGGGCGGTGGCTGGGTTTACACAAACCTCCAAAGGAAAGGAGGTTTACTTGGTGGGGAGAGGGGAGTGCAGGTAAAGGACAAAATAGGAACTTCACCTGAAAGATATCTGGAAGCAGTGGAGGGTCAGAGACAGGCTAAACTATGGGTCGGAGCAATCAAAGCCCATCCTATCCCACTGTCTCTGGGCTTGTCCCACAGTCTTCCCTTATGTATGTCCTTCCAAAAAAGCACCTAGCCAAAGGCGACCCAGCCAGCCACACATACATCCCCCAAACACCCAGGCAGTCACCCTTCTGCCCAGGCTAGGTAATTAGGTGAGATAACTGCTGGAAAGAAAAGTCCTCCTGAAGACAGAGTCAAAATCCCTTACAGGGGTGACCCGGGAAATGTAACAAATTGCCTGTCTGCTTTGGTTTCAGTGGGGGCCATGAGAGGCCAGGGGAAGGACGAGGCCAAAGGGGAAGACGACTCCAAAGGCAAAGACGAGAGCTTCTCCATGGACAGCGACCTGGACTACAGCTCCGACGACAACATCCCCAGCCAAGCAGCTCACAAGGAGGAAGACTTGGCCACGGCCCTGGAGGAGAATCCCCAGAGCAGCAGCAGCAGCAGCAGCAGCAGCAGCAGCAGCAGCAGCAGCAGCAGCAGCAGCTCGGGCAGCACTACTTCCACCGGCAAAAACCGACGCAGGCGGACGGCCTTCACCAGCGAGCAGCTTCTGGAGCTCGAGAAGGAATTCCACTGTAAGAAGTATCTGTCCCTGACAGAGAGGTCACAGATTGCCCACGCACTCAAACTTAGTGAGGTTCAAGTGAAAATTTGGTTCCAAAACCGCAGAGCCAAATGGAAACGGGTCAAAGCCGGCAACGCCAACTCCAAGACCGGGGAGCCCTCTCGGAACCCCAAGATCGTCGTCCCCATTCCGGTGCACGTCAGTCGCTTTGCCATCAGAAGTCAACACCAGCAGCTGGAGCAAGCCAGGCCCTGAGTGGCCAAGGGCCCCCTCCTCAACTTCCCCAGGCCCGACCCCAGCAGGTGCCAGGAAAGGCAAGACCATCCCCACCTCCCACCAACACACACACACACACACACACACACACACACACACACACACACACACACACACACCACACCGGGACAAAGGAGGAGCCGAAGAAAAGCAGAGTCCTATCCGACTCTCAGAACTGTTTGAAAAACAAAACGTTTGACAAAACAAAAAAAACAAAGAAGTGAATGTTGGACAGAGCAAGCAGATTGAGAATATATTAATTTCAGACAATGCTGAAAAACTATTTTCGGATGAGGGTAACATCGGGATCTGGACAGGGCACTAAGTATTATTCTGTCTGACTTTGTATATAGTGAATCTATCTATACTGAATCTCAGCTGCAGGATTTTTTTTTTTTGACTAATGGGACCAACTCCCTCCAGTTCATTAAGGTTTTACATTCCAGAAGAAAACAAGATAAGAACCAAGCCGATAACCTGCGGTATGCACAAGCCAACCTTTTTATTTTGTATATTTTTGTTTGTTTCTTGCTTTTCCAAAGGTAAAAGGAAACAAAAGTGTTTGGGTTTTCCCCTTTATTTTTGGGCTCTCCAAGTTGGCCGAGGGGCAGACATTTTCAGGCTGCCCAAGTGAACCTTTTTTTTTTTTTTTTGGTTGTTTGTTTTGTTTTCCTGGCTTGGCATTCTCTCTCTGAGTTGCCTATTCTTAACTAAGCCATGTTTGAAAGCACGTCGGTCTCTATTGTGTTTAATTTATTTCAATGTAGCTTATCTCCTTATAAGTTATGGAATTTAAACAAACTCAGTCTTGTGAATAATAAAAAGAAAAGAAAAAAAAAGAATATAATCCAGGACCTGATGAGTCTATCCGGAATCTGAATCTTTGCTTGGCCCTGGGGAACCCAACTTAGCCCCTACAGGTTTCTCCTGGGATTTATCACTGGGTAATGTATCCTGAAGGTGCAGGTTGGGAAAGGAGGGTTTAAGGAGCTGCTTTTAATTGATTACATTATCCATTTAGAAAAAGATAGATTTTCTTTTAGGAACCTTCATGTCTCAGTTGGGATAGGGTTGAACAGCAAAGCACATTGGAAAACTCTGGATGGAGGAGAGGGGAGAAGGAAGGAAATGGGATGCCATATCTATCAGCTCCAACTGCTGCCTCCTTTAGCCCTAAAACTGGAGCTCTGCTTAGAATCCATAAACTCCCCCATTCTTTGCACTGAAGCAGAACGGGAACCCCTACAGTCTGGACTTCAAGCAGTTGCCAACCCAACAGCAAAGGATATCCCCAAGCGCCTAATTTTGGTAGGGGGCTGAGGTCCTGTTGGTGTAGGAGGCAATGCCTTCCACCAGTTCCTCAGCCATCCTTTGCTAGGTGCCTACCTTTTTTTCTCCCTGTGTAATGGATTCAGCAAAGTTGTAGGGGGAGGGTTTGGCAGCCTTTAAATGATGATGATTTGGAAAATGTTTAACCCCTTGGGCCGGTCCCCAAGCTCTCAGCCCTGGCAGATGCAGGCTATAAACGCCAGCTGATTATTTCCTGCACTTCCCCGCTCCAGCCCTCCCCCTCTGGGAGTGGGGCGTCTGGGGCTTGTCCTATGACATATGCACGGAAGGCCCTGACTAGGTTTGGACAGGGCATTGCATGAAGGTGTAGGGGGGAGGCCAGGCTTTTTATGCCAGATCTTGGAAAGATGCCTTTGACTTTCTCTCCTTATGTTTGCCTTGAGAGATTCCTGTAATGAACTGTTTTCTCTATCTCTTTCACTTCTCTCCATCCCCCAGTTATATTGCCTCCTTCTTTCCCCTTTCACTCTGGCCAGTTTGTTATCTGATGAATAGTTTAGAGGGACAAGCACTAGTTATTCAGTGCAAGGGGCAGAAAACATTAAATTGTTCGTCAGAAGCCAAGGTCCAAGTAGTGCTGCTACGGAACCCAGGTTCCTGGACGAGGTTTTAAAACCGTGCAAGGCTGTGTTTGTGTGTCTGACCCTCATTAGGCACTGCCTATGTGTACAGACAAAATTCAGCCGGAGAATAACCGATGAAAAGCGCCCCCCCCCTCCACCCACCCAATAACTAGCTAGCATCTAGAATAGGATTTTTCAAAAACCGGGAGAAAACTCCATAACTGGTTCCGAAATTCGAATGTTTAAGCACAGGGGTTGAGTAAGGCATTGCACAGACAGCAGGCAGTTATCGGTCTGTTTCTCTAAGCACCGGCCCCAGGATAGAACTGAAATGTACGTAGCCTGGACAGACACTGACATTGACATAATTTACATCAGTTACATTTTTTTTTTTTAAACAAGGCTGGGGGCTAGGAGCCGAGCTGCCTTTCAGTGATGAAGAAATGAGGCTTTGTAGACAGACTGGCTTCTAGTTTTACTCAAAAAACATCTAATGTTCCCAGCTCCAAGAGTAAACTGAGCATCGAAGTACTGTCTGCTCAAAATTGATTTTTTTCTTTTTACACAATGGGCCATAATATTTATAGTGACTAGTAAACGACCCAGGCATGTATTGTTTTAAAGGGTGATAAAATATAGACACGAATTCTAACACACACCCCCCATTTCCCAATTTGAACTGAAACCCAGTCTGGGGGAACGAGTGGGACAGCTGGGCTTGCTTCCTCTCCCCTCCACCGCCCGCAAGCTTCTCCATTCTCCTTGCAGCGACGAAAGAAGGGTGCAAACAATCCTGGTCTCAGAATGACTTTTCAGAAAGCTCCCCGCGTCTCAGAGCTGATGACAAGTACACGACCGTGGCTTTCCAGCCAGACCCACCTGCACGCCCTCACAAAGGCGCGTGGAGAAGCAAGCGCTCGCGTGGATTTGGTTGGTGGCAAAGATTTGCATGCTTCTCTCCCCCTTACCCTTTTACAAAGAAGAGCAGGATTTTCGATTGTAAACTCGCTGGCTTAGGCTCGTGCGCTGCCCTGCACTGGGAATTCGGGCTCTCCTTCTGTACTGTGGCTCCAGGTTACGCAGGCCACTTCGGTCACTTGGGCAGATCAGGTTCAGTGAGGGAGGTGAGCCAGAGTGGGCTGGGAATTTTCGACAACGTGAGCTGGATAGCAAAGCCAGGTGTAGCCTAAGTGGCAATACCTCCCGTCAAGGGATTTCTGCCCTACCCACGGTCCGGTTTGATAAAGCGTCCCGCGCTCCCGTGACAACAGAGCACAACCGCTACTCAATCTACAGAGGCGGGAACGGCGCCTGAGTCGAGGGGAACCAGATACCTCCTTAACTCGCCTGAGGACAGGTGCAAAGGCCCCTCAGATTCCAACCTAGTTTCCCAGGGTTCGAGTTTCTGGACTATCCTTCCCATTCCCCCGGGGAGCCAAGCAAGTTTCTAACTTACTGTATGTTTGCATAAACTTGTGGGCCGGGCAAGATGGCTACGGGGAAGAGCCAGGAAACATTTCTTCGTGATTTTTACAGCCCTCCGAGTTTAGTGACTTGAAGGGACACTCACAGCGCCAGAGCCAAAAAAAAAAAAGGGGGGGGCGGACAGAGGCCTTCAGCTCTTGTTTATTCTCTGTAGCACAGAGAGGGACTCCTTTCTCTATCTAGGGAAGACAGGCAGCGGCCATAAGTCGAAAGTCAAGGGACTACCCAGAGTACCGAGATCCTTCCTCACCCTGTCTACCCCCAAGTGGGAAAGGAAATCTAGCTGTCATCCTCCCACCAGGAATTGTGGGGGGGTAGAGATCCCGGAGCGCTGCAATGGAACCCAACTATCTCCCAAATACTCACCGATGGTATTTGCTAATTAGGTTTTTTTCCCCTCTCTTTCTACCTCCCCCACGCCCTCCCCGTCCCTCAGAGAGAGGGAGACAGAATGATCACCAAGAGAGGCCCGAAGTGCCCAGAAGTGGAGACCACTGAGCCAGGAAAAGGAGGAAGGGAGAAGATAAACAAGGGAGAGGGCTTGATGGCTGTCATCATCACCATCATCACGGCTTTCATTTGGCTGCCTAATGAGTCAGATCACAGGCAGAGAGAAAAATTGTCAATCGCCCAGGCTCTAATGAATTTTTTTGCAAATTGTAATCAAGCCAGGCCGTCTCAGCTGGCTGATTAATGAGACCCACGAGGCCTGGCCAGCACCTCAGCTTTTTATTCCGTCCCGTCCTCCCTGCACTAAATTAACAGCAACTTGTCTGAGCTTCAAATTAACTCCCAATGATTAATTCTGATGGGGGGGCCTGAAGAATAGCTCCGTCTAATAGGCACTGGCCTGCGAGGCGGCTGGAAATTAATACACTTCCCCTTTGGCTGCCGGCTTTAATCCAAGGTTGGGTTTTGACATCACTATATTTGTTGTTACAATAAATTCCACTTACATCTGCAGATCAAATCATTACAATGCTAGGGTAACAACACGGACCTGGGCCCAAGGAGTCGACCTGGTAGTTAGGCTGAGGGTCCACCCCCAAGCCCAGCTCTACAGGCCTCCAGCCGTTCCTGGAGGCCCCCAACCAGCATCTGCCCCCGTGCCTGACCCCCCCTCCCCCTCACACAAGTAGAGCCTCCGCCCCACCTCCATCTCCTCACCACCCCCAACCCCAGCCAGAGGGGGCAATGAGCCTCTAGCACATTGTTCTCTCTGCCGGGGACCTTAGGAAGGAGGGACCCTTGCACACGTGGTCTCCTCCCCTGCTGCTGCCAGACCTTCCCCACTCCCTCTCCACCCTCCAAGGGAAACAGATTCCTCTCTAGGTCCGGAAAGAGTTCTCTTTGCCCACCTAGATCCCTCAGAACCTTCCTTCCTTCCTTCCTTCCTTCCTTCCTTCCTTCCTTCCTTCCTTCCTTCCTTCCTTCCTTCCTTCCTTCCTTCCTTCCTTCCTTCCTTCTCTTCCACTCTTCCTTTCGGGCCTGTCTGTTTCTTAAAATACGGCCACTTAGCCCTTACAGGAACTCGAGGATTTTTGGAGCACAGGTGACAATGGTGTCCTGGAGTTTTGGAAAAGAAAAGCCGGTTGAAACTGACCACCCCATTCTCCCGCTCCACGCCCCGCAACGGAGTCACCCGGGGCTTGGTTTCTAATGGATCCCATCCGGTATAGAACTCTGTGAAACTCACATAAAGGGGTGTGTATGTGGTGTGTGTGTGTGTGTTGTGTGTGTGTGTGTGTGTGTGTGAGAGAGAGAGAGAGAGAGAGAGAGAGAGAGAGACAGAGAGAGAGAGAGAGAGAGACAGAGAGAGAGACAGACAGACAGAGAGAGACAGAGACAGAGACACGACAGAGTCATTCGTATTCAAAGCAGAAAGAAAGTTCACGAGGCCATCTGACTTGGGTTCTTCACACACACACACACACTTATAAAACCAAAAATTCTCCTTGGGGATTGGCAAGGAGCAAGTGGGCTCCAGATTGCCTCTTGGCAGTCACCTGGCCAGTGCCTGATGCTTTTTTTGACCTTCTTCTCTGAGGACGCTGCAAGGACCTGACTGTCTAGAAGTTTTCCATCTAGAGTTTTGCTGGACACGCATTATGAGCTGCTGCACAGTCTCCTCCCCACCCACTCCAGCACCTTCGGTTCAGCAGTCTGGGCAAGGCAGGGCTGAAGTCTGTCCACTTTGCTCCTTTTTCTAACCCTCGGACAAGAGTAGACGTAGCTGTCAATTTCCAGCCACCCAATGAGGAGGAGAGTCACCCCCACCTCCACCTCCACCCCCGCTTGCGTTTTCTGTATGGCCAGGCACGGGCCAGGGGAAGAGGGCTGTATCCATCTTTGAGCTGGCCCTGACAGTGCAAAAGAGAGAAAGATGAGCTGGGTAACTGAACGTAAGTGCAAACCATGCCGCCCAAGCACCAAAGAGTCCCCAGTACCGACTCACAAAAGCAACACCATATGTATGGGCTCAACATCTAGGCGTGGTAGATTTCATCATGGAAATGGATTGCCTCTTTTAGCCATCCAGAAAAGTGGTGGGGGTTGGAAGCTACTGTGCTTCCCTCCTTCAGTGGCTTCTATTCCTCCCTCTCTCCCTCCCTTCTTTTCTCTCTTCTCTTCCCTCTCTATCCCTCCCTCCCTTCTTTCCTTCCTTCCTTTTTCCTTCTTTCCTTCCTTCTTCCCTTCCTTCCTTCTTTCCTCCCTCCATTCCCTTCCTTCCTTCTCTCCTCCCTCCCTCCATTCCTCCCTCCCGTCCTCCATTCTTTCCTTCCCTCCTTCTTTCCTTCCTTCCTTCTTCCCCTCATCTGGCTTTCTGGGTCTTATCACACATTTGGTTTAAAAAAAAAAGCCAATAGTGCAACACCCACTCAGGAGCCAATAAAAGAGCCTGGGGCTAAACAAGCTCCTTTTGCTTGCTCTTGGCTTGCAGGCTCTGAGGCTTTCTCCCCAGGCAACATTCCTCACTCTCTTGCTGGCCCTTAGCTCCCCATCCTAGTCACCTGTTTGGCTCTCTTGGTTTCTCCAGGAGGCAGCTGCGTTTCTAGGCCTCCTAGTGGCCATTTGGGGAGACGCCACCCATCACAATTTTGCTCTGACTTCTGGGAGGCTAGTAGGCTCAGGGGCCATACTTTCCTTAGGGGTGTAGTGGGGCTTCTCTCATTCTAGCCAGGTTGAGGCCACTGGCCTTAGCTTGGAGGCTAGTAGACTCTGCCTCCTTCTGTCTCTGGCTACTGGAGGAGCTGGCTCAGGGTTCTCCCAGGGGGAGATGCAGATGGGTGGGAAGTGGGCTGGTTGGCAGCACCAGCAACTTGCCTTACATAGCCCAATGGATGTCTTGGGGGTTAGTTATCTCAGAGGTAGTTAAGCTGAGAGTCCAGACAAGACCTGGCTAAAGTCAGCCAAGCCTGGCATTTGTGTAACCTTTGGCAACTTGAAGTTAAATGGCATAATTTAGCAACCTTTGCTCTCAGGCCCCTACACACATGCCAGTCCTGCTTTTAGGACAGGACAGAAGACAGGCACAAAAAGGACTGGGGGCACTTTGTCTGTGTATAGGCAGTGCTTACTACTATCAGAAGTCAAGTGCTTTGGGCATAAATGCTCTGCCAGCAATTTGGGAGATCCCAGGTCCCCAAGAGCTATGGGGAAAAACAGGTGACTAAAGAGCCAGAAGGACAATGATGCAATCTATGTGGAGAAGAAATAGGGCTGGTTTGGGCAATTGTGAAATTCAATCTCAAAGAACTCTAGCCACCTTCATTCACGAAGTCCCTGGCTCAGTCCACACCATCTCTTCTGTCCCTGTGAAGTCCTTAACTCAAGGCCAAATCATGCCCTTCCCCTGTTTAGTCCAAGCCAATCACCAGACTCACCAGGCTTGGATGGGAGAGAAGGTCTAGGTCCCCTCCCCCAAAAGCTTTGATGCTGGAAGAACTGGGTACATATATAAACACCAAGTGCCCCCTACTCCACCTCACCCCCCCATCTTCAGCCTTGGATTTTTTTTTAAAAGCTCTCTCTGCATGTTTGTCCCTCTCTCTTCCCCCTTCTTTCCTTTGTCTTTATTTCTTTGGTTTATACTTTTTCTTCTTCATATTTTCTTCTTCTATCTATCCTTGTTCTTTTTCTTTCCATCAGTTTCTTTCTCCCTTTCCACCTTATTTATCCTTCTTTCCTTCCTCCCTCTTTCCTCCCTCCTCCTTCCTTCCTTCCTTTCTTCCTCCTTCCTCTTCCTTCCTTCCTTCCTTCCTTCCTTCCTTCCTTCCTTCCTTCCTTCCTTCCTTTTCCTCCCTGTCTCCCATCCTTCTTTCACTTTTATCCTCCAACTAGTGTCAGTCCCAACTCTCCCTCTCCTCCCTACTACACAATCGAGGAGAGATAAATGAAAGTTCTGGGTCAAGCTGGTTGCCTGCTAATGTCCAAGAGAGGATGCTAAGAGTCTGCTTACATTTCCCACTTTTTCATTCAAGGTCTGTTTACTGACTCCCAAGCCTCTTGGGCATCCACACATCTGTGCAGTCCCAGGCAGGGGAAGTGCCCATGGCATGGCCCCATGGCCTGGGCTTTTTCCAGGAAGTCCTCCCCGGTTCCATCTCCTTGATCTGGAAGCTCAGAATTAGGGAAGTGGGGAGAAAAAGGATACCCCCTCAGTAGACAGTCCCATCCCTCCAGCACTGAACTTTGCCAAAGCACAACCAGGTAAGGAGTGAGCAGAGAAGGATGGATCTTCTGGGCAGGAACCTGCCCGGGGTGGCCCTTCTATCCCTCTCCCCCATGATCTTCCCCATCTCTAGCTCAGCTCCAGCCTTCCCTTTCAGGCAGCTGTCTCCACCCTGCCTTTGTCCCTGGCCCTGCCGGCCCCTGTGGTATGGCCGCACTCCCCCTCTGGTCTAAGGTCCCTCTGGATGCCTGAATGACAATGACGAAAATAGGATTACACCAGCCTGAGCCTTTTACACTGGGCCAATTCCAGGCACCTCCTGTAGTCTCACTCCTGGGCCTTTTGCCTGCCAACCCTACTACTGGGGCTGCTTCCCCAGCTACAGGGCAGCTCTGGCCAAGGAACCTCAAAGTCAGGCCAGCATAAAGGTAGAATAGAGTGGTAACCAGAAGGTTGGGGCCAGATGTAGGCATTCCTGCTTGGGTTTAAATTCCAGTGCTAGCTGTGTAGACTGTGGGCAAGTCACTTCCTCTCTGAGCCTCAGTTTCCCCATCTGTAAAATGAGGGTGATAGCAGCTACCTCCCAAGTTTGTGGAGAGGTTCAAAGGAGGCAAATACATCTATCGGTAGGGGACAAGCAGAAGCAGCTGTGTTTTTGACCCTTTTCCTACAGCATTTCCTTCATAATCCTGTTTGAATAGGAAGAAAATTGGCTCCACAATCTGAGTATTTGGGGGATTTTTAAAAAGTTTTCTCTCCTTTGACCCCAGGGATTCAAATCCCAATTCTGCCACCTACTATATGTGTAACCTTGGGCAAGTCACTAAAAACCTCCAGGCTTCGATTTCCCCAGCTTTACAAGAAAGAATTTGGATTCACTGGCCCCCAAGGTCCCTTCCATGTCTCAAAGCCAGGCTGGGGACTCAGAGGGCCTGAGCCTGCATCCTGGCTGCCAGTGTGACCTTGGACAAGCCACTTCCATTCACTAGGTCTCAGTTTGCTTATCTGTAAAATGAGGGGATTGGATGACATGGCCTCTGGGGTCCCTTCCAGCTCCAAATGTAGGACCAGCCCTTGTAGTGAACTAATGCATATATGAATATTTCCATTTTACAGATGGGAAGATTGAGGTATTGCCCAATGTCACATAGCTAGTAATGGCATCTCTCTTTCACTCCGCCATGAACCTTGCTCCTTCTCCCCTCCCTTCTTCCCTCTCTCATTCTGAAAACCATTATTGGCTTTTGTTTGTTTAAATGCATAAAACATAGAAGCTGAAGTAATGTTTAGCAGCCTTTTTTTTTTGCACTTTCTTCTTCTTCTTTTTAACCTGTCCACTCAGCTCTGCCTACTCAAGCTTTAGAGCTCAGTGCTACTACTGGAGCCTTCAAGGCAGAAAGAAGCCCCTAGTGCTGAAAACCCCAGCAGCTAGGTGGCACCACAGTGCACAGAGTGCCAGGCCTGGAATCAGGAACACTCATCTTCTTGAGTTCAAATCCACCCTAAGACATTTATTAGCTGTGTGACCCTGGGCAAATCACTTAACCCTGTTTGTCTCAGTTTCCTCATCTGCAAAATGAGCTGGAGAAGGAAATGGCAAACATACTGCCCAGAAAATTCCGAACAAAGTCACATAGAGTCAGATATGACTGAAACAACTGAACAACAAAAATTCCTGCAAAGCCTAGGAGACACGATATTTGGAGGGCCTTTAGAAAGCATTCGCTTCTTGGTAAGAATTTTGCATTTGTCCCCCAACAAGTGGATCTGCTAGTTTTCCTATGATGCTGGGTGGGTCTGGGCCCACCCCACAAGTTTCTTGCCTGGGAGCCCCATCAGTATTTTTAGTGAAGGCCTAGAGGGCTTCCACAGGCCAAAAAGTGGAGTGAATTTTCCAGTGTTGATACTAGGGACCAGTTTTTTTTCTGGGTTTCTCCAGCCTGTAGGCACATTCTAGACTCATTGGGCTGAAATAATTGTGGAGTGGCTGGGAAATATGGTGGCCCTCTGCTCCTGAGGGCTTGCTATATTGCTACAGACAGCCAATCAGCCTAGCTTACTACAGCTCAGAACTCCAGAGCCCAAATGAGACTCAGCATCAGCCTCTCTGGTAGTAAGAGTTACAGGCATGCACCATCATGCTTGGCCCTTAAAAATACTTTGAATAAGTCTAGTAAAATCCAATCGGCAAAACCATTAGCAGGCTTTACAGTAATTTGGGGCACTACTCTTTGAAATTACAGTGTGCATAAATTGTTAATGGACCCTTTTATATCATTTGTATTATCAAAGTAACCATTTAAAATACATATGTAATTATTACTTTTTTAAGTATTAGCTTATTGACCAATTTTAATGCATTTATCAATATTTTCCAAATGGATGTCCCCTTTTGTGAACAGAGCTGGGATTCCCCCCCCCAATACTTTTCATATTTCACCATTTCCAAAGCTATGATAAGTTGCTGGAAAAGAATGATGATAGCCTGTCTTTAGAAGAGAAATTGTTAATTTGGGATTTATAAAGGACTTTCCTTAATGAATAATAGTTGAGATCGATCTGTCTTCCTGCCTCATTTTGCAAAGTAACATTTGTAAAGTCAGGTGATTCCAATTACTCCTGCTAATTACTCCTTCCATTCAGAAGGTAGTGCCAAGCTTTTCAGGAGGCTCCAAAGACAGAAATGGTTGAAGTGGGTATCTTAAAAAAAAACAAAACTAAACTAAAATTCTAGATTATGGTTTGCCACCAAAATATCATTTCTTGCTCTTTTGCTCCCCCTATATTCTTTCTTTTCTTCACCCCATTCTCCTGGCATGTGTTCATAGGTTCTTAAAGCTGAAAGGTCCTTAGGGGTCATGCAGTCTGAACTTGGAGAAGGGAGGGAAGGAGAGAGGAAGAAGTGAAGGAGAAACGAAGGAAAGGAAGGAACGAAGGGAAGAAAGGAAGAAGGAGGGTGAGAAAGTAGGAATGTAAGAAAGAGGGAAGGAGAGTGGGAATGAACAAAGGAAGGAGGGAAGGAAGGGAAGAGGGTGAGAGAAGGGGGAAGAGAAGAAAAAAGAAAGGAAGGAAATGGGAAGAAAAGTGAGGCCTGGACACCCCTCCAAGATGATACACCTCGACACAGATGGTGTAGTCAGAAGACCAGGGTTGGAGCAGTGCCTCTGATTCCTGCTGTCTGTGTGATCCTACTCAATTTGGGTCTTAGCAGCTACCACTTAACCTCACCTGTACACTGAAGGGGTTGGACCAGATCACCTCTGAGATCCCTTCTAGAAGTTTCTCTGGTAGAAGGTAGATCCTTTGACCTGTGGCTGAATTACTGGGTCCATGTCCTAGCTCTGTTTCTCACTAGTTGTATGTCCTCGGCCAAGTCATTGTTCATCTCTGAGCATCACCTTAAAATCGAGGGGGTTAGACTAGACAGCTGTTGAGAGTCCTCCCGGCTGTTGATCCATGATCCTTTTATCTACTTGGGCCTCAGTTTACTTCTCTATGAAATAAATGGGAGGCATCAGATGGTCTCGATCTCTTCCAGGTCTGACATTCTGGGCTTCTCTGACTGGTCAGATAGTTGCTCCAGCTGGAGTGGATCCCCAGATTGGGAACTGGTCTTCTGCTAAATTTTGCCACATTACAACTGGGTGATGCTAAGTCAATGGGCCTCACTTGATCTCCCAGGCCCAAATATCACATTTCTCAGTCATATTTTATCTTCCAGCATACTTTTCCAAAGGCAATGAAGAAAAAAATCCTCATATGGTCATTTCCTTCTTCCTCCATGCCACCTTCTCCTGCCCCCCCCACCCTTCTGCCTGCCTCCTTGCCCGTTTATCTCTTGGTGAAGGAAATGGAGACCCAGTGAGGCCTGTGAGCTCATTAGGAGAAGCTTAGCTAAGCTAGTAGCAAGGTCAGAGGTCGTAGCTTCCCAGTAACACTGAGCACTGGGCCTGGAGCTCTCTGAAATCCTTGCGTTCCTTTCTCAGCAGGAAAGATTAGAGAGGGCACTTGGGGCAACTCTGAAATGGCCTGATTTCTCCTGTCAGATGGCATGATGGGGTTGGACGAGCCTTGCAGTGCTGGCTGCCTTCGGGAGGCCCCCTTTTCCCCCTGCTGATGAAGGCTGGAGGAATTGCCCCTAAGTCCAGGTTGCTGAACCACATTAATTAATGAGGGTGGCACCAGGCTTTGCTGCTTTCTCCAGCCCTTCTCCCTCTCCCCTTTAAAGGTAAGCAAAATATAGGTTTTCTCATAGGCACTGGGGAGGGGAAATAGGAAGAAGGGAGACAGAGAGGGAGGTCTGCTATTTTCCTGAGGAGGCGCATTGGCTAAAGGGACCTTTGAAGATAAGGAACAGAGCCTATTGTGGGGACAGAACTGCTAATTGAAATCCACCAAGAAGAAGGATCACAGACACAGCTCTGTAAGGGATCTGAGCTGCTCTGTGATCCAACCCTCCCCTGAGCAAGAATCACTGTGCAACATGACATACCACCCCAAATGGGCCCTAACTCATCTGAACTTAGAAGGTAGGCGGAGTTGGGCTTGGGCACTATAGGCTGAAATTAAGGGAGACCGTAAGGTACAATGGATTTGGAATATAAGGACCTGGGGTCTTGGCTGGCCTACTTTGTCTCTTAAGACATGGACTGGAATCCCACTTCAAACACTTACTAATTTTGTGACCATAGGCAAATAAGTTAGCCACATCTGTAAAATGAGGGGGTTGGGCTAGAAGACCAGGAAGGCAACTTCCATGTAACCAATGGTTACAAGATCATAAATTCAGAGCTAGATAGAACCTTGGAAGCCATGTAATCCAAACCCCTTACATATGAGAAAACTGAGGTCCAGAGAGAGAAAGTGACATAGATGGGTACAGGGTTAGCGCTTGAAGGGACGTTGGAGGCCGTCTAGTACAATGCTCCCCTCTTTTTTATACAGATGAGAAGTTACTCACATGGGGTAGTAATCATGATCTAGGATCACTGAAGCATAAATTTAGAGCTGGAAGGAAGTTTTGAGCTCACCAATCCAACCTCTTTTATAAAAGTGCAAAAGGAAAGGAACAAGCATTCATTAAGTGCCTACTGTCTGCTAGGCATTGTGCTGAGCACTTTACAAATATTATCTGATTTGATCTTCACAACAACTCTGGGAAGTGGATGTTATTATCGTCCCCATTTATAGTTTAGGAAACTGAGGCAAACAGAGGTTTAAGTGACTAGCCCAGGATCAAACAGCCACCAAGTGCCTGAGGCTGTATTTGATCTCAGACTTTCCTGACTCCAGATCCAGATTCCTCCCTAGGCCAGAGAGGCTTACTAATTTGACTAGTGTCACACAGCTAGTAATTGTCTGAGTTGGGATTCAGTCTCAGATTTTCCTGAATCCAAATCCAGTGGCACAAAGACGGTGAGTAACAGAGCCAAGATCTGACCCACATTTTCTGCTTTTGCTGTAGCTTTGCACTAGCAAAGGGGAGCCCACTTCTGAGACTGAGGCTGCTTAGCTCTACTGGCGGACAGCTCTCATCAAGAGGCAGCGTTTTCTTCCATCAGGCCTAGATCTGCCATTCTGCCACTTCAGCTCAGGGTAACGAGCATTTACTGCATGCTTATGATGTGCCATGCATTGGGCTACAAAAAGAATACAGCCTCGCCCCCCCCCATAACTGTTTGCTTACAGTCTTCCCGTTTTACTGGAGCTAGCTTTGTTCTCTGGGGTTCAGCAGAGCAAGTTAATCCCTCTTCCATGTGACAGGCCTCCAGATACTTACAGATGGCTATCAAGTGGTGCCCACCCTCGATCTTTTCATTTCCAGGCTGACACCCCCAGTTCCTTCAGCGGATCCTTGTAAGACATGGATTCAGCCCCCTGTTTCCAGAGCCACGCATTCAGGGTGGCTCTGGTCAATTTCCATCCAATTCAAAAATGGCTTTAGTTAATTTCCATAGGAGAAACGGGCAAATCACTTGCCTTTGAAGGTGTGGATGACAAACATCCCCATGACTTACACCAGCAGAAGGCAGTCTGGGGACTATGGATCTTAACCTGGACACTTCCAAACATTCGTCCCAGACAAGACACTTTATTATCTCTGAAAAAGTCTAACAGGAAGATAGAGGTTTAACAATACTCCGGGGGCTAACAGGTGAGCTGGGCCAGGCAGGGTCTTCTGCTAAGATGTTTCTCTCTCTTTCCTTTGTCATTTTTACCCCTTGCCTACCTAGACTGTGGATTCATGTATGGGGGCTTTCAAATATTTCTAGGATGATTTTTGCATCTAAGATTTGTACATTGTCCTAGGGAAAAAAAGATATGAATAGACGCTACAAATTGATGAGGAGAAATAAAGTGAATAGGTGAACCTGGAATACTAGAGAATGGTCGGTGCTTAAATCCAAAATTAAATAAAGCACATAGCAACAATGCTGTGGTCTTTTTAGAAGAACAGAGTGTAAGAGCCAGTCCAATGCCCTCATTTTATGGAAGAAAAAAGTGATGCCCAGAAAATGGAGAAACAAGTTGAATATTGACAGAACAAGGACAAGAAGCCAGGTCTTCCACCTCTAATGGCAATTAATAACTGAAGCATCCTTCCCAGGAGACACACACACACACACACACACACACACACACACACGCACACAGATATGCCCCACCCCAAGACTGGTTTGCTAATTGATCTATCTAGACATCGTACACATGCATGCACACAGTGGGGAATGGTAGATACAGCATAGTGACTGGCGTCAAGAGTACCTGGCTCTTGTTTTATTTTTATGCATTTTAAAACATTATTTAGAGGATAAGTCCATAGTCCTCACCAAACTACCGAAGGGATCCAGGACACAAAACCAGTTCAGAATCTCTGCACTAGGAGGGTGCGTGTGTGGTACAGTAGAAAGCTTTGCCATCAGAGGACCTGGGTTCACATCTGGCCTTTTGTCACTTATTTCCTGTGTGACTTTAGGCATGTCTCTGAGCCTTGGATTCCTCATCTAAAATATGAGGGGGTGGCCTCTGAGCTCCCCTCTAGCTTTAGCTCAATGACCTTATTCAGCTATAGGTCATAATCTGAATTGTTGGAGGGATTTTCAATAATAGGATTTCCTCGTACTAAATTATAGATCATATAAGTATGTATAGGATCTGTTTTATAAGCATAGATACATACATATGTTGTTATGAGACCATGCTCAACTCTTCATGATCCCATTTAGGGTTTTCTTGGCAAAGACACTGGAGTAGTTTGCCATTTCCTTCTCCAGCTGAGGTAAACAGGGTGAAATGACTTACTCAGGGTCACACAGCTAGAAAATGTCTGAGGCTGGATTTGAACTCAGTAAGATGAGTTTTCCTGACTCCAAAACTGTCACTATCCACTGTGCCACCTAGCTGTCCCCCCTTCCAAAATATATTTTATATATAAATATATGTCTCCATATACATATGTGTATATATATATATATATGTGTGTGTGTGTATATATATATATATTATATATATACATATACATATCTCATGTTGCAGATAAAGCTAGGGAAAAGATTAATGTTCATCTCTGATTTTCAAATGAATTAAAACTTCAATACCTAATGGTTTGTTTATTTAACTGATGGCTGCTGTCTTCAATAAGGTCTGGTGCCATATAAAAACTGCCTGACAAAGCATTAACTTGTAGTTGGGTTTATTTTGTTCTCAAAACTAATGTTGTGCTGTTAACACATTTGGTGTCTTGAGAGTGCCAAAGAACACTGCAGCTGTCAGTTAAATAGACTTTGCAGTTGAAATGCCAATAAAGATGCCATCTACTAAGTTCTTAGAGCCCAGGATGGGGGTGGTGCTGGATCTTAGAGGTCCCTCTGGTTTAACCTGCTTGTTTTATGATGAGAAGACTGAAGCTCAGAGAGGGGAATAGCTTGTTCATGGTCACAAAGCATCATTGACCTCTGAGATCATCTAGTTGAATCCCCTCATTTACAGATGAGGAAACTGAGGCACAGATGGTTAAATGAGCTGTTCAAGGTCTCAGAACTGGTAAGTGTCAGAGCTGATACTTCTCTAATCCTTCATGGATGTTAGCCAGTGTAAGGACTTCAGAAACTTCAAAGCACTGACCAAGTGGAAGCTATTAGAAACATTATTTTAATCCAAAGCCCCCTACATGTAGTTCTTTTCAATGACCCCTGAACAATGAGCTTTAGGAAGCATTTTCTCACTTCATTACCCTTTCTTCTTTTCTCTCCTGCCATGCTATGTTTGAAGCCAGTGCCAAGGAGACAGATGCTCCTAAGAATCATGGGAAGATAGAGTTCAGAGATACCTTGGAGAACTCCTAAGTCAACTGGGTAATGACCTCAGGAATCTAGTGAGACTAGATGCAAAGCTGTGGCAGAAGGAGTGTTGAAACAGGTGACAGCATGAGGAATGGAGATCCTGGGTCATGGAAGTCCTGCCTCTGGGGAGGTGGCTAGGCATCGGGAGAGACAATCAAAACAGGAAGGAAGAAGAGAGGGGTGATGGCTCCTGCTGGTTGGCACAGCAAAGCTTGATGTTTCAATCATCATTTAAAAGCACTCCTGAAGCTGCCAATAAGTTCAGTTTGTTCCAGGCAAGGAAGAGACACTGAGTAAATAAATCATCAGTGTGTCAGGACTTGTCTGTACTTCCCCATGGTTCCAGTTTCTCTGATGGGGGCATTCCCTCTGAAGGTATAAATCACAACTCATCCATTCCTGCCCATCCTATGTGACTCTTGTCCCTGGCATCTGGTAATCCTCTATGGGATGGATGAAGGGAGGGGGCAGGTGAGAGGTCCAGATTATGTACTGGGCAACTTCATCCAGTTCTCTTGACATGACACTTGGAGCACACATCATCTATCTGTTAGTCCTCACTCTTGACAAGTGACTGGCCTTTTCCAGCCATAATTTTTCTGGTGACATCTTATCTGCTGCTTCTCTTGGGAAGAACCCTTCCATTGTCCTTTGGGTGACCCTCCACTTTTATTCCTTGGAATAAGGAATTTTTATTCCCCTCCACTTTATTCCTGTGGTCTTCCATCATTCATAAAAACATAACACTAATGAAGAAATATCAATTTTTTAAAAAGATTTGTCTTTATAGGATAAACTTAAGGTCACTAAAAGATGGCAATGATAGAGCTAATATAATAATAATAATAATAATAATAATAACTGACATCTATGTAGCACTTTAAGGCTTGTAAAGCAATTCTCACACATTATCTCATTTCAATATCATAACAACTCTGTGCAGATGCCATGATCAGACCCTTTATATAGATGAGGAAGCTGTAGCTCAGAGAGGGTAGGTGACATTCATATGGTCACACGGCAGTAGATGGGGACAGTTCTGAGCCCAAGTCTTTTTACTTCTTGAGAACAATGTGGTAGATTCTGTGGATATGTAGTCAACTTTGTAAATCTTAAAATGATACTATAAGGAGAGATGCATTGTTATTTGTTGTTTTTATATATTTTATCCCCCCAATTACATATGAAAACAGTTTTTAACATTCAGTTTTATTTACATTTTGAGTTCCAACTTCTATCTCTCCCTCCCTCTCCCTGAGACAGTAACCAGTCAGATATAGTTTATTCTTATGCAATCATATAAAACATTTCCATATTAGTCATTTTGTGCAAGAAGACTTGAAGAAAAGAAAGAGAATGAAAGAAAGTGGAAAATAGCACACTTCAGTCTGTATTCAATCAATATCAGTCCTTCCTCTGGAGGTGGATAGGATGCTTCATCATTAGTCCTTTGGGATTATTTTGGATTATTGTACTGCTGCAAATAGGCAAAGTCTTTCACAGTTCTTCATTGTACAATATTACTCTTACTGTGTACAATGTTCTCCTGGTTCTGTTTACTTCACTTTGCATCAGTTCATGTAAATCTTTCCCAGTTCTTCTGAAATCATCCTGCTCATCATTTCTTATAGCACAATAACATTCCGTTACAATCGTATACCACAGCTGGTTTAGCCATTTCCCAATTGGTGGGCATCCTTTCGATCTCCAATTCTTAGCCACCATAAAAAGAGCTGCTATAAATATTTTTGTCCTTTTCCCTTTTATATCTGTGTCTATATCTATATATCTATATATCTATATCTATATCTACATCTATATCTATATCTATATCTATATCTATATCTATATCTATATCTATATCTATATCTATATCTATATCTATATCTATATCTATATCTATATCTATATCTATATCTATGTATATCTATATATATCTTTGGGATATAGATCTAGCAGTGGTATTGCTGGGTCAAAGGGTATGCACAGTTTTATAGCCCTTTGGGCATGGTTCCAAATGGCACTCCAAAATTGGTTGGATCATTTCACAACTCCACCAACAGTGCATTAGTGTCACAATTTTCCCTACATCCTTATCATTTTCCTTTTTTTTTCATATTAGCCAATCTGATAGGTGTGAGGTGGTATCTCAGAGCTGTTTTAATTAGAAGTGAATGGATTATTATATATATTTATTATATATTTTATTTTCCCTCCAATTACATGTTAAAATGATTTTTTAAACATCTGCTTTTAAAAAAAGTTTTAAGTTCCAAATTCTGCCCCTCTCTGCTCCCTCCTTGAGATAGTAAGCAATCAGATATAGGTTATACATATGCAATCATGTAAAACATTCCCATATTAGTCATTTTGTACAAGAAGACTCAAATAAAAGAAAAAGAATGAAAGTGAAAAACAGCAGAGTTGCATTTATTATTTTTATTATCAGTATTATTAATACCATATAAACCATCAGATGCAAGGAGACACAAGCCCACCTCTTCTCACTAGTTTCTTTTTCCTCCTTCCTTCCTTTTCCCACAAGCTACTCCTGCCTTCTTTCAAATGGCCCAGGGTTTTATAGCCCTGGCTGAAGAAATGAGAGTCCAGAGTCAACTCACTAATATTATGGCTATCCTGTAGAACCAGAGTGTTTTAGAACTCAATGAGACCTTAGAGAAGCTGGACACCTGCTTCCGCAGGACTGCCAAAGCCCTGCCTCCCCGAGTCGGACCTGAGGAGTTGCCTTGGCACCTCAGTTTGGGTCATTGGATTCTCTGGTAGATTCATCTTCCTTGGCAAGGAGTCTTTGTTCTGAGGCTGACCCTGGCCAAGACATTCATTTAGAGGCTACAGTCCTTGCCCAGTGGGCTTCCACATTGACTTGTGAGAATTTGCTTTGGTCACTGCTGGTTCCAGTTAGTTCTTCCCTCACGTCAGAAACTAAAAAGTCAAAGAGTAGAAAGAGTTCAAAGGTTAGAGTGGGAAGACTTGGGTTTGAATTTCGGCTCTGCCACTTACTGTGTGTGGGGTCTTGCACAATCTCTGGTCCTAAATTTCCATGTCTGGAAGGTAAAGTTGAACTTAATGGTCTTTAAGATTCTTCAGCTCCAGAGCTATCTCATGAGCTAGTCATGCACACATGCATATTCATTTGCTTTGTTCATAGTAGGTGCTTAATAGATGCTTGACTTGATGTGTGTAGGAGTGGTTATTTGGGGGAAGGAATCATTGAGCTTTCTCTTCCAATTAAATCAAGGGAAAAGCAATTGTTAGGTACTTACTATGTGTAAAGCATCTTGTGAGCCCTGGGGGCACACACTGAAAACTGACCATCTGAATTCCCTTTCTATCAGAGGGAGAAAGCACACATCAGAGGCTTTAGAGCAGGCAGCAGCTACAGGAAGGCAAGTTCTAATTATTGGCTTTAACCCATGACACATTCTTCCCTCCAGCATCTGGGGACAGAGACAGAAAGTGATGATGTCACCAGAGGACATAGGACATTTGCTGGGGGACAGGGTGATCTTTCTCTGGCAGGCTGATTGCCATCCTGTTCTGTGTCTCAGATACGTCCCAACACAGTCTTCTCTCCCAGCTCCTGAGTTGAAGCTTTTTGGCACCAGACTCCCTCTGACAGCTGCTGGCGGTGGCAGTGAGTGTGACGCATGGTCTAGACAGCACCTCGAAGAGGGCTCTGAGTGAAACAGGAAACAGAAACTGAACCAGGGCTGTGTGGGACCCAACAAAGGGAGAATCTGTGCAGATTAGGGAGAGCCCATGGTATTCAGGACAACATAAGCAGGGTAGTGTGGTAGAACGAAAAGAGAACCAGCCTTGGGGGAGAAGATAGAGGCAGGAAACTGGTTCTGCCACTTACCTTGGGCAACATCACAGACCCCCTAAGTCACAGTTTTCTCATGGGTGAATTGAAAAGAATCAGCAAGCATTTATCCAGTGCCTACTGTTTGCCTGGCAATTTGCTAGGTGTTGGAGATACAAATACAAGAGTGAGACATTGTCTGACCTCAAGAAGCTTCCATTCTACTGGGAAGAACACAGTATATTCTTAAAGCAATAGATATAGGAATATGTGTGGCTCCTTCTTAGCACAGCTGAGGCAAACAGGACAGTGGCAATGAATGCTCACTGATTGGATGGAAATCACCCAAACATTCTCCTCCTTGACCCCCAGTGAGTTTGCCCTGATTCTTTTATGGGGAGCCTAGACTTAGCTGATGAGGTAGCTTTCTCATCCTAAGGGACTGCGTGGTGAGAAAAGAAAGAGCAGAAGTAGGGCAGGGGCAACATGAGTGGCAGGTGTGGGCAGAGAAACTGGATGGAGTTGGAGAGCAGAAGTCAAGGGGGTGGTGGGGACTCCTAAGCACAGGAATTCTAAGACTTGAATCAGAGAGCATCCCATTCCTCTCCTTCTTTCTTCCCTCTTTCTCTGGAAATTTATCTCTATTTCTTAAAAGTCTGTTTACCTTTTTTGTTTACTTTGTCTCTTAGGGTGACAATCCAATGCATTTCTAATCTGTGTTTACCATTGTTCTAATGGAGAGGGGCATTGGGGAAAATCTAGGAGAGAAGAGAAAGACATTAAAAAACAAATATTTTGCTATCACTCTGCTGGTTGGGGCCTCAAAGCTGAAAAAAAAAATAATTTTTGCAACTTCCCAAGACACCAAGACTCCAAGACACCAAGACTAGGCAGTGATGGAGTCAGCAGAGGTTCTCTCTCTCTCTCTCTCTCTCTCTCTCTCTCTCTCTCTCTCTCTCTCTCTCTCTCTCTTCTCTGTATGTGTGTGTGTGTGTGTGTGTGTGTGTGTGGTGGCTTGACTTGTAGGGCTGATATTGAAGGGGATTTATTGTCTTTCTTATTTCCCACAGCCCAATTTGAAAGGAAAATTCTTTCCAGAGAAGGGGGGCAGAAGCAGTAGTGTGGCTGGAAAGTCACACCCAAGGAGCAAAGTAGAAAATGCCAGATAAGTAAGAATTACTGATAGTAATAGAGCACATTCCCATCACACCACTCAAGAAATCTAAAATATCTACCAAAGGGATAGCCTCTCAAGTCCCTTCCAACTCTAACTCTCTCCTCTGAGCTAGCTGAATGTGCATGCATGTGCATGTGTGTGCTTGTGGGTGGATGTAGCAGACTCTTACTCCTCGCAAAGGAGATGGCAATTGGGCTGAGCCTTAAAGAGAGCTTCTGGTTCATAGAAGATGAGATGAAGATTAATGATCATCCCAGACTACTTTTGGGGGGGTTATTGTGAGGAGCAGATGTAAGCACATTTCGAGCTCTAAGAATCTACTTCTATGGAAGTCCTGCCTTCTCATAAAACCATCAGAATGTTGATTACCCGGGCACTTACTGATCATAGAAGAAAACGGGAAGGAAGCTTGGTCACACAGCTGATCAGGTGGGCTTTGTCTTCAGATCCTCTGAGAAAGACCCTTGTGTTGTCATCGTTGTTATTTTTCTATGCCCCACAGAGGCTGAGAAACTGGTGTTGATTCAGAAAAGTTGGTTAAATTCCTCATGCTGAGCCACCAGCTAGGTTTGTGTTTGCCTGGGGGCTGTGATCTCCTCCCCTCAGGTAAAAGGCTACATGGAATGCTTTCAAGATAATACCTTTATGCATGGATCTGTGGTGTAAAGGTGTGGCTGCTGTGTGGGGGATTCATTTAGGAGAAGGAAATATGGTGGCCAAGAAGGGGTCAAGTCAAGCCAAGAAACATTTATTAAGCCCTAATGATATACCAGGCTTATGCTAAATGCTTGGGATAAAAACACAGACAGAAAGACCACCTCTTTCCATCTTTTCCACAGGAAGAGAGCCTTTGTCAAATCCCTTGCCTAAATAAAGATATCTACAACATTTAATTAATCTACCAGCCTCATGGCCCAGTCACAAGGGCAAATGAGGTGAGCCCGGCACGACCCGTTCTTCGTGAAGCCTGGCCAGCTTTTCATGCTTGTTGATCAATGCTTCTCTCTCTTGATGTTCACTAATTATTTCCTTACTGATAAGCTGTAAAATGTTGCCAGGAATCAGTTAAACTCACTGGGCTCTATTTGGGGACCCCTACTCTCTTCCTTAAAAAAAAAACATGCCCTTCTCCAGTCCCAAAGCCTGACAAAAGCTCAGCAGTCACCTTGGCCAGTTCATTCGGTATTCAGAGATGTAATTCATTTGGGCCTGGCAACTTGAATTCATCAAGGACAGCTAGGTACTCTCCTTATTTAGAATTTTAACTCCTTCTTAGCCGTTTCTGTTCTGTCCTTCCCAATCCAAAGATTATTTCGATTGACAAAGAAAATAGATATAAAATCAGAGTTGATAACGTTTGCTTTCTTTCTGTCTTCATAGGATCATGGCTTCGAAGCTAGAAGGAACCCAGAGGCCCTCTGGTCCAAATGCTTCATTAAATGGAGAAGGAAACTAAGCCTCCATCAGGGGAGAACTATTTTTTTGGTGTCCATAATTCTTCAGAGGCTGCTATCTGCATCAGGCTTAGGAATGGGACAAAGCCTCTTTGATGAGAACCGTGGATGCTCAAAAGAGCCATGGGGAAGCCATGCTGTCCAGATTATGGTACTAAGTTGGATAGGTAGTTCACTAAATTAGCCAATCAGCCTCTCTTGGACAGGTTCCATCAGTGGAAAATGAATTGGGTCATAGGAAGATGAGAGTGACCTAGGTTGTTCTGGGCAACCAGATTTGAACTGAGGAAAGTGAGTCTTCCTGACTCCAGGCCCAGTGCTTTATTATTATTATTATTATTATTAACTTTGTGGCACAGGACAGGCCACTATGGTTCTCAGTTTGGTCATCTGTAAAACGAGAGAGATCTATGATCTTAAGTCACTTTCATCTCTGGACATCAATTTTCTCCTGTGGAAAATGGTGGTGGGGTGGGGTAAATAGATTTCTATGGTCTTTTCTAGCTCTAGAGATGGGATTCAATTGTAGAATAACATTGGAGGGATAACTTGATTCCTGTGCAGCATAGGGAGAGAAGGAAGGTAAATTGAATTATGTTTAGGAAAAAAGTTCTTATAAATTATAAGAAAAATCCTGCACTTGCCCATCCTTGTGCTCCTTTGCATGTTTATCACCCCATTCTCTCCCTCTTCTTCCTGAGCTACTCCTAGGCCAAACCATTGCCTTTCTTTCTCGTTTTGCTGATGCCAGATGTAAAACTCACTAGAGGTAGGTAGTGTTAGAGGTAGGGAGTGGCCAGAGAGAGGAGCAGAACAGTGATATCTCCATTGCTGGCTCCTCATCCTTTGGCCCAGGTTCTGCGTCCCACTGAATCACCCAGAGGCAGGAGCTCCCCAAACCCAAGTGGCTCTGTCACCTCATCTAACCGGGAGCCTCTTTCTTTTCCAGCCCGGCAGATGGAAGCCCCTTTCAGCTTCAAGAAAATAAACAGATCTTGAAAATGAGCATAGCTGGAGATGGGTCAAAATCATATGCAAATAAATAAGTTTTAATTGCCCACCGTGTCTTTGTATGTCAGGTGCAGTTATTGTGGTCACATTTATTGGCCAATTAGGAGCATTACTGGACTGCAGTGGTGACAAATGGCTGCTTAGTGGGGCCTCGGGACGTTCTGGGGAGGGAGTGCGGTTGGCGTTATACTTTTACATTTATTGAGTTCCCTCGTAGGAAAAAAACAGCATTTGCCTAATCAATTCCATCATAATGCAGAGGGTTTAGAGGCTTTCCAAGGGATTATGACAGTCCCTGCTGGTGAGATTTGCAAAGCACTAACTGAATCCAGTCAAATCACTGGCTGTTGCAAGTCACAGTGGGCTCATGAAGTTTTTTTCTCCTGGTAAACTAAAAGGACTCAATGGAGAAAACGTTGAAGCAGGGAGGTTCCTTCTTGGCTCTATCTTTATGTGCAAAGAGGGGATTTTGCTTGGATGAGATCACATCCAAAGATACTTCACTATCTCCCAACCAGTCCCCATGTCAAGGCTATGAGGTTCATTTCTATCCTCTCTTCTCAGTCCCATGGCATCCTCTGGTCCATCCTTGACCACCTACCTGAAATGCTGCAATGACCCTCTTCAAAGGCCTTCTTGTCTCAACTCTTTCCCCTGTAATCCTTTTTCCACATGTTTGTCTGAACAATTCTTTCATGCATAGATCTGATCATTTCCCCATTCAAAATGCTGGGAAGGAAGACCCACACCAATGAATTCATGGATTCGCCCAAGAATTCAAACACAGGTAAACAGTTCTAGGCTCATAGGATTATCAATGTAGAACTGGGAGAAACCTCAGTGACTATGCCAGTGGGCCGGTCCAGTCCCCTAATTCTACAGATGTTCAATTCAATCCATTATGTAAGGATTTATTTCATACCTATTTTGTGTTGTATCATGACAAGTGTTGGGGATGGAAAGATAAACATAAACAGCCCCTGCCCTCAAGAAGTTTACATTGCATGGAATGACACCCATATATTACCAACTAATCAATCAGCATTTATTAAACATCCACTTCACACGGAGCATTGTGCTAGACACTGGGCATAAAAACACAAAAAGGAAATCCTGCCCTCAAGGACTTTGCATAACTTATTGATAAATAATAACATTTTATATTACAGATTATATCACTAGATCACTACTACTGACATTATTATTAATAATAATCAATCAGTCTTTATTAAACACACTGAAGCACAAGGTTATTGATCTGAAGGTCTTCAAGCTGGATGGGACCTTAGAGTCCATCTAGTATAACCCCTTTCATTTTACAGATCAGATAAAATGACTTATCCAAGGCTATGCAGGCTTTGAGAGAGAGAGCGATTTGAACCCAAATCCTCGGACTCCAAATCCAGTGCCCTTTACCACTATGCCATGCGGAGACACAGAGACAAAAGCGAGCAGTGCTATCGTTCAAGCTTACACTGGAATGGGGGAACAACGACTTGTAAACGGAGAAGTGAACACAGAAGAGATAGAAAAAAAGGCAAGGTTGTTATTTAAGGGAAGCATGGAAATGATGTTGGTGGGTCAACCTTGTGTGGGGTCTACCTGCATGGCACAGGAAAACATGAGTTATGTTAAATCAAAAAACATTAATACACCTCACCAAAAATATCTACCCCCTTCTCTCCCTCACTTTCTGCTTTTTTCCCTTTTCCCCTCTGTTTCTCTTTTCTGCTCTCTCCTTTTTCCCCTTGTCTCTCCCTCTCTCTTTCCTTCTCTCTCTTTCCCTCTCCCTCTCTCTTTTTTCTCTCATTCTTTCTTTCCCTCTTTCTTTCTCTTTCCCTCTCTCTTTTGCTTTCTTTCTCTTTTTTTCTCTCCCTCCCCAGAGTCCTCTAATAGAAACACTGTCATATTGATCATCTCACTACTGCTTTCTCGCCCTGAGCTGCTCCAAGGCAGATCTTCATAGTGTGTGGAGTAGAGCTGAAAGCCTTGTGGACCCCTTCACCATTCCATGGCTCTTCTCCATGCACACCGTGCCCTTTCAGTCAAGTTGCATGATTTCACCATCCCCTGAGCTGACCATTTGCTCTCCTGCCTTCATGCCTTGCCCAGGCTGTTTCGTGCCTCAAATGCCCTCCCAGTCCCTCTTTGCCTGTTGAATTCCTCTCCATTTTTTCCCACTTTCAACCAACTTCTTTTATAGCCACTTAAAATGTCATCCAATAAAGTACAATGTTCATGGCTGGAACAGGTGTAGACAACTCAAAGGCATTTACAGTCCAGCGTGCCCACTGAATCATAATTTTGCTGCTGAAATTTGTTAAAACTTACCACATTTAAAAAAAGCTGAACAGTACAAGAGAAGGGGAATATGTCGGTGTGGACTATTCTTTCCAATTTGCTTTTTTAAAAGAGAAAAAATATTCTTTCCTCCCCAAACCAGTAATAATTAAGAACTACATGTAGCTGTGTGGATGTTAAGACATTTCTCAAAGTCTTTGCAAATAAGGCCAAGGTAGGGATGGGATGGGGAGGAAATCAATAGAGAAATATTTCTACAGACACCATAATACAATAAATTTAGATAATTTAAAATAAAAAAGGGGGACGGGAGGCAAGAGGCAGCATTTCAGCGGCAAAGTGCTCAATAAAGAGTATATTGTAGGGGCAGCTAGGTGGCACAGTGGAGAGAGCAATGGCCCTGAAGTCAGGAGGACCTGAGTTCAAATCCAGTTTTAGACCAAATACCTGACACTTACTAGCTGTGTGACCCTGAGCAAGTCACTTAACCCCAATTGCCTAAAAAATATATATTGTAGAGGGGTAAATACAAGGAATTTGGGGGGTGGGTAGGAAAAGGGATCAGCAGGACGGGCAAAGGCCTCCAAGGAAATATGGTGCAGTTGTCCTAGGAGGAATGACATGTCCTGAAGCTGGAACTGCCCAGAATAGCTTTGGTTCTGTTGTATTTACATCTTGGAAGACCATGATTGAGGCGACATTTCCACAACAGTAGCAACAATTGGGAGCTGACCATATTGTCACCAGCTTTTCATCAAACATGAATTTATACCCTTCATGCACCAGTTGACATGCTCTGCAGATGAGTTTTAAGTGGCTGATTTCCTCCCCATCCCATCCCTACCTTGGCCTTATTTGCAAAGACTTTGAGAAAGGTCATTTGTGACCTTTGCTCCAAAAAGCCAACCTGCTCCCTGTGGACTGATTGCTCAAGCATTCATATCTTCAGGATCTTCCTTCCCAAGTCCTTTCTATCGTTCAGATTTGATCCAGTGTTTTGATGCCTGGAGAGAGACCACCATGGAAGCATGAAATCTGCTCATCTATTAAAGCTGCTACTGTGAGCATACCAAAGACTTTGGCACAGTATCTCCAAGCATTAGCATTCCCATATTGGGCTTGCCACTCATCATAAAATCCATAAACCTGTGTTATCTGTCTACTCTCATGATTTCCTTGTAAGAGTGTAATGTGATCGAGCCATTTAGCTTTTAGTGCAAGAAGGCAAATGAAGGTCTCCAAACTGTAGTAATCTCTGCCTACAAAATTGCCCATAAATATGTAGTTTGTATCTGGAACTTGAGCTCCAGTTCTGAAGAGTTCACAAATGTCATAGAACTGTCCTTGTATGTCTCCACAAACTGTGACTGGTGTCAATACTGGCTGGACATTTGACTCTTTCAACAGGAGGTCAAAAATGTAGTCACATACTTGCTTTAGGGTATTCTCCAGCAGATACTTAGAGAGCCATGGCATCTCCACATACTTGTCCAAGTCCAGGGGTACCATTTTAGGAATAACCACCTGCAGTCCCTCTCCATTCTTAAAGGCCTAACTCAATTGCCCCCCTCCTCCAGAAAGTCACTCCTGATCTCCAAGTCAGTAATGACCTCCCCTATACCCCTTTCCCCAACCTTACCTAACACTTCATTTTTGGACTAACGATAATGGATGTTCCTGCCAGGGAACAGCTTAAACCTCCACATGCCTTCCCATTCTGTGTAACTCTTGTCCATCATAAATTCGAACATTAGAACAGTAACTGACAGTTCTCTAGTACTTAAAGGCTTACAAAACCTTCTATTTAAAAATATTTTATTTTCCCCCAATTACGTGTAAAAACAATTATTAACATTATTTTTTTTAAGTTTTGAGCTCCAAATTTTATCCCTCTCTCCCTTCCCTCCTCCTTGAGAAGGCAAGCAATTTGATATAAGTTTTACATGTGCAGTCATGTAAACCATGTTTCCACATTAGTTATGCTGTAAAAGAAAACTCAAATGAAAAAAGAAAGAAAAATAGTATGCTTCAGTCTATTCAGAAGGCATTAGCTCTTTCTCTGAAGGTGGATAACATTTTTCAACATGATTCTTTTGGAATTGTCTTGGATCATTTTATTGCTGAGAAGAGCTAAGTCATTCAGAGTTCTTCATTGTACAATATTGCTGTTACTGTGTACAATGTTCTCTTGATTTTGCTCACTTCACTCAGCATCAGTTCATGTCTTTCCTGGTTTTTCTGAGATTATCCTGCTTATCATTTCTTAAAGCACAATAATATTCCATTATAATAATATACCACAACTTGTTCGGGCATTCCCCAATTGATGGAAATCCTAATTCTTAGCCACTTCAAAAGGAGCTGCTATATGTATTTTGTGCAAATAGGTTCTTTTCCCTTTTTAAAAAATCTCTTTAGGATACAGACCTAGAAGTGGTACTGCCAGTCAAAGCATATGCCCAGTTTGATAGCCCTTTGGTTATAGTTCCAAATTGCTCTCCAGAATGGGGATGGATGGATCAGTTCACAACTCTACCAACAGCGCATTAGTGAGGCAGTTTTCCCACATCCCCTCCAACATTTATCATTTTCCTTGTTTGTCATATTAGCCAATCTGATAGGTGTGAGGTGGTTACCTCAGAGTTGTTTTAATGTGCATTTCTCTAATTGATAGTGATTTAGAATATTTTTTTCCCATATGACCACAGATAGCTTTGATTTCATCTGAAAACTGCCTGTTCATATTCTTTGATCATTTAGCAATTGGGGAACGACTTGTATTCTTATAAATTTGACTCAGTTCTCTGTATATTTGAGAAACGAGGCCTTTACCAGAGATGCTTGCTGTAAAATCCCCACCCCCAGTTTCCTGCTTTCCTTCTGATTTTGGTTGCATTAGTTCAACTTGTGCAAAATTTTTAAAATTTAGTATAATCAAAATAATCCATTTTACATTTTGTAATGTTCTCTATCTCTTATTTGGTCCTAAATTCTTTCCTTCTCTAGAAATCTGACAAATGAACTTTTCCATGTTCTCTTAATTTGTTTATGGTATCACCGTTTATGTGTAAATCATGTACCCATTTTGACCTTCTCTTGGTATAAGTGTGAGATATTGAAGACCCTCTATTTTTAATAAGTGTTATTAATACCATTAAAAATATTTCCTGATAATTTAATCCCTTTTCCTCCTCCTACCTTCGAGGTAGTCACCATGTCACTTGTCTGCTCAAGAAAGATCACTGGCTCTCAGTTTCTCTCTAGGAAAACGACAGACTCCTCTGTTCGACATTTCAAGCCCATGGCTATGAGGCTCTAGCCTCTCTTTACTTGCTAATGAGCACCACTCCCCTTCATGAAGTCTGCTGTCTATCCAAAGTACTTTCCTTGTTTTTCCATCCATGTGTCTTTCCATTGAGTGTCCTCAACATCTGGAATACTCTCCCCTCCCCTTCCCACATCTACTTCTGAATCCCTAGTTCTTTTCAGGAGCTGACTCCTCTCCTCACACTCCCTATTGCCACCATCCCCCCTCCTCCATCCAGCACGAATGACTTTGTATTTACTTTGTAGGCATTTTTGGGTTTAGTGCCCTACAAGGTGTCATATCTATCCTCCTCCCCTTCCCCTACAACCGCTAGGAGAATCTTAGGTCCTTAAAGGCAATACTGATTCCTATTTGTCTTTGTATGCCCTGGATAAATCACGTAACTTCTCAGGGCTCTAGGTGACTCTTTAAGACCATGTGTTGTAGAGATGGTTCCAATCTGAATTGGTACTCCTCACCCTGGCGTTCCCTTGGACAATGAAATCACAGGTCTAGTTCTGTTACTATTTTATATCCCCAGTGCTTAGCCTGGTGCCTGGCTCATAGCTTTTGAAATGCTTGTTTCTGTTTTTTGTTTTTAGGCAATTGGGGTTAAGTGACTTGCCCAGGGTCACACAGCTACTAAGTGTCAAGTGTTTGGTCTGAGGCTGGATTTGAACTCAGGTCCTCCTGACTTCAGGACTGGTGCTCTATCCACTGTGTCACCTAGCTGCCCCTATGAAATCCTTGTTGAATTGAATTGAATTGAATCCAATGACTTTCCTTTGTAGCAAATAAAATGTCAAACAAAACCAAATGACCAAGTGACTGTTTGTATCCTTCTGGCTAGTAAGTCCTGACGAGATGGACTAGGAAACAAAAAAATGATTATGGGCTCATCACAGGACAGCAAACTGTGGTGTCTGGGGGTGGTGAGAGGGAGCAGAGATGAGAGAGATTCACTGCAGATGGTTCATATCTCCTCAGAGGAATGATGGAGAAAAGCATAAGGCTCGGGTGCCCTGGGAAAGTTAAGTGGAGGGGATGGATGAAGGACTTCCAGAGATGAGGGTCATGTGACATTATATGTGTACATGGACGTCAGGGAACAAACAAAACGAGTAGGCAATACTGAGAGAATGAGGAAGGTGGTAAAAACATCTTAGCTAAAGAAAAAAACTTTATCTCCTGAGGGAGGCAGAGCATTAATTGTGGGGAGCAAAGACACCAATAGTTATCATGTGGAAAGGTGAAAAATAAGGTGCCATGAGGAAGCATACCCCACCCATTGTAACAATAATAATAACAGTAATAATGATTGTTGTTGTTGTTCGGTTGTTTTCTTTTCCTACTGTTTTTGATCCTATTTTGGGGTTTTCTTGGCAAAGATACTAGAGTGGTTTGCCATTTCCTTCTCCAGCTTATCTTACAGAGGAGGAAACTGAGGCAAACAGGGTTAAGTGACTTGACCAGGGTCACAGAACTAGTGTTTGACGTGGAATTTGAACTCAGGTCCTCCTGACTCCAGGTCTAACACTCTATCCACTGTGCCATCTAGCTGCCTTCCAAAATAATGACAGCCTGCATTTATATAGTGGTCTAGATTTATGGTCTTCAAGGTACTTTACACATATTATTTCATCTGATCCTCACTACAACCCTGGGAGGTGGGTACTAGTAATATCCACATTTTACAGATGAGAAAACTGAGGCTGAGGAAGGTTAAATGGGTTGCCCAGGGTCATACAACTAGGAAATTCCTGAGTCAGGCCTTGCTGACCCCAGGCACAGTTCTATATCTACTACACCACCAAGTTGTTCTTTGGGTAACAAGTCCACCCTTTGAAAGAGGAAGGTAAGAAGGATCATGAAGCTCCCATAGGAGCTGTCAGAAACAGGTTTTACGCAAACACATAACTGAGGAAAACAAATTTTAAGAGGCTGTTAGTTCCACAGGAAGAACATGAGAAATGTTTTTTGACTCAGTAACATCAGATGGGGATCTGCAATTTTATGTTGGGCTCTGATTATAAGACATGACAAATATTGCAAAATAGCATTAGCTCAAGCCACTTCAAGTGCTGATACTGTGAGAATGTCTCTCCGGATCTTATTTCAGAACTTCTTCAAGAATCCATGATTTCATTAGCTTGGATGTTTCCTTCTCCAACACAAATTGAAGCCCCTCCATAATTTAGCAAGAGTGTCTGCAAACCAAAGAATTAATTACCCTGTGACCAACCAGAAATCTCCACTCATAGGTCCTCAGATGACAGACATTCAGCGTGTGGCTGGGCCCATTTGCTAAACCTTTCCAGCATGGTAGGACCAGCTCCCACATGGAGCCCAAGGACCAGAGCCATAGCTCCAATTTGGAAGGCTTTTCATGAAGTGACTCTTTGTCTCACTCTGCCACCCAAGATCTCTTCTGGGAATAAGGATTTGGTTTGTATCTAGATTTTGGAAAAATAAAAAAGGAAAGAAAAAAAACAGGAAAAGGAGAAAAGTATGGAGTTCTCATGCAAATACTCAGGCTAACAAGACATTGACTCTAGGACAAATTTTATTTAACCCCACAAAAATGTAAATGGCTTCTACTGAGGAGTGGAGATGAAAGGGTAGTGCCCTTGAATGTTTATGGGCTGAGGTAAAAAACTCCCCTCAGGCCAATTAACTCTGTCAAGACAATTACCTTTCTCTCCCCAGTGGGCTTCCATCGTCCCCAAGGAACTTACTTTGGGTGGGGCCCCTCTAAAGGGGGAAGGAATGTGGAGTTGTTAGAGAGTCAAGTAACAGCAGCTCTCTGGAGGGGGCTACTTCCCAGGAGACTATACAGTTGTTTGACAGTCACAGTTCCCTCTCCCTTACCTCAGATCTCAGGAACACTAGAGAACTGATCCTCCATCTCCAGACCTACACAGTCCAAATGACTCACAGTACAAGCGAAGGGCAAGATCTGGGTTTGTTCATCTAGGTTGTATATTTGTGTATCATTGCTACTTGGTTCCAGCTGCTGCGACTCCTGGCTTGGGCTAGATCCTTGGCTTGGCCGACAAAATCCTCCATTGCTCTGACAGTTCTGACTTGTATAGCTTTTGGCTTGGCCCATGAACTACTCACCACTGCCTCTAACTGCAGCCATCCCTGGGGTTTCAGGGTTGTATAGCTGTATAAGTCTCTCTCCAGGAAACTGAGTCTCTGTCTCTTGGCATGGCTCTTCTTTCCTTTCTGTCTAAACTTCATATCCAGCCGTTTCCAGTCTAGACTGCTTTCAGAGGTCAAGTCGAAGTGTGTAGAGAGCACAGCATGACTTGGCAGACATGATGATCTACCTTCAAATACACAATATCATTCATGTGTCCAATTCACTCCAAGCTTACACCTGCCTTGGTGCTAATGTTCACTCCAATACATGTTTAGTAGATCTTTAGACTCATGCCTGCCCTGATAAGCACTCAAACAGCAAGGATGCTGTCTAAATCTCAGTGTAGTCAGTGCTAGGACAGGTAGCCCTAACCAAAAATCATTACTGTCTTGAGTAAATCAATTAACAACCCAACATTTATTAAGGGCCTACTATGTGTCAGATGCTGTCCTAGGTGCTAGCTTTGCAAAGACAAAATTGAACCAGTCCCTGTGCTCTGAGGACTTACAGCCACATCTTGCCCCCTAAGTGGGGGTGTTCCCCAAGGGCCTCCTGGGTCCTCTTCTCTTTTGCCTCTATACTCTCTTTCATTAGGTCTCAAGGGTTTAACTGTCATCTCTTTGCAGATGACTCCCTGTTCTGTATATAAACAGCTTTAGTTTCACCCCCAAGCTTCAGGCCCTTATAACCAATTTTCTGTTAGACATATCAATTTGGAGTTTTAGGTGAGCATTTCTACTCGATATTCCCCAAACCGAATGCATCTTTCTCCACAAACCCTTTCCTCTTCAAAAGTTTCTATTCCTGTCAAAAGTAGCACTCTCCTGTTAGTCTCCCAAGGTGCATAACCTCATTCAGCATTAGCTCTGACTCCTTACTCCCTTCCCCCTACAGATCCATTCAGTTGCCAAATCTTGTCATTTCTATCTTCACAACAACTTTCGTGTCCAATCTTTTCTCTCTGCTCACATGGCTATTGGGTTAGTTCAGGTTCTGATCACCTCCTGTCCAGATTAATACAGCAGACTTCTCATTGCCTTATCTCTCCCCACTCCAGCTCATCCTACACATGGCCACCCAACTAGTCTTTTTCAAGTGCAGATCTAAACACAAGGCCCCCCCTAAGTGCTCAACTCCCCGTGGCTCCCCATTGCCCCTAGGATAAAACATAATTTGCTCTATTTTCATTTTAAAATCCCTCAAAGCTGTCCCTCAGCTATCCTTCAGCCTCTTTGGACAATGCGACCTTTCGACCTTTCCTCTGCCCCTTCTCTGCTTCCTCATAGAGCTCCTCCTTTCTCTTCCTTTGATATGCAGTTTAGGCGCTGTCTTCTGCATGGAGCCTTTCTCGATCTCTCCGAGTGCTACATTCAAACTACACATACTTGTATTTAATAACTCTATATTTATGCTGTCTGTATTGTTCTATGTACTGGTAATCTGCCCCAGTAGAATGGAAGCTCTGGGTGAATAGGAATTGTTTCATTCTTTGTACTTGTATCCCCTTTGCTTAGTACATAACAGGCATTTGAGAAATACTTGTTATTAACTGATAGATTCTATTACGGGAAACAATATAGACACCTCTAAGCACACATGCATGACATACAAAGTAAATACCAGGCAATTTCAGTTTGAGGGTAGACAGGCTCTTAGGAGGGGAGATCAAGAACAGGGAACTGTAGGAGGTAGCATTTGAGTTGAGTCTTGAAAGGAATTATGAATTCCAAGAGGCAGCGTGAGATGGGAGAGCAAAGTAGGAATTGGGCTCGGCCAATGCAAAGGCCTGGAAATGGGATATGGAATGTGCCATGGAATGTGTACAGTGAACAGGTCAGTTTGGCTGGAGAGGAGGGTAAATATTCATTAGCAAGTAAAGAGAGGTTGGAGCCATGATATGAAGACTTCTAACTGCTTGAGGAGTTTGGATTTCACCTTAGAGGCAATTGGGAGCCATGATGCTTCTTGAGAAAGCAAGTGGCACAGTGACTTCCCCCACAGAAGGATGAGGTGGAGGGGGTATTATTAGGAAATGACTGCAGTGTAGAACAAAAAAAGCATCGATAACATACTTTTCAAAAATTCAAATGTTTTGTAAAGCTTAAAGCACTGCAGAAACACCAACAATTGCTTAAACGTGGTGTCCAGAACTGGACAAAATGCTTCTGGTGTGTCCTGACCAGGAGAGAGTCTAGAGGGTCTATTGCCCCCTGACATCCTGATCCTGACTTCAAGCCTCTCTTAGAGTAACCTAGCATAGCCTCAGCTTTTGGGGCTAATGTCTCACTCTGTTGATAGCAGGTGCTCAACCTCTTAGATCCTCCCCCCTCAAAAAAAAAGCATTTTCTAGTCACACATCCTGTACCTTTCATCAAGGATCTCAAAGCATTTTGTAAGTACTTGGTAATCTCAATCCATTTCAGCTGTGAAATCTGCAAAAGGACCAGTTATTGCCTGGATCTCTCACAGGTATCAGAAACCTCTGGAACTGGAAGGGGAAGGCTTAGAGGCCATCTCACCAACTCACCAACAGGTGAGAAAACTGAGGTCCAGAGATAGAAGGAATTTGCCCAGTCTCACATAGCTAGTCAATGGCAGAACTGAGATTTGAACCCAGGTCATCTGACTCCAAGTCCAAGACTTTTTTTCTTGCACCGGGCTGCCTCTCCCTGGTGTTTCAGGCTCAGTGCCAGGCCCTGAAATCTTCTAGCAAACTACCCCCCCACACACACACCAATTTTAAGTTGACAAGATTTTTTTTGCTTGTTTTGGCCTGGCCCTGTGATTTCATTGCTGTTGGGCACTCCTGGTAAGGAGCCTCTCTTTACTCACGTAGGTGGAAGGCTGCTTTGCAACTTGGAGGCTTAATTGTCCAGGGAACTGAAGGCTGCTATAGCTTGGCCATGGTCGCACAGCCAGGATGTGTCAGAGCCGGGAGCTGAACTCAGCTCTCTATCCAAAGCTGGCTCTCTATCCACTATGCCAAACTTCCTCTCTGGTGGGCATATTCATTGGAACATTTGTCAACAGATCACCTAAATCATTGCATAATGGCTTGAAAACTGTAAGGGACCTTAGGGGGATGAGGAAGTTGAGGTTCAACCAGGGTCATAGAACTTCTAAGTGTTTTTGGTGGGAGTTCAACCCAGATATTCCCTGATTCCAAGGCTGGTTCTCTATCCACTATACCATACTTCTTCAAATCATTTTCTTTCTTCAGATCTACACCTCCTCTTTACTTCCTTGTTTCTGTTGGTGGCACCACCATATTGCCAGTCACCCAGACCCTAATCCTCAGTTACCTCCAACTCCTACGGTCATAGACTAAGATCTTGAGGGCATTTTAGAAGTCATCCAATGCAATCCTCTATTATTAGCATCACCATTTCACTGATAAGGAAGCTAAGGCACAGAAAGGTTGTAGCAACCTACCTAAAATAGCACAACTCAAAGATTCAGATTCATAGATTCAGGGCTGGAATTTGAACCCAGGTCTTCTAACTTCAAACCTTTACTCTACTCCTCTTTCTTCATCTCCGCTTCCCTAATCTTTACTCGCATATCTCATCCATTCCCAACCCCTGCACCTCTTTAAATCTGATAACCTTTCACATGTGTTCCTTCTTTTCATTCCAAATGATTTCACTCCAGTTCAGGCCCCATTATATTCTCACCTGGCCTATTGAAATAGCATTCTAACCAACGGCCCCACCTATTAACTCTACTTTGACCAATCCCTCACCTTATCTTCTTAAATGCAGAGTACCAGGAGCTCCTTGATGCTTGGGGACTACCATCCCATAGACCCCAAATGTCAGAGGGACCTTCCATGTATGACCAGGAACCTCACCTCTCCACCCCTCTGCCAAGATGTTGTTCAGCCTGTGCTTGAGGACTGGTGAGGGGGGAGCCTGCTACCTCTGGAGTCTGCCTAGGCCCTTTGGGGACAGCTTCCATTTTCAAAGGTTTTTCCTTTCATCTAGCCTTAAGTTGACTCTTTATAACATCCACCCCTTTTTCTAACTTCCTGTACTTGGCTCCAGCAAAATTAGCCTACTCACTACTCCTGTGACATTTCTATGCTTTCCTTCTTCCATGCCTTTACCTAGGCTATTCTTTCTGCCAGGAATGCCCTTGTCACTCTCCTCCCTATCTTTGCTCACTGAAATCCTCACCATCTTTCAGGGCCTACAGCCAATTAGTGCATGAAGCCCATCCCTTCACCAGAAATCTCTGGCTTCTCTAAACTCATCTCATTTTCTTCTTTTGTGCTCTAAACACATTCTCCTTCAGATGTGTTCACATCTCTTCTCCTCCTTTAGATTGTTAGGCCTTTGAGAGTCTTTTGAGAGACCATCTCATGGTCCTAACAGGTCCAGCACATACCCCACACTCAGCAGTATGTAGTGAATGGACTTTGCTACATACTTCTAGGATGGGAAATGCCTTCTATCTACCACGCCACATGGCCTCTCATGCATATATGAGTGCAGCTGTGTCTAGATGTGTGGGTTTAATGCTTCTGGGCGGGCTAAAGTGAATCATCTCAACTTCTCATTCATTCAGTATCACCAGAGCCTTCCATTCATATATCTTCTAATCCTGCCTTCTCCTGATGCCTCTCGATGGTGTGGAGGTGACCCTGCAGTAAACCTTAAAGTATACTATGCCTGTGTGGCTGATCTTAGATATAAAGTTGGATTTACCTTAGCAATCTAGTTCAAACCCTCATTTTACAGATGAGGAAAGTGAGGCCCATACAGATCAAGCAACTTATTGAAGGCCACATAGGTAGGTAGTATTAGAGCTAAATCTCTAATTTGCTATCATAGGTGAATGAAGTTTTCCAGGGGAGTGATTCTTCCAGATGTTTAAATCTAACATTTTCATTTGAATCATTCTGGAGGTGAAAAGCACACAGAACTGAAAATCATAAGGCCCAGCTTTCATTCTCTGCCACTAGCTAGTTTGATCTTGGGCAAGTCATTTCATTACTTTATTCCTTTGGGCCTCAGTTTCTCCATATGTAAAGTGAGGAGTGGGATGTCATACTTCTGAGGTCCTTTATGACTGTCTCTAAAAGAATATTGTTCTTTGTAAGGAGCCAAATGTCAGATCAGAGCTTACCTTTACTTAGGCATGGGAAACTGAGGGTGCCTTGAAGATTAATGGAAAGACACAGGGCAAATCTCTTTCAGCTGATGACTTCTACCCAATCAGTGGCATAATGGATTGAAAACATCAATACTTCAAACACCTGCAATTCCATGGGTGTGGGCTCTTCCTCTGCCACTAATCTATCTACCACTCAGTAGATAATGCCTTAGAGAATTGTGGGAAGCTCATGGGATTAAGTGGCTTGCCCATAGTCACAGAGTTAATAAATGTGAGAGATCAGACTTGAATTCATGTCTTCCCTGGAGAATGGAAACCAAACCCATGGTAAAAACCCAAAGCAAACCACAACCCCAAACCATTGATACCAAAAGATGTCCACAGAGGCCTTGTGACACGTTGTTTTTTTCTTTATTGGAGACCTGTACAATACAGCAGCCTCTCTCTCATTCTCTCTGGGCAGTACTTTACACCTTGTCTCTTTCTTTTTTTCATTTTTCATTCAGAATACTGTACAGCTGACACACACAAAGAAATCCCATGGGAGGGAGAAAAACATAATACAAACTGGCATATTTAATCAAATCAAGATTGTATGAAATAACAAGCAAGGTGAAATGTCTGTCAATGGTTTTAATTACAGTACAAACAATATAAATTAAGCATTGTTGAATCATCATTGTAAAACAAACTTGCTGAATGAGGTAATATAAAAACAACTCAAAAGCGCATCTCTTCATTAATTCCACACTGCTTTTTCCATTTGTACATTGCTATTTACAGAAACAGAAACAAATAAGAACAACCGTGCGTTAACATCTGCCCCGTGCCAGGCCTGACAGAGACCTTTCAGACTTGCTCCCCTGCCCCTTTTAAGAAAAACACACGCTGACAAGATGAGAAGTAAAGAGGGTGGTTGGATAACTGGAGAGGGCTAAGAGAAGACAGCCTGGGGGTGGCCCTTGGGAAGAGAGTCAAGCGCCCAAAGGAAAACTGATACACTGATCCTGAGGGTCACTGACCCTCAGGGTGGGTCTCTTTAAAACACACTGGCTGGCTGTACCGAGTGAAAAATATTCAGAACATACCTTCCAAAGTCAATCAGAGTGCCCCCAGTGTAGAATCCCTCCTTCACCTATATCCAATGCTTCGTACCTCTATCAGTGAGATTCGTATGTCTTTGGAAAAGATGTAGATGATTCTTTCCTTTTGCAGGACCCAGTGCATCTCAACTGGAAAATTGGACCAAAGAAAGTGGACTTTTCATGGAGTGCTCATTTTCCACAGAGAAGTGACTTAGAGAAGGACCCCTCCAATGGTCATGGACAGGTGAAAGATGTTCAACTTGCATATGCCTTCAGCACAAACTGGGAGCAAGCATGGGGGACATTTTTCAAATCTTTGAGGAAAAATTACTTTATATAGAAGGAGACAAACAGGGCAATTTTGTTTCTATCTTATGTACTGATATACACTTAAAAACTCAAATTGTACCTAACAAGTTCACAGTTTCACATATCATCCTTTTTTTTGTGTTCTTCCATCGATATCAAAATATCTGTGTTTATGGATGACTAAGTTTTACCTCATACATTACAGGTGAATTTTCCCCCTTTTGAAAAGTCTTAATTTCCCCACGTACTCCATTGAATAACCCACACTATTCTTTTACCAAGGGTCTTCCTCCAGTATCCCTCTATGCTCATAATAAAGTTTGCAATCACAGAAAACATGTATTTGCATAAACAATGAATGACAAATAATATTTCTAGACTGTTTCCCTCTTGGTGACTTATTGTATTCATTCCTATGTTCCCACACGTCATCCCAAGAATGCGTGTGACATATATACGGAACTTCCAAGAATGTTAGAAGGGAGGCAGGCAGCTGTGAGCTTGGAGACTATGAACAGTCTACATGTCACTCAGGAATTGTTACACTCTGTGGGCCAAAGGGTATTTCTGAAGATTTGTATATACAGGCATATACAAGTGGCAGTAAGATCTGAAATTGTCTTCAACCAAAACCATGATCCCTTCGTTGATAAGGGCAACTTACCAGGATTTTCTATGATTAGCTCAACTTCTCATTTCTTATTTTTAGTATGGATTTCAAAAGCAGTTTTTAGCTTTCTGTCCAAGTCTAAACAATATCCAGCAAGAAAAATGAAGGCGCTTTCCTTGAAATATGAGGGAGATACTGGCTTTCTGTGACTGCTGTCATAATATTCAACTGCACCCAAAGCATTTATTGAACAACAACTGTGTACCAGGCACTAAGTTATATGTTAGGCATAAAAATCCAAAAGCCAAACAGTCTTGCCCTCCTGCAATTTCCATTCTACGTATTTGCTACGGTTGTGTTTTCTGAGGGCATCTGAATTTGTTTTGGAGAGCAGTGCAGTGAAGGTACAGTGAAAGGAGCACTGGAGTTGGGTCCAAGTTCTGACTCCACCACTTCTAAATGGATATTGGACAAGCCAATTCACTTTCATCTGGAAAAAAATACTTGGACAATAACATGCCCCCTGTCTACGTTACTGGGTTTTGGGAGCATCGAATGAAATAATGGATTGGAAAGTATTTTTTAACCAGAAAACCCTGCTGTTATTTTTAAGCATTATATTGTAGGCAGTGTGACTCAGCGGAAAGAGCTCCAAATTTGGAATCAAAAGACTTGGGTTTCAAACCAGGCTTTGCTGTTTACTCTGTGGTTTAGTCAGTTTACATCTCTTGGCCTCAGGGTGCTCATCTGTGAAGTGGGACTGAGGAAATGGAACTACATGATCTCTTAGGTTCCTTCTAATTCCAGATGTGTGGTCTCACAGCAAAATATTTATTTTTTTCAATGGTTTCTTTTATGAACTTCATGAAGGCAGAGGGCTTTGAATCTCACTCAGCACCTAGGACAGTGCCCTACACATGGTGTGTTTGATATGAAGTACCAATAAGTAAGCTTTTGTTAAAGCACCTATGTGCCATACACTCTGCTAGGTGTTGGAAAAACAAAAGAGAAATGAAACAGCTTCTGCCCTCAAGGGGCTTATTGAAGATACAGAGGAAATGACCTGAGATCTGGCCCTTTACACTTCCTGTGAGTGTTTGCATTTGCACATGCATGAACATGCATGATATGGGGATATGGAGATAATATTGCTGAAATCCCCCAAATACTTTCCAACTCAGAGTTCTTGAATTTAAAAAAAAAGTTTGTTTTTATTTTTGATCCAAAGAATTACTATCTTAAAATAACTCAGAGATTAAATTACCTCTACATCTGACCTAAAATGAAAAATAAACTGATCTTCAAAGCTGGCCAGGACCCCTCCCTCCCCCCATGACCCTCCAGTTGGGGTTCAGACAAGAGGCTGCTCTCTATAGCATCCTGAGCAAGTGGCCACCCAGTCTGTGCTTGAGGACTCCCACTGAGGTGAGCCCACCCCTGCCTAGGGCAGCCGATTCTGCTTGTGAAAGCTCTCAATAATTGGACATTTCCCTTCATAGCAGAACTCTATGTTCCTCTTTGCAATTTCCATTCATTGGCCCCAGTTCTTCTCTCTGGGACTCAGCCAAAATCTAATCCCTCTTGGAGGTGGTGAAGGTCTACACATGTGAAGAGCATTGGGGGTTCCAAAAGGATGAAGGGAAGGTCATTCCCTATCTCTTAAGGATGCTCTTGAGCCGCCATGGAGGAAAGCAATCAACTTTCTTCTCAAACCACACAGTTGGACTCATCAGTGATTAAAAATAATCCCTCCAGAAATAGGAGTGAACAATGAAAGGTTTGGTCCCTTCCTCTTAGCCACTGGCTACTAGCAGAACATCTTGTTTAACCCACTTGTTTTGCGGATGTGGACATCGAGGCTTTGAGAGGCTGTGGTTTGCCTGTGCCCTGACCAATGGTGAACACTAAGATCTGTGTATTTTTCTTCAGTGGGCCATGTTTAATGGACCATACTTAATAACAGCCTCATCTAGCCTCAGTCACCATGTTCTTTCTCACTCTTCTCTTAAAACAACATGCAAATCATGCATCCTGGGCTAAAAAGCCACATAATTTAGTACCACGATGGCTAAGGCAGGAGGCGTGTCTGGCAGGCCACGCACTCTGTGCTCCCTGGGATGCTGTTCAAACCTCTCCCCCCATTGTTTCTCAGGTGAGGAGTATTGAAAAGTCATCCTTGGACTGGGTGGCCCTAGTGGGCTTTGTGGATAACACAAAAGGAAAGACATGGGCCAAATTAGGAAACGTTGATGGTGATTTACATCCATGATTTTGAAGCTCTTAGTAACCTTTCCTTCATTTTTTCAAAGGATGAACTCTGAGAGGTGAGACTTGGCAAAGTAGGAAGACTGACAAGGGAGTTGTAGAAATAAAGGCGATATTATACAAATCAACCAAACAGACTCATGTCTTCCATGTATTTCTGTAGGCATTTCCTCCTGAGAGCTTTCCAATTTATTTTTGTGTTTGTTTATAACGTGCTTGGGGGATGTACAGAATAGGGAAGATGGGTTCTGGAGAAAGTCAATCAAAGCAGAACTAGGAGCAAGGATGGAGAGAGAGGTTAAAAGAGTGGACTCAGCAGGTGAGAACTTTTTCCTATCATGGAGACAGTTATGCCTGTGTTTTATAATGACTATGGAGGCAGTATGGCACCATGGGAAGATCATGGGCTTTACAGTCCTCTCTAGGATCTGGCCTCAAATTTCACCTTTGACACTGCCTATGTCACCTCATGAAAGTCACCTAACCTCTCCCAGCCTCAGTTTCCTCACCTGTAAAATGAGGCAGTTGAACCAAGTGGCTTTTTAGGTCCCTTCCAACTCTAGATCTACGATCGTATGATTCTTTCACCTCAGCAAAGACTTTCCTTTCATCCTGAATGTTCAGTGGGTCTAACTTTCAGCTAGGTCATTCCATGCTTTCTGGACAGGAATCCAGGTTTTCTGATTTTCCCTTCTATGCTGCCCAAAGAAATTGGTGAATGAGAATGGTAGGGGCCCCTTGGAACTTTCTCTGTGTGAACTTTGTAAGGAAAATGCTAACATCTATGTCTTTTTTTTTTTTTTTTGGGTCAGGCCACCATCCTGAAGGCCCAGAAGAAAAAAAAAGAACAATCCTCCCTCCCCACAACTTCCCAGCCCCACTCAAATGGAGACAGGCTCCCTTTGTGGAATATAAGTAACAAATCACCAAACTACTTAGGAGCCAGGAATGAATTTTCTACTGGCCAGAGCTCATTACGCTTGCTGTCACCACCTCCTCCAAGTCCAATAATCTTCATCTGTGGGCTAGTGGTATATACTGCCACACCCTTCTGGAATATGTAAATGTTGATGTGAACTTATTGGGAGATAGGAGACTAGCTCTGTTCGTAAGGCAGGAGATTCATTAATTCACCACTCTACTCATCATGACTCCACTCATGAGGGCTGCTCATCTCTGGGAGCATCAGGGCGAGGTAGGGAAAGGGTGGGATGGGGAGGGGGGAATCTGTGAGTCCTGAGATCTGAAATCCTTTCCAGTTAAGAGAACCTGGGCATTGAAACAAAGAGAGCAAGGTCTCTGTGTCAGATCTCTCGGTAGGGAATCCTGTTTCCAGCAGCCCTCCTTTACGTAAATTTTCTCTGAACCTGACTATGCAATAAACACTCATCCATTTTAGCAACCATTCAGCCAGATGACGCAACTGGTGGAAGGGAGGAAGGAAGCTTTGCTGGGATATAAAATCCCAGCAATCGTCTTCCTGTAGGGGACGATGACATCATTCACTATCTTTTTGCCTCCTGCTTTTTGAATGGTCCTTCCAATCTTTGCTCGTCTCTTTTGAGTCTTTTTATTAAAACCAAACCAAACCAAAAAAAAAAAGGTTTTATCTCATCCACCACTTCCTACATAGCTCTTATCAGCCACGGATATAGATATTTTAAACTTTATCTTTTGCCCCTCACCAGGGGCAATCTCTAGGACGGGTCTCTCTCCTTAAGTCTTTTACTGTCTTTGTGTTAGCAAGATATTCAAATACGAGGGTGGGCTTTGGGAATAAGGAAGGTACTTCTGCTTTTTCTAACAGCACAAAAGCAGACTCACAAACAAGACCCTCATTTATTGTTGCCCCCCCCCCAAGCTCCTCCTCCTTTTGAAACATTTTGTTGCCAAAACTTAGGCTCAGGACAGGGGCACTTCCTCCTGGAACACCAACAACACGTTAAGAGGAGCAGGAGCAATGCACTTCCTGCTCTGGGGAGTCAGACTCTAACTGATGGATTTCCATGGTGGGAGGTGGGGAGAGGGAGAAAGAAAGAAGGGGGAAGAAGGGGGAAGAAGGGGGAAAGAGAGATAAAAACAGGCACACAGGGATGAAATACGTAGCTCAAACACGGAAGGAGAGGCATTGTCAGTATCACACTGGGGACCCCCTCCCTCCTCCTCCCATTCTTAGACGGACATGCCACAGAATTTTAATTCAGAAGAGAAACTGATTTTGAATATTTTGTGCACACGAGACATTTCACTCAGCACTTCATGGTTTGCTCCAACTTGTCTTTTTTTTTTTTTGGAAAGGAGAAACAAACAACCCCCCCCCCCCAAAATGAACCTCCCAAGCCATTTGAAACATAGATGGCACATGTGAAAAACTTGAAATAGGGGTTTTTTTAAATTATTTGGCTGGGTGGGGTTAGAAATGCTGTCCACCAGTTTCTAATTCAGGTCAGATTTCCCCCTTCACTGTCCCAGACCCTTCTTTCCACCTTTCTACTCCCAAGAGCCTCTTGAGAATCCCTGCTCCTCTTCCTCAAAAACAATCCTGGTTGTTTTGCCATGTCTATAGCTGGTGGGCGTCAGCAATAGCCCAGGGTAGCAATACCGAATAGCAAAACACGTACCAACACGGCGGCTAGGGATGAGTGTTCAGTTTTAGGCGGCTCTGTCTCCCTCTGACGACAGCCATAGAGAGGGAGGCGAGAAGGGATGCTATTCATGGGCCCCCTTTCTCAAGCATTTGCGTTTTATTAGACAAGCCTAAGCTTCCTCTAAGACACAGCCCTTTGTCTCCGTCGGCAAAAGTGTTACATCTAAATTGTTTCCATAGCTGAAAACCACCCTCCCCTCTCTTTGCTTCCTAACAAGATTCAGCATCACCTTTTAAAAAATAAATAAAATGGGCCACCATCTCATTCTAAAATGCCCTTTAAGAATATACAAAAATAGATGGGAAGTGCCTGCTACTGGGGCCCTTTCTGTGTCAATGACCCGTAACCCTCCCAGCCCCTCAAGTTGGCCCATGATGTGTTCACATGTAGGTCAATTTCCAAATCAGTGGAGGTGCCATCCATCTGTACAAAAATCAATGCATCTTTGTGAACTTTTTTTTTATTCAAATAGATTTTACACTCATCTAAAGACACAATACAAAAATCTGTATAACTTAGGCAACACAGCATGAGAGGGACCCCTGAATTTGACACACCCACCTTGGCCAAAGGACAGAAAAAAATAAAACAAATCTCTCTCTCTCTCTCTCAGCTGGAAAGAAAAAAAATTGCTGTGGACTCATTTATTGAGTTGACTAAACGTACTTGAAATGTGATTGTTAGCAGGGCTTACGATTTCCTTTCTGGATTTCATCGTTACTCTTATTTATTTTTTCCCATTTTGTTGTTAACACCAAGGAGACTGCAGTCAAATAATACTCGGCAACTGCTTTTCTCTCTTTGGGCTGAAAAATTAAAGAGATCCTAAATTATGACAGTGAATTTAGAAAGGAGGACTCCAAGGGCTCCGAAGAACATGTCTGAGATAATATGATGCTCGGAAGAATATTGCAATCACATCCAGGCAATCACCGATGCGTGCCGAGTAACTACCTTCTCAGCTAATATGCTTTTTTCTCCGTGATGACTAATCATGTCCTATTAAACAGCGGTAATGCTGGAAGAGCTCAACTCTACAAGTGTAATGAAGCCAGTATTCTCCCTGGACAGATTAGCTACAACTGATTTGACACACACCATCATAGGGGCTTCAAACCTGACAAACTCTGTACTTGCCTCTGATTTATGTCGTCAAGTTCCTCGGCAAAGAGAATGAAATCCCGGGGTTCCGTTTGGGAGTGGGGAAAAGTACTGATGTGCTTAACCGGCAGTTAAGGAAAGTTACCATTCCTTCTTTCTTCTGCCTCCTCTTCCTCCCTCCCTCCCTCTCCCGCCCTCTTCCCCATCACTTGCCGAGACAGTCTGTGGACAACCCATAAAATGGTCAGTCCCATGCCGTGGGTTAAGCATGATCAAAGGACCAAGGCCAAGCTGATTTTTGTCCTCCCTCTTTCTGTGTTCATCATTAAGATCTTTAAGGAGGATCGTTCATTCTGTGCTTCTCTTTCCTTCTCCTCTTTCACCAGTATTCTCCTCATGGTTGTCCAGATTTCTGATTTTTTGGGGGAGTGGGGTGGGGTAGGATGGAGAGGTGGTCGGGGTGGAGGTGAGGTGGTCGAGGAGGAAGGCTGCCATCCCGGGGTCAGGTGGGAGGTGGGACTTCACGACACTCACAGGTTGTAATTTTGAGGAGAAAGGGTACAATGAGGGCTGCTGATTTTGGGGTGCCAGCAAAGCCGCACTTACAGCTCAGAGGATGGTGGGCATCCGGCCACTGCTGTTATTCCGATTGTTGTTTTTCCGGGACAGGTTGGGAGTCGCCATGAGGACGAAGCGCTCGTCGGGACAGCCATACTGCAGGAGAATGTCAATGCACTCTTGGCTTGGGGCTTGCCTGGCGTACGCCAGCGCCGTGTTTCCATGGGCATCTCGAGCCATGACATCTACGCCATACTGCAGAGACAAGAAATTCCATTTTAAAGCACTAGGGAGGCAGGCTGGGGGTGGAGGAATTTGTTTCTTCATTCATGAGGCTGAATCAGAGCAAACATTAAAAAACAAATAAACCACATTTTGATAATTGTATTTCTGTGTGGTTTCTTTTTAAATTCTCTATGTTTCATATTGTGTATTTAAAAGCATTACCCTGAGAAAGGTTCCAAAGGCTTCACTAGAGTTCTGCTTAAGAGGTCAGGACACATACGTACACACACACACACACACACACACACACCCCCCTTGTGTGTTATCCTCCTCCTCTCCCCCCTTCCCCCTGACCTTCATCTGGAGCTAGAAGGAACCTCAGGGTTGGACTAATTCAAATTCAGTCCCCACATTTTCCAGATGAAGACAGGGAGAGAAAACACTTTCAGTGTGGAGGGGATGAGAAAGCTTCAGGGATAAGTGGATTGAAAGCTCCTCCTTAGACTGTAAGCTGCTTGAGGGCAGGGACTATTTTTGCCTTGCTTTGTATCCTTCGAACTTAGTAGGTGCTTAATAAATGCTTGTTTCATTTTGGTCTTTCTACCCCAGGACTGTTTTTAAGTGAGCACTTCATCAGTGTTTATAGAATTGAATATGAAATCAAGGGGAAAATGAGTTGGGAAATGCTAGACCCCCTAGCCTTCAGGACCTGGACAGTTGGACCATATCCCCATATTCTTTCGGTATCTTTATGTAGCTGAAAAAACACAAAAGCAAGCAAGATGGATGAGCCAATGAGAGCTTCAGGTTAACAATTTCCATTTTGGTTTCTGACTTGTCTCAAATTAATTTAGTCTATTTTTTAAAAATATGATTTTTCTTCCCCAGTCAAATGTACACTGGCACCTGGAGCACTGAAGGGCAAATGACTTGCCCAAGGTCACACAGTCAGTGTGGGTCGAGACCTGAACCCAGATCTTTGCAGCTCTGCCACTGCTGGTTGACTGATCTCTCAAGTCAGAAATCATTTCTTCTTCTTGAGAGACAAGAACCAGAGATTCTTCTTGAGAGGATAACCTGAGTTCAAATCTAGCCTCCCAAACTTACTAGCCATGTGATCAAGTGCAGGCCACTTAACCTCTCTCTGCTGTGGTTTTTTCATCTGTAAATGTGGATCATAATAGCACCCCTGTCACAGGGTTATGAAGATCCAATGAGATAATATTTGTAAAACACTCTGCCAACCTTAAAGTGTTATATAAATTCTGTTATTGTTATTTTTATTATTAGCCTTAGATTTTGAAGGATGAGCCCTTTGAGAACCACAGGGGTAGGGTGGTTTAGTAGATAAAATGAAAGGCTTGAAGTATAAGGAAGTACTAGGGAGACTCTCAAGTCCTGCCTTACCAGACACTTACCATCTATGTAAGTCTAGGCAGATCACTTGACCTCCCTGGGCCTCAGTTTCCTTATCTGTAAAATGGGGTCAGATAGGATGACCTCCAAGATCCCTTTCAGTTCTAAATCTGTGATCCTTGACAGTCATTTAACATTTCCCAGACTCAGTTTCCTCATCTGTAAAATGAAGGGTTGGTCGAGATGAGTTCCAAGGCCAATTCCATTCTAACTCTCATACCTCCTGATCAGGGGAGAACCCCTAACAACCATATCAATGACAAATGCCATTTGGCCCCCACGTGAGGCTCCTCAGGCTCTTCCAGGCAGATATCACAGGCCACTTGGTACCTCTCTGACCTCCTTTCTCTCCTGTACTGTGGATATTTGTGGCTTGTCCTCACCTCCTGGAGGCCAAGTGTTACGAGGATGGGAACACACATCTCATTCAATTTCTCCATCACCTAACATGGGGCTCTGCACACTTAAAAGTCTGTCAAGTTGAATATTATGGAACACCTTCAAGTACGATGAAGAAAGTTCAAAAACCACCCTCTGGGTGGAACCAGCTCACAGAGAGCGAGTGCTAGGTGCCTCACATGAGTGAAAGAATATGTCTTTCATCCGATTAGTACTTCTGGCCAATGCATCAAGATGGATTTTACCAAAGCCCTCCCATATGTGAACACAAATCAGAAAGTTACTAAAGCAGGGGCCTTAGGAAAAAGGTTTTGGGGGCTCAATTACCACCAGCTAGGATTTTTGCATTCTAGGAATGAGAAGGGAAAGACACTTTGATTCTGGAGAAATGAATTTGCTGTTTATGGTTTTTTTTTTTTTTAGGCAAAAAGGGAGGAAGGATTTTTTTTTTCTTAGAAACAGAAGAACAGCAGAAAAACCCAGCCTCTGATCTAGGCAGGATCTTTGACCTGAAGTCATGCATGGAAAGAGTTGGTCTAAGAAAGATCAAGTTTTCAGAAGACTGTTAGCAAACAGGGGTCCCAGGAAAACAGCTTTGGGATGTTTACCTATGGGACGCCTCACTGGAGACACTTCTTTCCTTCCAGATCCTTGCACGCCTGCCATTTTAAGGTCAGAGCGATACTGATACTTTCGCCAGTGATTCCAAACCAGCCCTACTCAATCCAACCCGACTCGTTCCGCTTCAAAAAACATTTATTAAGCATCTTCTTTATTGAAAGCACTATTCTAAGCACTAGAGACGCAAAGAACAAAAGGAAAAATAGCCCTTGACCTCAAGGACCTTATACAGACAACTTAGCTGTGCTCATGTCAGCGCCCCCCCCCAGCAGAATGTAAGCTACTAGAGGGCACAAGTTGCTTTGCTTCTGTCTTTGTAGGCATATAATAGTGTGAATTTGATTAAGTTAATTAATTAAGTGTATACATGATAGCCAGAGGAGAGAGAGAATCCCAAGTTGAGAGGATGAAGGCTGGTTTCCTGCAGAGGGTGGTGTATGAGCTGGGCCACTGGTCCCAGGCAGAGGGAAGCCTGTGCAATGAATGGGATGGATATTTCCCTGACAGTGCTAACAATGATGATGCTAGGGAATGGCTGGGTGGAGCAGTGAGTTTAAATTCTATTTTCAACTCTGATCAGTTGTGAATCCTGGGCAAGTCACTCACCCCTTTGAGCTTTTGTTCCTCATCTATAAAATGGGATAATATTACTTGTGTGATCAATGTCAAAAGACTTGTGGAAAAGATATCCTGTCAACCTTAACCTGTCAGAGCAATGCCAGCTGGCATGCGGATGTTCTATGGCAGTGGATTAGTATTTAAAGGATAGAGATCATAGGACTTCGTGCATATTTCATGGAATCATAGATTTGGAGTTGGAAGGAACCTTAGGTCACCTAGGCCAACCAATTGATTTTAAAGATGAGGAAACTGAGGCCCACAGAGTGGAAGTGACCCTCTCAAAGTCTCATACATGGAACGTGATAGATTAGTGCATGAAGAAGCAAGGAGAGAGTCCGGAATGTTTTCTGAGCTGTGAGGACCTTATGCATTGTGGGTTTCCCCCATCCTGTAGGAAAAGACCAACCAAGTGGCCATATTCCTTCTCCCCCCACCAAGTTGGAAACTCACCCAGATCAAGAGCTGTACCAGAACCACATTCCCCTTCCGGCAGGCGAGGTGCAGAGCTGTGCGTCCATCGCCCTCCCCGCAGGTCTCATTCACTTCTTCCCGTGACCCGTGGGCCAGGAGCAGGATGACAGTCCGCAAGTCCTCATCCGCTGTGGCCCTCAGCAGGTGCTGGCCCAGAGAGAGGTCCATGCACGGAAGAGGTGCCAGGAAGAGCTTTTGCTCATACTTAGCCCGTATCCACCGTTCCTTTTCTTCCCTGGAAGAGTAGTTGGTGAGATACCAGATCCTGGGTTAGTACACATAGGAGAAGGTTAAGAAGACTCTTCCCCTCCTCACAACCCCTCAGGAGTTTGGAGGGAGGTAAAACATTAAGTGTCAGGAGAGGTATTTCTTTTGTTTTTACATTAATGAGTGAATGAAAAACCATTTGAGTCTCAGGAGGTGACCCAGACAAGCAGTGGTGGTTCTAGCCTGATAAATCTCATATGTAGTTCAAAAACGAAGCTCTATGAATGTAATGGAGAGTCACAGTTTCTTACACAATCCTCTTTTTCTGTTCTTTGCACATGAAAATAAAGAGCTGACCTCAGCCTGGAAGACTTGGGTTAGGAGTCCTTTCACCTCTCATTATTCCAGGCAATACTCCTAAAACTGGCAAGAAGGTAGCGCTCATTGGGAGAAGAAGTGTCCTCACCTGAGAGCTCCCTAGACCAGTGAAATGGAGGATCAGGTTTCTAATGTCTATTGACATTTATTAAGTTCATCAAAAACAAGAACAAATCATTTATTAAGCTCCCTCTACATAGTTAATTTGCTAGGCACTGGACTGTCTCTTTTGTATGTAGTTCCCTGTACTGATTACAGGCTTGGTGCTGGAAGAAACTTTGTGCCTTATGTAGCCCACCTCTCTCATTTTACAGATGGAGAAACTGGGGCTAAGAGAAGCTTGGTGACACAGGGTCACTCCCATAAGAAGCAGTAGAGCTGGTCTTCTGCTGCCTCTCTTGGGGCAATACACTTTCCATTCCACACTGAGTAATTCTGCTCATTTTGGTTCCTCAAAGGAGGGGGCAGGGAAGAAAGCCTGGCTTCAAACAGAAAAGTTCACACTTCTGAACAGAACTCAGCAGTATCACTCTGTAGACAAAGAATGTCAGCATTTTTCAAAGAACAGGGTTGGCCTTTTCAAGTTGCCCTTCAAATTGGAAACCTATAAGAACAGTGTCTGGCAAAGTCCGACACCTCCCTCACCCCCAACAATTAGGAATTCAACAACTATTTCACGATGATGATGAAGAGAGAAAAAAAAATCCTTATATTAAAAAAATGGCAGGCAACCACTTCTATCAGAATTGGGATAGCACATTAAATTCTGAGGGCTCTCTGTCCTCAAATTCAGGATTTCAACTCAGTGTGTCCAGCCAAGCCCCCCAAAGAAGGAGTCCTAGGAAGAAAACTCATTATCCAGGCCATTTTCTGCCTGGAGTCCCCAAAGAAAGGGACTGTTTACACCTTTCAACCCTGTTGACATTACTGCTGGTAATCTAGTGTCAGGTTAGCCCTAATCTGTTTTTAAATACTTAGGCAAACAAATTCTTCCCCAGTAAATGTGGATTAGTTTTGCATCACTTCCTGGTCCAAGTGGAGTGACCTCAGAGTCACCCCTGTGACTCCTTTCATCCCAAGATTTCTAGGACAAGTATTTCCCTGTAGCTGAGCACGACATCCCTCATTATTCCTCATGCCGATGGACAGCCAACTCAAAATTCCCGCTGAACAAGAAATACAATGCCAAAGTATAGGAAAACAATGCCTCAATGTGTGTGAGTATGTGTGGGAGGCGTGGGGGGTTGGGGGAGAGAGGGGCAAAACCAAATCAAAGTCTGCTATTTTTTTTAATCATCATTTCAAACACAGTTGCCTGAAAAGCTTCTTAACTAACGGTCTTGTCTGAAACCAGTCCCCAAAGAGGACAATGGCAAAGTTTACATGAAGGATCTTGGAGGAATAGAGCAAAGGTGAAATTGACCAACAGAGCAGAGAAGTGAAATTGACATGGGGATGTTTAAAGCCTAGCGCCATTTGTCTTTCTCCGTGGGCATCATTTCCCTGAACAATTTAATATCCTTCCAGTTGCTTTTTAATAGTTATTGCAAAATCATCACAAGTGATAAAGCCAGAACTTATCACAGGGGTTATAACACTCACTGCAGTGATGGAATTTTCTCTTTATATTTCAAAATCCCTTAGCAAGAGAGCAATTATAATTACATAGCACTGCTCTTCTCTTTCCATCCATCAATATGTCCACAGTGAACATGAACTCTTAATGCGTTTTAAATGTGGCCGTTGGTGCTCAGTTCTTCCCTTCCCTTCAATCCACCAACCCACCCAAACACAGAACAGAAATGACCCACCCGCATGGTTAAGTAGGTTGCAGCTCAACTTCCCTCTACCTGACTGGGAACTCTGCTCACTTGATTGAATTGGAAGCCTCGGTTTGAATCCAGGCTCTTCTACTTACCAAATGTGCGTAACCTTGGGCAAAATCTCTTCACCTCTATGGGGTTCAGTTTCTCCCTCGTAAAATGACAGGGATAGACTAGATGTCCTGCAAAGCCCATTAGAGACCATGGCCTAATAACCTCCTTTCACGGATGAGGAAACTGAGACTCAGAGAGCTGTGGTGAAGCAGAGTCAGAGGCTTGTGTTCGAATCCTTCCCCTGACACATAGTAGGTGTGTGACCATGGAAAGCCACTTGACCTCCCTGGGCCTCAGTTTCCTCTTCTGCAAAATGAGGACACTCTTTGAGCTTCCTTCTAACTCTAGATCATAAGTGACCCACCTGGATGACCTTAATCACAACCTCTTTGGGCCTCAGTTTCCCCATCTGTAAAACAAGGGATTTAGATTAGGTGCTCTGAGGGCTCTTCCAGCTCCAGATTCCAGGATCATAGATTTAGAGCATCTTAGAGACCACTGACTCCGACGACCTCATTTCACATGAAGAACGTGAGACACAGAAAAGGTTCAGTGATTTGCCTAGGATGATATCTAGTAAGTGTCCGAGACAGGATCTGAACCCAGGTCTTCCTAAGTCCCAGTCCAGTGCTCTGCCCATAATTCAATGATGTCTCTGGACCTCTCATCTTGGGTCCTAAGTCCTCTAAGTCTTCATTTGTAAAACGAGGGGGGCTAGGTCATCTACGTCCATGACACTGGGCACATCCTTTCCTTTCTCTGAGCTTTATTTCCCTACGATGAAGAGGAGGGCTTTGGGAAGACATGACGTGCAAGGTGTCCTTTAGCTTGGGACTTCTGGTCTGAAAGCGTCTTTGGCCAAGAACACTTTTCTGAGCAGCATCTTTCCACACCAGAAGCTTACAAAGAAGCCATAAAAGAGGCCAAAGGAGCCTGTGTGCCTCCATCCTTCCTTTGTCCCTCTTGGGCTGGCAATGATATCCTGCCTATGGATGTGCACACAAGCTGTGGCATCCTTTATGTCCAAGGTAACCATGAAGGGGTGGCTTGCAGGAAACTGAAGCTCTAAATCAACACTTCTCCTTTATTCACCATTCAGCCATGTTTTCATCATTTTCAGAGGGAGGGGGTGGGAGCAGAGGGTTAAGGAGAACTATGGGGTTTCCAGGAGATGGGAGTGCCTGTGTTTAAATCAGGCAGGGGCCGAGCCAAACATGGGAGGCCCCAGCCTGGGCAAGACTTCAGACAAGGGAGTTTCATGCTTCAAGGGCTTTAAGTGCCCCCTCCCTCTATTCACCATCCTGGGACCTTAGTTCCTTCATCTGTAAAACAAGGGTTAGACCAGACAATGTTCAAAATAGTATATTCCAGTTCAAAAACTATTATAACCCTATGACCCAGGGCTTTGGAGCCTTGAAGGAGAAGAAATTCTGGCCCCCTCAAAATTTTGGTTGTACAAAGCAAAAAACTGGGTAAAAATCACATAATTGGAAACTGAGTCAATTCCTTCCATCCTTCCTCCTCTTTCTTTTTCTTTCCCTTTCCTTTCATCTTTCTTTCTTTAAGTGGAGCAGTAAATTTACTTTTAAGGATGTATGTCCTGTATGGATAACAGATTTAGAACACTTCCCACTGCATCATGGTGCTTCCCTAAGTTCCTCATTTAACAGATGAAGAAACTGAGGTCCACAGTCTCCCACTGGTTCAGTGTCTGAGGCAGAATTTGAATCCATGTCTTCTTGACTCCAAGTCCAGCCCTTTTGCCATTCTGTCATCATCTGGAGGAGGACAGCCCCCGGCGGTAGCAGCTTCTTCCTGGATTGTGATGGCCCCTGATGGAGGCACATGCAGGATGGGATCTCTCTCTCTTTTCTCTGGAACATCTGGTCTGGCACATCCTCAGGTGAAACCAAAGTGGTGTCTACTCCCTCTCTTCCTAAACACTCACCTTTTCCTTCTGTCATAAAGATCTCTGGCCTGAAGACATTTTTCTATCATGGCCTCCCTTAACTACTACTACTACTACTACTACTACTACTACTACTACAAATGATGATAATAATAATAATAACAATAACAGCTAGCATTTATAAAGCACTTACTATGTGCCAGGCAATGTTCTCAGCACTTTACCATTATTATCTCATTTGATCTCTATAACAACCCTGCTATTATTATCTCCATTTTATAAGTAAGAAAATCAAAGGAGACAGAGGTTAAGTGACTTGTCTAGGGTCACACAGCTACTAAGTATCAGAGTCAGGATCTGAATTCAGGGCTTTTTGACTCCAGGTCCAAGGCTCTATCCATTGCCCTGGCTTCTAACCTTGTCCCTTCAACTTTTATGTGGATGGCTAATACCAAAGTCAGAATTTTCTCAGTTTCTCTCTCTCTCTCTCTCTCTCTCTCTCTCTCTCTCTCTCTCTCTCTCTCTCTCTCTCTCTCTCTCTCTCTCTCTCTCTCTCCCCTAAATCTGTTCACCCTAGAAATCATGCCTCAGACACAAATACTCTAATTGTTGCCCCGATGGCCCAATTTGACATCAGGGATCCACAGCTTGTCTTGGTTGAGTCTTCCATGCTCCCAGAGGAAGGCCAGTCCAAGAGCAGAGTTGTCAGCAGTACATCACCTCCCCTCGTTCCAATCCCCTGAAGGACCACTGCTCACATCCCCCGTTAGCTAATGAGCTAAAAAATGAATTATTGGAGCGGTCAGCAAGGAGCAGAAAGAGGAGGCTCAGTGCTTCATTTCAGCCCTGTGCTGACATACCTTTAAATAAATCAGCTGAATAAGAGGCAGCGGAAATGAGAGTGAGCACCACTAATCAGGGAGAAGACACGGACCTGCTCCCTAAAAATCAAAGGCAAAGGCACAACCGAAGGACTGCTGGCAAATATTCTGTCTCTTCTTTCCAAATAACATTCCACTCAGGGTCAATGTTTTTTTTTTGTTCCAGGGAAAAGGCTCCCAAGACTGAGCTTATGGGACAGCAGTATGTTTAGTGGGATGGCCAAATCTGTAAACAGGGCTTTTTGTAGCATGTGGAGAACGGGTGAAAACCCTGTGGATGGAGCACACACAATTTGGTGTGGGAACTTCTGGAATGTGTCTGACCCAGGAGGCCTGGGTTCTAGGGCAAAGGCTTCCTGCAATGCATGTTGTCCTCTGCCCTCCTCCCCCACAAAAACGTGAGTACCACTGAAATATTTTATTAAAAACTAGTAGGTTTAGTGCCTGCCAAGATGGAATCAAGGCAAGCTAGTGGCTCAAAAGTGAATAATCCTTAGCTAAAAGAGATGAACAATAAATCTGATGAGGTGTTATTCTCAGCTAATGTAAGCATTTATTTCTCCTGGCCAATGACAAGGAGAATCAGAGGAACAATTATTATTGATAATCACTGATGAGAACACCTGAGGTCTTGGAGAGCTTGGGGGATACTGTCACATAGGACTCAGATCCTGGGAGGATGGGGGACCTGGCAGAGGGGAGAACTCAGGGGCAGTGGGAGAGGTACCAGGGGCTGGTGCCCAGCAGGACTTCAGAGCATCCCCATTTTGTGCCCTCTACACCTCGATGAGAGAAGTAGGTTCAGAGCCACTTGGGGCTCCAAATTCACTGACCTACGACCAACTTTGTGCCTAGCGCCAACAACACTCAGGATGGGGACTCAATCAAGCAAGAAGCATTTCTTAAGCAGCCCCAATGGTCTAAATAGAATACAAAGGCAAAAATGAAACAATCCTTGCCCTCAGGGAACTTAGAGTCCAGTGGGAGATAAAATGTGTTCACATATACACAAAAAGTGGATGGATGCAAAATAAAAGGTAATAATGGGGACATTAAAAACTGGGAAGTGAGGAAAGGCCTCTTGAAGGAGGTGACACTTCAACATGGCCTTTTAATGGAGGCAAGTGTTACAAGAGGCAGAGGTGAGAAGGGAAGGTATTCCAGGCATAAGGGGCTCTGTGGGCAAATACAGGGAGGTGGGAAATGGAACATCACATATCAGGAATAGGACGGAGGCCAGCTTGGCGGGAGTGTTGAATGTGTGATGGGGAGTTAGAAAATAAGGCTGCAAAGTACTCCAGAGCCAAATCGTGAAGGGCCAAAAAGAGGAGTTTGCATTTTACCCTAAAGGCAGTAAAATCACAGAATTTTCTTGAATAGGGAAGTAACATGGTTAGTCCTAGACTCTAATAAATGCCCCCATTTTCAAAAGGGGGTAAAGGGCAAATTTTGGAACCCAGAGAAAGAATTTTTCCTTTTTTTTTTGATAGCTTTATCAAGTTGGATTAAATTTTTACAATTTACAGACGGACCATCCCACCCCCCATCCCTTTTTGGAAAAATTCAGCTGATTGTTAGACTAGTGCCACCTGGAAGAAAGGGCTTTATACTTAAGCAAGACATAAACTAGATGAGAGCCGTCCTCAGGACCCTCATTCGGATTTCATGAAGTCCTTGGCCAATGCTTTTCAGGGTGTCCCTGTGGACCAGCCATGCTGAACTCAGAGCTGTAGGACTCAGGTGGGAAGACTAGGTAGCTCTGTCACGTAGTACCTGTGTGAATTTGGACAAGGCACTGACCTCTCAGCCCCATAAAGAGACTGGATCGGCTGATCTCTCAGGTGTCTTCCAGCTCTAAGACTTAGAATTCTATCAAAAGACAGGTCCTTCTCACCCCTTCCCCAGGGCTGATCCATCCTTCATCAGGAGGTCATAGGACCAATATCTTCAACTCTGTATTTTTGGGAAGTCTATGCAACTCTGCCTCACTTGAATCCAATTCATGCAGCAAGTCAAGACATCCCCAGTGATGTCACTAGTCCTCTTGGACGAATGAAGGAAGAACAACAATCCTTATGGGAAGACTGGTAGAAACCAACAATGAGAGGTAATAGGACAACTTACACAATGATTGTGATAACCCAAATGAACACAACTCTGCTCAAGAGAAGCAAAACCCAGATTCATTGCCATGTCCAGTTTTGGTCTTGGGGAACAGATGAAGAACAATACCTTCTTCTTTGTAGTAGAGAGGTGGGGGCCTATGTGGGCTACATGTTGTACACACCGTCAGATGCTGTGGTTCTGGTTGATTTTGTTTAACTGTTTTCTTTCTAGACAAGGGGGTGTTATGTGGTGGGGGTGGGGCATACATTGAGATGATTGTGGTATAAAAAGCAAAAGTAACAGATAAAACTTGAAAAAACCAAAAAACCAAAAACTGTTTATTCTTGTGAAATTTCCCTCTCAGTGTCAGCCACATGTTTTATTGTTTTGAATACTGCTTCTGTCATTTTTCATATTCACTGTTTCCTCCCTCGGAGCTTGGTGTCACTTTGAAGAGTTCATCTCAGGGACAAGCCCAAGGCCAGAGTCCTCGGCTGCTCCACGAGCAACTTCCCTGTAGGATGGCCCAGCAGCGTTAATCACTGCTCCATACTCTTTGGGTTTGCCTGCTCAAGTAGCCATAGATCCTTCTCACTCTGTCATCTCGCCCACATTTCAACGTCTTGTCCCCAAGGATATGACAGGCTTTGCCACATGCTTTGCTAAAATCGAGATACAATATGTCTCCAGGACTCCTTTGATCTAACAAATTGTAACTCTTAAAAAAAAAAGAAATTAGTTTAGTTGGCACTCTTTCTGCTCAGTGAACCCATACTGGTTCCTGGTAAGTGACTTTTTTTCTCTAGGAGCATACAAATCACATGCTTTAAAAAACCCTATTCTCGAATTTTAATGGTGGTTGATGCAAAATGTATCACACTTATTCAGTCAACTCCAGGGGTTCCTTAACGCTTCCAGTATCAACTCTCAAATCCTCTATTTGGCTTTTAAAGCCTCATAGCCTGGTGCCTCTCTCCCTTTCCATTCTTCTTGTACCTGACTGCCCTATATATATACTCTGATCCAGGGACACTGGCCGCTTTCTGTTTCCTGCCCAAGATGCCCTATCTTCTGACTCTGGACATTTTTACTGGTTGTCCCTCCATCCTGCCTGGAGCGCTTCCCCTCTGGGCTTCCCTTGAGGGCCAGCTAAAATCCTGCCTTCTAAGACAAGTCCCTTTTGGTCTTTCGCACTGAGGTCACCTCCACTTCATCCTGTATGTGTCTTATTTGTACAAAGTCATTGCATGTCATCTCCCCATTGGCTGGAGAGCAGGCCTGGTCTCTGCCTCTCTGTATCATCCCCCCACGCTTGGCACCTGGTGGATGTTTGATAAGCACTTGTTGACTTGACTTCATTTTCTCTAGTACATCTGTTTCATCTCAATCAATCAAAGACCTTTTATTAAGTGCCTACTATGTGCTAGGTGCTGAACAAGGCAGGCACTTGCACTGTTCAGTCTATCCCTAAGTCCCATCCCACCAAATCTTGGCGAACCCCATGAGCTCCTTTTCGCCTTCTTGGATCAAACTTTTCCACGAATAATTATTAAATTGTTTATTATTAATTAAATATTAACAACATTTTATTCTTAATTATTAAATTATTTTCTATAATAATAGCGACTATTTTCTAATCACCTGCCCTAGTGTAACCCTGGCAAACTACCTTTTGGTCAGAAACCAAGTGGAGGAAGAGGAGTAGAGGTGACTTCATCAAATTGAGAGGGTTTCACAGATCATCCCAGTTGTAAAATGCACCCAGGGGCTCTGAGGTCTGCGGAGAGCTCTCTACCGACCATCTCACTACCTCACAATAACTGCTGTCATTATCCCCATTTACAAACTGAGGCTCAGCCAGTGAAGTGACTTGCCCAGGGAGTCACATCAGCCACTCCAGAGGCAGAAAACACCTCAGCAGCTCCCGAGTCTAACTTCCTCATTTTCTTTTATTTTTAGTAGTTTTCCAACCCCCTCATTCAAACGAGGAGCTCGGGGGAGTCGAGTGATTTGTCTAAGGTTACATGGGTTATGTCAAGGAAAGAATGTGAACACAGGTCTCTGAGATCTCAAGCCTGGTGCTTCAGGTGCTGGGGACACAATGGACCTTCCTTTGTACTGACTTGGAAAAAAGTGTGATTCCTCCCCCCCTCCCCCTTCCCCTTCCCCTCCCCCTCAGGTTAGTCTTCTGTCTATTCGTGCTGTGGCCAGGATAGACAGAGAGCCTGTGGCAAGAGGAAGGATACTTCTAAGAGTCCTGGGATAACCTGACGTGTTGGTATCCAAAGGCAAGATGCTTGCTAATGGTTCTGCTTCCCACAAAGTTACCAAGAACTGAAAACAAATCTTCAAGTTGGGGCCATCAGATTCTTGGTTAGGTAGAACATTTGGCTTTGGGGCCCCCTTCTAAAGAGGCAGCGGGGTCAGGGACAGATTTAGAGTCAGAGAACCTGGGTTTGGGTATTAGAGCTGTGACCTTGGACAAGTCATTTTTTTTTCTGTGGGCCTCAGTTTCCTCATCTGTAAAATGAAGGCACTGGACGAGAAGGCCTCTGGGGTCCCTTCCAGCTCCAGGGCTGTGATTCCATGGTCCTACGAGCTGGGTGACCCCGGGTGAACGAGTCACTTCATCTTTCTCTGCCTCGGATGCCTCCTCTGTAGAAGAGGAACAGATTTGATAACCGCCCAGGTCAACTCTGAATCTAGGACCCAGAGAGTGTATAGCCTTAGTACTTTTATGCTACACTTTTACACAGTACCTTTTTTAGTATACTTTTAGTATGGCTTTATGCTCATCATGTAGCTAACAGGACAACCCTATCATTCACAGTGAGATCAGAGTGGATGCATCTTATGTGGAGAGTCCCAGACTTGCAGTCTGAAGATCTGGGTTCAAATTCCTCTTTTGCCTCTTATACCTGTGTGGCTGGGCAATTCCCTTCTGCCTCAGCAACCTCACTTAGAAAACGACAGGGTTAGACCACTAAGGTTCCTTTGCTTCTGCCTCTAAGCCTATAATCTTAAGTCATTTCTCTCCCCACACCTCAGTTTCCTCCTCTGTAGAATGCAGGAGGAATGGAGCGGGGGTTGGCTTGATGACCTCTGAGGTCTGTCCACCTCTGTATTCGCCTTCTCCCCTTAGGTCTCTTTCAAGCAGCTGAGGCTACGGAAGTGTAATTTGGGCATGCCAACTTCACCTTTTGACCTTCCAACCCACCAGGCTTTCAGTCCACATCCGGGCCTGAACCCCCTCCCATGACATTGTCACATTTTACTGCCTTAGGCATTCAAGAGGGTCACTCTCCCAAGAAACCCAAGAAACAACAACAAACGCATTTCCCCTCGCTAGCTGGGCTCCTTCTTGGCTCGGGAGCTGGGTCACCGTTTTCAGCGGGCGTTTAAAATGGGTTGGGGTCCAATAAGCGCTGGAGCAGAGCAGGCTATTTCAGGGCCCGGGTAGGGTGGGTGGGTAGGGGAAATTGTCAAAGGGTCACCATTTTTTAATTGTGGCAGGAAAGGCCCAGGAAAGGCAGAGGGAGAGGGAAAAGGGGACAGAAGAAAGGGCTAGCAGCAAGGAATTTCCAGAGTGTCTTCCTGCCTCCAGCAAAACAGGAACTGGGAGGAGAGGTATGGGAGAGGAGCCCGGAACAATATGCTGAGAAAACAGAGGAGGCTTCCTCTCTCTGCAGGAGAAGCCCCTGCTCTATCGCAGAGGGAGGGCTTAGCAGTCCAGCGCTCTCTCACATGCATGCCTTCTCTCCCAAGCAGCGTTGCTAAGGGGCCAGGCCCACTAGGGATAGCGGCCAGACAAACAACAGGCTGAGCATGGCAAACAATGACCATGGATATTTATTCCCTAATTACGCAGAGCTTCTCCCAAGGAATGGGTCACTGTAAATCCCACACGCCAACGGAAGGAGGCGAGAAGACAAGGATTTATGGTTACGGGGCAAAGAAGAAATAAATACTGCCCTGGCTGTTGATCAATACCATGAGTGTTGGCCCAACCTGTGGGATGCTTTATGGGCATTGAAGAAGGGAGAAAGGAGTGAAATTAATTAAATAAAGCGGACCTATTAGGCTTATTACTTCTCCCAAGTCCCAGTGAGGAGGTGTGCCAAGCAGCTGGCGTGGGGCGGGCTGGATCCGGTGTCCACATGGGGCATAAAGACAGCACACCCAACGTGGCCCCAGCAACGAGATCTATGTGTTCAGGTGCCTCCAGCGTCCAGAAGCGCCAAAGTGGGGCTTTTCTTTTTATTACAACTTTCTGCAAACAGCCTGGGTCTTTGGCTTCCCAGAAGTTATTTGGACAAGGATGGGGCTCAGTGACTGTGTGACTGGCCGCTTTGTTCCGTTCCAAGGCTTTCATTAGAGCTTAGGCCAGATTCTAGGATGGGGGTTTTCTGGGGTCCTTCCTGGCTACTGGACTACCCGCTCCGAGAGCTGAGCCGAGGGGGCTGCCCGGCTCAAAGTGCACCAATGGCCTGGCCTTGGGAGGATACTGTATGATGACGGTTATGGATGTTCCCAGTGTCCTCCCGGCATTAGCCAGTGTGGTCTGGGAGAACATCACAAGGTGACAATGCTCCCGGCTGGTGGAGTGACCCGGAGGAGTCTGGAGACCTCCATTCAAGGCTTGGCTCTGCCGGTTTGTTCTGGGACCCAGGGCAAGTCCCTCACCACTCTGGGCCTCTGATGCTCCTTGAGCTACCTGCTCCATGAGTCTATTGTGAGAAAAGGATGTTGTCCCAGCTCTTGTCCTAAAAGGACCTCCCTCAGGGAGGACAAGGAACAAGTTCAGAACAAATGTGGAATCAAAGAGCAGAACTCGGCTCAAGGTAACTCACCCAATGTTTATGAAGCCCTGACTACGTGAAAGGCATTTGGGGCAGGCATGGAGTGAGGGTGGGGTACAGAGCCTAAAAGGAAACAGGGCCTGCCCACGATGAGCTGATATTCCAGTGAAAGGAAACAAAGTGTCTGTGGATAAGAGACACAAAATGGATACAGAGGAAATGCACCACCCTCCTCTGGGCTGATTATATGGGTTGTTTTCTTGAAATTGAGGGCTGGGGTAGGCAAAGAGGCCCCATGTAAAAGGTGGTCCTTGAAGGGAACCAGGGACTCTATGAGGGAGTGCACCCCAGGCAGGGTGCACAGCCTGGGCAAAGGCATGGACGAAGGAGATAGAGCACTGTCACCGAGGCTTTCCAAGTAGGCCAGTTTGGCAGGAATAAAAAGAGTGGGGGCATTGAGGAATTCTATGTTCTGGTTCAACTCTCAATGGTGCCTGACCAAAACGTGCATTCAGAATGTCTGCGCCTCAAGGAGCCCTTTCATTTGGACGAATGAATCCAAAAGACCTTTGGCATGCTCAGGGAACCAAATGCTTATTTGTTAACTAAGCAGCCGGCATTAAGGGTAGTGCACACGGCGAGAGAAGACTGGGTTTGGAAGCAGAAGTCCTGGGTCTGAATTCCAGTGGCGTTCTTGATTCCCCACGGATTGCCGGCTGAGTCACCCTGCCCTTCAGGCATCAGGCTCCTCATCCGTAAGATGAGGAGCCCTTTCGGCTCTCCTAGGGCTTCTTGATGTGATGCCCATGTTTGCCATTCAGACCAGCGAAGAACCACTGCTGGGCCCTACAAAGTACAAGGGAAAACTGATGTGGTCCCTGTCTCCGGGGAGCTTCTGTCCAAAGGCAAGGCCAGCAGTGAAAACACTGAGGGAAGTTAGTAAGAACGACTCCCACTAACTTAAAGGTCAATGAAGTGCTTTGTTCACAACAACCCTTTGAGGTAGCTGCTGCTTCCATCATTAGCCCCATTTCACAAATGAGAAAGCTGAGGCTCAGAGTCACTCTGGGTCATTAGCATCAGTGGGCACACAAGACGCCCTGCCCAGTGACCCATCCACGTATTTCACAATTGAAAAATGCTTAAAAGACACAGCAAACCTTTTATTAGGTGTCTACATTACATGGACAGGGATAGGGTCTGGGCCTATGATTTCACTGTTATAGGAAACTCCCAGATAAGAAACTGTTTCCACCAATGCAGTCTGGTCTCTTTTCTCTAGTCTTACAGTAGCTCAGGGCCTGAGGAGTTAAGTGACTTGTCCAGGCCCACACAACCAGGATGTGTCAGGGGTGGGACTTGAACCCCAGTCTTCCTGGCTGGCAATCCGTCCACCATACCACGTTGCTTCTCTCTCTATTATACAGTAAAATTCCATCACAATCGATCCTACGGCAGGTGGAATTTCATGACAGCAAATGCTATCACAGAGAAGGGCTCAAGGTCACAAAGGTCCTTCCTGCATAGCAGGAGACCCACAGAAGCCACAAGTTTCCCTTCCCACGTAAACGTCTTACGATCGTAGACCTTGAGCTGAGAGGAGTCACCGCGAGGTGACTGGTAGTGAGTGGAGTCCTGGACAGAGCCAGGAAACCCTGGGCTCCAGCGCTCTCTATGACCCAGACTGCCTCTGTGACCTCGGCCAAGGGGCCAAATGGGAGCGTTCCATTTCTCCTTGCAAAGGTGAGGACACTGGGTTTGGATGACTGCGACGGTCCCTGAGAGCTCTGGATCTCACAGGCAGTGAGCAGCTGAGCTGGAAGCTGGGCTGGAGCCCCCGGCCCCAATCCAGAGTTCTTTCCCGGCTCTCTGTAGCGCCTGATCAGGCCAGGTGAGCCGGAGAACACTCAGGCACAAGAGCGGAGCCAAGCTTGGGAGAAGCTGCTGAGAAGCAATCGCAATCTAAGCTCTGCACAGGGTCCTCAGAGGCGATCTTGTCCAACTTCCCATCCAATGACGGAATCTCCTCTGCTGTGCAGGCAAACAAACACCTGGCCTCCACTAGAACACCTCCAGAGATGGGGAACTCACTTTCCGTCAAGAAACTTTACTCCTCTGTTTCTGGAAAGATGATTCAATTCAATTTAATTCAGTGCCTATACACGTCCAGGCACAGTGCTAGGTGCTACAGGTAGAGACACAAACCCAAAGTGGTCCCTGCTTTCAAGGAGATTACAATCTACTGGTGGAAACACCATCAACACATACAAATTAATATATCAGATAAGCAAAATAATCATTAATCTATATGGATCACTATATACAAGACTTGTGCTAGGTCCCCGAGATACAAATATAAAGTTGGCCAGTCCCTGCACACAGAAAGTTTACATCCTAATGGTAGGGGTGGGGGAGAGAATCTACCACCTTCATAGCTAAGGAAGTAGAGGATAGACACAAAATAGATACGAGGTGATGAGGGGAGGAGGGCTCGGGGCATGAACAACCATGAGGAAAAGTCACTTCATTCCAGGGCATGGGGTGGGAATTGTTAACAGGGACAATCATCAAAGGCCCTTGTACAAGAGGTGGCAATGAGGAAGCAGGGCATTCCAGGTATGGGAGACAGCCTATGTAAAGGAATGGAGGTAGGAGACGTAATGTATCTTCAGGAAGGAAGTGTTCAATTAGAACTGAAGATTGTACAGATCGAAGGGGTTTCAGGATTCCCCAGGCTCAGAAAGACCACCTGGACACAGGGAAGCTGAGTCCAGGGGAGGAGAGGAGAGCTCAGCTTGGGTGGGGGGGGAGTGGGCAAGGATGAGAGTCTGGTGGAGCTGGGAAGAACTGAGAGGCAGTCCTCATCCCTGATGGACAGGTGTGAAGCCACATTCCCAAGAACTCTCTTCCTTTCTCACTGCAGGTGTAGGGACCCCCAGAGCAGAGACCCTGCCCCAGTTGCTCTGGGCCTCCTGTGCTTTTCAGGCAGGGCTCAGAGGACAGAGGGAAGGCTGATAGCTTTTGAATGTCAAAGACACTTTCAGGCTAGCAGCCAGGGAAATTGACCAGTACAGTATCTAAGACCAAAGTCGTTCTGTTCCACAGGCTGGAGAATTTCGTATTCTAAAAGAAGACGTACATTTATTTTAAAAGTGCCTTTTGCATTCTGAAGAGAAGGCTTCCCTAGGCAAGGAGACTGCTCGGTTAGCCAGACTTTCATTTATTTATTTATTTTTAAAAAGTGTGCTATTTGACACCTTTTGTTTATACATCCCCATCATGTCGGGATCTCCTTTCACCCCCCTCCCCGACTCCTCCTCACCAGGGGACAGAAACCCCCTTGTAACAAGGAAAGCCCAGGTCAGCAAAAGTCACTGACAACAGTGACCACATCTGACAGTGTGTTCAGCATGCTGCCCTGTAGCCCCCTACCTATTTTCCAAGATGAGACATAGCTAGATGTGTGACTAATATTTATTGTCTATCATTTCTATTCTCTCTATGAAATGATAGGATCATTATTGTCAGCCAGACCTTTAAAGGGCACCGTGTGCCCTTTATTCTGCCACCTCAGCCCAAGGGTACAGCAGGGTAAGAAGCAGCCATCTGGTGAGGGGGAAGGTTTACTGTGGAGAGTTCAAATCCCATCTGATTCTCAGAAGCTAGGGGACCAAGAGCAACCCGGTCTTCTATTGTGAGCCTTAGTTTCCTTATTTGTATAATTGGTAGACTGTAAGGTCCTTGCAGGCAGGGGCTGCTCCACTTTGGAGAGGGCCAGATGTGGAAATATCCCATAAACTCAAGTTTGCCCCGCTGGCAGTCTCAGAGGCAGATCCCGTCCTTACGGGTGCCCAAGGAGTGTCTATCATTTTCAGCCACATTGGGACATGAATTATTTTTTAAAGATTGACTTTTTAAAGTTGGAGGGCACCACCAAGCCCCACCAGTCACATCTCTCCGTGGTGTCTATATTTCAACATTAGAAAGGGCTCAGCGAGATCTTTTAATGCATAAATCTCAATAAATCTGCAGGGCACAGCAGAAAGACCGAGGTAGTCAAGTGGAGGGCTCTGAGATTCAGTGTAATGTGGCATGTAACGCGGGCGTATAGCAGCGGCACTCTACCCGGCCGTCCCTACTGTGGGACGCCATCACACTGAATTAAGGGTGCCATAACAGTGGCTGATGTGATCTGCTTTGGAACATATCACATCACAAACAGATGAGAGGAGAGAAATGGAGCTTCTAATAAGCTCGGCAGACAGCCATCCCAACGAAGGGCTCAGAAAGCTGGCTTGGAGTGCCTCAGCACCCTTTAAGCATTTAGGAAGAAGAAAAAAGGCCAAACCAGAAAAAAAAACCCCAAACCCACAAACTAAATCAAAGAAACCCCAAAGCCCCCACCTTCTGGGCACAGGACAGTGGTGAGGGGACTCCCCAAAGGTTTGCAGAAACCAAGCTTTTATTGGGGCCTAAAGTGATTGATTAATCATTCCATCAACAAGCAGTAATTAAGCACCTACTATGCAATAGTGGTACTATAAAAACTTAAAAAAAGAAAATGAAAATGAAATAGTTCCTGCCCTCACTGAGCTTATGTTCTATTGAAGGAAGTGACAAGACAAGGCACGGACAGTGGTACAGTGGACAGAAAGCTTGACTTGAGTCCCAGATCTTATATTAATGGCTGGAAGGGACCTTCGGGGGCCATCAAACCTAGTCCCCTCCTTTTACAGAGGATGAAACTGAGGCAACATACCTATACACCACCCTTAGGGCTGCCTTAGACACCAGCTGACTGCAGGACTGTGAGCAAGTCACTTCCCCTCTCCCCAGGTCTCTGGAGGGAGCTTTCAGCTCTGAATGTATGAACTGGACCCTAAGATGTCACTGACCAATTTTAAGAGCAGGTCATGTCACGATGACGAGGAGCTCTGCCCCTCACCAGCTAGATGACTTTAGGGGCGTGAAGCCTCAGTTTCCTCATCTATAAAATGGGGATAATAATGGGACCGACCTTATGGGGAGGCTGTGAGGGGCCAGTGGGATAACGTATATAAAATGTTTGTACCATCCTTAAAGCCATACATGAAATGCCTGCTCTCATGATTATTTAGGGCCGGAAAAGACCTTGAGACATCAGTTAGTAAGTGGACTGTCTTCGTTTTACCCTGATCAAGGGTGAAATGCATCCAGTGTCCTTTGCACCATGGTTTCTTTCATTTATGTTTCATTATGTTTTTTATTTTGGGGTGGTGGGGGGAAGAAATAGTAAATAGCACTCATGGCCCCACAAGGGAATAAAAAACCAAAACAAAACAAGGGTTAGGATAAGCATAAAAGAGGAGAAAAATATTCCAGAGCAGAGATTTGGGGGTGTGTGGCAGAGTGGAAGGGGAGATGTTTACAGAAAATATGGACTTCATCTTGTTTCTGAAAAATACCCATCAACCAGGAGAGGCTGGTGCTGTCAGCTAAGGTTTCTGGGGCCTGTTAGCAGTCACATCCGTATGCAGGCTGCTTATAGACAAGGCAAATGAAGGCTTAGAAGAGGTGGGGGCCCCTCCAACCCCCCCCAGCCCGGCCCAGCCCAGCCCTGTCCAGTCCAGTCCAGTTCAGTCACATTCTAAGCAAAGCAACCTGCAGAGATGCCAAGCACATACCCTGGGGGATTTCATCTCATCCAACTCAAGCATAATTTCAGATTCATTTACAAAAAAAAAAAAAAAGGAAAAAAACACCCCTGACTTCCCTCCCTTATACAATCCTCATCTAATTTTCAAATAAATTAAGGCCCAGCCTACGCACAATCAACCCTTCCTCTCTAGAAGTTCAACTGGGTATTGTTACAGTTAGTAGCATTAGAGAGTCTCTCCCCCCCTTCTACTTTCTCCCTTTTCTCTTTCTATTGTCTCTTCTTCCCTGTTTTCTGACTCCCCCTTTTCCCTCTCTCCCTCCTTCTTTTTCCTTTCCCACTCTTTCCCTCCTTCCCCCCACTTTCTACTTTCTCCGTTTTCTGTTCCATCTGCTCCCCCTTCTCTCTCTCTTCCTCCATTTTTCTCCCTTCTCACACTTTCCCTCTATTTCCCACTATCCCAAATGCAGCATCCTTGCCCTATGACCCTAAGAGAATGGCTTATAGAGAATGGGCTGACAAAGAACAGCTGAAGAGCTGGGGATGTGGAACTGGGGGAAAAGAAGCCAGAGACAGTGCCGGCTTCTGGAGCTGGAAGAGCTCTCAGAATGAAGCGGGATCACCCTGCTGGCTTCCCTGATCGTCCTCCGAGGGGCCCACCTGGCCCAGCCCTCGCATTTTCCAGGGGTTTCCTCTATGGAGCCCCTGTGCCTAGCGCAGTGCCTGGCACCTCAGAGTAACCTAGTGTTTCCTGATTGACTCTGGATCAACGCCCAGCCTTCAGCTTGGGAGAGCTGGCTCTTGAGGTCTCTTCCAGCTTGAGGTCAATAATCCTGTGACCACAGATTTTCTATGGGCAAATTCCCAAGCTGGCTAAGGCTGTCACAGAAGAGGATGAATATCCTCATCATGGAACATCGTTGACAACCTAATGATTGAAAAGTCATGATTTAAATCTCTCCCCCACAAGAATCCCATTCCCCAGATACAAATACAAATCAAAGCCCAGGGCTTCCATTTTGTGTAACAGAGAACATGAGACAGCGTGACATAGCTGGAAGGGTAGTGGAGATGGGTTCAAATCTTTGCTCCAACCCTTCCTTGTGTGACTGTGGGCAAGTCACTTCTCTCTGAGCCTCAGTCTCCTCATCTCTAAAATTGGGATAATAATGGCCACTTGGCTCATAGGACTGTGAGAATCAACTGAAATGCTATTTGTAAAGCAAAGGTTTATAGTCTAAGGTCCATGAACTGGTTTAAAAAGGATTTCATAACTGTATTTCACTGTAATTGGCTTCCAATATATTTTATCTTATGGATTTAAAAACATTATTCTGAAGAGTTCATATGCCTCACCAGGGTCTCTCTCTCTCTCTCTCTCTCTCACACACACACACACACACACACACACACACACACACACACACACACACACAAAAGGTAAGATCCTCTGTGCTAAAGAAATGACAGTAATGATGATGAGATAAATATCTTAATGAAAAGAACTCTCCCCAAACCCAAACCCAAACGTCTCTGATCATATTTAGATTTCCACCCATCCTGCCACAATCTCTCACTTGACAAAACATTGTTTGTTTATCTGTGTCACCTTCTCTTGCGAACTCTTTCAAGCACATGTGGAATTATTATTACTTTTTAAAGATAAAACGCCTCTAATCTGTTACCAATTAGAAGAAACATGCGAATATTATTTTCTAATTTGTGACTCTTGAGTGTGTGTCTCAAAGCCGAGAGAAGTAATTGAAATAATTACATTGGCTCCTGAATCTTTCTATTATGCTCTTGAAATAAGAGGGTGGGGCTGTCCTCTGTGTAAGAGCTGCCTGAGGGCTGAATGTAGCAATAAGTACCTCAAAGCTCCCCCCTCCTCCATGAACTGCCACCAAATTGTAATTTGGTACCATGGTTCCTGGCAGCTGGCGCCCAGGGGCTGGCAAACTGATTAGTGAGCTCCTAATGGGCTTTGTGCAGAACTGGGGAAGGAAAGAGGGGAGGGGGTCAAGAAGACAGATGAGTTTCCTCACTAAACCCCCATGCTCCCCTCAGAGACTCAGCTCTCCTGAACCACTCTCCCAACCCAGTGAGTCCTTTGCACCCGGCCTGTTCATGTCCAAGGTTTAACTATGATTTATAATGGGAGCAATGTTGGGTTTTTTTCTAAACCTAGATAGAGTGCGACTTGAGTGACTAGCTCCTGAAAATTGGTAATTTCTTGGTGGTTAACAGTGTCCTGTCCACCAATGGCAATGCTGGGTGCACTAATAAATTTATAGTGCGTTATATGCCAATTAGGTCTCTTCAGCCATTCAAAAAGCAGAGCCGCCAATCGGTGCTCGTTCCACAAATGGACTCTTTAGAGCTGAGAGGCCCACAATTCAATTCCCATTTCTGGTTTTGAAAAGCAGGACATTAATGTCTGAGAGGCATCTATTTGGGAAATGGGCAAGCCGGTGCTCTCTACCTATACCTTTTACCTGACCCTTGATGTGAGACCTGCTGGGGCTAAAATGGGGTGTACAAATCGGGGTGGTGCTGATGGGGATTCTGCAGAGCAGACTTCTTAGGGGCTCCAACCCCCACCCAGGAGCCATCCACGAACCTCCCAGCAAAATGCCTCAAGCAGGCATAATAATAATCCCTGTGCTGGAATTGTTAGGAAAATGCTCCAGCAGTGGGGGCCAGGGTTACTTTCCACACAGCATCCTGACAACTCAGAGAATCTGAGTGGAGCAAGCAATGAGTTTGTCCCTATGGGAGCTGGGTGTGAATGGTGGCTCTTCCAGTTACTGTGACCTTGGACAAACGACATCTCCTCTCTGGGCCCCAGATTCTTCCCTGGTAAAATCAAGGGGCTTGGAGGAGAGGCCTCTGATCCTATCCTGGGAAGGTGACTTCCCCCCCTGGACCTCAGTTTCCTCATCCATAAAACCGGGGGTGATGGCCTCCGAGGTCCCTTCCAGCTCAAAAGACGATTGTATGATCCTATTATTTTTCAAATTTCAGGTCACCTGGAGCACACCCAACTTTTTATAAAAATGAAATTAATTGTAGGAGCAATCAGTTGAGTCCATGCTTTGGCCTTCGTTCATTCCATCTTTTGGATTAAGAGAAGCCGAGTTGAGCATGTGAGGTTTGGAATTTCCCAGCTCCCCGGGAGTCAGATCCTGGGAAGTTCCTACAGAGAACCTGTCAAGGCCTGCATTCAGACTTCACTCACTGATTTAAATGTAAATATACAAACCCAGGCGCCCAGGGAAGCTACTGAAGGGTTTGTGTGGTGGGTTTTCTGTTTCACAAGTGATGCTGCTGTTTAATCCCAGTAGGGTTTTGGGGTGAGAAGAACATACGACCCCAGTGTCTCCAGGGTCTGGGGAGAGGATGTTGCCTCTCAACCAGATGTCATATACCTGAAGGCTCCAGTTACCTCTCTGTGTCTGTCTGTCTGTCTATCTATCTATCTATCTGATGGAAGTCCCATTTCCAGACCATAATAAAAGAAACAGCAATCTAACCAGCTGCCTGGCACCCTTGGGTCTTAGGAGACAAGCACTCCAAGTGGGGACTGAATCTTCCTCCTGTTCCCTGTGGCAGCACCCCTGGGCCAATGCTGAGAAAAACCACCTCCCAGGCAGCTGTCTCCCCTGCCTCTTTCACACTCATGCCTCAGTCCTTACTGATGCCCTCAAAGGTGGGTTTGTCTCTGCAAGGAGGAAACCCTGAATCTGATCTGAGGGCCTTGGGTCCACTCCACCTGAGGGTCAGCTAATGGAACCAGGGTTGTTTAGCCTGAGAAGGGAAGGCTCCAAGGCAACAGGAAAGCTGATTTCAAGCATCTGAGACAATGACACATTCATTTGGCTCAATAAATGCTTGTGGCACGATCAAAATGGCGGTTACATGACCTTGGGGGACCTGTCCAGCATTCTACTTTACACTTTTCTCCTTAGACTCACAATGAACAGCAAAGGGTAGGAGTTGCAGGAGACAAATTTAGGCTAAATGTTGGGGGAATATCCTAGCATTAGAGCTGGTTCAAAGTGGAGCCGGCTGCTTCCAAGGGTGGTGGTCTGCCATCCATCATTCAATCAAGCAGTGAGCATTTATTGAGCTCCTACTATGGGCCAGGTGCTATGTTAAGGACCAGAAATGAAAATGACAAACACAGAAATGAAGTAGGAGCAGCCCCTGCCCACTAAGCAGCTTGTAATCTACTCGGGGGAGGCACCAAACACTCTGCTAGGCACAGGGGTACAATCAATCCATCACCAAGCCTCACTTATTAAGCACTTACTGTGTGTCAGACACTGAGGGCAGAGACAAAATGGAAGGAGTTCTTGCCCTCAAGACCTCCTCTTCAGTGGGTGGAGACAACTTTTAGATATATGACAGTATGGAGAAAAGATTTAAGATAATCTGTATGTGTGTGGGAAAGTAGCAGCTGGGGTGGGAGTAGCACTAAAAAGAAAAGGCCTCCTGAAAAAAGTGGCGCCTAGAGGGCATCAAGCAGTAGCCAGAGACCTCTCCCTGGCTGTGTTGCAGGGGGGCTGCTTTGGGGGCATACAGCTTGGCAAAGTGCCTTCTGACTCTCAACTTCTGAGCTATGACGGCTTGTCTAGGTTTCATTATTGCCTGTGCATCTGTCTTGGATGTGAGAACAGAAGCATGAGGCAAGATAGGACCCAAAGGGACCACCTGGCCCAGTTCTGCGCTTCAACTAAAGGCAAAGGAAAAATCTGGTGCTGCGGAAAGAGCCCTGGCTCTGGGGTCAAACACCCCCCCGACACTTAGAACCTGCGTGGCCTTGGGCTGGTCATTTCAGCTCCCTGGAGCTCGGTTTCCTCATCTGTAATATGAGGGGTTGAACCAGATGAGGTCCCTGCCAGCTTCCAAGCTGAGGTCCTGGGACTCTGTCAACTTCAGTTTCATTATCTGTAAAGTGGGGATAACATCTCATGGGGAGTGTGTGAAGCTCCAACCAGCCAATGTGGGTCAAGTGCTTTGTGAATCTTAAAATGATAGAAGATGCCAGGGCTCCTACGGGGGCTCTTCCTCCTGAGTAAACGAAAAACAAAAAACCACCAAAGTGGGTGAGGACACACCATCACCTACCCAGGCATCTGCATGCTTCCTGATCCCATGAATATGTATGGGGAACCCACAAGATACCAGAAGCAGGAAGGATGGCAGGAGGAAGATGAATATGTTTGAATCATTGGAACTGACAAAGAATCTCAAATAATAGAATGGAAAACACCATACCTGAATGAGGGGGCTTTTCTTTGGGGGAGGGGGTATCATCCATCCTACAAGTATACACACACATGTATATATACACACATACATATATGCCACATATATGTATATACATGTGTATACACAAATACACATAACTATATTGATTAACCTCCCAACGCCCTCCTTGATCCCCTTCCCCCATCCCCCCAGCAGTTCTCTTGCATATAAACAGATGTCCCAGAGGGCCACAAACTTGGGTTGTCACCTCCCTCTTATTCCTACTTAACCCTCTAAATAACATTGGAATGCACTCTGTCCCCTGATGGGCGCTGTAATGAGAACGGGCTGTCAATCACGGCTCCATTAGCGTGGACAGACTTTCACTTCCTGAAACAATTTATTGGATTCCCAGAAGCAAATGGGCCCTCTTCCTTTTCAGCTCAGTTTTTTGGGAGCTATTCAGAGAGAGTGTGTGTCCCTTCTGTTCATGCTGGGCAGCCTTTGTTTCCCTGGTTGACTCATGAAAACAGTTTCCTGAGTTTGCCGCCCTCCCCCGGCCCAAGTTGTTTTCCCTGTGTTTGCTGAAACTTTGTAGTTCCCCCCTCTGGCCCCTGCAGCCCACCACCCCTCAGTTCACTGATGCCACACAAAACCTTACACCTGTTTCCAGCTACTGAAGCAGGGAGAAGGGAATTTTATTTGTAGATTGTGTGTGTGTGTGTGTGTGTGTGTGTGTGTGTGTGTGTGTGTATTAAATTCGTGCAACCAAATGAAAAGTGACAGGTATCTGATGAGCCAATCCAATCCAGCAAGGGTTTATCAAGCCCCCATAATATCTTGGGCCTTGGGCTAGGTGCTGGGGATCCCAAGACAAAAGAAAAACAGGCTCTGCCTTTGGAGAAAAGTTCAGCAGAGCCAGGCTCTCCTCCTGGACACTGGATTCAGCCTCCATTTGTCTTCCTTCTCCTGGTCCTGATCTGGCCCCTCCTTCTTAGCAAGCTTCCCATCTGCCCCATGTTAAGTACTGGCCTGGAGACAACACTCAGCCCTTCACCATCCGGGGTCCCACAACGTTGATGCAGCTCTCTTGGGGGTTTGATTCTGATTTAAAAAATCCATTTTGATCAGAGAATGGGAATAGATTTTAGAAAATGTGTATGATTGTGTGTGTGCGCGTGCGTGTGTGTGTGTGTGTGTGAGAGAGAGAGAGAGAGAGAGAGAGAGAGAGAGAGAGAGACAGAGAGAGACAGAGAGAGAGAGTCAGAGAGAGAGAGAGAGAGAGGGAGAGAAAGAGAGAGAGAATTGATTTATGTGTGCCTGCCTATCTATCCATCTATCCATCGCTGTAACGGCATTGAGGTGTAGTAGACTGAGAGCTGACCTCAACACCAGGATGCCAGGGGTTCGTTTCCTTGGCTGGGAGATCCTGGGCAAGTCCCTCACCCTCTCAGCAAACCAGGTGATTTTCAAAGGACAGAAGTAACTGACTCGCTGGAGGGAGTTTCCTCACATAGGAGTTCTCCCAGGCAGTCCCTGTCGCCAGATAAGCACACAGGGGCAGAGATGGGCCTGGGTTCCCTTCTCCCTCCCCAGCCACAACCACTTTTGTCTTTATCATGTACTTACTGATGGGGACCAGAGGTACGCAGCTTGACATCGAGTGGGGCAACAAAGGAGCCCGAGGCGCAGCAAGTGAGTGGGAGAGCCTATACATGTGACATGGCACCGCTCAGGTGGAAGGGCAGCTCCCTGAGGGCAGGCAGCACCTGGTGCACAGTAGGCACTTAACAAATGCTCGTTGCCTGAATGACTGATGACCACCCGGGCCAATCCCCATACCCACAAAGATGGGAGTTTTTTCTATATTGGAGTCCTCTACTTCATGTTTGGGGTCCTGAATTTTCAGAAAAGCTAGAATTTTGTTTCATTGATGGAATTCTCTAGATCACAGGTTTCCAACCAGAAGTATTACCTCCCCCCCTCCCCCTGCCCAAGCATACAAGGAGTTCAAATCTAACCTTAGTTGTATGTCACTGGGCAAGTCACCTAACATTTCTCAGCCTCAGTTTATTTACCTGTAAAACGGGGATAATAGCCTCTGCTCAAAAAGCTGTTAAACTGTGCGTACCCTTTGACCCATGATTCTGCTAGAAGGTTTATACCCCAAAGAGATCTAAGAAAGAAAATGAGGACCTGTATGTACAAGACTATTTCTAGTGGTTCTTTTTCTAATGACAAAGAATTGGAAACTAAGGGGGTGCTAATCAATTGGGAAATGGTTAAACATGTTACAGTATGTGAGTGTGAAGGAATGCTATTGGGTTGTAAGAACTGATGAAGGGGATGGGCTCAGGAAAGCCTGGGAAGACGGGGATGAACTGATGCAAAATGAAGTGAGAAGAACTAGGAGAATCATTAGTATGCTAACAACAATATTGTAAAGATAAGCCACTTTAAAAGTTTTAGGAACACAGATCCACACAGTGACCAGCTGCAGGCCAAGAGGACTCATCATGAACCATGCTGGCCACATCTAGACAGAGAAATGGTCAGCTCAAGGGCAGAGTGAAATACATACACGCATACACACACACACACGTATATATTTACACATACCCATATGCACATGCACATTACATATATGCACACACATTTAGCAGATATATTTATATTTTGCTTTATTTCATTAATTATTAATATGGAAAACATATATATCTATATACTAATTTATAAATATATTTTAAATATATTTTCACATATACAATATACATGTATTTGGACATAGATATACACATACACACCCATATCTGTATATGTGTATACATGTATATATGTATACATGTGAATATATTATGTATATATAAAATGCACATGCATTTGGACATGGGCAATGAGGGAATTTGTTTTCTTTCAATGTACATGTTTATTTTTCTTGTTTTCTAGGGAAAGAGAAAGCAGATTTCATTTGGAAAAAAAAAGATAAGGAAAAAGTACTAACCCTTACCTTCGAGGGTTGCTGTGAGGACCCCAAATGTGACAATTGATACAAAGTCCCTTGTATACCACAAGCACCATAGAAATCCAAGCTCTTACTATTATTAGCCTATTGAAATATTCCGGAAACTCCAAAACCTTTTCTCCTCAATGGATTTATCAAGTTTGTGGTGCACACTTGGAGAAGACAAATGAAACTCTTTCCTTTATTTCTTAGGTACCCAATGTACAGTTAGCTCTAGAATTTATTTCTTTTTATTCTGAATAATGCATATGGGGAAAGAAAGCCCATCTATGGATCTATCTATGTCTATATGCTTCTGTTTGTCTGCCTGCTTGGGGGTCGGGGGTCATTGGTCTAGGGAATGCCCTGGTGAGGAAACTCCATCTAGTGATGTTAAATTAGAGGATGTGTCTATGGCCACATACCCAGGACACATCAGAGGAAGTAAAATAAACACATGAATCAATAAATCTGAATAAATGCAAATTAGCATCCATACTTGGCATTTCATCTGCCTTGCCCATTGCTGCAGATCTTCATATCTGTACATACCTGTACATGCAGATGCACACGCGCACACACACACACACACGTGCCCATACATAAACATATGTGTATATATATATATATATATATTTTGCAATAAAGCAACCTCTAGCAAATTCAGTCTGTGAAGAATTCAGGTCCTTGCCTAGGCTTTAGGCTCTGGGACAGAAACGGGAGGGCTCACTATGCCATAAAACATTGGTTTTGTTTTTTTCCACTCCTCTCTGATGCTTGCCTTGCCAGATAAACTATCCCAGCTTGCTGCCCTTGAGAGTTACCAGAATGCACTTTAAGTATAAATCAGTTTAACTTTTAGCCTGGGAAAAAAGAATGAAGCAAGAGGCTAGTTAGCTCTCGCCTTGTGTGAGTCTCCAGTCAATAGTAAATTGGGGGACTCGTAGTGCCACAGAGATCCAATCAGGATGAAATTATGCAGTCATGTAAGAAATAATATCTATTAGGCTAATTTAATCAACAAATACTTTACAGATGAATTAGAATTTAGAATCCAATTATTTCCAACATTCGGACTGTCAGGGTCTGTGTTTCTTAAGCAGGGGGAGGAGAAAAGCAGCAGATTGGGAGGGGACCTTCTTAAAATGCACTGGACAAGGTGGACTCCTCTTGGGTAGCAAGGCTGTGAGCAGCCGAGGGCTGACAGCTGCAATCAGCCCTTCCTCCTCACCAAACAGAGCCCAGCCATCTCTAAGCCAACAGTTTTGTTCCACTGGGTGCTGTGTGACTTGATATTGGTCCTGAGGCCGAGATTTATTATTTTGGTAACAAGAGTCATTGTCTCCAGCCTGGAGCCTTAACTGGTTCCCCCCCTCCCCCCAAGACCCATCCACACTCAGATTTGGGACTGTCGGACCCACGCAGGCTGGTGCATGTAAATCCCAAGGTGGTGGTCATTGGGGAGCATCACCTGGGGGTATAGGTCACCTGGCTTCTAGGGAGCCCTGACCAAACACAGATCCTATCTAGAGCCCATCAGAGGATGACCCAGGGCCTTGCGGGGGGGGGGGTGCTCTTGAAACCTCCTAGCTCCCTCTTCTGCATTTCCTCTTCCACCAGGGCACGTAGGATCCATTGGGGAAGGACAGCCAGGCTGTGTGGAGGGGCAAGAGGAACCATTAGGCATCGATGTGGGAGAATAGAAGGAGCTTCCCCATTCCTCACCTTCCTGCATGTTGTTCTATCTCAGCGGGCCCAAGCCTAGAAGGCACTGCCTCTTCCGTCCCAGAATACCGGACTCCATTCAAAGCTCAGGGCAAGCCCCTTTATGATGGCTGGCCTTTCTGATTCTGACAGATGCCAGCGCCTCCTGCTCCTCCTGAAATTACTTTGTATTTGTATTCTGAACAGGGTGCAATCATTTATTTTGTTTCCCTCCTTAGGCAGAATGTAAACCCCTCCGGGCTGGGACTACTTTGTTACTGTCTTTGCATCCCCAGAGTCTGTGCTAGCACAGTGCTGGGCACCTAATAAATGATGGCTAATTGACTGAATTGGGAGCCAGGAGAATTGGGTTCTAGCCCTCCCTTTGCCATTACACGCATAGCTTTTCCTCGTCTGGGTCTGAGTTACTTCACCCGAAATGGAGGCTATTGGGCTGGATAATAGTAAAGGTGATAGAATGTAAGCTCCTTGAGGGCAGGGAGGGGCGGCTTCATTTGTGTCATGGTCTTTCCAGTGCCCTGGCCAGTGCCTGGCATGTCAGAAGCTGCAAATGGAGCTGGGAGCAGCTAACTGACCACAAACGCTCGCTAGGTTGATGCCGCTCCTGCAGCCTGTGATTCTACAGTCTTGGCCTCTGCAACATTCTGGGCTTGAGAATGATGCTATGAGGTGGCTTGGGTGTGGGGAAGACACTTGATCCCGGATGGCATCTGAGTCAGGTGAAGGAAAAGCATGACCCTGACCCTAAACGCATGCACTGCTGAGCTCGAAGGGACCTTATGGGCCATCACATTTACAACCCAATCCCCCATTTTACAGATGGGGAAATGGAGGCCAAGAGGGAGCACAGGGAGGATATGGCAGAGCTGAAACTTAAACCCAGGGCCTCTGCCTTGAAATCCAGACCTCTTCCCTTCGTAGAATATCCTGCCCCTTCATTTTAAAATGAGAAAATGGGACAGGAGAAAGCGCTGTATCAGCTCTATAATTCTGTTTGGGAAAAGTTAAGGAGCTTCCTTAAGTCGGCCACTGAATATCTGGTGCTGATTTTGCTATGACTCGGAATAGAGGTCCTATAAAGGTAGGTGGCGCAGTAGAGTCAGGAAGACTCACCTCCCTGAGCTCAAATCTGGCCTCAGATACTTACTAGCTGCGTGACCTTGGGCAAGTCACTTCACCCTGTTTGTCTCAGGTTCCCCATCTGTCAAATGAGGATAAAAGGCACACAATTCTCATGGTTGTCATAAGGATCAAATGAATTAATTGTAAAGAGCTTAGCACAGGGCCTGGCACAGAGTAAGAATACGCTAGTTGTTACTATCATTAATATAACTAGCTGTGGGACCCTGGGCAAGCCACTTCACCTCTGTCTGCCTCAGTTTCCTTACCTGTAAAATGGACACAATAACAGCAGCTCTCTCCCAGGGTTTTCGTGAGGATCAAATGTAAAGTGCTCTGTAAGTCTACCCCATTCTATAAACATCACTAGCTGTTATTGTTGTTGGCATTATTATAATAATAGTTATAGGTATTATTCCCATAGGGGCCAGTCCACGACATGGACACCCCTGTCTGAGTTGCAAGAGCCTTTCCTTTCTAGCTCCCTTAACAACCCCTCGGAGCCATTAACCACTGCAGGGACCCTGAGCCGCCCCCCCCCCTCCACCCCGCAGCCACAGGAGGGGTTGGCTGGGTTTACAGGCCATCTGAATTTTATGGCAGGCCATGCACTTCCTGCCCATCCCAACACATTTTCAGGCCCCAGAGCTCTGTCCCCGCCCCTGCAGGGTCCCTGCTCCCCATCTGGCCCACAGTACTTCCCAGACTCCCATCAGGCCCTTTGATCACTTAGGGGCCTGGCTGATGACCCCACCAACAAGCCACGCTTTTTTCTCTCTCCCTCCACCCCATTTGTCTCCTTTTAGTCATGGGCAGGACCCTGGGAAAAGGAGGAAGCATCGTTGCTTCTAAGAAGAGCCACCAAGTCCTTTAAAGATACAGGCTCCCCCTTGTCGCAAGTGACATTGGACACCACCAGCCTTTACAGAGTGTTTGGAAGTCCTCAGATGGAAAACGTCACTTGTTGGGAAGTTTGCTTTTGCTTTTTTGGTCTGGATCAGATTTTGGTGGCTGAGGGAGCTCCCAGGGGAGAAGTGGTCTCTGCCCACGTAGGTGAGCAGGCACGCTGCAGTTTATTAGCACGAGGGCTGCCGTCCAGTTGCTCACTACAAGAGGCGGGGCGTCCATGAAGCTGAGGCTGGCTCTCTGCCCACTACTCCCCTCTTCCTTTAACTCATATGCTTACAAGCATCACAGGAGAATTCATTCCTTAATTAGGCTATAAGCTCCTCGAGGGCAGGGAGTGTCTTGCACCTTTCTGTGGAGCTCCTAAGCTTAGCACAGGGCCTACCACAGAGTAGGTGCTTAAAAATGCTTGTTGACCGACTCACTCAATTGAGGGGATTCCTTTCTACAAACTGCAATAGGGAAACTTCTTATCTAAACAACTCAGTCAGCAGGATGCAGAGAAAAGGATTCCACATCTAGTCAGGGGAGCATGATTTCAAATCCCAGCCCTGCTTGGATCCCTAGCTACTCACAAATAACTTCTCATGTCTGGGCCTCAGTTTCCTCCCTGTAAAGAGAGGGAGTTGAGCCTAGATGACTTCTAAGGTCCCTCCAGTGCCTGCTTAAGATCCTATCTGTGACTAATGAGGATCGCTTTGTTATGAGATTAAATGGCTCCTTCATTACCGAGGACATTTATGGGGAGCTTTGCCCAGGCTGCCTCATCATGGCTTCAGGCCTGGAAGAGAGCTAAGAGGTCATTTGGCTCAATCCACTCCTTCTTACAGATAAAGAAACTGAGGCCCAGCGGGATTAAATGCCTTGTTCACATTTACTTGGGCAGCAAGCAGTAGAGTCAGGATGTGAAGTCAGGTCTCTTCACTCCAAATTCAAACCTCTATTACTGCACCATTAAGTCTCCCAGTCACACTGTAAGGTAGGCCAGCTGGAGATATTACTATCACCATTTTACAGAAGAAGAAAGTGTGGCTTGTACCGGTCCAGGGACTTGGCCTTGGTTCTATCAGAGGTGGATTTGAACCCAGGTTTCTCCTGATCCAGTACCTATTATTCCACAGTAAGGCATCTAGATTTTTAAGGGAAGAGATCCCCATCATCAGAACAGATATCTGCAGAATAAGTTTTAGCTGGTCTGGACCTATTTTCAAATTTTTACACCAAGGAAAACCAGGGAGAAAATCCATTAGTAGGGACGTTAGGGCAACTCCCAAAATCATATTTATAATAGGCCTTGCTTCCCTTTGGCAGGGATCTGTGATTCTGTCCATGGACGGAGAGCCTTGTTTTAGGGTCAGGAAGACCTGGGTTCTAACTGAAGCTCCCATACTGTCTGGCTGTAGAATCCAGGGCACATGCTGTCACCAGACTGGGCCACTGGCGAGAGGCAGGGGTGGGGAGTGGGGTCACACCAGATGGCTTCTCAGGATCCTCCCAGTTCTAAATCTATGATATGGTGAAAAGCACCCAAATGACTTTCCGCAAACAATCTGCCAACTTCTACTCAGAGAAAAGGTGCCAGGGAACACTGAGTGCTCGTGGTCACGCAGGGAGTGGCAGAGGCAAGACTGAAATTCAGGCCTTCCTGACTTCGAGGTCAGCCCTCTGCCCACTCCAAGCTGTCTTTAAAAAAGTGAAGATCTCAAAATAAAAAAATTTAAATATTTTTAAATGGCCCTTTTGCCTTGATGTCCGTGTTACTTGGAGATGGACAGGCCAGACTAGAAACCAGGGCCCTAATCCTATTTATAGTCTCCTGTAGTCTCTCCCTAAAACAGCATAACCTGAGGTAAGAGCCTCCTTGTCTTTACTGCACAGAAGTCATCCCAGGCAAGCTGTTTGCTCCCATCATCCCCTTCGGGGATAACCTCACATCCTAGAGGGGCTCCAGTCATGGATCCCCCCTTGGCCTCATGTACGATGGACAAGCTCTCACTCCCTCAGAGACCAAGTGGGCAGTGGCCCCCTTCCCAGGAACTGGTCTGTGAGCTCCCGCCAGCCACATGCCTAATTAATGACCCTGCTGGTCGCAGCTGGAAGAGCTGAGCTGGGGGTGATTAATTAAATTAGCTGGCAGAGGAAATTACAGTGGAAAAGCCAAAGTTGGATTGCTCCGTAATTAACCGCCGTGCAAATAATATCTGCATCTCGAACTTCCAGCCAGGAGATCAGAAGCCAATTGAATTTGGCCCTGATTGAAGCTGTAAATATCCTGTGGTGAAAAATGATAGGTTTGTTCTAAAGGGAAAACTTGCTGAAATGGACATCCAGTACATGCCATCAGGGAGAAGGGCATCAGAGAGAATGATGAGGCAAAGGAAGGGAGCCCAGTGTACACCAGAACAGGCCTATTGGCTCACAATTCCCTCCCCTGCCTTTGCCCCAGCACATTTCCTTGGTTTTGTTTTTCATGATCTGGTGGTTTTGACAAAAATGACAAAGTTGGTGAGTCGCTTCTTGGTTGTGCTAGAGAAGCAGAGTCTTCCCCGAGATTTAGGGTTTGTTTCTCAAGATTGTCTCCTTCCAAGTCCATAAAGCTAGTTGGGCCATGGGCCCCCTTCTTCACAATCCAGCACTGGAGTTCAGCCCCCAAAGGGCTTCTACAAAATAAAATGATTCTCTCCCCTCAGCCATTTAAGAGACTGACAGAAATAAAGACAATTTGTCTATTATCCTTTCCTGATGAGTAATAAAATATTTATCGTGTGAGCAACACCAGATGTACAGGAAAACCATAGGACTGTGGATCCAGACCTGGCCACTGAGTCAAATCTCATTATTTTACAAATGGGCAAACTGAGGTTCAGAGGCTAAGTGACCTCTCCAAGGTAGTCAGTGGCAGCAGCAGTATTCAAACCCAGATTCTCACAAAACCACCCTTTTACTGAAAATGCTTTAATCAGTCATGAGAGGGCCATGGGCAATGGTGTGCATTAGAAGGATCAAATAAGATATTTCTAAAGCACTTTGTAAGCCTCAGAGACCTGGATAAATGCTACTTCTGAGGCCCATAGAGGACAAGGGACCTGCCCAGGACCACATAGCCAGCAAGTGTCAGAATAAAAATACAAGACAGCACTTACAGAAAGGTCACTTTAAGGTTTGCAGAGTGCTTTACAAATGTTATCCCATTTGATTCTTGCAATAACACTGTGTGGTAGGTGCTATTATTACCCCTGTTTTCTAGATGAGGAAGCTGATGCTGAGAGAAGTTAAATGACTTGCCCAAGGTCACACAGTTAGTATCTGAGGAAGGATTCGGTCTCGGGTCTTCCTGATTCCAGGCCCAGCTCTCTAGGTGAAGAGGGATTGAAACCTAGGTTCCTACATACTACCTCTTTTTTTTCTTTTTTTTTGGCTAGGCAATGGGATTAAGTGACTTGCCCAGGGTCACACAGCTAGTAAGTGTTAAGTGTCTGAGGCCAGATTTGAACTCAGGTCCTCCTGACTTCAGGGTTGGCGCTCTATCCACTATGCCACCTAGCTGCCCCTCTACCTACTGCTTCTACTGTACAACAGAGATATACCCCCTGGGTCCCAACAAAATTCATCATCATCATCACAGTCGTCAGGAGCTGGCATGACAAAAAGATGCTGAGCCAAGGGGCAGGTTGGGTGTAGAAGACTTCTGAGGTGAGACTATGGAGAGAAAGGAGAGCTGGGAAAGGAAGAAGGCAAATGCCTGCTAGGGAGATGATACAAGGGACTGTGCAGATAGCTGGAGGCAGGCTTTGGGTTGGTTGTTTTAATTTTTGCATTACAGCTTTGGCAAGAATCTTCTAATTAAGGAGCAAAGATGGCTGGGAGAAGGCATCATGTTCAGAGAAAAAGTAGGAAGAGACCCAGAGAAAGACAAGAAAGTCTGGCCAAGATCAGATCATGGTCTGGAGCCCCCAGCAGGGTGAGCTGGCAGTTTGCACAGTTGGAGAATTAGCCCCAAGAACCAATAGTGAGGGGACTAGAACATCGAGGCGTTCATGCCTCCTCCTTCTTTGAGGCTGAGGGAATTCTCCAGTGATCCACAGAGGGCACATATACATACACACACAAACATATCCATAAACCTATTTTAGTGGTACAACATAATAATCATATGTTCTCAAAATGCAATTTAGTTTTTTTGCTAGGAAGGAAATGAAAGGGTGGAAGGAATGTCTTGCTGTTCTCTGGATGTTAACATAAACGAAGTGTTCCTTTAATGATTGGGAGTAGTATTTCCAAGGAGAAAAAGAGGAAAAAGGATCCGGGGAAGAAAAGGGGGAATCCTAACCTGGGTCACATTAGAAGGTGAAAGGATGTGACTGGGCAAAAATGGGAGAAGGACTATTAGAAATCAGGAATAAGGAAAAAGAGAGTTGAGTCTCTTCAGATGGAGAGAAATTACATGAGATAATATTTGGAAAGCACTTAGTGGGTATATAATAAAAGCCTGTTCCCTTCCCTTCCCTAAAGGCGGGTGTGACAAATAAACACTGGTAAAGAAGATGGTGTTGGAGAAAGGCATTTTGATTTCTGAATCATCACAGGTCAAGACATAGGCATGATTGGTTCATGGTCAGTGATGAGCTGGTAAGAAGATATTTTCCTAATAAAAGTTCCTTTCCTTAATATGTTCAAAAGTGCTATGGAAGGACATGCTCTTAAGTACCCCTGTTCATGTAAAAAGAACAAGAAGAAAAGTGGGTGTCCACCAGTTGGGTAATTAACCAACTGTAGTATATGGATATAATACAATGTTACTGTGCCCAAAGAAATGGGGAGTGTGAGGAATTCAGACAAACTTGGAATTAACAGACTACCTTATACAATAAGGACAATCATGGAAAAGGAAAGATTTCAGTGATCAGTGCAGTGCTCATTCAGGACATCATAGCAGGTGACATCATAGGACAGTAAAGCATGAGTCCCACCCACTATTGCTGATGCAAAATGGAGCATATGCTTTTAGATAAAGACACAGTGATGATTTATTCAGGTTGGCTATACTTGTGGGGGACTGGGGAGTCATTGGGAACTGATACCAATGTATAAAAGGGTGAATGTGCATAAGATAGAAATGAAATAAAAAAAACCACCTCCTTAATAATTAAGGCTTTCGAAAAGTACAATGGGACAGCTAATCGGTGCAGTGGATAGAGTACTGGGCCTGAAGTCAGGAAGACCTGAGTTCAAATTTGACCTCAGTCACTTACTCACTGGGTGACCCTGGGTAAGTCACTTCACTTTGCCTCAGTTTCCTCATCTGCAAATAAGCTGGAAAAGGAAATGGTAAACTACTCCAGTACCTTTGCCAAGAAAATCCCAAATGGGGTCACAGACAGTCAGATATGACTGAAATGACTGAACACCAATAAAAAAGGATGGGCTGTCCTGGGAGGCAATGAGTTGCCTATCAGTGGAGGCTTTCAAGTAGAGGACAGATGACCAAATGGTGACTCTTATTTGGATAAGGGCTGGATGAGATGATCACTGAAATTCCTTCTGACTCTGAGATTCTGGAATTTGAAATATCCATTCAGAAGGTGCTACCTCTAGAGACCTATTCACAATGGGGAGATTGGTAGTGGGATTACGGCAGCCAGCCTCTGTGGAAATGACAGAGGTTTGGAAGACTTGTGCAGGCTGCCTCAAAGGCGGAGAAGGCAAAGTCCGCACAAGAGACAGGTCTGCTTGTCTGAAGAGACGGAGCCCTCTTGGTGGAGTGGGAGAGGAGGGGCGTGAGGTCAGAAGAGTCCTGTCATGGGAGGGGCATCCAGCTTCAGGAAGGAGAATTTTAATTTGATTCAAGAGGCAATTATGAGGCCCTGCCGAGTTCTGAGAACATGTCATGAACTAAGTGGTTTCCAAGAAAAAGCATTCTTTTGGTTCTGTCAGGACAGGCTGTAAGAGGGAGAGCTGGAAAGGAGGGAGGCCAAGTGAGAGCCCACTGCCCTTGTACTGGGGAGAGGCTGCTAAGATCCCTGCTAATCCAGGATCTATGATCTGGTGACCTCTGTGCCTCCGTTTCCTCTTCTAAAACGAGGGTATTGCATTCCTTACACTCCCAAACACCCTCACCTCTACCTCTTACAATCCCTTGCTTTCATCGACTCAGTTCAGGGGTCACCAAAGGAACAACATATTTCCTGAAAACCCTAGTCGAGAGTGGTCTCCACCACCAGAAATCACTTTATTTTATTTGTATACACTTCTGATTTACTTACTTGTGTATCTTTCTCTTACAGAGAATGTAAACTCTGAGAACAAAAACTTATTTATATCTTTGCAACCTAAGTCTAATACAGTGGTTTGCATGTAGTTAGAACCAAAGGAATGCTTGGTAAATGGAGCTGAATCCTATATTTATAGTTCCACCAATTAAATTAATGCTTTTCAACTTCCTAGTAATAAAATAAAATAAAATAAAATAGAATGAGGGTATTGGGCCTGATGGTGTCTGACACTTCCTCTAGCTATGATCCTATGACATAAGACTTAATGGGTTCAAGGGCTTGGGTGGAGGGGAGGGTTAGCCCTGACTATGAGGCAGACTTGTAAGGAATGATACACATGAAGTCTGAGTGCTGGAAGAGACCTCAGGACCAGCTGGTCCAAGTCTGACCCGAACTAGAATCCTTCGCACACCGGACTCCTCCCAAACATCTATTCTCTGCTTGCAGTCCTCTGGGGAGGGGTAACTTTCCTTGCATTAAACTACTTTCCACTGATTTGTATTAATTCTTTTCACGCTTACCCTGCTCATACTTAGAGATGTCTGTCCGCATTGCCTCCTCTGAGAATAGAAGCTTCTCCTAAGACTCTTTCATTCACTGTCTTTGTATGCCCAGTGCCTAGTGTAGAACCTGGACCACAGAAGGTGCTTAATAAATGTTGGTCAATTGGCAATAATGCCAGCTGGGTCAATTCCCACCCAGACCCATTGGTTTTTGTCAAACTCTTCCACCAGGAAAGTTGGCCCTTTCATCCTCCCGAATGCTTACTCTTTGTACCTTTCCCCATGGCTCCTGGTTCTCCCCTCTGGGGATCAGCAGAACAGTAACTCCTCTACCCTCTCATAGCCCTTCTGATACTGGAGGACAACCATCATGCTGGCCCCAAGGCTTCCCTACTTTAGGCTAAAGGAGCCCAGGTTCTTTGGGGCATGATCTTGGGGCTCCCTCGCTATCCTAATTGTCCTCCTCTGGACTTGTCCAAAGTCTTCCTAGAACATGGTGGTCAGCCCAGTCCTTCCGTGTGGTTTCACTAGGGCAGAGAGACATAGCAACTACTGCTTCCTTAGTTCTGGACACTATCCTTCCTTTCATGCAACCCAACATCACATTAGCTTTTGGGGCTGTAATTTCATAATGTGAAATAGCAAAGTGGTAGAGTAACTTGGGAGGGCTGGTTTGTGCTACATCCTTCTTGTGACTCTGGGCAAGTCACTTAACCCTTCAGTGCCCTAGGCTACTCTTCTCCAAGACTCTGAGTTATAGCTTTGCATCAACAGAGGGAGTTTTTATACCAGGAATTCCCCTGACCAATGGCTTCACAAAACCAGACTCTGCCCCACTGCAAATAATACCACTGCCTCATATTAAGCTTGTGGTCCACTAAAATTCCCAGATCTTTTTCAGATGAATATCTGTTTAGCCATCTCCCCTGCACTGTACCCCCAGCACCCCAATCTACCCTTGTGAAAGAACAAAGGAAGAGAGAAGAGAGAGGCCAATGTATGAGGCAGAATGAGCAAGTGATGAATAGAAGCACTTAAACATGGGAGTATTCAACTGTAATGTACACGAAACAACTGTGGTTTCATATAAGAAGCAACTCAGCAGTCCCTCTGAGAAAACCTTGCCTTGAATTCGAAATCTCCGATTGCTTCTCCAACAAGATGCGGAAAGATTGATTCCCTACAATAGTCCAGAAAAAGGCACAAGTATACACTGATCTTGGGAGGTCACTTGGAAGTGAGAAACATGATGAAAGCTGAGGGTCATATTGCCAAATCCAGTTGCGTTTTATAATCATATAAAAACATTATCAATGCCTTTTTTTTTTACAGCATTCATTTCTAAACATATCAATCCCTTGAACTCAAAGAACCTTTCCTTGCAATAAAGGATAAAAAAGGGAAAAAACCCCACAGTTCAGCAAAAGACACTTCAAGTAAAGCCAAGTCAATGAGAATTTATTAAGTGCCTCCTATGTGCCAGGTGCTGTACAAAATACAGGGGCTAAGAAGAAAGGCAAAAGACAGTCCTTGCCCTCAAGGGGCTCACAGCAACATGTGAACCATTGTGCACACACATACATATAAATGCATATACATACATATAAATGCATATACATACATATAAATGCCATGTATACACACACACATATATATGTGTGTGTGTGTGTGTGTGTATATATATATACATATATTATATATATATATACTTACATACACACATATACATGTATATTATCTAGACAGGATAAATCAGAAATAAGCAACAGTAAGAAGAAACCTAGAATTAAGGGACTTTGAGAAAGGCTTCTTGTAGAAAGTGGAATTTTAGCTGTGACTTGAAAGAAGCCAGGAGATGCAAGACAGGTCAGCAGTGGGGTTAGGGCTGGATGAGAAGATTTAAACATTGGTATACAGAAGATATTGTCACTGAGTGAGGTAGCACCAAGGCAGCAGAGAGCCGAGGCTCGAATCTTGGGGGGGTTCCCACTATTAGCAGGCTATGGCTGGATGAAGACCTAGCGAAGAAGCCTGAGAAGGAATAGGTAGAGGGGCTGGGGAGCCAAGAGGGAGCAGTGTCACAAAAACCTGGAGAGCAAAAAGGATCTGGAAAAGGAGGGTGACTGACAGGTGCAAAAGCTGCAGAAAGGCCAAGAAGGATGAGGACTGAGCAAAGGCCATTAGAGTTGGCAGCTGGGAGATCATTGGTCACTTTGGAGACAACACTTTGAGTTGAGTGATGAGGATGGAAGCCAAAGTGTAGTAAGTGAAGATCGAGAGGAAGGGAAGTGGAGGCATCGATTGTAGATGATCGCAAGGAATTTAGCCTCAAAAGGGAGGAGAGAGATGGGCCAAGAGCTTGCAAGGATGGAGGGAGCACGTGAGTGTTTTTTGAGGACGGGGGAGATGTGGCTGTATTTGTAGGCAACAGGGAGGAGCCGTAATAGACAGACAGATGGAACATAAGAGAGAGAGTGAGGATGGATGGGATCACTGTGCGTGTAGAGGGGCTGGCTTGGGCAGGAATGGCCATCTCTTCCTGTGAGATAGGAGGAAGGAGGAGATGGTGGCAGAAGGCATGGTGACGGATGGGAAATGAGGAGGATGAGAAAAGAGTGAACCCTCCATCAGCTGAAAGCACAGGGGAGGACATGAGTAGTGAGGAAAAGGTTTGGAAACACTAACGGGATAGTGAACTAATCAGGAAGACATAAAAGGCTTGGCGTATTATAATTAGGGCCCAGTTCAGATTACATGGGGGTGTGTAGGTGGCGCAGTAGAGTGAGTGCTAGGCTATATAGAAAGAGTCTGGAAGACTCATCTTCCTGAGGTCAGATCTAGCCTCTGACACTTAGTAGCTGTGGCACCCAGAGCAAGTCACTTCACCCTGTTTGCCTCAGTTTCCTCAACTGTAAAATGAGCTGGAGAAAAAGATGGTAAATCACTCCAGTATCTTTGCCAAGAAAACCCCAAATGGGGTCATGAAGAGTCAGATGTGACTGAAAACAACCGACTCAGCACAGTTTCATGACTTTCTCTAGCTTAGTTCAGTGGAGTGTAACTGACAGGACAAAATCAGTGACTGCACAAGGGACTGGAGAGAAGAGGACAGTGTAGAATCGAACCATAGTGAGTGTAAAGTGAGCCACACTGAGGGGTCAAGATGGCAAAGGTAGGAGAGCGTAACCAGTGCAGGGGTGATGCCAGGATTAGAGGTCACAGTGAGGATGAAGAATCAGCTTTGTTTGGGGTGGCAAGGCAGAGGGGCAGGTGGGTGTGTGAACATATAAAGGCACTTCGGCTCTGGATGGCCCCTGGCCCAGGGAGCAAAGGTTAAAAACTGCAGCTCATGAAGAAAGGCACATTTTTATAGAAAAATGCAAATGAGGCATCTGTGGGGAAAGTGAGAATGAGAACGGGCCTACCCCTGCCCTTCCCTGATTTCCCATTTCCAGGTTTTAGGAAGAGCTCCCAAGAGAGCAAAGCCCTGAGTGAAGAGGAGACATCCAGACCCCTCACTAGGTTTCACAGGACCAATCATGACCATCCTTCATTTGACAGGGTTGGTAGGAAACTGCTTTTTCATTAACTTGCAGCTCATTCAACTTTCTCTCAATGGATAGTATTGCTGTTTTCATTCCACAGAGCTTTTGCCTAGCAGGATTTTAGCTCTTGGGATGTTTTCCCTCTTCCTTTAAAAAAATAAAATATAAAATTCACTGTCAGTTACTCTGACCTTGACTGTCTTAGAGTCCACGGCTCACAGAGATATCTTGCTAGTGGTGGGATGGGATTTTATTTTATGTTTTTCTTCTCACTGATTAGGGTTCCAGTGAGAGGTTCATGTAGGAAAGTAGGACCATTTTTAGGGTCTGATGGGATGGAGAGAGTTGGAGGGGCAGCACAGCAGAGTGAGAGAGAGTGGTGGGAGGGAAGGGACAGGGTTCTAGTTCTCTGATTTCTGAAAAGTCTAGAGAAGAGAAACCTTGAGGAACATGTGATAGCTATCCTTCGGTATCTGAAGGGCATTCATGTGATGGAGGGATCTGGCTGGATGTGCTTGGCCCCAGATGTCGGGAATGACTTCCTAACAATTGAGGCTGTCTATAAATTCAGTGGGTTGCTTGAGGAGGTGGTAGTTTTCTCCTCAATGGAAGTTTTTGGATCAAGGCTGGATGCTCACTGGTCAGGAATGATATAGAGGGGAGTCTTATTCAGGTCAAAGTTCAACTCCATGGCTTCTGAGGTCCCTTCCAACTTTGTGACTTGGTGATTTTAGTCTGGACTCTACCACTTACTGGCTGCATGAATACTACCCCTCTGGGCTTCAGTTCACTTTTTGGAAAATAAAAGGATCAGGGTATATGACCATTAATCCCTGCTAGTTCTACCTACCTACAAATCTATGATGAGACTCCAGTCAGAACAGGAGTAATATGCCATCGAGTAAACTAGACGATTCTCCATTTGAGGCATTGCTGGCAGCTTGTGTTGTATGTTGTAGGGCTAACTATCACTTCCCACCATCTTGGTTTTTCTGAAGATCTGATACCTCTGGGTGAGCTCCACCATCTGTAATGGTGTCCAAATTTTCCTACCCCAAAATCACTGTCACATGCCCTCAAGCAGGACACAACCTTAGAAATCATCTATTCCAATTCCTTCATTTGACAGATGAGGAAAGAGGACCAGAGGGGTTTTTATGGACTTGCCCAGAGTCATAGAGACAGGATGGGCACATCTGGGAAATGGGTTCATCCTGGTTCATCCACTTCTCAGCTTAAATGACGGCCCTTGCTCAGACTGTTGGCACTGGGCCTTCAATGAAACCATCTCCTGACTCCACATCGATCCAACTCGGGTGTGGGACCTCAGGGAAATCCTCTCACCTCTCTGACCCTTATTTTCCTCCTCTTTATTACGGAGGCAATGATGTTATCCTCTTCTGAAGCCACTTATCTAAGTGGCAGACCTGGAATTTGAACTCAAGTCCCATGACTTACTCTCTCACAAGACCCTTTTGCCTCTTATCTACTCCCACACTGCCTTCATTCCATTTTTCTTGAACCAATGGCTGACAATCCTGTGTAGAGCTTGCTTTGTATATATTCGATCACATGTTGTCTCTCCCATTAGACTATAAGCTCCTTGAGGGCAGGGACTGTCTTTTGCATCCCCAACCCTTAGCACAATGTGTGGCACATAGTAGGTACTTAATAAAGGTTTATTGATTGATGCTATCATTTATGCTTTTTGGTTCAAAGTGGCTAAAAAAAAAGGAGCACATACTGAAATGAATCTTTTTCCATTTTCTTCTAATCAGATTTTACTTTAGATTATCACTCAGTCTAAAGAAAACTGAGTCATAAAACAAAGTGGCCCTGGGTCCTCTTTCCATTTCCTCAGAGACAACGTCAGAAAAAAGTGCCTGCGGGTGCTTGGCCTCCCAGTTTTTTGAACCCCTCCAACCTTCATGTGGCTCTTAACGTAAGATTTGTGGTCAGTGAATGACCAACTAGGACCACGGCACTGCGGACAAGGACACAGTGAAGTCCCCGCCCTCCCGTCCTCATCCCTGAGCTTCCTACCCCAGAACGATGCCCATGGCAGATACTAAGGAAATATCTGCAAACTGTATTGAATTGGAAGGTCAACTGTCACAGGTTCTCCTGGAGAAAGCTAGCCAAGGAGCTGACAGATATGATCTGTGATGGAGACAACTTGGAGGTGACTCAGGGACCAGTTTTGAAAATATCTCAAAGAGGGAAAGACCTCAAATGAATGGAACCTCAATTAATCAACAAGCCTTGATAAATATCAAAGTGGGATAGGCCCTGCCCTCAAGGAGGTTACATTCTGCTTGTAGTCACAGGATACTTTTACAAAAAAAAAAGAAAATGAAACAAAAACCCACTGACCAATAGGACATAAACAATGACGGACGCTTAGATCTTCTGCTCTCCATAAAATCTTTCGAAAAACGATCTAAGCTCACCTATCAAGGGTCTCCTTGCAAAAGCCCTAATCCAAACCCTAAGCCTGGCAGACTGTGAAAGGAATAAGCAGGCTCCTCAAGTTTTACATGTTAGATCACTTCTTCACCATCATAGAGCCAGATGTTGGATCACTGCATTGGAAGGAACCTTAGAGATTCTCTAGACCTCCTGCCTTCTCCCCATTTTACAGATAAAGGAACAGAGGGCCAAAGAAGAGAAGTGATAGCCCAAGGTCTCTGACATAATAAGGAGCAGAGCTAAATTTGAACCCTGATCTCCAATCCAGTGCTCTCTCCACTGGAGTGCATCATGGAGTATAAGACTCCAACATGTCTACCATTTAACTCATTAAAACAAAATGTAGCCTTGAAAGCTCCCCTTAAATAGGGCATAAGTGCCTACTATGTTTCGGTCAGTTATATCAAGTCCAGGGATACTACAAAGCTTCTTTCTCATTAGAAAGTATGTTTCTTGAGGATAGGAACTGTCTTGTTTGTTTCTGTTTGTATTCCCCAGGAGTCAGCACAATGCCCAGTATATACATTGCAGTGATCATTTAATAAATGCTCTCATCTGTCTATCAATCTACAGTTTCTCCATCCATCCATCCATCCATCCATCCATCCATCCATCCATCCATCCATCCATCTTTCCTTCCTTCCTTCCTTTCTTCCATCCATCCATCCACCCTTCCATTAATCCTTCCATCCATCCATCTTTCCTTCTATCCATCTAATCTAATCTGATCTACACTGGAACAACAAAATGGATGAAAACTTTATATTGTCCAGTCCATGTGAGGGCAGATAGATGGGCATCCCACTGAGTCTGTTAATATAAGTTACCATGTGAACAGCCATGGAAGATGGACCGTGACATGGAGTCCGAACTGACTAGGGAAAAGTACTCAGATCATATTTGGGAAACTATTGTACATTCAATGATGCCACACTGTTCACTGCTGCAAAAAACCTATCTCTAACACCCTGAGGTTGCTGGTGGTATGTGGGAAATTATGGGAAACCACAATCACACAAGAATCAGAGGATTATAGATTTACGGCTGCAATGAACCGCAGAGGCCATCTAGTTAACCCTCCCCCCACTTTGTAGATGAAGAAACTGAGGCCCAGTGACTTATAATTGCTTAGAACTAGAGGTGACCTCCTAGGTCATCTAGTCTAACACACACATTTTACAGGTGAGGAAACGAGGTCTAGGGAGGTCGAGTCCATCTGGTGACAGACATTTATTAAGAACCTGCCATTGGCCAGGCATTGTACTAAGTGCTCCTGCCCTCAGGAAGCTTATAATCTAATGGGAGCAGTCTATGTACAAACCAGATACACACAGGATAAATTGGACAGAAAGAAAGCCCTAGGATCAAGGAGGATTGGGGAAGGCTTCTTGCAGAATGGGGGAGTTGAGCTCATCCTGGGGCTTTCCCAAGGTCACTGAGGCCGTCGGTGGAAGATTGAGGCATCTGGTCTAGGACCGCCAGACTCCCAATCCTGGGCTCTTTCTGACGTACCAATGACAAGTCAAACAACCACAGCCAGATACCTGGGGTGTGAGTAAGGAGGTGGTGGCTGGTTACACGTGATGATCAGTGTGGAAAGTAGACAGAAAAGCATTTGAAGGACATGCATGATCAGAGAAGGAGGCGGGCCAGGTAGGGACAGCCATGTCTCACCCACACGGTTCCCAGAGATATCAGGCAGCACTTCCGTGCAGCTGTGAAGGGGGGCAGAGAAAGGTCTCCAGAGGTCGGGGTGAAGACAGAGGACTTATGGGAAGATGACCTGCATGGGCTGGGGGCTGACCCTGAGCGATGATGCCTCAGATTTATCAACCCAGATACCAAGGAAAGCCAAATGGAGCCTTCTGGTATTGCCAAATGAACTTGAAATGGGCCCGTTTATTAACTTTGGAGAACTGAGCACATCTCTTCTACTCTGTAAAAACTGATCATTACTTTCTAATGTGCAGACCCTGAATTAGCCCGGCAGTATCTCTCTATTAGGCTTGGACACAAATGATAAACCCTCATTTGCCTGTAGAAGCTATTAGCACATCTTACATGGACAAGCCAAGTCTTTTTTTTTTTTCCTGGGCATGGTTCTCCACATTATTATTTCCATTCTAGAACACACAGACAGGCATGGCATAGCTCATGCCAATAAAAGTGTTAGTGGATACAGTGCTGGACTTACATTTAGGAAGACCTGGGTTCAAATCCTGATTCTGACAGTCACTTTGCTGTGTGCCCCCACACAAAGAAATGTTTTAAGCTCTCTGAATCTCTCTGCAAAAAGGAGAGGGCGGATTCTTGGCCTCAGGTCCTTTCTAGCTCTAAATTTATGAACTGTCACTTCTAGGCCTCAGTTTCTCCCTCTGCAAAATAAAAGTGGCTGAGCTATATGGTCCCTGGCACCTCTTCTAGCTTTAAATCTGGATTTAGTCTGGCTTATGAGAAGGGACCTTAGAAATCATATAGTACATCCCCTCACCCCCCTGCCTCAATTTTTTTTTTTTCCCTCACAGAGATGATTCTGCCCCAGAGTGGTCAGGTGCCTTGCCCAAGGTCACACAGCTAATCAGCAGCGGTGGTGGGAAGAGAAAAGCAGGCTCTGACATAGTCTTCCCAGGGCTCTTTTCATCCCAACCTACTGTAATGCCTCATCCTCAAGCCAGTTGGTATGCTGAATAGAAGCTGGGAAAGGGATTTGTACCAAGGACATTAGGGCAAACCTCTAATGAAAACTGTCATGGGATCTTTAATGAGAGGGAGGGTTGTCTGCAAGTCAAGAATCATGGACTTTCCATTCCTGGGTGAGCCAGGGACGTTCTTGCTGATTGCAGCCTGGTCTCTTAGGGCAAGCTGAGCTCAACGGAATTAGCAGGAAGTCTTCCATGGAGCTTGAAACCAGGCTTCTGCCTGACCCATTCGCTTTTGACAGAGTTAAAAAAAAAAACCATTCTCACAGACACTTTGGTGGTACTGAGGCAAAGTTATCAGTAAATCTTGGCTGGGGCCACAGAGCCACAGGCCCGGCTTGGATTCCCCACCTGCCACGTGGTCGTGGTGACCCTAAGCCCCTTGCCCTATCTGCAAATTGCTCACTTGTTGAAAGGTCTTCAATCTGTGTCTCAAGCTGTGCTTGTGATGGCCGAAGCTTCATGGGTCTAGGGTCACAATAGGACCCTTAAAGAGAGGACTCTTCAGAAGCTTTCCAAACAATGCCAAAGTGTACCTTCCAATACCCCCTGGGGGATGAGAGGCAGCAGGCTGGGATCATTCTCAAACTCTCCAGCTGATGAGGACACTGCTCATGGGCTCCACAGGCGGCCATTAAGACCATTAGGGACAGAGAAGCAGCTCGGTGCAGGGGGCCGGCTGCCAGCTCTGGGGCCAGGAAGAGCTGGGGTCAAGTTGTGCTTCTGACGCCTCCCTGGCTCAGTTACCCTGAACAACTCCCCTGAGCCTTCAGTACCCAAAGGAGTCCCATAACCCACCTGACATTTATAGTGTTGCCAGGTGCTTTGACTCTCATGCCCGTGAGGCAGAAGCTGTTATTACTCCTCCTACATTACAGATGAAGAAATGAGGCTCGGAGAGCAGAAGAAACTTACTCAAAGGTCACGAAGCTAGGGCGGGTCAGGGGGAGATTTGAATCCAGGTCTTCCTGAGACCAAGTCCATCGTGGGTCAAATTAGCCTGTGATGATGGGTCTGAGCTCAGGGAAGCCCTTGGATTATTCCCACCTTTCAAAAGGAATCTGCCGCATAAGTCTTCTGCAGAACCTATTATACTCAGATTTGATTGAATAGCTGAAACTATTCTCAGATTGCTTTAGGAAGACATTCATTCGCTAATAATTCTACTTCATTTTGATATGTTTGTGTGACATGGGTACCAGCAAGTGTGATTATACCGGTTTCACAGATAAACAAACTGAGGCTCAGACAAGTTAAATGACTTGCTCAAGGTCACACAGTCAACAACACATGTCTGGTTCAAATGATAAGAATGATGGTTGTTTTTATTTTAAAAGCTGTTGCTCTCAGGTATGGAACTTTCCCTTTTTGTCTGACCACACACACAGCACACACACATGCACACACTCGTGCACACATTTTCTTAGGAAGCAGTAAAGGTGAAGGGTCAAAGACAGCTGACTGCTCCTTAAGGAGTCTGCTCCAGACCCTTCTTGGGAGAGAAGAAACACTCCTTTTATGAGCCCTGGGAAAAGAGCTAGCATTATGTGTGGGTTTTGGCTTTTGAAGATTCATTTTCTCTTTATAACGGGTTTGGAGACCAGCCAGGGATGCCTGTTATGAGAAAGAATTCTTCTCACAAGTAGCGTTGGTTTCTGCGGACAAAGAAAGCTTAGTTTGTAGTGACTGCACATGATTCCAGAGCCAAACTGGTTTTTGTTTTGTTTAAAGGGAAAATTCAGTAGCTTTGGGCTGTAGCATCTCTGGACTCAGCTCCTTCTAGAAGAGTCCAGGTGAGCCCTTGTCAGGCTGCTGCTGGGAATCTTTTGGAGGCACAGATTGGACCAAAGAGCCCCTGAGGTCCCTTCTGGGGGGAGATTCTGTGACCGAGGTGGGAACTTGAGTGAGAAGTATTTGGAATTTGGAGCTGAATTCAAGAAGGATCCCAGTCTTTCTTACAAACCATTCTCCCCTCCTTCCTCTAGCCCTTTTCCCTTTCCTCTCTTCATCCCTACTTTAAAACAAAACAAAACAAAGAACAAAGAACAAAAACCCTTTACCGACCTCCAGTAAACTTCTTCTAGGGCAATGAGCCAGTATGTGTCAGAGGTAGGGCTTAAAGCCCAGGCCATCCTGGCCCCAAGGCTGCTCTTGATCCATTAGCACAGTCAAGTCAAGGCAATAAACATTGTACAAATATAAGGAGAAAGAAAGACAACGTCTGCCCTCAAGGAGTTTATGTTCTATGGTGGGGGCAGATAAAACACAAAAAGAAGCCAGAAGTCGGGAAAGGAAGTGCAGATGAAGGCACTACCCATGAGGCACTGTAGAGAAAGTCTGGGAGAAGGGTCAGGAGCACAACCTGGAGTAGAATGAAGACGTGGCTGGCCTGCTCATCCTCCTTAAAATGGAGGTCTTGGGGAGCACCAGCCCATCAGAGGGAGGGTCCGTGGTGGGGGAGAAATGGGGAGGGGTGAAGAGTCCTTCTGAGGAGTGAGCCTCCTGAGAGCTTTCTGAACCATGGTGAAGATTCCAGGAGAGTCACAAGTATAGCCTCCATCATTCTTCTTCTAGAGTAAAGCCTTTGATTGGGCCATGGCATCCAGCTGGTTACACCAGGGGCTCATGTGCCCAGCATAAGCCAACAGTCAAGAGACTGACCCACACTTCACAAGGTCTTGCCCTTGTGTTTCACTCTTATAAGAAGGTGAACTTGTGTTCTCAAAGGAAATTCCTGATGAACAGGAGGAAGTCGGGAAGGCTTCAAGTATAGACATCAGTCTCCCTGGGTTCAAAAAAGGTCTGCCCCAAGAGGTTGGGACTACCCAGTCATGAAGAAAACCTGCTTAAGTATAAATCACAATTTACAACAGTGGGAGATAGAATGTAAGCCCCCTGAGGGCAGGGATTGTTTTCATTTTCATCTTTGTATCTCTAAAGCCAACACAGGGCATGACAGATATTAGGTGTTTAATAAATGCTTAACAAATGGAACTGAATTCATCTTTGTCTCTAACACAGTTCCTAGTGCATGGGAGGGGCTTCATAGATGATCACTGGAGTTCCCTCACCAATGAGATGCTAGATCCCTATTGTATAAGAATTGACGTATCCTGACCAACATTTTCGGCAATGATTAGATCTCATTACCTTGTTATAGAAAGCCGAATTTTGTTGGGAAATTATGTACATTAAAAAAAGCTCTCCTTTTCCTTCTCTGTGTGCTCTAGACTCTGGTCCTTTCAACAATAACCAGGCCTGTTTAATGCCATCCCAATTCGCCCAGAAGACTGTGGCTAGTGTTAGAAATGTGTCAGCCAGGGTTTCAAGGTTATCCTGTGAAGGCGATGGGAACGGAGAGTTTAGGGGGAGCGTCCTTTGATAGCAGCTTCACAACCAGATGAAAAACAGCGGCAGTAGGAATTTGTCTCAGAAGTTCCCCACCTACCATCATTACCTAAAGGAGAAAAAAATGCATCCCATTGGATTCGGGGAGTAACATGCCATTGCCAACAATGGACAAGACGTGAGGAGTCAGGGAGACTAGGGCCCACACTCTTAACTCAAAGCTAAGCTGATCCTTTCCTGAGGCAGGAGCAAGTGATCTAATTCCCCTGACCTGGAGGTTCCAAGACTACTGGTGAAAAAGACAGAAATGGCTTGTCTTTAGCCTCTCAAGGCTTAGTTAAAACCATCATATCCTCACGGCCTTCACGGTGGGTCTGGATTTCTTGAGAGAAGCATGGTAGAATTATTCTTCCTCCTTGATGAAGGATCACAGAAGCTGAGAATCAGAAGGGACCTCTCTGGCTACCTAGCCCAACGTGGAAGGGCAATAGAATCCCTCTAGCAACGCACCTGATAGCGAGTGGAGGGCCTTCAGCGAGGGGAGATCCACTACTCCACGAGGCAGCCCTGCCCTGGTCAGGAACAACTTCTCAACGTCAGCCTCAATGGGCCTCTGCAGCCTTCTCTCCTCTCCTCCCTCCTGACCCTACTGCCCCTGGTTCTAACCTCCTGGGCCAAGCAATACGGGACAGTCCTTCAGATACTTGAAGACAAGTGTCATGCCCATGGTATGTGGGACAGAGACTGGAAACTCATGCTGGGGAGCCCTGGAATTACAATCACTTAGAAACTCACAATGACCTGCGCGCCTGGAAATGAGGATGTGAACAGAGAGCTGAGGCAGATGCCACCTGGTGAGACTGGGGGTCCTCAGCGTACAGCTCAAAGATAACCTGCCACATTGCATTCTGCCATGTTGGTTAGTGAGCCCATCTCATCAGCACCTTGCCTGTGAGATGGATGGCAGCCACTCTCCAGTCACTGTCTAACTCTTCATGATCCCATTTGGGATTTTCTTGGCACAGATGCTTCAGTGGTTTGCCATTTCCTTTTCTGGTTCATTTTATAGATAAGGAAACTGAGGAAAACAAAGTGAAGTGACTTGCCCAGGGTTACACAGTTAGTGTCTGGGGCCAGATTTGTACTCAGGAAGAGGAGTCTTCTTGACTTCAGGCCTGGCACTCTATCCACTGCGCCACCTAGCTGTCTCAACATTTATTAAGCTCTGGCTATGTACCAGGCACTGTGCTAATCTCTGGAGAAGAGGCATCCTAATAATGGGAGCTGAAGATCACTGAGTGACAGCTTGCAACCAAGACACTCCCAGAGTTTCTCCCAGTCATTCTAATGGATTTTCCTCAGACTTCCGTCTTGCATGACCAGCTGTGCTCCCCCCAGTACCCCAGCACACACTCACAGCTCAGCCCTGCTGCCAACTTCTGGGCACGAGGCAAATCAATCCTCGGGCCAATAAACTCACACCTTGCTTCTGCCTTACACAAAGTGTTCAAGAGGACTGTGCCCCCAAAAAGGCCAGCGAAGGCTCCTATAAATGCTGGGTGCTAAGCCAGCTCTCTGCCAGCCTTGTTCTCTGATGCTGAGGGAGAAAGACGGGGGCCTGGAATAGAAGTCAAGGAAATGGAGGGTTTCCAACATTAAAAACAAAGGTTAAGATTTCTGTTCTCACTCATGTTACTCTCATCATGGCAAAGTGGACAGAGGCCCATTCTCGGAGCAGGGTTCCAGCCCTGCTTCTGATACATCCTGGCCACGTGACCCTGGGTAAGACACTGAACCTCTCCTCTTTCCCAGGTTCTAGTTTCAAAGACTAGAAGCTAGAGAAGATTTGCTAACCCATATGGGTGCAGGGACTTTTCACTCTGGGAGTTCCCTACCCTGATGAAATCATAGGTGTAACCCTCTCCCTCCAACCACTTCCACCTAACCAAGAGGGGAAAACCCATTCTCATCAGGGGCACTGTGAGTCTCCAACAAGACCAAGTGTGTAAAGGGCTTTAGAAACCTTAACATGACCACTAGTATTTAGAAAGCGATTTTTCTAGTAAGCTCCAATGGGGCCTATTTCCACTCCAGATTGCTTGGCCAAAAGCAACCAAGATTAATCAGCTTGAAAATGTTTATGCTCCTCACAGTTTTCATTGGCCTTTCCCCTGCTCTCCAGCTACTTATTTAAAGGATAAAGAGATGGAAGTCATGATGCTTGGCAGGGCCATCTCTGGGAGGCTGAATGACACGAGGCGGCTGGCATCACGGTCCAGACCCCCAACGATGCTCAGACCTAGAACATTGGGTTAAGTTAAGCTGAGTTCCTTGTTCAGGGTCACCTCTCAGGGCCCCAGGAAACTCTAAGACTCTAATTTGCAAAGCAGTTGCTCAGGTGCGTAAGTGGAGGCAGTTATATACATAGACATGCACACATATGTTTTCCATACACACGTGTATACACGTATGTGAATGAATCACAGGGCTGGTTAAAAAAAAATCATGATACAATGGACACCAAAAGCAACCCTGAAGAAGAAACAAGTCAGAGAAGGCTTGGCAGGGGAAGAACGCTGGGCCTGGAGGGAGGAAGACAGTAACTGTGTGACCCTGGGCCAGTCACTAAGCCCCTCTCAGCCTCAGTGTGCTCATCTGTGAAATGAGAGCTTTACAGGCCTCTGACGCAAAGGCCACCTGAGGCCAGGCGCGGGTGGAGAGGTGGCTGTTCCCTCCTCTTTGCCTTGGAGATTGGGATTGGGGGAAGGAGGGTCATGGGACGGATCAGAGGGAGATCAACTTCAGCACTCCCTGGATTAGTAAGGGCTGAGAGTAGAGGCGGGAAGACCCCGTTGGAGGCTCTGGACTGTCAGGGCTCAGAGGGAGGAAGCAGACGGCACATGCCAGAGGCATGGCTGAGCCTCAAGCATCCAAAGACCCACCCAGGCATGAAGGCCGCCTCTCTTCTTTCACCTGCTGGCTTATCAGTTTCCCCTGGCATCCCCCAGGTGAGCCTTCTCACACTGGTGACTGCACAGGGGGATTGAGGAATCTACCAATTAGGACCAGGCTCCAATCCCAAGTGGCTGGTGGGGCCTGCAGGAAAGGCCAATTAGCTCTAAATCTTCTAGGGGCACTTGGGGAGGCTGAGAAAGAATCGATTACCAGCTAAGTGTGGATGCACTGCGGCCTCCACTGCCTGATTAGCTCCCGGAAGCGTCTATGTGTCTGTCTGCTCTTCAGCTCCCAGCATGGTAAGGGGTAAGGGGGCTGCAGGCTGCTCAGCCACCCCTCCCCTCTCCTTCCCATCGCTGCAGCCCTGCGTCTCACCTGGCCCTTGTCTCTACCATCCACCCAACTGCGCTTTTAAGCTTCTATCTGGACCGCTGTCTTTAATGAGGGGCATCAGTGAGGGTGCACATGTACGTGTGCGTGTGCATGTGTGTGTGTGTGTATGTATATGTGTGAGTGTGTGTATGTATGTGTGTGTGAGTGTGTGTGTGTGTGTGTGTGTGTGTGTGTGTGTGTGTGTGTGAGAGAGAGAGAGAGAGAGAGAGAGTAGTCATACCCAACGTTACCTTCTCATGGTCAGTTTAGGGATCATGGCCCTGGACTTGGAAGTGACCCCAGAGACCACCTAGTCTCACTCCCTCATTTCACAGAATAAGGAAATTGAGGCCCAAACAGGGCAAGTGGCCCCGCTCACAGGGTCCTAATTTAGAGCTGATGGGGCCCGCCAGGACAATTCTCCCATTTTACAGAGGAGGAAAATGAAACTAGAGGGGGGTCATGTGATTTCACTGGACCAGAGATCTAGAGCAGGAGCTCTTCACCCTTTTGGGGTTGCAGACCCTCTTTGGCGGCAGGCTGGTGACACCTGTGGACCCCTTCTCAGAACCATGTTTTCAAACGAGTAAAATACAATACTCAGGGAAATAAAAGAAGCCACTTATATTGGAATAGCTACGAAAAGATTTTCTTACCAAGTTCACGGACTGCACATTCAAATACCCTGGGCCTGGAAGCGACCTCTGGGACCACCAAGTCCAATCCCTTCATTTTACAGATGAAGAAACTGAGGCCCATAGATTAAGTGACTTATCCAGGGTCAGACAACCTAGTTCTTCCAGATCCAAATCCAGTGCTGAGTTCACATTGTCAGCTGTTTACTTCCTTCTCTCAGTTATCCGGGCTTGAAACTTGCAAGTCACTTTGGATTTATTCTTTGCTGTCCCTGAAAATTCAGCCAGTCACCCGTCCTGACAATGCTGCTTTTACATTAACTTGAGCATGTTGGCCTTTCTCAACATAGATCACAGGTCTAGAGTTGATAGTTTTAATTTCAGGCCATCTAGGCCAACCCTTTCATTTTACAGATGAGGAAACTGAGGCCCAGAGGAGGGAAGCAAATTTTCTCAAGTCACAGGACCCTAGAGCTCACCTCTTCCAAGCCCCTCCTTTCACAGAGCATGAAACAGGGGTGCTTTGCCTGAGGTAACAAAAGCCAAATATAGAATTTCCCCTTAGAGAATATAGGAAAAAAAAAACAAATGTAAGTGTCAGAGCTGTGATTTGAACCCTGGCCCTCTGAATCCCAATCTCATGCTCTTTCCATAGAAGCACACAGAGTAGTAGGTCTGTCATGAGGCTCAAACAAGATTATCTCCACAAAGCACTTTGCACACCTAATGAGGGTATGCAAACGTCAGCCCTCAGGATCCCATTGCAATATGGACCTTTGGTGCTGGGGGTGCGAAAAGAGCCCTTAAAATCCCCTTCTGTGGGAGCATAGAATAAGAAACCAGATTGAGCCCCATGAGCTGGGGAATGGCTGAAGAGATGGTGGTTGATGAACGTACTGGGAGAGTATTGTTGAGGGAGAAGTCCTGCATGAGAGGAATTCAGAGAAGAATGGGAAGAGTTGTCTGAACTGATGCAGCAACAGAAATGAAAGCCAAACCCTGAGTAACTGTAATAAACAACCTAGGTCCCAGAGAAGAGAAAACGGAACCTAGCTCCCTTCACCTGGCAGAGAAGTGGAGGAGTCTGAGGAGTGGGGGGGGGGAGGGCAGAATGGTGCAAACATTATTAGACATGGTCACTGTGTTTCTTGTTTTTGTTGAACCATTTGACTTAATTATAATGTTGGGTTCAATGCAGTAACCGTGATGGAAAGACAAGAAGCAGCCATCATTCATTCACTCTTTCTTTTTTTCCTCTCTCCTGTTTTCTCTCCTTTTTCTTCTCTTTTCTCTCTCCCTTCCCTCCCTCCCTCCCTCTTTCTCCCCCACATCCCCCCCCCCTTTTTAAAGTGATAACATGCTTGGAGTCAGGAGAGACTCAGCTCTCGGTTACTATCTGTGTAACTATGGACAACACGCTTGATCTTTATGAGTCATTTCCTCATCTACAAAATGGAGGCAATCTTCTCTCACAGGGTCTTTTCAAGGTGCAAAAGAGAGCATGGAGGTGAAGCCCTTTACAAACCTCAACATAGTTTAAAAAACGATGTCAGTCCATACTACTATTTCTTAAAGAGTTCAGCTCTCCCCTGTTTAATAATGGGCTGGATCTTCTGGACATGGACTCTCTGGCACTTGTACACAGGCAGTCCCTGGAAGACCTCAGACAGAAGCAGCCACTGCTTTGCCTAGCCTAGCCTGGCCCCAGGTGAGTAGATTACTCTCTGCTTCCAGGCTGAGGTTGGAGCTGATAAAGCTGGAGACTTGCTTCGCCCACAGTCTCTAGGAGTGATCTTTAAGGCCCTGTTAATGTACTCATAATCTGTGCATTTTACTAACTGGCTGAATATTTATAGGGGAATATTTCTGAACCAGGCACCCAGTTCCCGTAAACTCGGGCATATTTAGAGATGCGTTAATGAGGACGCTCAGTCATAAGACAGGCTCTAAGTGAGTTATGACTCTCACAGTTTGATTCAGTGTCTCCCCACTAAGAGAAGTTGATAAAACATCTTAAGTAAAATCTGAAGTCCCCTAGCAGCTGTTTGGTTTGCATAACCACAGATGTATAAGCTTTATTGGCAGTAAATGTCATTCTGGCACACAAACGGCATGCCTGGAAAACCCAAAGGCACATCGGAGCCTGTTATTGCTATCACAGAGAATCACGTTCCCCGACGAGACGTAAAACCTGAAACGGGAAACGTCAACAGACGCTGGCCAAGGCGAGGGCTGGGGCATGCCCGCTGACAGGCACACCACAGTGACGGGAATTCACTTTGAGTTGCAATTAGTGGCACTGTCATTTTTGGGTGCTCCTGACAATTAATTAAGCTTGTCAAATCGAAAAAAGCAGCAACATTCACATGATAATTTGTATCTGGAAAGAAGAAACTAACACAGTCAGAAATGAACATGGAATTCTCCCTCAGAGAACTTACACACAAACCAAACCGGGGGAGGAAAGGAGCAAAAAAGAAAAGAGTACTGGAAAGGATGGGGAGAAGAAAGTTAAACTGTCCTTGTTATAACTGTTAACTCTGATCGCTCAAGTAGAAGACAGGCTGATTAAAACTCCAAACGAGCCCCTAGCTTGCTGAAATCTCAGAGTCCGGAATGATAGAATCAGAGGAGTTTATTCATACCATTAAACCCCAGAGAACTTAATTGAAAGAAGAGCATAGCCCGGACCTTGACAAGCGGGAGGTCACAGTAATTGCTGCCGGACATATTTAACATTAAGATAATCAGGCCATTAATTACCCTTTGGATCATTAAATCAGCCAGTTGCAAAATGAAATTTCTGCCTCTATTACTCACTTGAGAGACCACAGGGGTGGCTTTTAATTTATCAGTGAGCTTGAGCTACAAAGGATCAGGCTGGGGGAGGGAAGAAAGGAGGGGGGGTTTGCTTCAGCAGAGGCAGGGATATCAATCCGCCATGCTTGGTGATTGTGGCAAATTAACTAGGTAAGATAACCCTGGCTTGCAAAGGCAGGAGCGGAGGGTATGTAAATAGATGAGGGCAGACAGGGAGAGGAGAGCCTGCACACCACTTAGCAGGATAATAAAGGAAATCATCCTTGATTATCAGCGCTAATTTGGACACTGCCGGTAGCTTGTTATGTGTGTTCTGAGCAGCATTTAATTAATTCAATTGCTTGTTAATGAGGGAAGTGACATGTGGGGAGCAGATGCCACCCAATTGCAGATGGGCTCTGGTCAGCCCTTCAGAGCACAGACCTTTTTTTTTTTTGGATTCCCATCTATCCCTCTCCCCTCCATGTCATATTCCCCTCTCCTTCTCTCCCCTCTATGTGACCCCCCCACAAAAAAAGAAAGAAAACAGTAAAAGATGCCCAGTGCTGATGAACATTCCAAAGAGACAAAAACACTGACCTCACCAGGCCAAGAACTGTTGAAAAATCATCAGATCTGACGATTCTGGGGCCAGAGAGGGACTGCTGTTCCCTCAGGCCATCCTCGTAAAAGTGCATCCTTATGCCAGGAATTTGAGATGAAGACGATTATGTAGCTCCCCCCTCCCCATCTTATGATCAAACCGAACAAGACAAAGAAATGTGGAGGTACTCTCACGTTTAGCATCTCAGAGAAGCCGGCAGGAGGGATCCAATTATTTCTAGTTTGGTATATTTCCCCTTCGTCAATATTGCCAAGTGCATAAATAAGATGAAAGTTGGGCCGGGAAATCAAAAGAGGCCAAAGCAACATCATCAGGACAAACTTATTTCATCTGCACGTCGGCTGCTGGTCTTCCTCAGAGATTTTTGGTGCCAGGGGACTGAATCTGCCTATCTGGAGAGACATCTTTTTTTTTTTAATAGGTGAAGCAGGAGAGGGGAGTAATAGACACTAAGGTGGATTTAAATAATAGAGGAAAAAAAACACTAAAAATGGAAAAGATGTTTGTTCTTTGGACTAAGGAAGCCACATGGTGGTTCCCAGAAATCAGCCAAGTCATTTTGCTTCTAAGTGGAATCAAAGAGATAAAGGAGATTCTGCCTGAGTCCAAAGCATCCTTTCACAGAATTTAGAAGGCGATCAGGGATGAGTCTCAGCCAGCTCTCTTTGATTTTCTTTTTCTTCTTCTCTTTCACCTGCAAGTCACCAGGCTTGAGACTGCTAGGTAAATAAAGCATCCACCTCCATAGGAAAACGAATATGGGGTTACGTGTCAACTGGGAGCCTCTGGGCTGAGTTACAGAGACAGCAGAGGAAGAGGCAGGGCCAGTGTGGAAGGGTAGGATAACCAACCAGAAAGCTACAGCAGAGGGCTCTGCTGGTCCTGAGGTTAGGGAGTGATTTTCACTGCGGTACAGTTGTGGAAGCGGACCCGGATCCTGACGGCCCCTCAAACAGCAGCCTCAGTGACTTGTCCATCACAAAGAGGGAAAGGAAAGAAAAAAAACACCCCACTCAGTTTGCTGACTGTGGGTTCAGCGCCTGCCAGGTACCAGGCCCTGTGCTAGGAAAGAGGCTCACATCTATCTGACACTGAACATTTCTGAACTGGGATGCTTTGTTTACGAGCATGCTTAAGAGGTCAGGCTGGTAAGAGTTTACATTTGTCACAATGCTTTTGGTTGATTGAAGCATTTTTGCATCTTTGATCTGGAGCTTTGTCTCTATTCCCCTTTGAAAGATGAGAAAACAGCATGGGGGAGTGTGACGAGGATGGGGTTAGCCTTGGGTAATCCCCTCTTGGCCACTGACTCCTCCAATAACTACTTTCACTTTCTGGGTCTCAGTTTCTTCAACTGTAAAATGAATGGGGTTGGACTAGATCATCTGTTCTCAAACTTTTTGGTCTCAGGACCCTTTTAAATTCTTAAAAGTTATTGAGGCATCCCCTTCCCCTGCTGCCTTGAGCTTTTTAAAAACTGGGTTATATCTATAGACACTTCCTGTATTTGAAATGAAAACATCTTAGTATTATTATGAAATTAGTTTTGACCCCAAGGATCCCCTGAAGGGGCCTGCAGACCACAATTTGAGAACCACCGGAACAAATAATCTCTAAGGTCCCTTCTGGGGCTAACATTCTATGATGAGATGATTTGATTTGGAATATTTCTATTTGTCTTTTCAGGTCAAAAATCAAAAATGCCAGGTCTGGAGTTTGAGGGTCCAAGCATAATCCTCTCTCTTTTTTTGTAGGAAATTGGGGGTAAGCGACTTGCCCAGGGTCACACAGCTAGTAAGTGTCAAGTGTTTAGTCTGAGGCCAGATTTGAACTCAGGTCCTCCTGACTTCAGGGCTGGCGCTGTATCCATTGTGCCACCTAGCTGCCCCAAGCATAATTCTCAGCTCTGACATCACCATGTTCCCTCTCTGGGCCTGACTTTGATCTTCTGCAAGCTGGGAGGGTTGGGCTTCGTCAAATTACCAACAAGCAATTATTAAGTGCCTACTCCATGCCAGCCACTGTACACTGCATGCTGGATAGAAAGACAAAAACGAAAGCATTAGTGTCCTCAAGGAGACAACATGTCCAAACGCTTCTGTTGTGGAGTCATTTTTCTGTTGTGGCCAACTCTTCGTGACCCCATCTGGGGTTTTCTTGGCAGAGATACTGAAGTGGTTGGCCATTTCCTTCTCCGGCTCATCTGACAGATGAGGAAACTGAGGCAAGGAGGGGGAAGTGACTTGCCCAGAGTCACACAGCTAGTAAGTGTCTGAGGCTTGTCACGAAGATGGGTCTCTCTGATTCCAGCCTAGGCACTCTATCCATTGTCCCACCTAGCTGCCTCTGCACACATATAAGTGCATATAAATAAATGCAATGGCCTCTTCAGGAGGTCCTTTCTGGCTCTGACTGTGCTGACTTCCGTAAGGTGATGTAGCTAAGGAAACAATGGCAACCTGAACCCAGCTCTCTGGATTCCAAGGTTCAAAACTCCTTCCACCAGGCCCTTCTGCCTGAGAACTTTCCATTACTTATTCCTCCTGCTTGTTGAAGGCCAGGGTTTCCTGAAGCCAAAGACAGAAAATGCCTTTCCTCTTCCCTCAAAGGTCCAGTCAATTCTGCCCCCCATTGCTATCCACATACCACTTTCGCCTCGCCATCTTAAATCGATATTTTAAGTGTGTGCTTAAATGGTATTGATAGCAATTAGAGAGGAAAATTCTGATTTTGCTCCAGACCCAGTTAATTGTTGTAACATTGATCTACCCTAATTTGACTTCTCACTCCAAATTAAACTGACATTACAAAGGGAGGGATGGAAGCATGGAGGGCATGGTCTCCCTCCCCCTGGACAATAAATTTCATATTGAATGCGACGAAAAGAAATGGCAGTTGTTACGAGATCCATGCTGAAAGATGTTCTCCCTGCCCCCACCCCCATTTCCTGGGAGTAATTAAAAGATGCTTTTCTTGACTAATGATTCCCCTGTTTAGAATGGGAAGTCAATACTCCTTGAGCAGCAGTCAGCTTTAATTTGTCACAATGCTCTCCAAGTTGGGACGCCAGTTCTCAGGGCGGCCGATAATCGCTGGAAGCAATTATAAGCTTTCGAGAGCTGACCTAATCAAGGCCCATTCGGTCCACAATCTGAAGGTGGGACAGCTCTTTGGAGCACCCGGTGTTTATGGGACAGTACGGTCTCTGTTTGGGTTCTGGGCGCCCAGTGGGTCCCTCTGCACCTTCTCTGCATCCTAGTTCAGACTCGATGGGGGAGGGGCTGCTCCAATGGGGTGCCTCAGTCTCAGACACAATTCTTAATGAGATGGAATGGGCGGGGCTCCCTGGGGGAACATCTGGCTAAGTGGACTCCGTCATCATTTGGGAAAGAGGGCAAGAGACAGACCACAAATTGTGAAGTGCCTTTTCAGTGTGGGCTTTAATGTAATCATTAAATCGACTCACAGCTGCTTCTCCTAGCATCCTAAGACTGTCCTGCAAGCCCAGGGTCAAGAAAAAGAATTCTACCCTGAAATTTGAGCCCACGCTTTCTGGTTTGTGCATCTTAATGAGGCAAAGGTACAGGGGACTTAATGTGTATCTTGCTAGATCTGAGTGAGTCCTTACAGAGTTTTGGGCTTCATTTGCCTCCATAGGCTCAGTGATGCTGCAATAGCTTTTAAAAGGGTCTCCTCATTTCTAGTCTCTCCTCCCTTTGACCTAGCCTTGATCCCACTCTGCCTGACAGCACTTCTTATCCTACGGGCATGACCAAGCATCTTCAGTGGCTCCCCATTACCGACAAAGGAATGTTCAAACCCCTCAGTTGGGCTCCCATTTTCCAGATTTATCTCTCGTGGCTTTCATAAACATCCGCTAGGCTCCAGACAAACCTGTCATTTTCTAGAAGAGTTGCCAATCTATAATGGTGAAGGGACATTCCACGCCAATAGTTACCAACATTTAAAAAATCATAGGTCTGGACTGATAACTCATTGTCATCGTGATGTCCAAATACTGCAGTGGCTCTGTGATTTCAGTATGGGTCATCTCACCTCGGATACTGATAGCAAGCCCTCCATGTTTCTCTGTACTGCTTTTGTCGCTGCCCTTCTAAGAGTAGGTCACAAGAAGGCCATCTAATGTGTGCTGTACTGAACAGACCCAGCTGTGACTTACTAGATAAACTTTAGGGAGTTGCCTGGGGCTGAGTGAGGGTAAGTCATTTGCCCAAATAAGGAATAAGATTTGAACCCAGGCTTTTCTTGACTCTAAGCATCACACTCTCTCTATAGGACCTCTATAATTATTACATTTGCGTTATCTTTATAATGATAATTAATTTGTGCTCATTTCTTTTGATGGAGTCCAGAAAGAAACATTATTATCACTCATAACAATGGAAGAAAAGATGGGGGAAGATGGGGGAGTTACATGGTGGGAGCAAGGAACAGTGGACCACCCAACTGAGTCACTGCCATCCTCACCAATGTCAGAAGAAAGCAAGTAAGGCCTCTGGACAGTTGAGTGGCTTGCCAAATTCAGAGGAAGACACAGAGAAAAATGATGTTGCACAGCTGGAACTCACTGTTACAGGGGCTGTTCAAATCAATAAGCGCACATGGACCCACTGCAGATTTGAGAGGACTTTTTTTGTAATGTGTTACAACATGGTTGTGGTTCTTCCATTGCTCTGTGGGTGACAGTTATTTTCAATTCTTTAGAGACTACCACGTGGTACTATGAGAATACTGTTGTAAAATGATAGCTCTTTGTTTCATGGAGATGTTTGCCATTGGGATTGGTCATGTGACACGAGCAAGGAATAACCAGTGGCCAGCCAGCCCGTTTACTCCACGGGTATGCCAGGAAGTCAAGGGAAATGAAGGATCCAGCACTTCAGATGGCCTTCTTATGATCTACTCTTAGAAGGGCAGCCACCAGGGTAGGACAGGGAAACATGGAGGGCTTGCTATCTGTATCACAGGCAAGATGACCCGTATTGAGATCGCAGAGCCACTGTAGTACTTGGACATTACTACAACAATGAGTTATCAGTCCAGACCTATGATTTCAAAAGAGTTGGCAACTACTGGCATGGAATGTCCCTTCACCAGTGTAGACTGGGGCTGCGGCATGCACCCAAGGTGTGACCAACCAATTGGAAGGTGAGAGGATGGGTCTCATCTCATTCTCCCAAGGAGACAATGTTGGGGCCAGATGCTGTAGCCCAAATACCCTCATCCCTGCTGCATTCCTATGCATAACCCCAAGCAATGCAAACTCCTGACCTGTCCTCTTTTGCCCCCAGCAGAACCCTCAGGGCAGTCGTGACCATTAGGTTACATATAACTTGTGACCTGGACACTCATAGCAGAACCTGAGCAAGTGACATTGAAAAACATCTCCTTATTGCCCCTAGCAAACCCATCCTTTCTCCCCCAGATTACTTGGGTCCTCATTCATTTTATTTATTTTTGATTTATGGGTGCATGACAACAAAGTTTGGAGACTGCTGGTCTTACAGAGTTGCCTGAGATGTCAAGGGTCACATAGAGGCACACCTCGACCCTGGCTCTCCCCTCCTCCAAGGCTGGCCCTCTGTCTATCCACTTGAGCCATGATACCTCTTACCTCAATTACTAATGTTACCATTCCTACTGATTTTAAAAGCCGTAATTTCGGACAGATTTAAGGTTCATGAAGGCCCACACAGCTAACAGAAAGCCTAACTACATTGCTGGTAAAGCTGTGTCTTTGCTTTCTCTCTCTATAAATTATAAATAGGTGATACAAAACAGGGCAACTAGGGAGGCACATATATTCACATATTTTATGTAAGTGCACACGTGGGAAATATAAACAAAGGAATGACTCGGGAAAACCCACACTGGGAATAAGTATCACACAGGGAGAAGGGAGAGAAGGCGAGAATGGTCTTGACCAAAGAAAGGCGCTTCTCAAAGTACTCCAAGCTGGTGACCAGCCCTGTGAGTTCCCCAGGAACACCAATATCCTTCCTCGTCCAATTCCTCGCTCCTGTTCCTGGTGACCTATCGGCACACTTTCCACTCGGCTTGTCTAGTCCCAGGCATTCTCTAGAGCTGCTCAGTCAGGACAGGAAGAAGGTGCCTAATGAAGGGCACTTTGGGCCCGCCCATGTCAAGCTAATTCCCCACAGAATAACCTCCTTGCTGTACAGAGCTCTTGGAACTTTGTGTCTAAAGTGGAACCAGCTGGCACCAAAAACTCATCCTTTCATGCAGCCAAAACGCTGTCTGCCCTGTCTGGCTGCGTGGTCATTGCTGGGGAGTCACCGGGAGATGCCACTTTCTTTTCCCTTGTGGGAGGTGCAGTCAGGCCTTGCTGCACAGCTCCATGCGAGATCTGGTTGTCAATCAACAAACCAGGGGAACCAAGCGGCTGGAGCTGATCCCCATCTCCTGCCCCTCAGATCACCTTGTGACTAGGAGGGGGGAAGGGGATGGAATGATGGGCAGCCCTTTCTCCCTTTTTCTCCCCTGCATCCAGAACAGCAGCCTTGAAAAGAGACACAATTCTCTTTGTACCTGCTGCCTATCGCTCAGGACCCCTACCTCACAGCACTTCCCTGCTGGAGATGTCCTTGGGAAGGTGACATTTATGGAAAAACCAGAGGGTTCAAACGAGTTGAAACTGCCCATCTCACAGCAATTCCGAAGTAGCATCTTTTAGAAGCATCATGTCTTTATGACCGATTCCACTCGAAAGAGGTTTATCACAGTCATTAATGAAAAGGAAGAGATGGAATGAGTGGCTTAAAAACAAAGCCTGCTCTCATACTCGATAATAATCAGTCCTGAAGAGGATTTATCACATGCCAAGCCAGGGCTGCTTGATTAAATGTACAATTGATTAAATAAAACATTTTGCAGCTATAAATTCATTTATTCTCAAAAAGAAACTGCATAGATGGCTGGGAGTATGAGATGTTAACGTAACAAGTCAGGAATTAATTGAGTCACATAAAAGGCTCAGAAATGTTGCCCACTCAAAACTTAGGCGGAATTTCACTAGTGTATTCAGAGTCTGGAGAACAGACTGCAGGAGGGAGGGAGAGCCCCCAAAACCTAAACACAGAATTTGAAAAATGAAGGAGTTAGGATTCTCCACTTGAGATCATGCTTTGAGCACCTAATCCCAGGATTATCCTACCGGCCTTCAGGCTGAAGTCATCAGGGTCTTCAGGAAAGCAGATTCCAATTACCCGGTGCACCTCTGGGCCCCCCAAACAACTAGCAGCCGTCAATCTTCCAACACGGCTTACCTGGTGGAGTCCAGCGAGGGCTTCATGTGTCCCTGGCAGCTCTCTTCCCAGACGCTGTTCGCCAACTCGTTACCAATGGAGGACATGACCTTGATGAGTTCAATGGGCCAGTCATCGAGGTCTAGCGACCGGACGCGGGAAAGGTGCGTGCCAAGATTCCGGTGTATCCCTGAGCACTCGATGCACATGAGGGCACCCAAATTCAAACTGGCCCAGTTTGGGTCTGTACAATGACACAGAAATCAGACACACAAACAAAACACAGGTAAAACACTGTCACTGGCAAACCTTAACGTGCGGCAGAAATGCTAGGAGAATGGCAAACTGTGGGGGTGAGGACTACGTCAGCCCCGCAACTTGGCACTGTGCCTGGCACCTGTGAACAGGGATTCTTTCATTCACTGTATTTGTATTCCCAGTACCTAGCCTGGTTCCTGGCATACAGTAGGCACTTGATAAATGCTTACAGACTGACTGATCGCTAACTACTAAATTTCCTTTCCTTCCTTTAGAATATCAAAGGTCCAAAATGTGGTAGATCAATAATGGAAATGATTGTAAAGAAAGATAGATTCCCTAACTCTAACTCAAATCTTTCAATCAGTCAATCAATTGACATTTACTACATACTTATTTTGTGCCAGGCACTGGCTAGGTGCTAGGGATATAAAGACACAAAATAAAACAGTCCCTACCTTCAGAAAGCTTATATTCTACTGGAGGAGACAATAGGTACGTATACATATACGCAAAAGAAGTAGGAAGTAAATTTTTTTTTGGGGGGAAGCAGAGGAAGGGACGAGCAGTTGGAGGATGAAGAAAGAACTCACATAGAAGGTGGCGCTTGGGCTAAGCCTCGAAGGAAATCCAGGATTTTAGGAGATGGGAGAGGAGCATTATAGGGTTTCTGGTGAGGCCAGACATACATGCTATTTGAGAAGGCAATTATCCCGAAACAGGTCCAGGGTCTGTGATTTCATCCCTGTCCAACCTCCCTCTACCAACGCAGATGCCCATTTAGCAGAGAAGATGGTGAGGGTTGCCTGAGGCTTAGAGAGGTTATCTGACTTGTCTAGGGTCAAGTTTGGGTGGGGGGCACTGGGCTGTGGGAGCACACAGAGAACACAGAAAGAACTGAGGATGCCCCAGAGATGGGAAGACTGGGAAGGGATAGGGAAACACAGGCGTGCTGTCTGCAGGGCTGTGATGGAGGAGAGGGAGGAGCCTTCTGCTCGGCCCTGAGGGCAGCAGATTCCCAAGGGGCATTTGTCCAATGGGAATGGTCTAGATTTTAGGGGAACCCGGTAGATAGGGCAAACTTCCCTATGGCTGGTGGCTGGTCCAGGGCAGAACGGGAGGCTGGGGAAGAGATTTTGACAGAGGCTGGGGGGGCCACAGGTCAGGGCTGCTGGAGAGGGGATTGAGGGTCACTACAAGTTGCATCTGAGCTTGTGAAGACACTTCTGGCTCAAAGACTGTATTTACCTAAAATCATCATGGTAGTGCTAATTAACACTGCTCTAGGGGGCACCATAGTGCACAGAGTGCCAGGCTGGGAATCAGGAAGACTCATCTTTCTGAGTTCAAATCCGGCCTCAGACACTTAGGAGCTGTGTGACCTTGAGCAAGTCACTTAGCCCTGTTTGCCCTACTTCCTCCTCTGTCAAATGAGCTGGAGAAGGAAATGGCAAACGGCTCCAGTTTCTTGGCCAAGAAGACCCCAAAGGGGGTCACAGAGAATTGGCCACCACTGAAACGACTGAACAACAATAAATCACGTTAATGCCAGGGAGGGATCCTGACAAATCGCTACTGGAAAGTTAAGAAGGGAAAGATGGCCTTCAGCCAGCGAAATCAGCACAGGCTTCACAGAAGAGGCAGGAGCTGAGGCAGGCCTCGAAGAAATCAAGGCACGGAGAGAAAAGGTAGATTGTTCAAGGCACGGACGGCGGCCATGCAGAGTCACGGACATAGGAGAAAGCGGGATGTGAGTGGGGCCAGGGGGCCGTCCAGTCAGGCAGGATGGGGAATGGGGACAGGGAGCACCTGCAAAGCTCTGTTGGCCTGTGGTGTGGATGTGAATTACGGAGCAGGAGGGGGACGTTGGCTGGCTCCCCAGTGCCAGGTTCAGAGGTCCGTACTGTAGTCAACAGGAAATGAACAGGCCTCAGGGATGTCTTTAGACCATGAAATGAGGGAGCTTACTTAGGCGGCAGCAAGAAGGATGGACTGGGCAGGGAAGAGGCTAGAGGCAGGCCTTAATGTCATAGTCCAGGGGAGAAACGATGGCGCTCCCAGGGAGAGTGGATACATGAGATCTTGTGGAGGCGGATGGATGGCCGAGGCCCGCTCTAGGAATCTGGAGATGGGATTAACAAGGCCTGGTATGTCTGGGGACGCAAGAAGGAGATGTCGGCTCTGAAGAGGGGCTAGCACGGACTCTCCAGCTCTGGTGCTCACTGTCTGCCTTGGCTGTGGGGAAGGAGCTTGAGATCTCTGGGCATCAGGTTACTTATCTGTGGTGGGGGAGGAGAGGTATGTGGAAACGTGCCAGATTTGTAAGATCTCCACACCGATGGGCTTAGAGCTATTCTCTGTCAATAAGAGCTGATGAAAAAGGACTGAATTTGGCCTCAAAGAACCTGGGTTCATCCTATGCTGGCTTTGTCACTTCCTCTGCCCTGTGTGACTTGTCCAGTGTCTCCCAGTCCCACGTCTTCCTCCAAGGCCTGCCCTAATGTGAGTTCCTTGAGGGTGGTGCTTATGGAGGTGCTGACAGTGCACCCATTTTGCAGATGAAGGATCTGAGGCAGAGTGGTGAAGGGATTTGCCTAGGTTTGGTGCTGAGAACCAAGCTCAGGTCTTTTTGACTTCAAATGGCCCTCCCGCTCTGCCCTCTGGGCCAGGCTATCTGCCACATGTACACATGGGGGTGGGGACCTGGACAAGACCTGTGATCTCCTGGTGGGGAAATTCCCTCTACCAATGCCAGTTGGCACCTTCTCTGCAACTTATGGTCTCAAAGAGCTCTGAGAGCCCTAAGAAGTCAGGGGACTTGTTCAGGGTCACACAGTCACTATGTTTCACAGATGTGCAAACACAGGGTGACCTGATTCTGAGGCCAGCTCCATACCCACTGTGCCTTTCACATAAAGAACACTTCAATCAGAATAAAATGAAAAGCTGCCTCAGGTGTTGTTTGGAGGATTGGTCGTTGAGGTATGGTCCTTAGGACAACTCTCTATTAACTCAGATAAAGGATCACCCTCCCTCCCAGCCGTCCAAGGTAACCCAAGCTGGTGAAAGCCAAGCATACCCTTCTCAGGGTAGGGGTGGTCATACGTACTTTGAGCCTCACAGTCCACACACTGTGAATTCCCCCGGATGTTCCTTATCGACTGCAGGGCCATCGCCTCGTTCTGGCTCGTCAGGCGGGACTGGCGGCGTGAAAGAAAGAGACATGGAGTCAGAACATGGAGTCAGCTTGCAAGATGCAGCTTTCAATTCTGGTGATAAGGAGAAGATCCCCACCAATGCAGACCCCATGGGACAGATGCAATTTCTCTCCTAGGACCCTCCAACCTGGGGAAGATGCCCATGACGGTGACTTCTGAGACAAGGCCATGTGCTGAAAAGGACACAAGCCAACTGTGAAGATGGCAAAAGGAGAGAAGGGGGTGTCCCTTGTGAATGAAATGGAGGCTAACCACAAAGAGGAACCAGAACATGATTTGCAACATAATTCACCAATGGGCTTTCGTTCTGTATCTTGGTTTTTTTTTTAAATACCACTGTGTGCCCATATGGGCAGGTGGGTATGATTAAAGGCTGGGGCCAGAATCTGCTCCTAATCCATGGGTCAGAAGCTTAATCAGGGGCTGTAGCCAGAGTCCCTCTAGGCTGCCCTGTGGGTGACCTCCCTTCTAACTCTGAAACGTCATTCCTTGGAGACCCACTCCTCATTTCAAGGGGGACGGAGCTGCCACAGTCACAAATTCCTGAACAATGATTATGAATGGGGGTTGGGTGGGGTGAGGGAGGGTTGGAGGAGGGATTCCTGAAACAAGGCTTAACATGGAGGCCACAAAATTGATTTCGTTGATGTTTTGGGGGGAACCCCAGATTTTCATGTACAAGGGCTACTGTCCCCTCTTTAAAATGATTCCTCCCTTCTGCAGCTGTCCATGTTTCATTTGTATGATGGGGATGTTTCCCCCTTCGGGGTCCCTAAGTATTTGCAGTGTTTAATTCTCATACTTAGGTTTCCCCGTAGGAGACAGGGCTGTATCAGGACCATGGGCGCTTCTCAGTTATCCACAGATGGCTGAAGCCCATGGGCTCATTGGCTGAGCACTGTGTGGGGCCTGAGAAGCCACACAGTCTGACTCCCCTCATTTCAAGAAGAGAAAGTGACTCATGCACAGCCAGATTGACGGTGGCAGAAGGAGGCTCTGACCCTGGCATTCTGCCTCCCAACACAGCCCTTCTTCCTTTGGTGTGTGCCATGAGTTTTTGGAGGTTGTTCTGGTCTTATTTACAACTTGAAATCCTACTCTGAGATTCAATAATCCAAATGGTAGCTCTCAACTCGTTGGGGTTTATATCCTTTGGCTTTTGGTAAAACTTCTTTTTTATAGCTCATACTTAATATGAAAAGAAATTAGAAATCTAAAATTTAACATGTACATAAGAAATAATAAAGAAACTGATTATTTTTTGCAGCAGACTAGAGTTATTTCATACTCTCCATATTCCTTTGATAAGCTCCTTGAAACCTTGGGGAGAACATCTACCAGAGGCTGGGACACCACAATCTATAGAGATAGGGGGCTCCTTTCAGTCAGGGACATTTAATGAGCACACCTGTCCCCTTCCCCAGGGCAACAGCAACCCTGATAACCAACCCACTGAGTGAAAGACTGGACTGAGGGACGATGCTGTCCATCAGCAGCATGCATTGGGGAAGGTGGAGGCATATAGCCCAAGTGTGGGCTGCACAAGTAGATGCCTTCCCACCTCCTCCAGGGTCAAGCCTTGATTTGATGGAAGCATTGGGAATTTCCATGACCTCAGTCAAGGGCGTCACATATGAACATACCACCACCCTCCCCAACCAAAGCACTGGAGGTTTGTGGATTCTCCATTATCAGCCCTGCCCCTTCCTTCCAGGAGCGTGGACAAATGAAAATTGCCCGCACTTGTTTTTTGGCCTCATTTTCATGATTGCCCGCATAACGTGACTTAGTAAAAGCAAATCACATGGAAATAAAGAGCAGTGATTTTCTCCACCTTGAATATAAAATGGTTAAAAAAAGAGAAGCAAATTACATGAGGATAATCATTCCTGTGGTCTGGTTTACCCTGGTTAAAGAGGTAATAAAGGAAGCCACTCCATCTTTCTGAAAGAGAGGGTCTCTACCTAATGACAAAGCAACACATAAATCACGGGCACAAGTTTCTTTAAATGGATGCACCAGGAGACGATGGGTCTGCGGACAACATCTTTTTTCTTTGTTTCTGGCTAGGCATGGTCTGAAAAATCCACATGCTCCCCAGGACCCCAAGCCGCGTTGGCTTGGGAGAACAAGAGCAGCTGTTTGGGACCTGGAGAAGGCGATCAATGAGGTTTGGTTGCCAGATGTGGAAGCAGCCCTGGATCCCTTTTAAAGGACATGGGCTAATCTGGCATGCATCTGGGGAGGCATGGGTCAGCATCCCTCTTCTGACTAAAGAACGGAGGATTCCTGCCAATGGTTCAGAACACTGCTGACCCAAACATCCATCACCATCTTCTATCGATGGGAGGAAGCACTCATTCAAGTTCTGCCTGTATAAGACCCTTCCCATGCCTCGAATGTAGTTGGTGCCTAATAATTGCTTGCTGAATGAACTACTGAACCAGTTCCCTACACTTGGGAATGTTCTTGGTTTTGTTCAAATTATCTTGTGTTTATGAGTCTGCGTACATGCTGGATACCCTGGGACACCTAAGATAAGATCAGGATGCCACTAATCCTTGCTGAATGAATCAATGCACAAATTCCCAGATCCTGGTGGTTGATCAAATGGGCTAATAGTTGCAAAAGTGCTTAGCCCAGTGCCTGCCACATAGTAGGCATCATATAAATGCCTTTCCCTTCCCCTTCCTTCCTTCTTGTTAGAGCTCTTGCTTCCTATAATTAGCTACATGTTTCCACGTCCTCAATGGAGTATAACCTCCTGAGGGCAGGAGCTGCTTTTTCAGTTTTTTTTTTCCTTTCATCTCTACTGTCCACCACAGTGCTCAGCACACAGTAGGTACTTTATAATGTGTGTTGGCTTGAGAAGCATTAAACCTTATGACTGATTGTAGTTTCCCATCTGCTGACCTCACTCTCATGGGACCAGCGAGAGTGTGGGTCATCATTAAATGGGTGATCTAGTGCTTTCTGTCCGGTAACACGTGGCCCTTCCTGAGAAAGGGGGGCAGACCTGGGGATGGGTGAGCCCATTAGGCCTTTCTTCTGGGTGGAGTCTGCCTAAAATAGAGACAAATTGAGAGTGGGTTTGGAAACAGAAGTAGGCAAGGGGGTCATTTATTTACCATTAACAACCAAGCCTTCGTGGCTGGGGTTCTTTGAGCCAGAAATATTGAAAATGGACAGTTCCCACAGAGTAGGAAAAAATCCAACAGCGGGGACCACAATTCAATCCCTGACTCCCCGGGACTGATTCTGGAGGCATGAATATTTTTTTAAGGCTTACAATTACTCATTAGCTTCTGGTCCCGGAAGAATAATTGGGCCTTGCCAAGCGGATGGACTTTTTTCTCCGCCTTTGTTTTACTGTGGATTTTGATTCTAGCAGGCGGCTCACTGTGGGTCTTACCTTGTTCTTGCTGCTTTCACAAGACTGTAAACTGGCCAGGATCTGACTCTCGATGGCTTGTACCCACGCGTCTCGCTCTTCATACGCGGTGGCTTCAAAGTGCCACGTCTGGCCGGTGAGGGACACAATGATAAACTCAAGGTTTTCTTCTTGTTCTGAAACACAGAGTGGAGGGGATGAAGAGATGAGCTTTCCTGTGCCCGTGGCCCCCGCTGCCAGGCCTCTGGCATCAAAGGGACTTGGACTTCAAGGCGAGCCGCGTGGGGGCCCAGGCAAAACACTAGACTGGACAACTATGGCCGCTGAGATCTGAACCCAAACACCCGCACACACTCAGTGTCTCAGGCAACGTGCAGGGGAGACAGACAACGGGAGGAGGCCGGGGAATGTGAGAGTCTCTGGGCCAGAGCCAGCTGCAGCAACAGGGAAAACAGCTCCCCTGGCTTGGGCATCCGTCCCGTGGCAGCTAAATCAAAATTAATGGCACTAATCGCTGTGCTCAGTGTCAATGTGCACACATGGGCCCGTACACGCGTGGGCCATGATGGATGATTAATGTCTGGAGTCAGCAGCACCCTGACGACAAAAGGGCGGTGACGAGGGGAGATCACAATGAGGCACGCTTTCTTTATCTGGGAGTCACTTCTGGGCTGGGTACCTTGGGCCTTCCTAACCTGGGGCCTGACAACTTTTTTTTTTATATCTATTTCTTATAACCCTTATTTCAATGCATTTGGCGTCCCTTGTAATCCTATGTATTTTATTTTGTTCATTTAAAAACAGGATTCTGAGCAGGGTTCACCAGACTGACTTCCAAAGGGGTCCATGACGCAAAAGAAAGGGGTGGGGGGGGAGCAGATGGAAAGAAAGCAGAAGCCCACAGACAGTCCTGAGAAATGGGGGCTGGGACCCTCCCAGGTGAGGAGGCTCACACGAGGCCCTGGACAATGATGGCAGGCAGGTGGATAGTGAAGAAGGGAGAAAACCTCCAGAGGGTCACCCACCTGAAGTTTTAGAAACAAGTTTTTTTCTTATTTAATAATAACAATAACGATAATCATCTCCCCGGTGTGTCAATCAATCAGCAAGCATGTACAAAGGACTCACTGTGTGCAGGGCTACCCCAATACAATTCCTCTGAAGCACCCGCTGTGAGCCAGACACTAATAGAACAAAGCCCCACCCTCATCATTCAAATGGGAAAGACAAAAGGCACAGACAGGAATGGATGGAAAGTGTAGACCGACTGGTCCGGGAAGGGCATCCAGAAGGGCTTTGGGGAAGAAGCTGGTGCCTGAGGTGAATCCTGGAGGAAGCGAGGGAGTCAAAAGGTGGTGGTGAGGAGGAGAACATGCCAGGCACGGGGGACAGCCAGGGCAAAGGCAAGGAGGTGGGAAATGTCAGATGCTGAGTGGGAATGCCAGCCCAGACATCCTTATAGCAGGCCTGTAAAACAGGTTGTTCTCGTGGGAATATCCCCATTTTACAGATGAGGAGACTGGCTTAGGGAGGGGAAGTGGCTTCTCCACAGTCACGTAGGCAGAAGTCCCAGAGTCAAGATTCTGAATTGACGTTTGGCGTTCTCTGCATCCCAGGGCTGTGGAATGACAAGCTGCTGGCCATGATGGAGAGGAACTAGCCCCCAGATTCCTGCAGGCCACGAGGGTCCATGCTGTTGTGCTCAAGATGTGCACTGCTGGCCGGCTTGCTTGCTGTGGCTCTCAAGGGCCATACAGGGGACTGTGGAGTCTGACTCTGCCAGGTCCCACGCAGCTGCCGCAGCTTCAGGCACAACCAGGACCAAGCCACCAGAGCTTCGCCCCAGGGTAGCCAATTTCGAGGGCCCTTGATGTCGCTTTGGCAACACAGACATGTTGGAGCTTCGTACATAGTTAGCAGGAATGAGGAGTTAAAATAGGAAGCGACCAGCTGCTGCTTCCCTTCCCTCCCTGTCCTCAGCAGCCTGCCAGCTGAGCTCCTCCTTGGCCCCTCCACGCATCTCTGCCTCTCTCTTACCCTATGGGCTTGTCGAAGGCAGAGACTCGCTCCAGGTTGCCCCATGTGCGAACATTGCTGGTGTCAGGCTATTGTCTGAGATCTGCCTGGCAAAGTTCCCAAAGGCTTGTCCTGACTAGACTACAGGGGCAGAGGGATGGCTTTCCAGGCAACAGCCCAGACACTGAGGGGGACCCACTCCAGCAAAGCCAGGGATCCCCGGAGCACTCAAGGTGCCTGCAGGGATGATGAACGGTGCACGACGCACCTCCCAAGTGGGCTAGGGCAACCTTGAGTGAAGCCCCCAAGCGCGCACAAGCAGGACGGCCCTGGCATGTGGAGGACGGCTGGCAACGAGTCCATTTAGCACCCATGTTTGGTCCAGCAATGGCTTATCTTTGTTCCCTAGGCCTCAACTCAATGTATGCATAGCCTTGACCATGAAAATTGTCTAAGATGACTTTGGCCAGGTGAGTTTTAATGGAGAAGTATGCGGTGGGCCTGGGCAGGCTGAAACAAATTACTAACAGGATTAAGAAGGAGAACTAGGGTAAACGAAGTGTGAGCGAAGCATTCTAGAATCCTAGATCTGGAGTTGGAAGGAGCCTCAGAGACTGTGGAATCCATTTTACAGATGAGGAAACTGAGACCCAGAGAGGCAGAAGTGATGGGACGGCCATGCGGGAAGAGTAAGGGTACAACTAATGGGTAACTGGCATGCTCCACTGGTATCTTGGCAAGGTCAAGAGGAAGGGAAGAAGGCCTTCGGTGTTGTGAATGAACCCTTGTGGCGTCCACAGATCGGGCAAGGCTGGAGAGGCTGTGATCAGCATCGTTAGAGGGAAGGCTCACCCGGGGGAGAACATACATGCACTGGTGAACTAGAAGGTCTGAATGGGCCTAAGCTTCTCCTAAAAACCCAGTGCCATATTTGTAACACCCATGTTCTCCAACTGCTGCCGCATAGTTGCAAACCATAAAATATTCCATGTCTCCAAAATTGGCGGTCACTCAAAGGGCAATGGGAAGGCCGTGAGTACTGATGGAGGGCTGAGAAAGATGGTGGGCTGGCAGAGGTGTGAGAATGAGGGGGGCTGGTGATGGCCTGAGCATTCCCTTCTGGACAAAGGCCCTGAGTGTCATCACTGGGTCAGCTACCTGAGGATGGCTGAGGGGAGCTAAGAGACAAGAGCAGTCCTGAATGAGCCAGTTTGGACAGGCCATGATTGGTACCAATGTCCAGCTAGCCAAGAGCCTAGACCCATTGAGGGTGTGGACAAGTCTTGTTTCCCATCCATCCATCCATCCGTCCATATGTTCATCCATCCATCCATCCATCCATCCATCCATCCATCCGTCTATATGTCCATCCATCATCCATCCATCCATCCATCCTTCCATCCATCCATCCATCCATCCATCCATCTATATGTCCATCCACCATCCATCCATCCATCATCCATCCATCCATCCATCCACCCATCTGTCAGCATGATTTGGGGAAAGGTATCACAGATGATGCACAGTTGAGCCACAAATAAGCAGCTCAGTCATGAATGCTGAGAGCTCACATTTCTGAGGGACTTTGAGCATTTTAAGACCCTCTCCCTCCTCACTGGGAACTTCATCACAAAAAGCCAAGAGAATGGGCACGCTGAGGGTTCCTCCCGGCTGCAGAGTCTATCTACAAGTGTACAAGAAGTGTCAGACTTGGACGTTTTGCTGGACAGGTGCAGGGCAGGGCCGGAGGATCAGGATGGTGGCTGCTCACAAGCATCCTTCTGCAAACCAGCTGTGGCCCCAGACAGGCTGTGCCCTCCGTGGCAGGCTGGACAGAGGGGCGACCTTCCTAGCCGAGCTGGCCCACTGGCTGCACTGTACCCATGACATGTTCCATGCCATCCCTCGCTGGGAATGTTCTCTGTCCTCCTCCCCCCTCCCCACAGTGTCCCAGTGGCCTTCCAAGCTCAGCTCTGCAGGCACCTCCTGTAGGAGGCCTGGTCCCAAGTCCCTCAGCGACTAGGCCGCCCCTGAACCTCACACTCCCGGAGATGACTTTGCGTTCTCTTTGTTTCATACTCAGTTTTCTCTGTAGTGATAGTTCATGTTAGTTTGCCCCAAGAGAAGGTAAGTATCAGCAGGTCAGATGTTGCTTCACTTCTGTCTTTGTATTTCCTGGGCCTCCTTTGTAGACTCTCAATAAATGCTTCATAAATGAACATGTTGGTTGTGAGGCCACATTGAAGGATTTTAAAAGGTCTTCCTCATGACAAGTGGGACCCCAGATCCACGGGAGATCCATGGGAAAGACATGGGAAAGAGGATGGCTAAGGTCAAAGAACACCTCATGCCTGATCAGTAATTTATGGGAAGAAGGGGACTGCTTCTCATGTGGTACTCTCCTGCCCAAGTCTGGCGGAGAACAGAGAATGTTTGCTCTGATGAGGACTCATGGAGCCTTCTTGGGCAGGGGAGGGTTGGGATAAAGACAGTATGGAAGAGCAGAGAGCCGAGATCAAATCCTGCCATAGACACGTGTGGCCCTGGATGGATACTCTCATCACTGAAGGTGGTGACCTGCATCGGTGTAGGGCGTTTCCTCAACAGAGAGCTCCCTCACTGATATGAATCACATGTTCAGTCACTATGCCTGACCATTCATTTTCCCAGTTTCACTTGGGCTCTCTGGGCCTCCCACCTTTTTTAAGTCTTATCATCATACCCAACATGGGGTAACATTATGTTGGACTGGAAGAGGCTAGGGTGCCACTGAGTTTTCCTCCTATGTAGCCTCACCCCTTGGAACCTTCTCACTGCAGATGGCACAATCCAACCCACAATGGTAATGATGATGATGATGATGATAATAATAATAATAATAATAATAATAATAATAATGATGATGACGACGACAATAATAATGATAATAATTAATACTAATACTACAAATAATAATGACAATAATAATAATGATGATGATGACAACAATAATAATGACAATAATTAATACTAATACTACAAATAATAATGACAATAATAATAATAATAATAATAATAATAATAATAATAATAGCCAGCATCTATATAGTGCTCTACAAATTTTATTTCATTTGATCCTCACAACCATCCTGGGAGGGAGGTGCTACTGTGCTGCTCAATTTACAGATGAGGAAACTGAGGCAGCCAGTAGCTAAATGGTTTGCCCAGGGTCACAGCTTGTAAGTGTCTGAGGCCTGATTTCAACTTGGGTCTTCTTGACTCCAACTCAGTGCTCTCTCTGTCCACCGCACCACAGCCTGCCTTGGAATCAGGCTGATCTCACAAGAAGCCACATTTGTTAAGTCCTGACTACATCCTGGGAGCCAGGCTAGGGGGCTGAGGGTCAGTAGCAAACCTGGGATTTGGACGTAGGTATTTAGCTTCTAAGTCCAACACGGAATCTACTGTCCTCTTGTGATGCTCCTCTGCCCTGATGCCCCTAGAGAACTGTGCAATCATCATTGTCGGGACTGTCTGTGGGACATCGGTCTCCTGCCTCACCAGGCTGGTCTTCTGGGCCGTCTCCCATGAGTAGGGAGTCTTATGGGATGCCTCTATTTTTTTTTTCCTGTGTAAGGTACCAGTAACAATGAATGCTGATATTGCCCTTGTCTGCCCCAAGGGCTCTGACACACGCCAGCTTTTTTGATCCTGATGACAACCCTAGCAGGTAGGAGCTTTTATCGTCCCCATTTTACAGGTGAGGACACTGAGGCTCTGTAAACCTAAGTGACTTTTCTAGCCACTTGGATAGTAAGTGTCTAAAGCAGGATTTGGGCCCAGTTCTTCTCAGCCCCCATGTTGGATATTTGAATGCTTCCCAAATAGTCTTTTACAAGTAAGATAATTAGCATGAAAGTCTAGCTGTGTGCAGAGTGGGAGTCAATGGCCACCTTACCCCAAGGAATTTAACACCCTACACTCTCCACCAAAATACACCCACCAGAAGCACATGAGTATGGGGAAGGGAAATGGGTAAGAAGTAAGTAGAACTCTTCCTTCCTTTCTACTCTGGCCATGGCCATAAGACAAAGTTTCCACTTCCTCCTTCCTTCCTTTCTTCCTTCCTTCCTTCCTACTTCAGCCATGGCCATGAGATGAGGTTTCCGCTTCCTTCCTTCCTTCCCACATTGGCCATAGCCATGAGATGAGGTTTCTACTTCCTTCCTTCCTTCCTTCCTTCCTTCCTTCCTTCCTTCCTTCCTTCCTTCCTTCCCACATTGGCCATGGCCATGAGATGAGGTTTTCACCAAAGTCACCCAGAACTCTTAGGCCCCTCCTTGAAGTCACCATGTTGCACAAACAGACCTGAATTAATGAAGACAAGATGGGTCGAATGGGCAGGACATTGTTCTAGACTCTGCTTTGGGGCTGCAAGGTCCTCTAGAGGCTATCTAGTCCAGTCCCCCTTGTTTTGCAGAGGAGGAAATTGAGGATCAGAGAGCTACCCCACACTGAATCACCTGCAGGAGTAAATGTCATCTTTGTGACCTAAATCTACATTCACCATGAGGGGCAGTGGGACTGAGATTTCTTGAGGGCAGAGATTGTTTTTGTAGCTCTAGCAGCTAGTACCATTCTAGGCACATAGTAGGCACTTTAAAGTGTGTGGTGAATTGACTGAGCTTAGATATTTTTGGTAATGAACAGTTGCACTGAGTTGGATGTCAATATCTTATCTGTAGCAAAAATGAGGACAATTGCCAATCAGCCAGCTCCTTGGAGCCATCAATGACTTGGCCTCTATTGACCACCTACGTTTTTTATTGCTGCTGTCTGCCCCTCTAACACAGTTGCCACACTGGTCACCAGCCCAGTGACTTCTGACGAGGAGAACAAATGGCTGATGGGCAATACTTCACTTTGGAATCATCATTCTTATGAAATGGCATACCCTCACTCAAATATGAAGTGCAAGGGAAAGCTCCCTAGAAAGTGAGGTAGGAAACTTACTTTCAAGAGAGTAGAATATAAGCTCCCTGAGGGCAGGGGCTACTATGGTTTGGGCTTTATATGCAGCACACCTTACACATTTTCTTTCCTTTTTTGGACCTGTCTAGTGATTTCACTGGAGTTAGAAACTCTCTCCTCCAACACTGATAGACACCTGCTCTTAGACTTAATTTCAGAGCTGTTTGGAAGCACTGAGAGATTGAGAGATTGCCTGGGGTCACACAGCCAGCAAGGATGGGTTAGAGGTGTTACTTGGACCCAAACCTTTTTGGCTCTCTAGGGACTGTACTACAGCTACCAGACACTTTTTAGACACTTAATAAATGTTTAAATGCTAGTTGAATTGAATTGAGCATGGGTTCCAATCCCACCTCATCCACTATCCAGCTCTGTGGTACTGGGCAAGTCATTAACTCTCCACAGAAGTCAGTTTCCTCAGGTGTAAAACAAGTTGGCTGGATCAAAAGACCTCTGGGGACTTTGCCAACTCCAAAGTCCTTGACAGGGCTGATTCCAACATTTACTCCCACTATTGCTTCCGAACCTTGGACCCAACTCCCTTTCTCTTCAATTGCTTGGGTGGGAAGAGAAGTTTCCTTCTTCCCCTCCCTTGTTTGCTTTGGATACAAAGAATTTCAAGTTTCACAAAATGAAGTCATTTCATGTAGATCTCTGAGGGTCCAAGAGAATTCTGCAAGACTTCAGCATGTCCCAAAGTAACTCCAATGGGCATCTTAGTGAACATTAATGGGGTGGGTGGAGGGTGGAAATGGTGTTTACTGCATGGGCAAGATTTGCCAGAGAAGTGGGGCTGGGCATGACTTTTCCTTAAATGTCAAGGAGGCTCTGAATGGAGAGAGGTTCTGGTTCCTAGGCTTTATCAAAGAAAGCTTTATTTAGCACATTGATCAAGCTATCTGAGGGATCCAGATTGGGGACATCTGAGGCTTTGTTTCTTCTCTAAAATGGGCAGCTTCTTAACACAATGACCCCATCAGACACCCACCTCTTTCTTTTAGGTCACTTTGCGAGAACCCCAACATTCTCTCCTCTCAGCCTCTCCCCTAATGTCTCCCTGCCATCTCCCAACCTGAAATGAGACCATGCGTGGTCTCACTGAGTGTTCCTTATGGTTTAATAACATTGTGTGATTGGGCTCCCAGGGATTTAAACAGTTTCCCATGTTTAACGGTTATTCATGGAAAGGTCCCCCCTATAATAGTATTTTAGCACCATGAACCTGTCGAAATCAACCTGCCCAATTACCCCAAACTACATTAATAACACCGGATATTACACTAATTGTGTCCAGTTTCTATGCAGACGAGGCCCCATGGGGCTAATTTTGCGTCCTCAGGGGCAAGCAACTCAACCATCAAACCGATTTCACCAGGAATCCCTCCTCATTACACAAGTCCGGGCTGTCAAACTTTTTTTTTTAAAGGTTAATGGGCCAATCAGTCATCAATTATTTCTGGGGGAACCTGGCAGGCAAAGGGTTAAGGTGCTAAAAAGCAGCTGCAGGGCTGCCATCCATTTGGAAGTTGTTATCAACAGGAGCCATCTGAGGAGGAGGAGGCTTTTGGGGGAGTTGGCTGGAGGTAGGGGGGAGATGGAGGCAGCCAGAGATGCCGGTGTACAAGAGGACAGACTCTGAGCTTCCGCAAAGACTGCTGGGGGCTATCTGCCGCCACATTGGATCAAGCCATGTTCTTTGTGCAGGACACGTTCATACAATGAGCCTGCACTCCATACCCCACAGGGTAGACCCGACTTTTGCCCTGGGTCTTTATTTCTGTTTAAGTAAGTGTAGGAAGGTTGGGGAGGCTGGAATCACAGACTTAGAGCAGAAGGGGCCCTCGGGAGTATTAAGAACAACACTTCTTTTTCAGACCAGGAAGCCAGTCCTGGAATCTGAGGGAAAGTAACAAAGAGAGCTAGGTCTTCATCTCTGAGAACCAAGCCCGTGAGATGGCCAAACTCATGTTCCAAAGCAGGAGCTTCTGTGGTTCCCCATGGCTTTGAGGGTCCAACCCAAACACCCACTGGGTGTCCAAAGGCCTTCCCTCACCGTCTGGTTCCAGCCTCCCTCCCTCACTTTCTGACATGTTGCTTCCCCTCAGTCTTGGTTCCAACCTGAAGACCCGCGACTGATGGATGGCATGAGGTTCTAGTCAATCTCCATCTGCCTGGGCATGGGGGACACTCACTGGGGATTCCACAGGATACAACAGGCTTGGGGCAGAAGTATTATTATCCCCATTTTACAGATGAGGACACAGAGGTGCAGAGAGTCTCCGTGGCTAGCTAAATCAGAGAGCTACCTAATGGGATTTGAATTCAGGACCCTCACAGGGCCAAGTTCATCATTCTTTTTATTGTGAGGCACATGAGGTCTCATAGCATGCTGCCCTCCTGGCCTGTTTACTCATCTGCATAATGAAAGATTTGGGATCTCTTCTACTTCAGACTTTTTCTAAGTCCACAGGACCAGCTTGTGAGATAAGCCGCCTCATTTTACAGCAGGGGAAATGGAGGCCCAGAGAGGGGAAGTGCTTTTCCCAGGGTGACACAGCCAGTCAGGGATGCAGAAAGGATGAGAGCCCACCAGGGATGAAGAAACAAATGCAGAGAGGGTGGAAGACTTGTCCAGGGTCACATAGCCAGAACCCAAGCCCTGCGTTGTCTCCAAGTGTGGGATTTTTCCCTGGGCTTCATACCCATGTCATAGGATCACAGACAGAATTCCAAAGGCCCTCAGAGCCCACCCAGTTCAGCCCCTCCATTTTACAGACGAGGAGACTGAAGAAAGAAACCATTGAGGTTACGGGACTCATCCAAAGTCACTGAGGCAGGAAGGGTCCCAGGTGGGATTTGAATGCAGGTCCTCTGCCCCCAGGGTCCATGTTCCTTCTACTGTGCCATGACGCCTCTTACTCATCTTGCTTGTTGGTCAGTCACTCTCCTCTGTGTCTGATTCTTTGTGACCCCATTTGGGCTTTGCCACTTTCTCCTCTAGCTCATCTGACAAATGAGGAGACCGAGGCAGACAGGGGAAGTAACTTGCCCACGATCACTCAGCCAGGAAGTGTCTGAGGCTGGATTCAGATTCATGAAGGTGAGTCTTCCTGATTGAACGCCCAGAGCTCTATCCATTGTGTTACGTTATCCCTGATATTCCTCACTAATTCTCATAAAACTTGGTGCCAGAAAGAGACCGTCTTGTCAATCCATCAACAAGTCGGTCGGCCAGCCGAGCAGGGTTTATCTAGCAGTTTATCCTCTGCTCCAGGCCCTGGCCTAGGCACTGGGGTGGGGTAGAGAGATAAAGCAAGGGGAACGATATTCCCTAGGGACTATAGAGCTTGGCATACAAATTTGGCCAACATGCATTAAGTGCCTACTGCATAGGAAACATAGTTCTGGTTCCAGGGCAAATGCTGAAGCCTGCGTTCAAACCGAGAGGCTCCATGAGCTTAAACTCTAAGTCACCTTCACAGTACCCAAGTGCCAGAGGGCGGGCTGAGATGGGGGTGGGGGTGAGGTGAGGTGGGGGGCGGGCCTGGGTAGGAGACCAAACAACTAGAGGTTTCTATTTTCCCCATCAGGAGGGTGTCCCGTCTGGAAGGCCCATTTTGAGGAGCTCCTTCTATTAATCTTGGCATTGAGCACAGCAGGGGGCCGCGCCTTTCTTAAATTAAGGAAAGCGTCCAAAGCAAACCCTTGAGAAAGTCATTACTGCTTCCAAAATTGAAAACATCTCCAGGAGGCAGGAGGAAAACAGGCGAATGCCTTTGCTGAGGATGGGTGTGTGTCCTCGACCTCCCCCATGAAGCCAAGACTGTGCTGGAGCCAGCTGAAGGGATTAGACCCTCCCTCCGCTGTGAAAACACCCACTACTGGATCTGTTCTAATTTGTTTAGGTACAAGAGAGCCAGAGGTAGCATTACCATTTGTCAGTCAGGGTAATTTATCTTCATAAATTTCACAATCAGTATGTTTATTAGCCATCCCAATTACGGAAATATATTTGTGCCATGTCCCACTGGGCAAGGCTATGCTAATACCCCTCACCCTTCTAAAACCACCGGGCAAATCTAATTAGTCTGGAAATCCAGGAGAATGGGGATCAACAGGCCCCTGGCCCTCAGGTGTCTGGGGCCCAAGGAGGCCCCCAGTGAGAAAGGTCAGTCTGCGTCCCCTGGGCATAATGTGACATCCTGGGCTTGGCTCCCAGACAGGGGACTCCTTTCTTTTTATCTTGTTCACCAAGATTTTCATGGCATCATAGAGCTAGGAGGAGCTTTAGTCACGTTACAGATGAGGAAACCAAGGCTGGAGACCAGGACGTGACATCCAAAATCACATGGGCAGTGAGTGGCAGAGCTGGGATTGAACCTGGGTCCACCTAACGGCTTCTCTGATGCAAATGTGGAAAATGTTTCACTTACTTTGACACTTTCCAGAGGCAGTGATAATCTAGAGATCACTAGACTTGGAGTCAGGAAGACCTCAGTTTAAGTCCTACCTTAGATACTTACTGGCTATGTGACCTGGACAAGTCACTTCATCCTGCCTGCCTCAGTTTCCTTAACTATAAAATGGGGATAATAATAGCTTCTGCTTGCCAGGGTTGTTAGGATGAAATGGCATAGTATTACTAACAACAACAATACCAACTCCTCCTCCTCCTCCTCTTCCTCCTTCTCCTATTCCAACTACTGCTACTACCACCACTACTACTACTGATACTACCACCACCACTACTACCACTACTACTACTGCTACTACCAAATGCTACTACTACTACCACCAGCACTGAAGGTCAGCAGCACCTTCTCTGTAACCCATTAAGTCCTAGACCTCCCTGGAGGAACGAGGTAGGAAGTGACTTTCCCAGGGTCACACAACCCAGCTGGGATGTTTCAGAGGCTGGACTCTCCTGTACGACATATTGCTTCTCACACAGACTAAATATGTGAGGGAGCCCAAGTCACTTTGGGGTTCCCATGCATGTTAAATGGGCTTCCTCTATTTACAGACAGGAGGCTGCTGAGCCACTGGGGGGAGCACTTCCTAAACCGCTGGTGAGCCAAGGGCATTTGTAGATGTCGTTTTCGGTCTGTAGGGTTGAGCCGGCTGGAGCCTGGGAGGAGCTCAGAGGACATCTGCTTGAATGTTTATTTGGACTGTGGAATAAATGCAAATGGAAGCCATGTTTTCTAAAAAGGGCTCAGAAAAAAGAGTCGAGGGAAAGGAGGTTTTCTGCTTCAATTCCTATTCATCCCTCAAAGTTAACATTTCTCATTTCATTGTTCCTTAGCCAATGTGTAAAATAGTTACCAGGGCATCTGTGTTCCCTCTCCACAAATTTTACATGTTGGGAAACTGAGGCCCAGGGTGGTTACATGTTTTGACCAAAGTCACAAAGGCAGAGGGGGAACAGCTTCACATACATGGAAAATGAAGGAGGAAGGGGACAGGCAGAACTGATTGCTTAAAAGCATTCATAAAGCCAATTTAAGTAAAAATGAAGGGGGCAACTGAGGCAGGTTTCCTCTGCTTCCTGGCTCAATCCTCAATTTACCTGGTCTACTCTGACCAGCATGCTCATTGCCCCCCTCCCCTGCTCCCTTTGGCTCTGTGCGCCTCCCCCGCCCCAATCCCAGAGGTGAACTTCGTCTTGTCTTTGCCTCAGAACGTTTCCTGTCTGCTGCTGGGAACATCTCAGGTCTGTCAGACTGCGCTTTCGAGCTTAGGCTGGGTCAGAATCACAACCTTGGGAGGGGGAGACTCCCCTAGAAAGGGAAGGGGTCCATTCATTGCTCTGATTTTATCAGTGATCACGGCTAACATTTACATAGCACTTTGAGATTTGCAAAACTTTACACAGATCACATTACTCGATTTGATTCTCCCAATAACCAACCTGAAAGACTGGGTACTACTTTGAAGGGGAGGCCCTCTCTTGCATGCTACATTTATTGCAGTATTGACTACAAACCCAAACTGCCCATAACAACTGAATCCTTACCAAACCAATGTCATTAACACCAAGGTTATGCAACAATTTATTTTTTTAGCGAAATGCTGCAGATTTGGAAAAAAAGGGAGAGGGGGTGAAAAGATACAGAGCTAAGACTTTTCAGCTTAGTTTTCAGAGTAAGTCCTTCCCTAGGGCATGTTTGGACCCTGGCTAAAGTATAAGAATTAAAAAACCAACCTACTTTCCAAATGTGTATGTAGGTTTAACATGAAAAAAAGTTATCTCTATTACACGTTTGTAGTCACAGCATTTTAGAGCTAGAAAGGGCTCGAGTGATCACCTTATTCAGTTTTATCCTTCTATTTTAGTGAGAGGAAACTATGGTTTGGTAAGTTTAAGTACTATGTCCCACAATGGCAGAGATAATTGAAGTTAAGATTGCATTCCTTTTCTGCTAGTGTAGAGTTCTATATACATAATGGCTGCTCAGTCCTTAGTCTTAGCCAACATCCAAATCCCTATCCATGTATTCATCTACCCATCCGCCAAACCATGCACGTACCCATCTAACCATATCCATCCATCATGCATGCACTATCCATCCATCCATCCATCCATCCATCCATCCATCCACCCATCTATCCATATGCATCTACCCATCCACGTACCATCCATCCACCCATCCACTCAGGTTTCATTGAGCATCTCTCCTATGCAAGTCACTGAAGTGGATGCCAAAGGCACTAAAAAGATCACACCTCGGTAGGGAGGAGAGGGAAGGTACCTAAGTACAAGGCAGAGTGAGATCTGTACAAACAGAGCACATGAGAGCCCAGAGGAGAGAGGAGAAGGGAGGAGGGAGGAGATGGCCTCTTCTTCACATACTCACCACTCATTCCATTTTCCCTGTTTTCCTAAAACCAAAATGGACTAACTGAATCTATCCTTGCAGGGTCAGATCCCACTTTGGCTCCCATAAATGCCTAATTCTATATCATTAAATGGAGACTTGACAGAATAAAGCTCAATAATAACTTTTTGAGTCCAAATAGATGAGGTCTCTGATAAAATATTACTTTAGGCATGTATTACATTAGGCATTACATTAGATTTGGTGATGGGTTGTTTGGTTTTGCTAAGATGCTTTTTTCTTCTATTTTATTCTTTTGAGACAATGAATGGCTTTGGGGGAGGGGAGGAAGGGAACATATTTGGAAATGAAGGTGATGAAAAACAAACGACGTTCATAAAAACGCAAAAAAAAAAAAAGAGTTACATTAGGAAATTTGAGAGATGGTTCTCATTTGGAGCAGCATATTATAATTGTCCAAGATTCACCTATATGAGCTTCATTTGAAGGAGTTGGGATGGTTTAACTTGGGAAAAGAGAAGACTGAGGGGGGACATGAGAGCTTCCCATCAAATATGTGGAGGGATCTTCTATGGAAGGGGGATTATCCTTGTACTTCTTGGGCAAAGGAATTATGGGTGGAGGGTTCAGTGAAGCAAAGTCACGCTTCAAAGTCAGGAAAACAATTCCCAACCACTGGAACTATGAATGAGTTGCCTTGGGAAGTAGCGGGCTGCCCCTCACTGCAGATCTCCAAGAAATGGCTAGATGTGAAGATGTGGGAAGACTATAGATTTTAAATCGAAGGAAAGTGACAATGACATTCTGCTCATAATACTTTTTCCATTAATTCAGTGATGCATATGACCAAAAAAAGCTCAGAAGTCTTCCTAATTATTCACAGTTTGAACCCCAATTCACATCAAAGAAATGGAAATCGAATGAAAAGTAAGACTGAAAAAATCACAGACTTGTTCCAAGACTGAGCTTGAAGGAAGAGAGGCTGCTGGTTAATCATAGGAGAGGTTATCTTCTCCCGCACTGTTGACAAAAAATGGTCCCATTACTGTCTTTTGTAGCTGGGAACTGACAACTGAGGAGTACCTCATTTCTAATGTCATCCATTATCTCTGATTTGAGAGAGAAGCTCAAATGCCCTTCCGCTCAGATGTTCCTTCCCCGCCCCCCTCAGCACATCTCTGTGTTCTGCAAAAGACCCCATTTACCTGATTAGTTAAGGTTGAGGGACTCTCATTTCTGCTTGGAATCGCAATGCTTAGAGATATGGAGTCACATGTTTTTATCTGCTTGGCTACAACCCGAGTCTCCACGACCGTGTCCAGAAAGCATGCCTCATATTTAAAAGGCAATGCAAGGTTGTTAAAATTCAAGGATAATTGGCCCAAACCAGCATTCGATCACTCTATTTGGACTTCTGTATTCCTGTCTACACCTAGAATCAACTGCTGTGATGCTCTATCTTCTCTTTAAGAGACGAGATCCTGGTTGGTACTTTGGTATCCCCGATTCAAATTTCCATCAACAAATATGTCTGCTATATGTGCGTGCACATGCACGCACACACATACACGTATTTTTGGGAAAAAAAGGGCTAGTGAGAAAACAGATAAGAGAAATGAGATTTCCCCCCCAAGTCTTCCCAAGGGCCACCTTTTTGCAATGGCAAGAGCTGATTCTGCTCTGTGATGCCAGCAGCCTAATGTTTAGAAAAATAGCGCTGAGCATGGGAGGTTTTTTTTCATCTCATCCTTCAAGGCTTTGAAAGAAGACGTAAAAGGGTCCCAAGCTCGGCCCTTCCTTCAGTTTTGCAGCGAGGATTGGAACGGGATTGTCCTCAGAAAACAGTCCTTTGATGAACTGCAGTGAAGAGGTACTTTTGATTCCCGGACCCATTTCATCTGGCGGTGATAGCGGCCTTACGCCCGCCAATACAGTAGTAATTGTGCAAGAGGAAAAAAAAGAAAGATGGTGATATAAATCACCAAAGGTTAATGATCAGGATGTGAACAGAGGGACTTGTTTACAGAAATAGCATGCAATTTAAAATTTACAAGAGATTTAATGCCACCACTTGGCAATTGCTAAAATCAACAGTCCAGAAAACAGTGACATTAAGAAAAATATTACAGTTCTAATCCTTCCCAAATAAGTCAATTAGTGTTAGGGCCTGCGCTCGCCATCACTTGACCCATATGGCTTGCACTTAAGTGAAAAAAAATTCCCCCCTATTATACCAAGATCAGTGGATTGTGACTTATTTTGCATTGCATTTTTCCCCCTGAATTCTGGCCCCTCTCGCAGGCTGTCAGAGCTGTAGGGGTGCTCCCTCCCCCTTTTGCCTGGCATCAGAATAATTCTGACCCTTGACATTTGTAATAATCAAAACAAAAGCCAGTTTATAATTGCGTTGTTTCAATGAAAGTGGGGGAAAAAAATCCAATCTGTTCTCCCAGCAGAGCCATGACGGGCCGTCTTCGGCCGACGGGAGTCGATTTGTGAACTTTGGCACCAGGCGACCTTTAGAAACACAGCACAACAATCTACAGAATTTACAAGCAAGACTTGCGCATGCAAATGGCCCGGCCCCAGCTCGCCTTCGGATTCGAGCGGCAAAGAGCATTATGGAGAGCGCTTTTCCCCCAACAAATTAAGAGTGTTTCTTAAATGTCACAGCACACTATTGTATTTGGCTACAGATCATTACGCCTGATCCGCACACTTTTAAAAACGGTAATAACTCGGGAAATATTACACTGAGTGCCCACATGTAGAAAGGCAAAGAAAAAAGAGGAGAAAATAGGTTTTTGAAGTAATTTAAACATCACCACTCGACGACTGGAGGGAAAGGTCAGAATTTAAGTAAGCTGAAACGAACATGAATGGGAAAAGAAAATGTACAAACAAAAAGATGCAAAGACCAGCAGCAGGACTGGGTAAACACAGGGCATGAGCATGCACTCTTTGGGCAAATCTGATTTCCAGGTCTGCGTGTGCAGAGGATGTGAGCATCGGAGGGGCTTCTGAGCAGGCCACAGCAGAGCCCTCCTGCAAGTCCATCCTGCATCGTTTGACCGACAAGGACCACAGGAAGGCAGGTGGGGGGATGTGATTTGCCCAAGGTCACACAGACAGCAAGTAGCAGAGATGGGATCTGAACCCAGGACAGAGAGGCAGAGACAGACAGTGGCAGAGAGGAAGATGGTGGGAGAGGCGTTAGTGTGTTACCTTCGGTGTTGGTGCTGCTGCTGCTGTATATATTTCGCAGGCTACCAACACGGTTTAGTTTCCATGCTTTGCGTTTGGCTGCATCCCGAGAGCAGAAAGGGAGAAGGAGGAGGAAAAGGAGAGAAAGAAGAGAGGAGAGGAGAGGAGAGGAGAGGAGAGGAGAGGAGAGGAGAGAGGAGAGGAGAGGAGAGAGAAAAGAAGAAAAGAGGAGAGGAGAGGAGAGAGGAGAGGAGAGGAGAGAAGAGGAGAGAGAAAAGAAGAGAAGAGGAGAGGAGGGGAGGGAAGAGGAGAAAGGGAAGAGAAAGAAATAAAGGAAAAGAAAAAAATGAAAAGGAAAAAAAAAGAAACGTCAAAGTAGCAGGTGAGGCATAACACAAGGCTACTCCTACTTCATGTGCAACACCCACGTGTCTAAGCTGGGCTCTGATTATGGCAGAGAAGACCCCCTCCACCCCTTCTCACTTCCAGTCTGGATAAAACGTGGACCCTAGAAATAAAGATGGTGAGCTGAGGAGAAGGGATTCCAACCTCAGTCCACACAGTTGGCCTGCCCTCATTTGTCACAAACAACTGGTGTACCAACCCAAGCAGTCACTGGAGACAAAGCCTCCGAGGAATGCTGCTATCCCCACGTTGGCATCACCTCGCACATCACTGACATTTGTCCATTTCCCCTCAACCAAGGGTAGCGAGAGAGTTTGCAGTCATCCAGAGGGTCCCAAGAGAAGCTCAGGATGAATATCCCAGTGGATGAGGGCTCCTACCTCTCCTCAGCTATTCCCCTACACTATTTTCCCCCAGGTGAGGCCCCTGGGAAAGCATGGATCCCCATCTGGAAGGCAAATATCTGCCCCCTAGTTTCTAAGAGAAACTCTAGCATCATTTGCTGAAGAATCTTCCAAAGTCCCTTCTCCTCCCTGTCCCTGGATGCCCAGAAAACCCTGGTAGGATTCAGTGTGAACCTTCTCTTGGAGTTTCTGCTCCAGGGGCAGACCAGGCTTTTATTATTAACAGCAAACAATGACCAGCATTTACGTCTGTAGATCTCTCCACCCCAGCAAGCTCCTTGGAGCCACACAACAGCCCCGGGAGGAGTTAACTAACACAGGCGCCATTTTGAAGGTGAGGAAGATAAGGTGGCACTCTCTGGTTACCCAACAAATAAATGTTATGGGGCAGGATTAGAACACAAGGCTTCCTGACTTCAAAACCTATTAATCAATGAGCATGAATGAAACACCTCTTCTGTGCCATGTACTGTGCAAAGACCATAATGGGACAGCCAGTCCCTGCCCTTGAGGAGCTTCCATTCTATCTGGTGAGACAATATGGACACTTATTAAGCATACACAAAACTGTTCCAAGATAAGTATTATCTCACTTGGCTTAGCTCAGTGCCTGGCACATAGTAGGTGCTGAGGAAATGCTTGTTTCCTTCCGCCACCCCCTAAATACATGGCCAATGTTTTGGAGAGGAGGGGAAAGCAGTAGCAGCTGGTGGGGGAATAGGAGAACGGGGGTCAGCCAAGACTTCTCTCCACTAAGGCAGAACTGCCTCTCTTTGATGTATCTCTAGCTTACTCTTAGGGGAGAGTGGTCATCCCAGAGAAAGGACACCAAGTTAATGATAAGGGACAGCAAAGTGTTATTTTTAACTCAAGGGCCCAGCACCAACCTATGGATGCCTCTGGTCTTGACCCAAAGGGAAAGTGTTGGGGTTAAGGCAGCCCTGGAATGATAATTATCCCTGACATCATTTTCTAATTGCATACATATTTGCATCACTTGGTCTATCCTTCCCCCCCCCCCATTCCCTCTAACACTGGTGGTGAAGACAACTTTCAGGATTTGTTTCATTTTCATCTTCAGATGAAAATGCTTGGGGTTCTGGGAGCAGAGGTTTCAGGCCTAAAGGAAAGACTGTCACAAACGACTTGTAAGGATTCCATGGTGCGAGCTGCTGGAGGCAGGGCAGACCCACGCACACCCACCGACTCTGGTCATCTCAAGACACACCATCTTCTAATAACGAGGGGACCTAGAGCCCGCTCCCTGCTCAGAGAGGGGAAGGTCAATGAGCACATTCATGGATGAGGGTTCTGTTTACACTATCATGAAAAAGGAAAATATCTGTTTGTCTCATTCATTTAAAGTCCTTAGCAGCCATAAGTCAACTAAGATGTCTTTGAAACTCCCTAGCGAGCATCCACCCTCCATCACATAGCAGGGAGCCAGGCTGGGCCAAGTCTTTCATGTGATGGCACAGTTGCCAAGGCGCCCACCTTTACAAATGGTTATTCTCAACAGAGACCAAGGCAGACCTGGTTTGGGAAGGTGCCCGCAGTCTATGCTAGGCATGTGTTCTGTCCAGTACTCAGCAGGGTTGGAGATCCAGGTACAAAGACAGGACAGCCTCAACATGACAACTGTGGCTTCTGTCTGTGGGGGCTCCTACCTCTGAACCCTCAGAGCCAACCTCACCTGATACAGGCTTGGGGCCAGGCCTCCACTAAGATCTACCTTCAGCAGGTAAACATGACATATTTTTATCTATAATCATTTGATTCAGTATAGCAAGCATTTATAAACACTTTCTATGGCAGGCACTATGCTAAATGTTAGCAATACAAATACAAGAGACAAAAACAGGGACGTAGAGGGTGGGAGTGAGGAAAGGAAAAACAACATGTTTACAGAATAATTTCTGGCGGCAGAGGCGCGGTTGCTGGTATGGGGAACTCTGTGCCAATGGGGGTTTGACGGCAAGGATCAGGAGGGGCCTGGTGTAGAATAGGTCCCCAAAAGCAACATATTCAGGAAACCTACAAAAAGTGTGTATTTAAAAACTTCCAGGACCCCTGACTTTATTCACAGACTATGTCCACTGCCAACACGGACAGCAACCTCTCCCTGCCTTAGAAGACAGGCTTCAGGAAGGATTATGCCTAAAACAAAAAACAAAAAGAAAGCTCTTTCCATCACTGAGTGGTTGACCTTCGAGGATAAGCCTGTCCAGTCATGGCTGGATCTGTTCTTGGACGCTGAACCATCTCCAGGCTTGTCACTGAGGCCTGTTGGGATTTGGGTACTGTTGATGTAGACGAAGGTCCCCTCTGTGTCGTCATGATACATCAGAGAAGGACTTTGGATCTAGGGTCTTTCCTGATCTCCCCCCAGCCCCAGATGCTAACCTCAGCCTCCAATTACCTCAAATCTTGTAGATACTTAATTCTCTCTCACACACACACACACACACACACACACACACACACACACACACACACATATACACACGCACGCACACGCACACACACACATGCTCTGACATTACTCATATTCATTTTCTGGGCACAGGTTGCTTGTCCCAAAGGACTGTGAGAGTGGGGCCCTTGTCATTTCTGCCTTGGTACCCTCAGAACCCAGCCCAACACCTGGCCTACAGCAGAAGCACAATGCCTGCTTATTGACAGACAGAAATGGAAATACTCAACAGATGCAAGACAGTGAAGGAAATACCTGCCTCCCGCCATCGATCGGAATGCCCCGCTTCCCACGACTGTTTCAGCTTTGCTCTACACTCCCTCTGGCACAGCTGTAGCAGCATCTACCATCGTTGGTGAAGAAGTCCCAACCCCCGCCCCCCAACCCCCTTGCAGAGAACCTGGTCAAGAATTTCTCCAGACTTACATAGGCCAGCTGGTCCTTAGACATAAGAGGCCTCCTGTCATTGAACTACTCCAAACCTTTCCAGTTTGGGAGAATTCACCAGATGCTGGGAGATACCACGAGGAGCCACAGGGAGGGATGGGGTGGGGCTGTGGGGGTTTAGATGGCTAGGGAGCGTGAAATCTTTCTGAACTTGGCGCTCCGCACGTCTTAGTTTACCTACCACAGAATGACCAAGAATGACCCTCTCTCGCAGAGCGACACGCGCTGTTCCTATCACACGCAGTGTTATGCTTCCCATCCCCTCCCCTCCCTAGCATCCCTTCCACACCGCCCACATATACCACAGAGAGCAGAGGTACACATTTGATCAAAGGGCTGCCTGAGGTGGCTCCCGCAGCTTCCGGTTTTGAAGGTTTTAATCAGTGGAAGGATTTCCTTATTTACTGACTGGACTAGGCATGTATGCCAGCCAGGAGAACCATCAGTAGGCATCCCACATTAAAAATAAAGAGGGCCGCAAACCAACATTTAATTATAAGTGAAAATCTGCCATCAACCGTGTCTCTGGTATCGAGTCACACAACAAATTGATTTTTAGATGTGTTCCAGTATGAATTCCCTGCCGCTGCAGAATGAACTCCTCCACTAGACACAGACTGTGAGCGCCTTCAGAGTAAAGACCACGACCTTGCCTTTCTCTGTACACCCAGTACTAGGCACAGTGCCTGGCACACAGTAGATGCTTAAGAAATGCTTCTTGATAGACTGACTCTCGGGGTGGGATCCAGTGTTTCCTTCAGCCATGCCGCACAGAATAAGTGACTGCCCCCTGAGATGAGAGATGGCTTTCCTGAGCTACGGATATGCTCAATTATAATATTCAAGGTTCCTTGTTTTCCTGAACACCTAAGCATTCCAGAAAGTCCCCACACCCCAAGCGGCTCCATTAGGTGGCTTCCAACTTTCCTTTTCCCTGAAGCATTTACATATAAATAGGCCAAGTCCAGGATGAGCCCCCTCTGAAAGGGAAGGACCTCCAGCATACACTTAGAAGCATCCCCCACCCTTGTCTGATGTCTTTCATTTTTCAGACTTCCCTCTCCCATTACAGTATGGATGGAGAAGGAGAAAGTGAACATGGAGCCTGCTTTTCTATTAAGCTATTGATGAAATAATCAATTTTAATGTGCATGGTGCCAGGCTTTTTTCTTCCTTTTAAACAAATGGACTTTTCCGGCCTGATATTGAGGTCCTGCTACGAGCATCTGTCTCCCATAGCATCGATTGCTCCAAGTCCTCTCCTTTGGGGGCACCTCTCCAAGAAAACACAATTTGATGACGATCAGCAGAATTTCAGGGGACACCAAAGAGAGCTGCTGGGACCCTGGCAGCCAGGGTGCTCCCGCTGTTCCTAATGAGGCCCATGCCAGCTGCCTCTTCAATGGTGCCTGCTCTTCACAGACCATAAGGAAGACTAATCTTCCTTATTTGTGCGGCTCTGGTTAGAGGTGAAATTGGCCCATTACGCTTTAGTCAGATTCTCTGACTCAAGAGGATGATGATGGAAACCTGATATGAAACACCTTCAACTCTTCCCAGTGGGGGAAAATATTCTGATGAAAAGAAAAAAGTTTCCATTGCTGAAAAGTTCTTTCAAAAAGAGCCCAATATATTTTGATGTCATGATAAATATACACCATAAAAACTCAACTTTAAAAAAAATAACAGGCCTTTAACTATTACCAATATGAATGTGAAAGGGTAATATGTGAAATTCACCATGGTTCCTTTTTGCTGGGTTACCGCATTCTGTTTTCCTTAATCTAGTCACTGCAATTAATAAATTTTCATGATACCTGTTTAAAGCTTTTTAGGGCAAGTGATTTTTTTAGTGCCACGAGACACACACACACACACACACACACACACACACACACACACACAAAATACAATTTTAGATCTGGTATAGACTAATTAACCGGCCAGAATTTAGATAGTTGAGATTAAATTCTTATTGCTTTGGTCTGCAAATTAATTGGTGCATTCTGAATCCCAATCTGGGTGGGCCCAATAAGTCATTATCTGTGGCTAGCTAATCCCAAATCACCTTGTGCTACCAACAATTTGTATAATGGTGCCATAACATAGGCCAACACTGCATAGCTCATCAACCACTTTTTTGTTGTTGATCCAATGGGAAATTTTTGCATCTTATAAATAGATTGTAATGCAAGAAATATCAAAGGGGAAATGGTTAAGCCTTTTAAAAATTAAATATTTCACCTCCCCTCTTCCATCACTATTGGCCATATTTCTTTAAAAAAAAAAAGGAAAGCATTAATTAAAAGATTCTTCTAATTAAAAAACATGGAGTGGAGGAAGGGGCACACCATGAATCCAACATAAAGGCAGCTGAATAAGTTTGCAAATGGGTTTTTTTTTGAGGGGTGATGGGGTGAACAGGGTTAATGTGAACAAGATAAAGGCACCCAATGACCTTTTTCCTTTTTAGGGGGAGAAGAAAGGATGGGAAGCATTAATAAAGAGGCCACAGTGTATGTAATTTCTGCTATGGGGCCTAACAAGATTTTTGTAGTCTTTTAAATCCCATGGTAAAGAAAGTGCTATTTTGGGGCAACATCTGGATTTGGGTAGTAAACTAACTCCCCTTCAGACAATTTACCTTGTGTGCCCTGGCTGAAAACTTGATGCTACTTTGGGCCTCCCTCTCCCTAAGGCAATCTGCTTCTGCCCCCACTATACATAGCTATTGTGTGCCACAGCGAGGGCTCAGCAGGAAGGGGACCCTGTTGGGGGGGGGTCTGTCCTAGCTGGGTCTGAAAGCCTCCTGGGCCAAGTCCTGTCCATCTTGGATCATAATCTCCATGGAAAAAAAACATGGCTATGGATGTTAATTTTTGGAGAAGTTTCTTTCTTTTTTTTTTTTCCCACACACTTGGCCTTTCTGTAAGATTACTGCAGCTGGACGACCAAACAATGCGTGTTGTAACGCCTCCTAATTATTAACAGACAGCCAACATCATTTCAAAGAGAGTAGAAGGGGAGAATGTACAAATAACCGCCTTGTGCTAAGTCTGGGTTACTGGGAATCATTTAAAGTTAATGACTCCCAATTATTGGACATCACCTTGTTTTTGCAGGCTCTCCCTCAACATCTGTGTCCATACCATCAGACAGAACTTTCCAATTGGGTTTTTAAGCAGGAATTTTAGATACCTTGCTTTTACAGGTCCTAGCTCATTTTTATTTTTATTTCCTAATATGAATCTTCATCGCTGAACCTCATCTTTGGAAAGCATATTTCCACCTTTAGAATCTGCAAACCAGGGCCTGGGAAGTACATGAAAAATATCCATCAGCCCATTGGAGTGTTCCAAAAACCAAGGCTTCATCCTAAAATCGGCTTCCATCATCACACCCTGAAACTACAGACTTATTAACGTCACCTCTGCTCTCCATCTGACAGAGCTCTTTGTCGATTAGACAAATAGGCCTCAGATAGCTGATTAAAAAATGATGCAGCCATTCGGTTGTGTGTCCAAGGCTTGTCAGCCATGTTGGATGTTAAAGTGTGCATGAATTACATCCCTGGAGTGTGCTGAACAGTGCTGATTAAATGAGGCCCGCCACGGCCCTCAGCATCAATTATCAGAAATAATAGGATCTTTTCACCTACGCAGGAAGAAGGGGGCTGGGCTGAAGACAGCATGCCACTCATCCCTAAGAACGGCTCATCTTTGGCACAAAATAAATAACCTTGTCCATTCATATGAGGGAGTTTCAACTTGTGCCTCAAAAAAAAAAAGTCAAATGATAACCTTGTCAGATAATACACCGACAGTCCACATCAGACTTGCCTTTAAAAAAAAGAAGGGGGGAAATCTTTCTAAGTCTTCCGTACAATGGCAGGTTTGCAGAGAGGCAAGTCTGTGTTCCTCAGGTATTTCAGGATGACCCGCGCTCTGGGACCCTTTACCCAGAGATAATACTGAGGGCCCCTCGACGGGAGGGGATGGCTCCCACTGCTGTCGTGCACGCCGTGTAGACGTTCACTGGCTCTGAAGCGCCATGAGCTTTTGTTGGCAACGATGCCATTGTGGAGTTATAGCTTGGGGGCTCTCTCTTTTGTGTGGGCCATGGGACTGTGCCTGCGTTTGCTCCACGAGGTTGTGTCAGTGTTCTGTGTTCTCGGAGAATAGCGGGGGGATCATTTTTTCACAAGACGCAACCCCAAAGATTCTTACACTATGTGAACTCACTACTTCAACTGTGAAGGGGCTTGACATCACGGTCTTTTTCCTGTGGGATGCCATAGAGAGATGCAGTCATGTTGAAACATCCATTAAAAGGCCTTTGAAAGGATTAAAAAAAAAACCCGAGGCCAAGCAAATATAGGGCATGTGTTCAGAAAGCAAAAGCACTTCGTTGTATTAATTCCCAGTGGGACTAGTGTTTCGTTCATGTTATTCCATCAGCATCTTAGACCATTATCTTTTTAATTGAATTTTTGGTAATATTGCTGTTACTTCCCAACAGGTCATTCCCTCACAGTCCCCACCCTGTAACAAAGATGTACAAGCCAAATTGACACAGTGGCATGACAGTCATGTTTGACATTTTCTCATCCCACACCTAGAATCTACTACCTTTCTGTTGAAAGCAGGGGAAAATGTCTCACCACAGGCCTACTGAAGTCACTTCTAATCACTGCATTGGCTGGAGTACTTCAGTTACTCAATGTTGTTTTCATTTATATCCTATAATTGTAGTCACTGCATGAACCATTTTCTTGATTATTCTGCTATATTCCCAACCTCCTCTGGATATTTATATCGTATGTTTGTCACTTCTTAAAACGCAATGGTATTTCATTACATTTGTGTATCACAACTGGTTAATCTGTTCTCTGGTTGATATACACCCACTAAATTTCCATTTATTTTTGCAACCCCCTCCCCAATACTGCTACAAATATTTCTATAATTATGTCTTTCAATGCTAGTTTGTTTTTCAATATCTTTGAATGCTATTTACTCCACAATTATTGTGGTCATTGTGTAGGTTGCTTTCCTGGTTCTTCACTCTGTATAAGTTCATATATATCTTTCTAGGGTTCTCTGAATTCTGGATATTCACCATTTCTTACAATACAAGAAGATACCCCAACTATGCAGATCTGTGGTGCTCACCTGGCCAAGGAACTCGAAAGACAATGGGGCATAGAACAGAAGGTGGATTAGCTAAATAACTTTAATGATGCTATTTTAATTCAATTGCCAACAAGCCACCCCGGTTAATGTGACGGCAAATAAGGTTTCCATGATGGCAGCTTCAGCAGACCTCATAAATGAGATTCAAAAATTGCTTGGGGACCATCATGGTGGACTACTATAGGTAGACATAGGAAATACCATTAGCTTGGGACAACAAGGAACTTAGAAAATGAAGACAGAACTCCAGGGTATGCCACGAAACCTGGAATGCCAGTTGGGTGTGAGAGGTGACTTTTCTTTTCACCTGGACAACCTACTGAGGCGTAGATAAAAAGCTCAGCTCTATCCCTATAGTAAGTGAGTATTTTAATGGAACACCAAGCCTACTGCTAATATAATCAACAACATGGGATTAAAAGACACCCAAGCAGAAAGACATTTGTGTCAGATTTGAAATTCACTTTTCCCCCCCATATGGTGCAATTGGAGACAAATATGTGTCCATCTCTAGCTCTTTTCAGTGGGGGCCAGAGGAAAACAAATGGAATTCCTCCATGGGAAGGAGTCAGAGACCTAGCCAGCACCAGGCCTCTGTCTGTGGCAGGGTTCCTTGGCCTCTGCTCTGGGCTCCACTCTTAGCACATATAGAAAGGGAGAGAACAATTTCAAAAAACCTCGGAGGGTCACATACCTGAAGGTTATGGAGAATTCATTGGTGGTAAAGAAAAAAGGACACTAGAGAGGAAATAGCAAATGTGGGTCTTAAGCCTGGGCCTGAGTTCCATCCCTAACACAATGCATGATGCTGGAGGAGCCACTTTAATTCTTTGTGCCTCAGTTTCCTCCTCTGTAAAATGAGGTCTTGGTTTAGAATGATCTCTGATCTAGTTTGATAAAGTGATTTTAAATTCAATTTCCCCAAAGCCATCCTGGCTTAATCATCCTGACCTCTGATGCCTCTTTTGGATCCATAATTTGCTTTTTTCGTTAAATTCCCAGGAAAGGTCAGATCACAGGTGGCTTTCCACAACAGTCCATCTGGTCAAATGACTCATCATATTTGTAATCCATTAACCACGTTTCCTTTGTAAGTGACCATTTGGATCAAATAAGCTTTGTCAAAATGCATTATACTGCAATATCAATGTTTTGCATTTCCACGTGGCCAGTGGAAAGAGGGCAGAGCTTGGAGTGATAGGCCATGAATTCAGATCCACGCTTGGCCATCTGCCACTTGTGTGGAGCTTGGACAAGTCTTGTCACATCTATGGAGTGGGAGCAGATGACTTCTAATGTCCCTTTCAGCTCTAGAGCCAAAAGCCTATGAACGTCACTGGGCCTCGGTTTCCTCATTTGTAAAATAAGGGAATTGGACCAGATGGTTTCACATTCAGCTTCACACCTATGATTTTTTGACTTCCTCAAAGGTACAGGTAAGCACTGATGTCTTAATCAAAATGGTAAAAAATACCTGCACAAGAAAAAAAAAACAACAACCCCAAATGAATCCCCAATCAAGATCAAGTCAGGAGAATGCATGTGCTCATGCTTCTGACGGCCCATTTCGGCTTGTTTCTGGCCAAGCCTGGCTCTCCTATTGGCCTAAATACAGACAAGGCCAAATGTGCTGCCAGCATCCCCAACCCGTCTCCATCTTCCTGAGACAGAAATAAATGTTAATTGGAAACATTTTTCTTTCCCTTACTGCCCACCTCCCAGACCTCCCCCTCCCCAGTTTGTCATCTGCCTCAGCAGAAAATTACAGGTCTTTTACACGTAAAAAAATCTTTTTCAACAACCCTGAAAAAATTGTCTTTTAATAAAAGCTTCCAATTGTACTATCATATTTCAAAGGCAATGACCAGTTAAAGCAGCTAATCCAAGGTATAATTATTTAATGACTACTCCTCATGCTATCTAACAGGCCATAATTGCTTGGCTGTGATCACTGGACCACCAGCTTCAACACTGGAAAACAAGCCTCCTTAGTGAAGCATTTGATCTCCAGTCTCTGTAGGTTAGCTTCCACAACCGGGTGCAGGGGGAGCTGGGTAAATGAGACACTGTCAGCATCATCTGTCAATCATGCTTCCTTGACTTGTGACCATTTGAATCAGGAAAGATTTGCAAAGATATCTGTTATTATATGGCAGAAATTCTCTGCATGCCTCCAAGGCTCCCAGGGCCCCACAAGGAACTCAGCAGTCAGGTCTTTGTTACTGTGCAGTGTGCCCATAGTAGGTCCTTAGCAGAAGGTGGCAGAGACCTGCCATCCCATCCACTTCACGGACAGACAAAAACCAGGAAGTCATCTGCAAGACATTACTGCTTTTTCAAAATCAAGAAAGGAAACAATGATTGTCGCTAGAATAAACTTCAAACTTCTCTGTCTGTCTTTTAAAAGCCTCTTCTCCTGGCTCTAGCCACATCTCCAGGCTTATCACACATCACTCTCCATTCCCTTCATGTTCCAGTCCAAATGGCCTCCTTGCTGTATCTAGACCTGACATCTCACCTCCTTTGTGTCTTCAGTCAGGCCATTCCCCATGCCTCGAACACGCTCTCACCTTGCCTCCACCTCAGAGAATGCCTAGCTCCTTTCCAAGCTCAGATGGAGTGCTGCTTTCTACTAGAAACCCATTTGGACGTCGCCATTTGGGTAGAATCTCCCTTGTCCCATAAATTGTCTTCTGTATGGTTTGCATTCACCTGATGGTGTGCCATAGTCTTCCCCAAGCAAGGTTTGTGCTGTATCCACTGTGGGCAGTTTCTGGCACATAGCAGGTGCTATTGAATGCCTGGTGAGCGAATGAATTAAGGAAAACCCAACGAAGAGAAGAAAGGCAAGTTTTTGACTTCTCCCTGCCATCAGAGGCACCTTTCTTTCTGGCCAGGATGTATGATGTGATGGAGATTCTGCACCTTTCGATCACCACTGGGTCTGATTAAACAAGGTTACACTAACCTCGGAAGTTTCTTACCAGTTACCACCCCTCTGCATGACAACAAAATGATTACAAGTAAATTATTGTTTTCTTTTCTTTCTAAATGATTCAGATCTAATTGGCCACTTTGGTTGAGTTAAGGGAGAGTGGTCAGGAAGGGTTCTGAGTGTCTCAACACTAATGCGGCCCCTTTTATGACAAACGGAGCATTAGAAATGGGATTGCCACAGTCAAGGTTCATGGTCCATCTTTTGGGCTCCTGTGTCTTCTGTGGGACTGGCTTGGTATCAACTCTTTTTTTAACTTTCTAATATAAATTTATTTATTTTTAGTTTTCAATATTCACTTCCACAAGTTTTTGAGTTCCAAATTTCTCACCCCTCCCTCCACCCCAAGATGGCATGCATTCTGAATACCCCTTTCCCGGTCTGCCTTCTCTTCTATCTCTCCCCCCTCCCTGCTCTTATCCCATTCCCCTTCTATTTTCCTGTAGAGCAGGATAGACTTCTGTACCACCATTTCCTGTATTTCTTATTTCCCAATTGCATGTGAAAACATTTTTTAAAAACATGTGTTTTTAAAACTTTGAGTTCCAAATTTTCTCCCTTCCTCCCTCCCCACCCACCCTCACTGAAAAAGCAAGCAACTCAATATAGGTTGTACATGTGCAGTTATGCAAAACACTTCCTTAGTAGACATGCTGTGAAAAACTAACTCTATTTCCCTTAATCCTATCCTGCCCTCCCATCTATTCTATTCTTTCTTTTGACCCTGTCCCTCCTCAGAAGTATTTACTTCTGATTACCCCCTTTCCCAATCTGCCCTCCTCTCTATCACCCCCTGCTCTCTTGTCCCCTTCTCCCCCTATTTTCCTGTAGGGTAAGACAGATTTCCATACCCAATTGAATGTGTATGTTATTCCCTCCTTAAGCCAAATCCTATGAGAATAAGATTCACTCATTCCCTCTCACCTTCCCCTGTTTCCCCTCCACTGTGAGAGACTTTTCTTTTCTGTTTTTTTTTTGTGTGAGATAATTTACCCCATTCTACCTCTCCCTTTCTTCTCTGAGTATCATCCTCTCTCATCCCTTAATTTTATTTTCCAGATATGGCCCCTTAATCTTCAACTCACCCTGTGCCCTCTATCTATCTATCTATCTATATATACATACATATGATTTTTTTCCTTCAACTACCCTAATACTGACAAAGTTCTCATGAGTTACAAATATCATCTTTCCATGCAGGAATGTAAACAGTTCAATCTTAATAAGTCTCTTATGATTTCTCTTTCCTGTTTACCTCTTCATGTTCCACTGGAGTCCTGTATTTGAAAGTCAAATTTTCTGTTTAGCTCTGGTCTTTTCATCAGGAATGCTTGAAAGTCCTCTATTTCACTGAATGGCCATTTTTTCCCCTGAAGGATTATACTCAGTTTTGCTGGGTAGGTGATTCTTGGTTGCAATCCTATTGCCTTTGCCCTCCGGAATATTATATTCCATGCCCTGTGGTCCTTTAATGTAGAAGCTGCTAAATCTTGTGTTATCCTGATTGTGTTTCCACAGTCCTTGAATTGTTTCCTTCTGGCAGCTTGTAATATTTTCTCCTTGACCTGGGAACTCTGGAATTTGGCTACAATATTTCTAGGAGTTTTCCTTTGGGGATCTCTTTCAGGAGGAGATCTATGGATTCTTTCAATTTCTATTTTGCCCTCTGGTTCTAATATATCAGGGCAGTTTTCCTTGATAATTTCTTGAAAGATGATGTCTAGGCTCTTTTTTTGATCATGGCTTTCAGATAGTCCAATAATTTTTAAATTCTCTCTCCTGGATCTATTTTCCAGGTCAGTTGTTTTTCCAATGAGATATTTCACATTGTTTTCTAATTTTTCATTCTTTTGGATTTGTTTCACAGTGTCTTGATTTCTCATAAAGTCACTATCTTCCAATTGCTCTATTCTAATTTTTAAGGAAGTATTTTCTTCAGTAATCTTTTGGACTTCCTTTTCCATTTGGCCAATTTTCTTTTTAGGGCATTTTTCTCCTCATTGGCTTTTTGGACCTCTTTTGCCATTTGGGTTAGGCTGTTTTTTAAGGTGTTATTTTCTTCAGTATTTTTTTGGGTCTCCTTTAGCAAGTTGTTGACTTGTTTTTCATGATTTTCTTGCATCACTTTCATTTCTCTTCCCAGTTTTTCCTCTACTTCCCTTACTTGCTTCTCAAAATCTCTTTTGAGCTCTTCCAAGGCCTGGGACTGATTCATATTTTTCTTGGAGGCTTGGGATGTAGGACCTTTGATTTTGTTGTCTTCTTCTGGTTGTATATTTTGATCTTTTTCACCAAAGTAAGATAAGATAGTCTGACTCTTTTTGCGCTGCTTGCTCATGATCCCAGACAATTACTTGAGTTTTAAACTCTTTGCTAAGGTAAGAGTCTGCTTCCAATGTGGAGAGTGTACTGTCCCAAGCTTCTGGGGTTTGTGTAGCTGTTTTCAGAGATACTTGTAGGGACCTGTAAATTTTCAGTTCTTCCAAGGTGGTATGATAAGGGGCGAGGTGTTTACTCCTTTCCTGGCCTGTGACCACAAGTATTCCTTTCTGTCCCGTAACTGTGAGGAGGGGTTCCTCTCCACAGCCACTCCAAGCTCCACCATGCCAGCATTCCTCCTCACCCCAGCACTGCCGCCCAGAACTGTGACCCAGATCCACACATGGGCAAAGCAAGAGATTCCTGCCTCAGCACTGGCAAAGAGATCCCTGCAGTCCCTCTCTGATCAGCCACTGGATTCCCCCTCAGTCTGTGGGCCAGAAGCTCGGGAAGCAGCTGCCCCCCTTCCCAGGGCCATGCTCTTGGGGAATGGAGCTGAAACCCCACCTTCCTGTCTCAGCACCGACAGAAACAGAGTTTTCCCACTGACCTCCTAAGTTGTCTTTGGCATTCGTGGATTGAGGAGTCTGGAAACCTCCACAGCTGCCCATGATTCAGTCCTCTGAGGCCTGCTCCAGGTTTGCTGTGGCCTGCGTGCCCACGCTGCACTGCATTGCACTCCCAGCCCGGTGCGATACCTCTTTCTGATCAATCATCCAGGTTGTCTTGGGCTGGAAATTTGTTTCACTCTGTCTTTTTGTGTGTTCTGCCGCTTTAGAATTTGTTTAGAGCCATTTTTTATGAGTATTTGGAGGGGTTTGGGGGAGAGCTCAAGCTTTCACTCCGTTCTGCCCCCCCCCCCCGTATCAACTGTTAATCAATAGCAGGTTTTCTACTGAGGTGGAGATACAAACTTTCCAGAGGAGGAAGGTTCCTAGACATGAGCGGTACAGTGGGAAGCACATTGGCTCTGGGTGAAAACCATGGCTACCCTCACAATGTGTGTGACTTTGGCCAAGTCCCTGGTTTCTTTATCTGTAAAATGAGAAGGGTCAGATTTGAGATTCCTTTGAATTCTAGATCTGTGATCTGTGTGGCCTTGGAAAAGTCCCTTCCATCCTACGAGCCTCAGTTTCTTCATCTGTAAGATGAGGGAGGTGGGATTTGAGGGCCTCTGAGCTCCCTCAGAATTTGACACCTTGATTCTGTGTGGCCTTGTCTGAGTTCCTTTCTCCTGAGAGCCCCAGGCTCTTCATTTGATGGGGCTGGACACCTCTGATCCTTGGAACGTCCTCTCCTGGGCACTGACTCTCCTGGGACTCTTCTGTTTGTACCAGAAGAGAAATTCACATTCACTTGCAGCTTACTGCTCGGAGGATTATAGTGCCGGGGCTGGAAGGCACCTCTAAGGACATTGAGGCTATCTACTCCCCTATTCGACAGAGAAGAGAACTGAGTTACAGTGGGGGAACTTGCCCGAGGTTACAGAGGGAGAAAGTACAAGAGATGGGGTTTGAACCCAGTCCTTAGATGGTAGTGTTGCTGCCCTTTCCGCTGGACCAAAATCATACCTTACAGTTGTCCTATCTCACTAAGATCCTTACAGGAACCTCTATCACGTTGGCATGGTTCTCCCTCTGCTAGAGCAGATGGCAGACAGCCCACGCCTCAGGAAACGTCTCCTTGACAAACTGCAGTGGCCAAACACACTCCGTCCCCGGGCAGTGAGCCCTGCACTAAACACATTTTAACCTCGCCCAGGCTGGTCCTTGGACGTAGACCTGCACCCGTCTAAATGTGTGCCCCACTCTGACAGCCCAGGGTCACCTCCAACCAATCAACGAGCATTTACCAAGGACCTCATGGGTGCCAGAGGCTGAGAGTGTGCTAAGTGCCAGGGACACAGAGATGGGAGTAAAAACCCCTTGTCCCCTCGAGGGCGACCATTCTACCGGGAGCAGCAACATGCCAACAACCGAGTGTGGCCCCAGAGGAAGCCAGCACTGACTGGGGGACGTGATGTTTGTGTACAGTGGCTGGAGCACAGGCAGCGCTCAGCAAACATTTGTTCCTCGCCCTCTCCTTTAGCTCAACACTGGAATCACACTCTCTCTTCCTCCCTGTGGTGAGACCAGACAGTTAGCTCATGGTGGTTTCAAATGAGGGTCAATTAATCAAGAAGCATTTATTAAACACCTATCACATACACGTCCGCACCATATGTGAGTCCCTGCCCTCAAGAAGTGTACTGACTATGAGGAGGAGATAAGGAAATGAAGATTGCACGCAAAATTAATACAAAACATTGGCGCCACTAACACCTAGGGGGATCAGGGAAGGTCTGGCAGGATGCGCGTTTGGGCTGAGACCCTCAGAGCAAACAGATGTTTTCTTAAGGAAAGAAAAAGAAATCACATTCAATCATAGAGGAGGAGGAGTGGGTGTGTGGTGGATGGACGCTGCCCCGAGGGCAAGCGCCGGGGTGGCAACGCTCTGGCTCTTCTCATGCAATCTCCATCGCTGCTGCTTAGTGCACCGAGCTGCTTTGCTCTGAAGAAGAAATGGTGTCTCACTCTCTCTTTCCTTTCCCGGGACGAAAGATTGATCGTGGTTTTGGCCCATCAGTTTCCTCTGTGGAGTGGGGAGTCTGTAATCTTGCCCAATATAGGCTGATAAACAAGGAGCCCTGAAATCCATTACCAAGGACGTAGTGTTCTATATTTCTTATCTTCCTTTAAACCCAACTCGGCTACATTCTGGAGATAGCACAGGCAATTCTAGTCAAGGAAAAAGGCCCAGGACAAGGAAATGAGGCATTTCCTCTCTCAGGAGTTAGCTCCCACTGCATGCATCCACTTTTTAAATTTTCTGGAGTCTTAATAGTTGAAGGTGTCCAGGGTAAGAGGATTTTCATCTCACAGTTTCCAATTCATTCAATCCAAGTATTAACTGAGCACAGCGTTAGAATGAAGGAAATGCTTCAAATGCGAGGAATGCAAAGGGAGTCAGGCATTGAGCCCACAATATTGAGAGGATATATCTTTGCCACCAAACAGATATTCAGTCAACCAACATGTATTAAATGCCTACTATGTGCCAATAAGCTGGGCCTAGAACTGGGCAGGAAGAGGAGAGCGGGCTGAATGGCCTTTGGGAAGTTACAAAGCGCCTTTAGTGACCTCAAGTTTCTCCTTGAACCAGGATTTTTTCCCATGGCAATATTCTTCTCTTGGTGTTGAATGCCTGTGAATAACGGAACATGATGGCCTCTGAAGAACTGAATGGTCCAATGTATAAAGGGGAAGCCTGTGCATATGAGCAGGCTGTAACAACCTGCGAAGGAGGAATTATGAAGGAGAGGTGGCATAGAGGATGTCACTGAAAAAACGTGTGAGTGAAAAAAAATGGCAGAGAATGAGGCATGAAACTCCAGAGAGCACCTATCCTCACAATATAAAGAGAAAACAACATACTGGGTACACCCCCAGTGGCCAACTTCTAGGAGAACACGAGAGTTACACAGAATGGCTAGGCATGGACGGGCTGGGAATTACTCTGTTGGAGTGAATCTCACATGGAGAAGACCAAAGGTCCATTGGAGTCACTGAGTTTCAGGTGTTGAATTGCACTCATTGGCCTCCATGGCTACACCAGATGATTAAAGAGTGGGGAAGGGGGCCACCCAATGTTAAAGGAAAAAGAAGTTGCTTAAACATGGGGAAAGATGATGTGGTAATCATTTGAGACAGGAGGTTGATGGTTGGTAACAATTATAATTTTTTGTTTCATAGGAACTTTAATACATATATATATATATATATATATATATAATGCATGTAAACATATTTACCTCTGTATGTATACATACACATATACTTATATATGCACACATACACACAAATGTATACACAACACACACATATGACCATGCATGTTTTGTTGCCATAGGTACAAGGACTGGAGCTGGGCTTATTACTTTATCAATACAGAGAACTCCTCATAGAAACTCTATCAATGGCACTTGGCACCTTCTCTGTAATTTATAGGGGACTGAGAATTGAAGCGACATGCTCAGGGTCAAACAGACCCTCCGTATCTGTGCCATGACTTGAACTCAGGTCTTCCTAACTTGGAGGCCACTTCTCTCAACCTTGCCGGTTTGGATCTCCATGGCTGGACCTCCCCTCGCTCAGATAGGTGTAACCCAGGCTTGCAGCCTGTTCACTTTGGCAGGACCAGCTTAGGGCTGGTTCAAGTTCCACCTTGACTTAGAGATACTTGGTCATTGACCAGTCTCTAATTATAGCATTGTTCTCATGGGAGAAGAGAGTCCTCAAGCCTCAGTTTCCACATCTGTAATTCAAGAATAATGACGCTTGTTCTTCCTATCTCCCATGATTGTGGTGGAGAGAGGGCAGGATAAACTACCAAGTGTTAGCGAGATGTGTTATTTGGGGACACATTCTTTCTCTGCTGTGACATGATCCGTGGAATCTTTACATAAAAATTAGCAACCAATTAAATTTGTTTCATAAACGCCCATTTAAAGAGTTCCTTGAGTGGTGAACTTGAAAAGCAAAATAAGATGGGTTCATACAATTTTTAGAGCCTTTGGCAAGTTGAAAACGGGGGAAATGAGGCATGAGACCAAATTTAGATCAGAGATGAAATGATGGTGATGGCCTTCAATTTTCAATCCAGCAACCTTTTATTAAGCACCGAATGTATACAAAAACCAACGGAACAGTCTGATCTCAAGGAGTTTACATTCTATTGGGAGCAAACAACACATGTCTGAATAAATAAGAAAATCTAACACAATTTCAAGAGGGTAAGAATATAAACCCCTGGAGTTATGGGGAGTAGCTAGGATAGGAAGCAGCACCTTGACTGGGCTTTGGTGGACACAGAAGGGAGGAGAGAGGGATAGAGTGGGCCAGTATGAAGTAGATTTAAAATGGCAATATTAGCAGATTCAACATGAGTTGGGATAGCCTCTTCAGGCTCTGTTTCTTACGGTTAGAAGGGATTTCGATTTCCATGACATGTGGAGGGCATTAGAGACTGAACAAGAAGCTGAACAAAATTGACCACATTCAAGCAGATCTTTTTGAAAAAAGGTTTTGGCCAATGGCTGTGATGACACTAAGTCAACTTGTCCTCTGGCAGCTGCAATGGGCTTTCACATAATAAGAAAGACTAGCTCATGTGAACCATCACTGTGAGATCCCAAGGGGGCAGGCCTTCATGATGCACAGAAATAGGCCAGCTCTCACCAAGATTTGGGACAAGTCCATGGTAGAAGAAGCATCATCTTGGTAGAGTAGAAAGAGTAGTAGCTTTCGAGTCTGGGGACCCTGGGTTCCAATCTCACCTCTGATGCTTACTACCAGGATTCCAGGATCCCTCCCCAGGCTCTAGTCCTGCTCCATAAAATTTGGCTTGGTGGCTTCTCAAGTCCTATCCAACTTTAACCCTATGGTTCTCCGATTCCAAGGTTTTTTTGAAAAAAAAAAAGATATTTCAGTTATCAAACTTCTGCTTAGTTATATAAATGGAAATGAAAAATTAGAATATAGGATCTAAAAAAATGGGATTACGAAGGACATAACAAAATACAGAGTAGGCTTTATAGCACCCATATATCTCCAACTGTCATGTTGGGGGGAAGGAGATGAGTACTTCTAGAAAGAATGAGGCTGCAGAGAAAAGTCCAAAAAGTTCACATTTAGGATAGTCAAGGACAGGTGGATTAGCATCTCTAGTGCAATGTGATAGAAATCAGAAGTTCTTAACCTACTCACCCACCCATCCATTCACTCATTCCTCTTTTCATTTAACTGCTATTACTGAAATCCTTACAACGCACATACCATTGTGTTAGGAACTGTCAGACATACTGAGAGTGAATAAGAAGACAGTGGTCTCTGGTTGAAAACTATTTGAAAGCTCACTGACATTTGAAATAGTGGCATGCTAAAGTGGAGATCCGTTTCTTTCAATAAATGAAAAAACAAGGCTTCACATGTATTTCCTTTAAAAAAAAGATTTTTGACTGTCTCATGATCATTTTATTTGGTTAACAACCCTTCCTTTACATCCACTCTCTGACAACCATAGCACTATGGTACAGAGGGTGATAGAGCCCTTGGGATTTGCTCTCTAAGTCAGAAGGAAGGAAACAGGAATGTATGTACTAAGCACTGTGCAAATATGATCTCACAACAACCCTGGAAGTCTGTTATTATCCCAATTGTTATTACAATTGGAGGAACTGAGGCAGAGAGAAGTTAAGTGACTTGATCAAAGTATCAAAGGTGACATTTGAACTCAGAGCCTCTCACTGTCTGTTTCCTGCTGCCTCAGCATGCTTCAGTCCCATTCTTCTATGACTCCCTGACTGCCAGGTAACATGGCCCAAGGGGATCAGAGAGTGAAAAGCCCCAGCTCTGGTCTGGGCATTCTCATCTTTCATCTCCCAGCAGCTGTTTACCCAGTGCCTGGCAAGTTCAGCTGGCTCTCATTGGGACAGATGGGTATTGAAACTTCTTTTTACATGTGATGCCTGGCCCAGGTGGAAGATCTGAGTTGTTAACTACCAAATGACAATGGCTGTTACTAATCGCTTATTGAATAATGAAACTGACACACCTGATAAAAGGTTTCAATCCAGGGGAAAAAAATGATTAATTGTATTTCAGTCCGTGGCATTGTTATTTGCGTGACAAATGGTTGGCAGGGTCCCCGTTAATCTCCGCACACCTCCAAGTCTGACGGTGCGGCTTCTGCTCGGGCATCCAAATAATCAGCCCTTCCTAAGACTGCTGTGCAGTGTTGTGAGGGACTGAATGAGAGCTTTTATCAAGGCTGATCCTCAAATCAATTTTCACAATGGATTTTGTTTTGGGTGAGAAATAGGTGTGTATATGTATGTTGGGGGGAGGGGTACAGGGAGAAGATGAGAGAAAGAAGGGGAACATGACAAAAGCCACAAGGTAGCTGGGCCACCATTCTATAATGGAGAAATGAAATCATCAATACAAGGGTGGCGTTAATGACTTCGGAAAGCTCCGTGTGGTTTATAGATTTCTTGGATGGTGAAATCTGAGCGGCCGCAACATCCAGGCCTGTCAGGGTTGTTTGTTATGTTGTAGTGGGGGGGTGACATTTCCTGCTGTGTAGCCAACTCCAATTCCCCCCAAGATACAGGACAGAGATGTAGCTGCTTTCCAGGTCTTTAGGAAACTGGGCCTCTTTTTCCCCCTCCAAGAGATGAATAAAACTTTATATTTCTAAGGAGCTAGCCAAGAGTGCCTTTAAAGTTATGGTGGCACATGGGGCATAGCGTTTCAGTCCCTGAAAAATCACATTAATGTCATCACACTGTTTCTTTAAGACCAAGAAAACGACACCAATGACACATGTCATATTTAGAAGCTGATTTAAAACCAAACCCAAACCCCAAACACAACCATCCTGGTAAAATTATCCCTCTGCAAACAATCAGATGTTCAGCTTTGTAGAGACAAAGTGACTACTTAGACTATTATCATGGAGAGAGAGAGAGAGAGAGAGAGAGAGGAGACAGGAGAGAGAGAATGAGATCGGAGGCCGTGGCGGAGAGTCCCAAGACTTCAGACCCCACTCCTGTCACTGACAACTTGGGTGACTTGAGGCACACCTCTCTGGCCTCAGTTTCCTCCTCTGTAAAATGTGGAGAGTTTGACCTGATGGCTTCTGAGGTCCCTTCCAGCTCCAATCTATGCCCTTCTCCATGCCTGAGGAGTCCTTACCCATTTTTCTGTCATGGAACCCCTTGGTAGTCAAGTGAAGCCTATAGATCTCTTCTCAGAAGAATGTTTGAAAATGCACAAACTAAAATACCTGGGATTACAAAGCAAACCAAGTATAGTGAAATATGGTCATCAAAAGGTATTTAACAAAAACAACCAAACCGGGACCCCAAGCTGAGAACCTCTGCCTAACTAGATGTTGACAATCAGGTACTGCTTGTAGAGGGAACTTCCTTGGCATGTGCTCTCTACACTCATGAAATCCCCAAACCATGTACTGGGTTAAGGCTAAATATTCAGAACGACATATTAAAAACCTCTGCCATGCTAAAAAAAAAAAAAGAGGTAGCATGGTATAGTTCAGAGGATCTCAAAGGTCTTGGCCTCAAGACCCTTTGACATTTAAAGATTACTGAAGACCCAAAACAGCTTCGGTTAAATAGGCTGGACCTATTGACATTTACCATATTAAAAATTAAAACATCTTAGGATTATTATGAAAATAGTTTAAGTATCTATTCCTTTCCTCAAGCCCCTAATCAATGCGCTTGCTCTCTCTCTCTCTCTCTCTCTCTCTCTCTCTCTCTCTCTCTCTCTCTCTCTCTCTCTCCTTGAATTAGATCATACTGACCTGTCTCAAAGATGTACCTTTCCAGGACAAGGAAGCTAGCTGAGGGCAGACTGCTTTGGTCCCTTACCTTTGTATGCATGGTGTATTGAACATTGTAGGTACTTTAAAAGTGTATTTTGGACTAAATTGAACTAGAAATTATGTTTATAAAAGGAAAGACTATCATTGTATTCCTCATTGTAGTGAGCTATTTTCATTAAACTTTTTTATTGATACCTTTTGTTTTTACATCGTCAATGTTTTCCAATGTGTTCCCCCCTCTCCTAGAGAGGGAAAAAGTACATATTGAACAAAGCAACAAAGTGTTCTATTACTCCGGGAAAAGTACTAGGGAAAAAAGAGCAATACTTGAAGAAGAGGGGAGCCAGTGAAGGAAACGTTACTGACCCGGTTTAGAGAAAATTCACAAAATTACAGGCATGAGAAGGAAATTAGAATCTAAAACGCCGCTTCGCATAAATTGTCAGGACACTTAAGAACACTGATGGGAAAGGAAAATTTCTGCACTATTATAAAATGATTGAAAAATGGATGGGATTAGTACAATGGAAATTGTCTTTGAAATCTGAATGTCAAAATTTAAATGCTCATGCCCTCCTATGGAAAACGACAGAATGTCTGAAATTTTTAAAAGGGTCATAGGATCCTAGCTCCAGAGCTGGGAGGGACCCAGAGGCATCCAGTCCAACCCTCTCTTTTACAAAGGAGGGAACTGAGACCCAGAGAGGAACTGGGCTCACAGATCTGCAGCTGGAAGGGCCCTCGGGGGCCACGAGACCAATTCCAACTTCCAGGAGATGAATTACAGGATCACGCCCCTAGGGCTGGACGCCCATGGAGGCCAAGTGATCATTGGCCCATGGCTAGGATGTATGTGGGGTGGCATATGCTGGAGCCTGGATGACCACTTGCTGCAGGAGGGAGTCGGATTGGCTAATAGAGGAACACGACCCACCCAAGTCTGAATCTGTAGGATTCTCTGATTTGATAGCCTTTGGAAGGTCGATGTCCTTTGTAGATGTATGACACCAAACTTGGCTGCTGGGAGAGAGGCCACCAAGGGGTGTGCATGAGTGGAATCCCCAGAAAGGGTCTCGGAACCTAGTCAGGCTGTTTCTTGTGAGTGAGAGCTGTGGTCCCCTTGCCAACAGAAACACAAGCTCCGTGAGGGCAGGGGATCTCCTATGAAAGGTCCCAGATTTGCAACTCATCTGTAACTTATCATGGGAGAGAGTTGTTTGGGGCACTGGAAACTAAAGATATTTGCCTGAGGTCAGGTTGGCCAGACTCTGGGGTCTGCTCTGCACCCATTAGACCACAGAGTCTCCTATCTTGTGTTATGTACCTTATACATATCGAGCCCTAGATAAACGCAGATGGGACTTGTTGAATTTTCTGTGGACAAGAGATGTGAAAGCTGAACTAGGCTTTATAGGCACCTGGGAAAGACATCATGGGATTTGGGAAGGAGAGTGAGTTAGAGGCTAGGGAGAGAGCCATAGGCAGAAAGAAAGGAAATGGAATCAAAACATTTAAAAATACAACAAAGAAAAATCAAAGATGTTCAGACACACAAACAGGGTTTGAGAACTGCCTTGTTAAATTTCATACACACGTAAAAAAACCCAAAACAATCAAAACCATGTTTTCCTAAATCATCTTTATTGTTCTCTGGAGAGTGAAATGATTGTTTGTTGGTAAGTGTGAAGTTTGTGATAAGCAGGACAATTTTTAAAAAAGGAAATCTAGTGGCTTTGATAATCAGTTAATTAATTTTCATCCCATTCAATTTAAGCAATGCTTCTTTACACTTCCAGCTCAGAGCCCCCTTATTTTGTTTCCTAACTCAAGTGTGGGTCCTGAGCTGGCTGATCCTTTACATTTGTGTCTGATGACCACCTCCAGGAAGAGAAATGTTAGCTCTTATTCCTGAGCTTTTCCCCAAGTCAGGATGCCAAGAAGAAACCAAACATTGAAAAGGAATGCTTCAGCATGAGAGAAATCCCTTCCTCTTCATTAGAATAAAAAATGGCAGAAGGCAAGGCCTTAATTGCCCATTGAAGGCCCATGACTGAAGGTGGCGACTGCTGATGTCTGAGTTGTTAGAAGCCAGAAACTTAGCAGGAAATGCTCTCCATCTACCAGAGTGTCAAAAAGCTACCAATACTTCTCCCTCGCTTTAAAAATCATCCTAATTCAGGGAAAAAAAAGGAATTTGATCTCTCCGCCTTTCAGTTTTTCCCATAGTGCTGTGTGCACAGGGCGTTGCCTAAACCTCTGCCCCTTCTCTCCTTTATTCTCAAACAACAGCAATGGAAATGGCGTCTTTGCTTTTTAGGATCACCGGCAGAACTGATGTTTGGGCCAAACAAAAAAAATACCAAGGCCACTCATCAAGGTTCAAGGTGAAAATTCATCCCTGGGGTACCATAAGACCCCCAAAGGACAATGGTTTTTAATGAGTAAGATGCCTTTCTACACCAACACACCGTTGATGAAAGAGCAGAGGAGGAAGCCACCATGTCGGTGAGAGGACACATAACAAAACAAAGAACAAGAAAGACCAGCACAATTTGGGGGATTTTTAGAGGGAGCCTGGTGGAGGAGACAGAGTTTTTTATATGGATTCAGAGATCTGGGGCTGAATCTTGGACCTGTCTCCATCTCCATGTGACCTTAGGAAAATCATTGCATTTTTCTGGGCCTCACCTGACTCATTTGTAAAATCAGAAGGCTGGACAAGAGAACTCTGAATGAATTTCCCGAGTGATCCTCTCTTCTTGTAGACTGTGAGGGATTGGGCTTGGAGGTCTATAAATCCAGCTCTCAATTTGAAGATGCTCTGTTAGTCACTCAGTACCAATCGAGGTTTTAGTGCTGCGATTATTTAAATTCAGACTAAGCCCAAGTCAAAAATCAATTTTATAACCAACCGAAAGCAGTTGACTGCTACATGAAATCCAAGTAAAAGCATTTTTTCAGCTCATTTTTAAAGCACATGTTGGGCTAAGGCTTCTTAACGAGTTATAAAGAAAAGCTTTTATAACTCATTCATTTGCCATTTGGCCCTTTAAAAATTTAACTTGTCAAATATGGCCCCAGATGGTAGGACTGTCCCTATAATTTTCAGGGGAATCCTTCAAGCATCCAAGAATCCAGACCCATTTGTTAATGTCCAATACACTGTGGGTTATATGAATGAGGTGAGTGAGTCTTTTGGGAGATGAGTTTGTAAGTCTAAGGACCTGAGTTCTTCCAGCTGTGATCTGTGTCACCTTACCAAATGACTTCAGTGCTTTGGGCCTCAGTTTCCTCAGTTTTATAATGGGAGAGACATGACGGCTTCCAAGTCCCTCTCATCTTAGATCCTATAGATCAGAGCATCTTAAAGTTCTTTAAGGAACCTTGAAGTCCAACCTATCCCCAAGCAACAATCCCTTCTAAAACACACCAAGAAATGGTCACTATTTATTTGAAGGGATCTAGGGAGGGCAAAAACTACATCCGTCCCTCCCTCCCTCCCAAGGCAGTCCATTCCACTTTGAGATTGTGCCAATTGTTTGGAAGTTTTAATTTTTTTTTCTAAACCTAAATCTATCTCTTTGTACCTTCTAATTCTGCCTCTCAATTCTGCCCTATTGTGCAAAGGTTACTATAGAATGGAAAAGAATGTTCATCTTCATGGGGTCACAGAACCTTCAGATGATCAGTGTATGAGACAGAAACCATCAAAGGATCAAAAAGAAATGGAAGGTAAGCTTTTTGTCTTTGTTTCTCTACTTGTTACGACAGCTCCTGGCACCTAGTAGGCACTTCATACATACTCACTAAATTGAACTGATCAGATTTGCAGTTGAACTGAAAAGCACGGGGAGACTTCATATGATCTGATACAGAAGGAAATCAGCCAGGAGAACGACATTCTCTGCCGAGACAACAGAAGGAACAACAAAGCCATCAGAAGTGAAGGCTGTACCATTCTAATGACCAAGCCTGGCCAACGGAAGCTTGGCCCAAGGAAGAGACAGGAGGAGGGGCCTTCCTCACTTGTTACAGAGGTGGGAGATGAGGGCAACACTGCTGTCAGATTTTTTCCAAAACATTGGTTATTTTGTTGAAATGTATTTTTCCCCATTTTTTCTTCCTTGTTACAAGGGATGGCTTCCTAGAATGGGCATAGGACAAGGTATAAATTGGGAAATCTAAGTGATTTTTAAAACATCTCTCAATAAAGTTTATTTTTTAAAAAAATGTTTACTCTGAAGAAAAATGAAAAGAAATAAAGCACCAACACACCATCAGGTGGAGTAATACATGACATTTATAATGAGCTCACTTTTTGACCAGGAGAAGAAAACACCCTCTGAGGCACAAGCAAATCGGTACAAAGCCAGAAGTAGGCATGGCCATCCCATGTACTAGAGAACCTTCTAACTGATGACAAATGAGTGCATGCTAACAGGGACCTGGAAAGAAAGGGATGTGAACATCCTAATTTTGAGTCTAAATAAAAACGTTCATCGTGGCTGAGACAAAGACTGAGGAAGAAGGACTGATCAGCTCTTGTCCTTAAGACTCCATTTACGTGCTGGGTAACTCATTACTTTGAAAGTTATCAAAGAATGTGAGCAGTTCAGAGGAGAATGTGGCCAGAGATGACCTTTGCCAACAAACTCCAATGATGAAAATTCTCAGGCGGATCTCAACTAAGTGCTGACTACCTGGGAAGTTTGAGCTTGTTCCCCAAAGAAGTGTTTGCCCTGAAGTTTAAGAAGACTCTTCCGATGGGAACTGCTTCACTCCCTCCACAGGCAGGCAAGGGCCAAATCTTGCTTTTGCCTACCCAACATTTCCTGTACATGCTGCCATCTTGGCACCTAACGCCTAGCCTGCATTATTGAAATAGCTAGCTAGTTGTTCTTCCCGCCTCAAATCTCTCCCCATTCCAGACCATCCTAGAGTATTCTTCCTAGAGTACAGCTCTGACCATATGGCACCCCTGCTCAATAAACTCCTCTGGCTCCCTATTACCTTCAGTAGGAAACCAGATCCCTCTGCTGGCACTGAAGGCCCCTCTTAACTCGGTTCCGATCTCCCTTTCCACCTTATCACGCAAGCCTCCCTCTCAGGCACCCCACACTCCAGGGAAACCATCAAACGGCTTCCTCGCTGCTCCAGCTGTTACGTTCATGAAGACTGCCCCTCTTCACCTCGGCTTCTCTTCGAATTCCTCAGTCTTTTTATTCCTCAGCTCAGAGCGTCTCCTTCAACTTGCCTTTTCCCGACGCCCCAGCTAATGATGCCTCTCACACTAAATTATCTAGCATTGATTTGGCACAACTTTCCAGGGGGATTCCTCATCCCTGCCATCTCTTTTGGCCCAACGTAAGCTCCTAGATGGAAGAAGCTGTTTCGCCGCTGCCTCTGTACCCTCAGCTTCTTGATAATACCTCGATCAGAGCAGGTGTAATTTAATAAATGCTTGTTGATTGATTTGGGAACTGAATAGATGTCCAAAGGACACTGAAGAAACTGTGATTTGAATTCAATTCCTCAAATACTCATTAAGTACCTACTACGCTCTGTACTCTGTACTAGGCAATGTGGATGCAAAGGCATATAATAAGACAGGCCCTGCCCTCAAGAAGCTACTGTTCCATTGGGGAAAAATCCAACATGTACGCAAGGGAAATAATAGAAGGAGAAATTGTAAAGTGGAACCAATCTTTGGAGGTAACTGGTCCAATACTCTAACTTTTACAGAGAAGGAAACTGAGGCTCAGAGTCCCCAAGGTCATACAAAGTGGACCAGCTGGTATCTGAGCAATATGAGTCTGAATCCAGCCCTTTCTGGTGCCAAGCTGTGATGAGTGCCATGGGGCAGGAAGGGGAGTGGGAGCTGAGACAAAAGACCACAACTTGGGGAAGTCGGGGGAGCCCATATTTAATGAGGATTCTCTCTCCCTTGAGTCTCCATCCCAATCCATCACATGTTCACGTGGAAGATGCTTCCGACAACTTGGCTTCTGCTCTACCAAGTCATCAAGCCCCACGACCTTAGCCTCAGCCCTGAGCCCCCCACAGCACGAGTGGCAGCGCAAACTTCACCGACACCTGCGACTACGATCCCAGACTGCCCGATGCCCTTCTCTGGCCATCTCATTCCCCTAGAATGCACCCATGCACAGACCTCCCCGCCATGGATCTCCCCAGATCACCCAGTCCACTACCCCTATTCTGACAACATTTCCGCCTGCTCTTTCTGCTCTGGACAAACTGAACGACCAGCCGTTCATCACTTGATCTAAATCTACTCACTCTTGCCCCAAACAATTACTGAGAACAGTCATCATGTCTGGGACTCTCCCCACTTATCTCCAAAAACTATCCTTTTCTGCTTTCAAGACTCAGCTCAAGGGCTATTTCCTCTGGGAAGCCTGCCTGGATTCCTCAGATGAAAGTATTCTCTAACTGTCCAATACCATTTTGTCCAGCTTTATTAACTTGTGTGCTCTACTGGTGCCTTCATGACATCAGAAGAAGCATCAATCCCAGAAACATAGATTGAGAGTGTGATGGGACCTTGGGGGCCTCATTTCGCAGATGAGGAAACTGAGCCCCAGGGAGGTCGAGGGACCTGTCTAAGGTCACACAACTAGTGTTTGAGGTGGGGTTATGGGAAGACATGGGCAAGAGTCACACAAGATGAACAGACATGAAAAGGGAGTCAACATCTGGATTACTGAAAGGAATGTCTATGAGATTGCTCTAAGGCCTGATAAGATCCTTAATCTACCTGCGTGAGCAGTTTCCCTCACGTTTGATTCTGTCACGTTCAGCTGCATCATCCTTTTTGGTTCTCATGTCTTATTCTGTCTCCTGAAGAGACCCTCATACCTTTGAGGGCAGGGACCATGCCAATTTTCATCTTATTCTCTTAGTCTGAGCTTAGCCCCTGGCACACTGTAAGCACTAAACGAATACCTGCCACACTGAACTGAACTGAACAGATAACCTAGATAACACACACTCGTGCATGTATATAGGTGTATATAGATATATATATATATACACACACACACACACGCATATACACACATGTATATGTACATACACACATATACATATACATATACATAGATAATATAGGTATACATTCACATATACACACATATATACACATGCACACATACATACATGCATGCATGCATACATATATAGTATATACACTTCCAGAAGCCACACACAGAAAGTTAGAGAGACTCGAATGAAAATGAGACTAGCAGGATAAAAATACCTGTCTACTAAGCTGATATCAGTAGAAAACTATAGTCTATACATTCATGTAGCAATGTTGGAGTTCCATCCGCACATTTGTTTTCACAGTGACTGATGAGGACCACTGAACAGATGGTGCATCAAGAGTGTCCACAGAGATGCACAAGTGATGGAAAAAGAAATCTAGACCTGTGATTCCATTGCCAGAGAGAACACCCAGTGGGGAAAATGGCCTCGGGGGCACCGAGTGAAGTGTCTTGTCCAGGGTCACACAGCCAGGAGACGTCAGAGGAAGGTCCTGAACCTTGCTGGCCCTCTACCCACGCTGCCATGCTGCCTGTCAAGACTACTGCTACTGCCACTACCACTACTCCTTCTCTTTCTCCTGCCACTACCACCACCACCACAGGAAATAGTAACAATAATCCTCACCTGAATTTTACTGAGTCTCTCTTATCCTTTAAGACCTGGCCACAGCACCATGTTCTCCATGAAGCCTTTCCTGATACGCCCACATGCTGGTGCTCTTCCTCCCAAACTTCCTATGTATACACACACAGACCACACACACACACACACACACACACACACACACACACACACACACACACACACGTGCGCGCGCTTTACATTGATGCGGCATGCATTTTTATGGGCCTCTCTGGTCTCTCCCATTAGAATGTCAGCTCCTGGCAAGGAAGGCATGTTTCATTCTTTGTCTCTGTATCTCCAGCCCCTCACACAGTGCCTGACACATAGTAGGTCCTTTACACATTCTTGCAAGTGGATAATGCGCACTGTTGTTTCTGTAGTGTTTTCAGGTTAACAAAGTGGCTTCCCTGTTTGTCTCATTTGGCAGTGTGGAGAACAGCTTTGGAATCTGAGGACCTGGCTTTGAATCTTGCCTCTGTCACTCACTACCTGTGTGGTCTTGGGCAAGTCCCTCAATAGCTAACGAGAATAAAACTAGCCATCCTTTACATATCAGTCTAAAGTTTACAAAGGGTTACTCTTCTATCATAGGTAAAGCACCTAACCTCTCTGGGCCTCAGTTTCCTCATCTGCAAAATGAAGGGGTCAGAGGTGATGGGTTTTTTTGGGGGAGGGTCCCTTTCAGCTCTACCTCTATAATTCTATGATTTTCATGAACCCTTTAGCTCAAATCTGAGAAGCCAAGGCTCCAAGTCAATGATAAAAAGGAAAACATTTGCTCCCTTATGCTTCCATTTTGGATATCTGATCTTATTAAAGGCTCAAATATAACTGTCCACTAGGTAAGTCTATTTCTAGATCATTCAAGGGCCATTTTATTTCATTTTTTGGAGGGCCAACTGCATCACTTTTATCATTGGATTCCTAGTTCTCCACACCAGGGCAGGGTGAAAACAACAGTGAAGATCCGAGTTCAATCTCACCTCAGACACTTACTAGCTATGTGTCTCTGGCTAAGTCACTTAATCTTCTCTCTGCCTTAGTTTTTAACTCTGTCAAATGAGGTTAGACTCCCATCATTTCTAAAGTCCTTTACAGCTCTGTATCTATGACCTTTGGATTTGATTCTAATTTATAAAACTAAGAGCCATTTCCCACTAGGTAAATGGTTGAGAGATATAAACAGGCAATTTTCAATGCAAGAAATCCAAATCATCAATGTAAAAATTCTCAATCATTAACAATCAGAGAAATGAAAACTCAGATTAAATGTAATGTTGGGGAATTTCTGAACTGGTCTGGCCATTCTGAAAAGCAATACAGAGCCATGCCTGAAAGTTTACCCAACTGCATATGCTTTGACCTAGCAATGTCACTGCTAACGCTACACCCCAAAATGATCAAAGAAAGAGGAAAAGAACTAATATGTTCAAAAGCAGCTCTTTTTGTAGTACCAAAAACAAAATGGAAACCAAGGAGATGCCTTCTTCTTGGGAAAAGACAAATTGAATAATTGTCATATATGAATGTAATGGAATATTACTATCATCATGCCATAGGAAATGGATAGGTTCAGAGGAAACTGGAAAGACTGGAAAGAATGGACACAGAGAGAAGTGAGCCAAACAGGGAGACCAATTTATGCAATGACAACAACCTTACAGAGCAAAACAATTCTGAAAGACGTTAGAATTCTGATCACTGCAATGATAAGCCAGGAGTGCAAAAGAACAAAGATGACACATCTCTCTCTCTCTCTCTTTCTCTCTCTCTCTCTCTCACACACACAGAGGGACAGAGAGAGAGACAGGGAGAGAGAGAAAGAAAGACAGAGAGGTTGAGACACACACAGATAGAAAGACAGAGAGAAACAGAGAGACAAAGACACACAGAGAAACAGAGATTGAGACAGAAAGAGAGAGAGATTGAGAGAGAGACAGAGACTGAGAGACACAGAGATGGGGAGGGGGAAATAGAGTAACACACATGCCATTTTCAGCTAAGGCCAATGTAGGAATTTGTTTTGCTTGGCTGTGAATGCTTATGAGAAGGATTTCCTTTTTCTTTTTGTTTGCGGCTTTTGTGAGTTTTTTGTGGTTTTGGTTGTCATGCGGGGGGTACAGTGGGAGGGATGGATTATAAGTGTATGTAAAAACAAACTAATAAATATATTTTTAAAAGTGCTATTGCCTCAGGATCATTAAAATGAATACTTAGCACAGTGCCAAAACATAGTAGGCACTTAATGCTTTACCTATACAGGATATTATGATCCTAGGTGGACTGAGATCAGAAGCAAACACTAGGTGCTTTTTATTGACTGATTGGATTAATTAGGGGAATCTCATCATTGAAAATCATACGATGCAACATACATGCAACATGTGTGATCAGCAGAAGCCGGTAAGAACTCTCTTCAACAACACGCAGTGTTCCCTTGTTAAATACCAATTAGAGGGAAACAAGGGGAAGACTGAAAATTGACGAGGAGTTTGGGCTACTCTGTCCATTTTTCACCTGAAGCCCTTTCCAATGCGGTCTCACCATTAAGCCAAAGCTCGGGAAAGGTAATCAATCCCAGCTAAGCAGCATCTCGCCGGGCGGGCAGGGCTAAGTGCGAGCCACTCCAGAGCCCTGGCGGGCTGCCAGCCGCCAGAGAGGAGCCATCAATGTTTCTGACGATCACGGGAGCACGAGGGGCTATGCGTAATTGACTAGACGATGGGCTAAAACTGTGTCCAATCAGCATGTGAGCAGCGCGGCGTGGAATATGCGTGCCACCTGATTACATGGAGCCTCGTCCTTTCTCTCTCCTCATGAAACCTCTTCAAGGTCCACAGTACGGTAATAAGATCATTACTGTCAAGCAGTACGAATCGCGGGCAATGAGTCTTGGGATGGGGAGTCATACTTCACAAGCTCCCCTCTCCCCCCTCCCCCCCCTCTCTCTCTTTCTCTCTCTCTCTCTCTCTCTCTCTCTCTCTCTCTCTCTGTCTCTCTCTCCTTTGTGGGGAGAGACAGCAAGGGGACGATGAGGTGACAGATAATGATGGCATCGTCTTGTACCAACTAGAAAGCCACTTTTCAGAAAAAGCCAAGAGGAATCAGCTTAAGAGAAAGTCAGACATTTTCCCCCTCTTTTCCTCCCCACTCTGCTTCAGCCTCCCCTTCGAAATTAGATAGAATTAAACCAGGCACAGAATTCTCTTTTCGTGAACTCTTGCATAATGCAGCTGAAATTTAATCATATGATGGATCTTCCTATCTGAGCAAGGCCTTGCTGCCCCCACAGACGAATGGCCAATTTTTTTCATTTCTTGCTTACAAAAGGAGCCTTCGGGAAGAGAGAGAGAGAGAGTGAGAGAGTGTGTGTGCGTGCGTGCACGTGCGTGTGTGTGTGTGTGTGTGTGTGTGTGTGTGTTTGATAGTGTGAGTGTGTAAGGGGCAGAGCCTGCTGAAGTTTCTCTCTACCTACATCTTTCATGAGTGTGATACAAGTTATATCTCTATATCTGTTTGAAGAAAAAGGGGGAGGAGTTGAAGAGATAGATGCTTAAAACTTTTGGATTAAAAAAATATTTTTCAAAGCTAAAAAAAGAAAAGAAAAGAAAGAAATTTGCCAAGAGGCTATGAAATAAACATCCTGGTTTTGAACGCCTCTTCCTCACACCTAAAACCTAAATGATGGAATCATACATACATACAAGGCTTTTTGACCCAGGGTCGACAACCCCCCAAAGTATCCATGGATCGCATGGCGTCCATGAACTTGTGTTTTTAATATTTTGATAACTGTAATGCAATAGAATTGTTTGCCTTTGTATTATTTATGCATTAGTGCATGTATTTAGGGTTATGCATTCTTTAATGTATTTTAGAACATTCTGAGAAGAGATCCATAGATTTCACCAGACTACCAAGTGGGTCTATGACTCAAAAAAGGTTAAAGACTTCCTGATCTAGAGCTAGAAGGAACATTAAATGTCAACTGATCTTCACCCGCAAATGCCCAATCTACCCATTTTATTGATGAGAAAATTGAGGCTCGGACAAAAATAACTCTCAGCTCTCAGACCTTCTTCCAAAGGTCTGGTAGGTCTCACTGATTTGCAAAAGCTGAGGCCCAGTTTAAGGATAGAGAAACCCACTGGGGGAAAGACATTTTGACTACTGCCAACTCACGAAATATGCAAGGGTTGTTGTATGTATCAGAAAAGGTCGCACTAGGGAAATCCCAGACCTCACAATGTATCTAATACATAACGGAGGTCAGAAAAAACGAACAGATAGGCATGCACTAACACTTGGCCATACAGAAGGAGGGAAGGACAATAGAGAGAACAGTGTGGATATTCCATTTATATCCAGAAATATGAAAGCTCATAGTAGCATCGATTTTGAGTTGGAAGGGATGTTAGAAGCCATCATAGTCAAAGCACTCACTTTATAGGAGTAAACTGAGGGCTGGAGAGAAGAGATGTGCTCATGGTCTATTGGAACCAATCAGTTAATCCCCAAGCATTCATTAAACATCTCCAATATGCCAGGCACTGTACTATGTACTGAGGACATGAAGAATAGAGAAAAGCATTCCTTGCCTTCAAGGACCTTGTATTCTAACCTAAGACCCAACACCAACATGTTCAGGTGTATATGAAACACCTACAGTGCAGCCAACAGGGCACATCTAGGGAGAAGGCATTAGAATCTGGGGGCAAGGAGGACCAGGAAAGGCATCCAGCTCCTGGGGGAACCTCTCTCGGACAGGAATGGGACAGCGTGAGAAGGTATCGACAATTTATGATTGGCATCAACGCGGGGAGGACTTGTCATAAGGAGATTCCATCAATGTAGACAAGAAGATATTTTGGTAAAATCTCTGATTCATATTCCAATGTGTTTTCAGTAACAATGCTCACCAGTACATTAAAAAAACCAAAAACAACAACCTCCCAATCACTGGAAGAAAGGGGAAGGGGACAATTATGTCTGTCTGTCTGTCAATCCGCATCAGTCCAAGCAAACATTCTTTACCTCTCGTTTGTCAGATTGGTGAATGACTATCTAGAGTAGAGGTGCCGAACTCATGAAACCCCAGGGCGGCAGAAATCAGGTAAAAACTAACCTGGGAAATGTTTAACAAAATAAGTAAAAATACAACACAATATAGGTAATGTGAATTCATGGTTTTCTTAGTCAACATGGAGCCGTAGGGATCTCTCTGTAGATGAGTTTGATACCCCTGTTGTACAGTGCCATGGACTCCAATGCGACTTCTGCAATGACATGATACAGGGTGAAAGAATGGCCACCGACAGAATGAGGATGATGGAAGGTAAGTTTGGAAGAGGCTGGAAAGGGGAGAGACATAACCAGTCATAGGAACACAAAAGGTGAGAAGTGATTTCCCTATACTTCTTGGTGATCATCCTGGAGAGGCCATTTCCTTTCTCTTTAGTAGGATTAATGTCTTGGCAGTAATGATGTCAATAAGGTTGAAGTCAGGGGTTCTTCTAGAGCTTTTGGGATGAAAGTCCCTGAAGAACTGCCCACCCTGTAGCAGCAAATCTGTTATCCCTGAATGTTTGTAATACCTAGATATCAGCCAATTAAACTTAAAATTATGTAGATAATTAATCATTATTTTAAAAAAGGGCCAAATAAATGGCCTGTTTTTGTAAAAGTGCCAAATGGTGTTGAGAAATATACATACATACAGATACACAAATATACGTTTGTCTATCACACATACATGCATATATGTGTGGATATATGTATATATTCTTTAGAGGTCACATTGAGAAGATGCCATTAATTTTGAATCATCCATGAGTTTTTGTTTAGTTTCATATTTTGTCTCATTGATATAGATTTGTCCAGCTCTGAGAGAGGAACATTAAAGTCTCCTTTTATTATTATGTTACTACTTCTGTGTTTTTGCAATTCATTTGCTTCATTCTTTACAAGTGAGGAAAACAAGAACCCAGTGACTATGATAACAATGCAAGCGAAAAGGACAGTAAAGCCATTTTGATTTGAAATGATGATGACCAGCTTGCCCAGACCCAAAGAAGAGACCTGACAGGATCCTTGTTCCTACTTCTTTGTGGAGATCAGGGATCAAAGGTGTAAAGCATTCTTATAATATCTGATGGTCTTTAGTTTTTGCTGAACTTTTTCATTCTTCTTTATCATGGTGGGTGAATCTGTGGGAGGGGAGGGGGAGGGGAGGTTACAGTGAGAGATGTCAATGCTCTAAAGACAAAAGATAGCAATGCAAATGTGATGACAGTTCTTGTGAAGCCAGGGTCGATGGCTGTTCTACCATTGAGAACCTTCCATCAACAAGTCTCCTTGATTCAACTGGGACCTTTAGGAGAAAACTTCTGGTTTCTAGTTCTTATCCACAGAAATCAAAAACAGTTAGGAAGAGCACCATGGTTGAGGTTCCTCAGTGGAAGTGGAATGCATACATACGCACACACAGATATTTCCGTCTATAGGAAAAAACTCACCTCCGCCTCAAAGGATCATCATTTTTAGAGATGGAAGACACCATAGAGATCGTTAGGTTGAACCCCCTCATTTTAGAGATGAGGAAGCAGGCTCAGAAAGGGAAGTGTCTTGTCCAGGAGTATAAGGTGGGATAGGGCAGAGAGAGAATTTGAACCCAGCTCCTCTGGCTCTAAGTTCAGCACTGTGCACCATCCTGCACTTCTTGGAATTCCCTGCTTCCTTCAGACCTCAGGACACCTCCTCCAGGAAGCCTGTCTTGGTCTTTTCTATTGCTTGTACCTAAGTGAGACCTAAACCCTACTATCTGTGACGCTGGGTAAGTTACTCAAAATTCCTGAGACTCAGTTTCTTTCTCTGGGTGTAGGCGGAGGAGGAGGTTGGACCAGATGACCTGGGAGTTTCCTTCCTGCTCTGGATTCAGGAGCCTAATCTTTCCTATATCAACTAACACAGCTGACACAGAAAGGATTGACCTGACTGAGCTACTTAAGGGGAGTTTTCATGTTCTCTGCTGGTTCCTTCATCAGCTTCTTTGAAGGCCAAATGTTTATATTTATTAATCTACTAATTCAGCACAAAGAGGGGATTTCACTTCTGTGTGAGGACACAGCTATTTGGATTCACACCCCCTCCCCCACCCCCCAAGTAGAAGGCAAGTGGCTTGTGGCAGGGACTGTTTCATTTTTTGTCTCCAGGCACATAGTAGGGCCTAGTAAATACTTGTTAGATGGAAATGAAATGGAAAAGGTCTTTCAAGCCTGGATACTACAAAGAAAGAGATGCCACAGAGGGTCCATTGGGTCCCAAACAAACCCTGCCACTCCTTTAAAGGGCAGAGGGGGAGCTGTGAGAATGAATGACCTTAACGAGTGGAACCTTTACAGATAAACTGAGAAGGAAACCCACAGAACAGTTTAGTAGCATGACCTGAGAGCACCTGGACCTCTTACAACCTCTCCAGCCCAAAGCAATCCCAAAGAAGCCCAGAATATGGCAGGAGGCTCAACCTCTGCCCAGCTTGGGCAGAAAAACACAGCAGATAATGGAGCCACCGCCAGGAGGAGGGAAAGCCGAGAACATTCCCAAACTTACACTCCAAGAAACAAAGGTAACAAATGGCCTTCCCAAAGACCAAGGGTCCTCATCCCCACTTACAGAACAGTCAACAGCCCTGAATGCTTACAGAACGGAGGGATGGGGTGATGGGGGAGGGGCAGTCATCTTTTCGTATCAAACCCAGGAGAAAATGATGCTGAGTCCTATGGCGTCATTGCCTCTTCCAAATACTTTGTAATCATCTGCTAATTCACTGAGAATTTTCCTAAGGTGACCGAAAGGTGACTGAAAAGGGCATTAATAGACAGAGCTTGTTTTGTCTTCTTTTTATTAATCCTTAGAAAATAGGGGAGAATCTGGGACATTGGCTCAATTACTGCTGGGCAATTTGAAATGATAAGGTGAACAATATGGGGCCGCCTGGCTGTCTTGGTGATTAAACTCACGTTTCCCATGTATTTGGACCAAATGATAGTTTAAGCCAGAAAGCATTTATTAAGTACCTACTGTTTACCACATGGCTGGATTAGTCACTTAAGTCAGAAAGCACTTATTAAGCACCTACTGTTTGCCACGTGTCTGTATTAGTCATTCAAGTCAGAAAGCATTTACTAAGCACCTGCTGCGTGGCAGAATCTTCTCAAGTTGCCCTCTCCTCCCTACGATCTTTCCAGTCTGGTTACGCATCACCCCCCCCACACGTGCTCTGTGACCCGCCAAACCAGACTTCCGTCAGTTCCTCGCACACAGCACTCCACTTCCTGTCCTGTGTGTTTCCACTGTCCACTCTTCACACCTGGAATGCTGTTCCCCCTCATCTCCGAGTGGTTTCCTTCAAAATTCACCTCAATACTGTCTTCTCTGTGGAGACTTTCCTCTTCCCCCCAAGGTGAGCTTGAAAGGGAGACAGTCATTGTATACAGAGACATCAGCACAAAATCCTGGCTGAGACAGGGGAGGGTGAGCCCCTACAGCTCTGGGAGAAGACACCTGGGCTGAGCCTGGAAGGGGCTCAGGGATTCTGAAAGCACTGCGGGAGAGCATTCCAGGCATGGGGAGAGCCAGCGCAAAGGCACTGCGGGATGGCACGTTGTTTGGGGGTTGGAACGAGTAGGTCAATTTGGCTGGAATGTAGAGTGAGGAAGGGCTGTAACATGGAATCCGTCTAGAAAGAGAGTCTGGAGTCATTGTGTGAAGGGCTTTCGATGCTAAACAGCTGAGTCTGCATGTGACCCTCAAGGCAGTAGGGAGCCAATGAAGCTCCACGAGAAGGGGAGTGTGCTTCAGGACTATCAAGTCATCAGCTGTGAGGAGGAAAGGCCAGAGGAATAACTCTCCCAGGAATTTTACTTATTCATTAAACATTAAGCATCCACTATGTGCTGGGCACTAGGTGCTGGATGAAATCTGAGCAACATAAAATCTTCAAGGGACTGTAGGAAATAAGAACCTAAACACTGAATAAAGTTCAGTAAATCCTCCAGATTTCTCTCAGATAAGCTGCTGTCTATCGTGCCTCCACCATCTTGGATTGGGAAGTACAAGAAAACATAGGTGGGAAATGGATCAATGGGCTGCTAGCAGGGTGAATGTGCACCTGGGAGGAAACCCTGTCGGATACATCAGAGGAGATGAGGAGCCTGAGTGGCAAGTCCCAGAAATCCTAACATGACAGCCCATAAGCCTTCCAGGGTCTGTCAGGAGGCCAGAAATGTCTTCTTGGGACTGAGGACTGGAGATTCCAAGCCAGGAAGGAGCTTAGAGGCATCCAGCCCCACCCCTGGCCCCATGTCACAGATGAAGAAGTGAAGCAAAAAGAGACTGAAGTGACTTCTACTGATCTGTGCATAGGAGGATTTCAACAGAGGGTTTTTTCTGACAAAGTTTCTGTCACAGTGCTCTTTCAAATTCCTTGGGCAATACTGATTTTTAGGGCAAGTCATCTGGGCAAGAAAGTCCTCAGACTATAAAAATGCAAAGACAAGAACCGATTTAACCATTCACTTTGGACTCACCCAAAACAGGTAGGCAGTGACAGATCAGATCCACAGCAAATCACTGCAAACACTCAATCAATTCCTAAAATCACTTGCCATTTATTCCTTCAGAATAGCAATAGCCACCTCTTTTGGAGCATCCTAAGGTTTGGGAAGGGCTTTAAATACATTATTATGTTTCCAGTTCACAACTGCTCTGGGAGGTAGGGACTATAAGTATCTTCTCTTTTTACAGATAAGGAAACTGAGGCTCAGTGAGATGATGTGATTTTACCCAGAGTAATACATCTCGTAAGTGTCTAGGTTCACATCTGAGGAGTGAACAGGATACAATTCAATAAAATATTCATCTATGCACATACATAGTTATACATTTATAATACATTATTATAGACTGCACACACATTTCATACGTACATAAATATATAAATAAAACTGATGCTCCTTAAAAATCAGTATTCCACAAAAAAATTGAAAGAGTAGTATAATAGAAAAACTGTCATATCGATCAGATAATTTTTATTTATTTATATTTTATTTGTTTGTTTGTTTTTTGGCTAGGCAATGGGGTCAAATGACTTGCCCAGGGTCACACAGCTAGTAAGTGTTATGTGTCTGAGGCTGGATTTGAACTCAGGTCCTCCTGAATCCAGGGCTGGTGCTCTATCCACTGCACCATCTAGCAGCCCCAAGGTTAATTTTTATATAAATATATATTTTTTATAAATGTATAGAAAATAAATATTTATATAAATATATAAATGTATAGTCATTATATAATATTATAACTTGCAAGATTTGCCTCATCTACTTGTAATTATATACATATATTATATATTTATAATAATATAATTTATAAGACAATTATACATTATATAAAATTATATATGTAATTATATATGCTACAATATAATTTATAATAATATAGTACAGTATATCTATAAAATTATATATATATATATATATATTCTCCATTGTTGGTAGAATTATGGATTGATCCAATCTTTCTTGAAAATGATTTGTTATTAGGTGAGAAGAGTTGGGCAGCTAGGTGGCACAGTGGATAAAGCACTGGGCCTGGAGTCTGGAAGACTCATCTTCCTGAGTTCAAATCCAGCCTCAGATACTTACTAGCCATATGACCTCAGGAAAGTCACTTAATCTTGTGTGCCTCAGTTTCCTCATCTGTAAAATGAGCTGGAGAAGGAAATGGCATACTCCTCCAGTATCTCTGCCAAGAAAACCCCAAATGGGATCGTGGAGAGTCAGACATACCGAAAAGTGACTGAAAAGCTACCAAATGCTTAATTTCTTTTAACCCAGCATTTCCTTGGCTGGCCACCTACTCAAAGGTGATCAAAGATAGAAAGGCCAGATATATACCCAACCTTTTTTGGGTAGGAAAACCCTATGAAAAATTTTGGTAGTGGCCAACTGACGGGGTGGAACAAACTATAGTATACGAATGTAATGGACTAGCTCTAAGAAGTAACGCTTATGTGGAATTCAGAGAAACGTGGGAAGACCTGGATGAACAAACAGATACAGAGCAAAGACGGCAGCGAGGCAGAACAACATTTCACCATGACAATCACAACATGACTGAAAACGATCCTACCAGGCATCAGCATACAAATGGCAAAGATCGATTTTGGTTTCTGATGATGGCTGATAAAACACGGCCTCTTTTCTCAATAGCGAGGTGGTGGACAACGGGCATGGAGTTTTACATATGTTGTCCTGAATGTGGTCACTCTTTCAGCCGGTTTTGAGGAGCCGTTTGTCTTTGTTATAAGGGAGACTACGTGTGTGTCAGGACAAACAACTAGCGTGTTAAAAAATCAACAAAACCTTAAAAACCCTTTAAATGTGAGGAGACACCTATCTGTTGAAATGAGACCTTAGCGTCTGCTGTTCCCAGGCACAGAATTTAACTGTTGATATTTAACAGTGTAATAAAAGCTGGAGTTAAGAGAACAAATAGAATGGGGAAATAAACAGAAACATTGTAACAATTAGGGTGGAATGAACGCTCAGAGCCACACTTGGGCACTTTCTCCATTAGATGGAAAAGATCACTTCATCTGTATCAATCTTGCTAATTTGGACGAGCTCGGTCCTGATATTTCTGTGCCCCATAAATGCTGATGTTACACAATTTTTAACATTATCGCCTTTTCTAAGGAGCAGGCAATCGAGAGAGGCCACAGTATCAAAATATGTTTAAATGAACAGTCTGAAATCCCTGAGAAATGGCAGGTTTTCTCTTTCACTTGAAGACTCAGGGTCTGCCTTCATGCCCATACGATATGAACAACAATGCTGCTCTCCCTTTCCCAAACACATTTCCTGTGAGCGTCAGTCTTGTAGTAGGTATGTTAAAAAAAAATCCTCTAAAAGTTTCCTGACACTGAAAATTGACTAGGATCTAAAGAGTTTTCCTCTATGTAGAAACGCGATTCCTCATACAGCCCTATTTGTTGGTCACTGGGACATTTAGCTCTAATTAGCACAAGAGAACCCAAGATGACTGAGTGTGACTTAAATTAGAAATTAAAAATGCATCTTCATTACCTTCTAAGGTGATGAAATGTTTATTTGACAGAAATAATAAATGCAGTTTGCATTTAATTCAATACATTATAATTCAATCAATGGGTATTGATAGAAACCAAAATGTCTCAGGGAAAGTGACCCCAGAATTTTCTTGTGCTCTTTGGGGTTGAACCCTGGGTGCTTTCTAGATAAGACTACAGGCTCCCTTAAGGCAGGACTGTTCACTTCTGTCTTTGTATCTCTAGCAAGGAGCACATAGTAAACATTTAATGAATGGACAGGCAGCTTTCTTGTCTCTGGAGAAATTGGCAATACTATTTCCACAGAGCAGCTATTTGTTTATTTCAAGAAAGCAAAGACGTAGGTGATTCCTGTCACATGAGTTTCTTTGTAAACTTTGAATTTTTAAAGTTCACTGTCCACAAGCCTCCCTGAAAACATGCCTGTGTTAATGACTTCCTTAAACTTCAGGCAATAGGTGACTCATATAGAGATAACTGAAGGCTTCTGGGATTGTCTTTGAGGCTGTGGATGCCTTGGCTGCCTTTGGTTCTGAGAATCCTTCAGTCTGTCTCTGATCACTATGCCTTTGCCTTGGCTGGACCTCATGCCTGGAGTGCCCTTCCCTCACCTCTGACTTTTAAATAGCTAGTTTTCTTCAAAGCTCAGCTGAAGTGCCATCTCCTGGAAGCCTTTCCTGATTGGCCCTGATACTAGAGCTTTCCCCTTAAATTACCTTTTAAATGTACTTTGTATCTGCTTATAGAGGTACACACTGTCACCCTCAATAGTAAATAAGTTCCTCGGGGGCAGGATCGGTTTTGCTTCTGTCTCTGCGCCTCCAGTGCGCAGCACATGGCTTGGCGTCTGGCTTGTTGACTGACCAAAGGGAGCACGTGTGGGGAACTTTCTGTGATTTTCATCCACGTGTAGATAATATTTCCAGTCACTAGCCTATCCCCTTGGGGAGATGCACCAGGAGCACCTTCCCGGGTCTTTTGGAAGCTCAGGGTCCATGCTATCTGCCATTCCCTCCCTGGTTTAGGAAATGAGTACCTGCGGCCCCACACTGAGTTGGCTGCCCAATTCCAAGTGAAAATGGAAAGACTCCTTGGGGCTCGGTTTCTTCAACTGGACAATGAGGGGGTTGGTCCCTTCTAGCTCTACATCATGAGACTGAGACCCTTACTGTCCTCTTCTGTAAAATGGGGAGATTTCACTAGATGGTCTCTGAGGTCCTTTCCAGGTCTCCATCATCCTCTGATCCCCAAACTCAAAGGGTGGCACTCATTTCACAAATCCCTTCTTTTTAGTGCTTTCCTTGAGATGCCCTTGGAAAGAAGATGGCCCCACTGCCCTCAATTCAGAGATAAGGAAACTGACAATACAGTAGTTAAGTGACTTGCCCAAAGTCATACAGCTGGACTTAGAGCTGGGATTTGGACCCATGTATCTCCTTACTTCAGGTCCAAGGCTCATTTCACCAAATCATGTAGTTCCCCAAAAGGAATAAGGTGTTTGGTTTTTTTTATTGTTAGTGAGTGTTTGATATGAACAATTTGCTATTGGAAAGATGGAATATGAGCATGAGGAGGGTTTTTTTCCTCTTTTACCAGGGGTCACTCGGTATGGAGAGACTTTTTCATCACCCCATGCAATGGGATAGTGATAGAATGGCCCATCAGACAGCAAAGAGGCTGCCAAGGAAGCCAACGCAGCATAAAGAACGACTCTGTGGACACCAAGACATCACAGCAGCACCTTTGCGGTGGCAAAGAGCCGGGACCAAAGCAGATGCCCAAAACCTGTGGCTGCAACACTGGGGAACGGCTAAAGTACTGCATGGATATGACATGCTAAGAAACAACCAATGGGAAGAAGACAGAGACATGTGGAAGGGCACACGAACTCAAGCAGGGGAACGCCAAGAGAATCAGACAGTTACACCCAGTGACCACAATAATGTCAATGGGAAGAGCACCAACTCCAGAATGAGGGACCCTGAGTACTGGGAAATGAGAATGCCTGAGCATGGTCCCAAAGAAGTGTGATCAGAAGGCGTTCTCCCCGCCCATCTCGAGAGAGCATGGAATGGCGCCATCAGACTTTGCCACGTGATGTTTAATTGCACTGAACTGTCCCCACCCTCCACCCCCTTCAATGGTCTCTGTTCCAAAGGATGCTTGCTGGTCAAATGACGCTGATGTCAAAACAAAAGACAAGCAAAAGAATCAGGAGTGCCATCCCGGCAGCCGCTTAAGGTATTTTCTTAGAAAAAGAGCATTGCTGCTTGTCGCTGGGAATGGTCAAGCCAAGACACAGAGCAACGTTTCTCTGTCTTCCCAGTTTGAGCCTGGCCTGAAGTGGAACTGGGGACAGGGCAGAGGTGGCAGAATGGCCACTGCTGCCCCCAGATCAGAGCAGTCACACTTCGGCTTTTTGTGAGGAATTTGAAGAGTTTCACCCATGATTTAAGGAGGTGGCCACACTTTAGTTTTACAATTTCTCTATGATACAGGCAGGGCCAGGAACTGCAGCAACATTCCAGATGAAACAGGCGAAACAAAGAAAGGATTCTCCTTCTGAGGGAGGTGAATGGCAGAGCCCTGGTTTGACCCCACAACTTTCTGGTCCTTCCTCCTTGCCTCCAATATGCTTTACTGTAGAATGTAACTGAAATGGATAAAAAGGGAGTAGAAATCTGGAAGAATTCAGAGCAGGCAGGGAAGCAGTGACAATTCAGGCTACCTACATTGTCCTTACATGCTACCCAGTTCTCTTAGAATTCAGTTGAGTGGCCATGGTTGACCATGTAAAGACTGTATATCCATATAGTCCCTACATGCTACTCAATTCTCTCAGAATTAATTCGAGTAGCTTGGTAAAGCGCACGGGGATGAACATTCTTGGTTGTCAATAGAGACACTAATGAGTCAGCCTGGAAGCCAGAAAGACCTAGGTTCCAGTCCCACTATGACGTGACTTTGTGGGCTCACCTCTGTGCCCTCGGCCACGTCCCAAGACTATGATTTGTAGAGACTCAGAACTGGAAGAGACCTTAAAGGGCTTCTCATCTAAACCTCTCATGTTACTAATGAGGAAACTGAGGCCCAGAGAGGTCATGTGATTTGCCCTAGGTCACCAAGGAGTTAGTGGTTGAACCAGGATTCAAACCCAGGTCTTCTGCCTCCAAAGCTGGCATGCCTCCATGTCAGACCTCCAATAAAGAGATGGAGTGGGCGACACATGATGGTGGACATTTTAAAGGCTGCAGGACCTTCTGCAGTGTCCTTCTGCGTCACTGGGATGGTGGCATCGCGTCTTTGTAAATGGGATTTATTAAGGAGACTAACCCACATTGGTATGTGTCAGTGTGAGGGGGAAGACATGGCATTATGGAACCACCCCAGCCTTGTAGTGTCAGGGACTAGAGGCCAGGAGCTTTCTCTCTGTGCTCAACACCTTTGAGGATGAAGGGTTTCTGGCCATTAGCAAAGTGGAGGCAGCAGCTCTCACACATTAACAACAATACTTTGAACAGCATTTCTTGTGACCTTGCTATTTTAAGAGCCAAGTGACTTAACATGAATTCACAAGGAAGTTGTGATTTCATTGGGATAGGGAACCCCCTTCACCAACAGAGATTATATCCCACTCATGACTTAGTAGATCAGGTCTAGGAAAGTTCCTTAGGACAAAAAGGTAAAGTAACTTACCCAGGGTCACCTAGCTATTACACTGTGTCAGAAGCAGGATTTGAACCCAGGTTTTCTTTTCTCCAAACTCAGCCCACATGACCCATGAAGGCATGCTGCTGCTATTTAACAGCACATTAGAAAAACAAATCAGCAGCCAATGGGACTGTAGCTTCCCCAAGGTGCGTGGCCTCCTTACCTTCAGCTGTGCCCGAGAGTCCATCTGCTTTGAAATTGCTGGTACTTTTCTTCCGTCTGTGTTTTTTCCTGTTGGCATGAGGGGAAGGCGGAGGATCGAGCTTGGGACTTGTGGTGCTGGATATGCTGGGGCTTGAACAGACTGAATCTCCCAAACCTGTATCTGCAATTCACACAGAAAAGTGAAAAAGAATGCTCGTTAAAATGAACTGTAATTCAATTCTATTCAATACACCTTTCTTTGAGACTACATGGGGCAGAGCAGGTACTGATCTGCTTTGATAACATTCCCTACACTGAAGAGATCCCAGGTTCAATAAGACAGAAACCTGTCTGTCTGTCTATCTAGCTAGCCTTCTATCCTGTTTGTCTGTCTACCTACCTGTTTATCTCTCTATCCATCTATCTAATCTATTTGCTTGTGTCTCTACATTCATCTATCCATCCCTCCTTCCATCTCTCCTTCCATCTATCTTGTCTACCTATTCATTTACCTATCCATCTGTCTGTCTAACTCTATCCATCTGTCTATCTAGTCTATTTGCCAGTGTCTGTATATCTGTCTGTCTGTCTGACTATTCATCTATCTAGTGTATTTGCCTCTGTCTGTCTCTGTGTCTCTGTCTTTCTTCCCTCTCCTCTCTCTCTGTCTCTCTCTCTGTGTCTCTCTCTGTGTGTCTCTCGCTCTCTGTCTCTCTCCTAAGATCAGGGAATTCTAAATTCTAAAAGACATTGGAGAGCATGTCATCCCAGCCATCTATGCCCACTTCTTTCTGCTTACAGATGAGTCCTGTATTTCTGGTTAACAGAACGCTGTGTTCACTTGCAAGTGTTATTAATACCCTTAGAGCCTAGTTTTGGAGATCACCCTCTTAAGACAGAGGTTGTTTAACATTCTCTGGGTTTAAAAGATGAGCAACCCAAGTGTATGAGGCTTCCAAGCTGTGCATTTCCATTTCTGAATAGTCTTCTTGCCTGACAAGGTATTCCTCAAATTGAAAAGAGAGTGGGCCCCTGAAAGACCCAGCTTCAGGAAACTGTAAATGACTCCCAGCTCCAGCCCACTGGATGCAATTTCATCCTCTGGAGTGAATACAAATAATGCATTTTATTTTGTATCAATTACAGGGCACAGAAATGAACGGCCACTGCCGACAGTGTTAAATATGGAAGAAGGAGGGGGGAGAAGAAAGGGGAGGAAAAGAAGGCATGCCGAATTAAAAAAAGCCAGCGCCTCATTACTCCACATCTCAACCGGGTCCGACGGAGGCAGCGGCACCGTGTGATGCGTCTGCTCTGCCACCAGCCCGCGTGCTCAATGTCAGCCATTAGTTCTTCCCAATCGGGCATCAATGTTCAACGCACACCCCAAAAAATATATAATACCAGCAATAATAATAACAATCTGCAGCTTCTCTGAGCTTCAATCCTTGAAGCATGAGCTCCACAAGCCGTTTCACTTTTCACTCGGGAAGATGACAAGCATGACTGGAGGCAGAATAAAATAACATTCCGTTCGCATAAATATCAAACAGCCTGCTAGAGACTGATGGGCCAGCAATGTATTCTTAGCCATCATTCCGGCAGACAGGCCCAAGGACACTCATAACTTACTTTACAATCATTTAGTTTCAGCTCAAGTGGAAAACGTGACAACTTATCTCGGCTGACAAGATGCCATATCGAACCTTACAATTAACTCGCCCCCGATTATCAGCCCAGCCCATCATTAGCCCTGGCGGGTTTTGATGGACTGTTGCAGGCCCATCTCCTTGTGGATGGCCATCCCTGAAAGGGTGGGGGTGGGGTGCAGGACATCTATTTTCTCCATGCCTGCAGATATTCAAATCCATGCGGCTGAAGTGATGGGCCATGTTTGTGTGGAGATTCTCGATGTCTAGGAACATTTCTGCACAGGGTCAGGAGGAGGAAGCAGGTCTTTATGTTGGAGGAAAGCACCTCTGGGTCAAGTCCTGACTTCCTTCTTTGTCCTGAGTAACACAGAGAGATTGGAGAGGCCTTGAAATTGATCGAGGCCTGCACAGACGCCATTCTAGGGGAAATGGAGATAGTCATTAACTCCTTTCCTTGGAATGGAGGGTTTGGAGAAGGGTCAGAGAGGCAGCACTGTTCAGAATAGCAGCAAATGCTGCTGTGAATATTCTTGATAACATGAGGTTCACTCCTTCTTGAGCTGTCTGCTGTTTGGGCTTCTCCTAGGATACTTCCAGTGAACCTACAGACGATGAGCTGACATCCCAATAGTTTTATTCAATTATTAAAAAAAGGTAGTTATTTATCCATGGGAGCCCCAGTCTGTGGACCATGGAATATAAAACAATCATAGCAGGACAGTAACTTCCTCTCAGGCCACTTTTACTGTTTATGCTCATCTGCAAAGATGAGTTATGAAATAACTCAGTCAACCTTTCTTTCTTTCTTTTGTTTTTTCTAGGCACGGTGGGGTTAAGTGACTTGCCCAGGGTCACACAGCTACTAAGTGTCAAGTGTCTGAGGCCCTCCTGACTCCAGGGCCAGTGCTCTATCCACTGCACCACTGAGCTGCCCCAACAGTCAACATTTCTAAAGAGCTCTGGGCTTGGCAAAGCACTTTACATACACACAGTGCCTCATTTCTCTACTTCCTTTGTGAAGTCATCTTTTCTTTCCTTTGGGACAAGGCCTGTGACTTTGACAGAGAAGTCTCCCAGTGAGGAACCCCCCTGTACCAATGCAGATTGGTACCTACACCGTAACTCAGAGACTTGGAGAGTTGCCTACGGCAGCGAGACGCAAAGGGTCACAAAGCAAGTGTGTGTTGGAGACAGGGGGAATAAAAGGAGAAACTGAGGCTCAGGAGTTCACAAGTAAGTATACAAGGTGGGATTTGAATCCAGGCTTCCATGATTTCAAGGCCATCACCCTCCATGGCACCCAGTGCTCCTAGGGCCACAGTGAAAGCCCTTGAAATTCTCACTGACCAAGCACATGAAAGATAAGGCCGACACAAGGATTCTCCCCTTCCCCCTTTCATTCCACAAGCGTTTCTATTATCTGGGCCAGACTCCTTAAGTTTTGGGTGTTCCTCAACCAGGGGGTAGGAGTGTGGGAGAGGCAAGGTGGGGATGAGGGGGGGAGTCCCTGAGACTTCCAAAAAGGATGCACAGAGACAATTACCTATGCTTCTCTTGGAGAGCAATTGCCTCTCCCCTTCTCCCCCTAGCCCCCAAGTAGCTCAGATGGATCCCTCCAACAGAATGACACCTCCAAGTGCTTCAGAGAAATCCAAATCAGCTGCAGGCCATAAAACTCTTCATCTGACCACTGCCAGAGTCAGTTTGTTCAGAAAGCGAATTTCCCAGAACAAAAGCAAATAAATGCCTGCTTTCAAGTTTCAAGATGGTTCCTGAACCATTCAGACCTCAGACAGGCTTGTGTCTTGGAAAAACAAAGTCCATTGCTTCCAGCCAAGGATATCACAAGGATTAGCACAAGTGAAAGGAAGCCCAGAGTGCTGCTCAAAGCCCTGACCCCATTTTGGTCCTTGGTGATGGGTGGGTGCTCGGTACGAGGAAGCCTCTTCCAATCCCCATCTCCAACGACACGGCTGGGGCCAGGATTCTTGGCACTTTCCTCTTCTGGCTGGTGGCACTCACAGAGAAGTGCCAGTGTGGGTCCCCAGGGGAGATCCAAGGAGTCCGAAGAAGATGCTTTGTCACTAGGAGGGCAGAGAGGGACAGCGCAGAGGTCAGGGAGGGTCATCAAACATCGAGGAGGAAGAGAATACAACGGAAGGGGGTGGAATGGGCAGGTGAGCGCCCTATCTTGGGCCTTGGGGAGGCTGTATTAGATGGCCTCTGCAGTGCCTTCCAACCTTGGTACTATCATCCCATTGATGTGAAGGAAATTGGTACATTCCCTCCATTCCTGTCCCTCCCCCATCCAGTGCAAAGGATTGTGAAAGAGATTAATGAAGGAATTGTAGATAAGACCAGTCTCAACACCCCAACACTCACCACCTATGTAGGGCCTGGGATGCCGAGTGGTCCCTGACTAGATATTTGGTGGGGAGGGAGGGATAGAGAGAATGCTTATGTGCAGGGCACTTGGCGGGGGACAACGCGGGAGGGCCTTGATAAAACTGAAGGGGGAGCCATTTTCGTCCTTCTTCAGGGGAGCTGATTCACCATTGGAAATACAAGTATTGGTCCCAATTGGGTTGATTCTGAGTTGGATGAGTTGGAAGGGGTGCAAATTAACCCACTGCATTAAGTAAGACTCATGGGAGCAGTAGCTGGGCGAGTCAGCTGGAGGCTAGAAAGCCTGGGCATGCTCTCCCCCCACAGGACCAGCCAGTGTACCTGTCTTGAGCCAGCAGTAAATCCCAAAGACATCATCTGCAGAAACCCCACTGTCTGCCCAGACAGCTGAGCACCTCATTGTCTTCCAATGGAGAACGCAATTTTAAAAAGAGAACCCCACTTGGTCTCTTTGCTTAGGGCACATTCCCTTGCTTTATGAAGTTTACCTTTGGAGAAGTCTTTGCCTGCCTCTTGAAAAAGACACCTGGAGTCAGCCTTAAAATACAAGGATCTCATACAAGCGGGGACACAATAAGGTTTCTTATACGAAGAAGCAGAGAAAAGAAGGTCTTTTAGGCACCTAATCGGCAATCTTGAACAGCTGCTGACCTGGGGGGGGAAGGGGGGACTACAGGACAAACCCCTTGTTCACATCAGAGTGCCGACAGACATTAAAATGATTTGTTTCTTTAGAGTTTCCCAATAAGCTCTTTTAAAAAAGTAGTGTGTCCAGGGATATATTATACCGAAGCAAAAAAATCTGTAGAACAAATACATACACACACAAATATAAATTAGGGGAGGATCACTTGCTTTGCAAAAAGAGTCTCTCACTCTACCCAGGACCTCTTTAATTTGAAAACTCCCTGGCACAATTAAAATGATTTTTCCCCCATTTCTCAAACTCTTTTCCCACATCAGGTTTCACATGAGAAGGAGCCATTTCAAGATACAAAGTTTAAACACTAACGAACCAGGACGCAAAAGGACTTGCTGCTAAATCAATCTACTCTACATTGTCTTCCAGCTGTATACAGGACAGTCTGACACAGTGAGACCCAGGGAGCTGAAGATGAAAGAATCCCACAACAAGGGGCAACAGACCACATCCTAATTCTGGCTCTGCTGCAGAATGATCACGAGCAAATCTCTTTAGCTCCTTTCTATGTATTTAAAAAAAATTTAAAAATAAATTTCGCTCCTATTTATTAAAAAAAAATTTCTTCTTTTATGGTGAACTCAACAAACAAACATTTTCACATACAAAGGATACATAAAGAGGGTCACAATGCAGCCAGGAGTCTCTTAGTATTTTTTAAGGGCATATGAAATCCAATCAGAGAGTACCAGCACTGCCCTATTGTGGGGGTCCCCCTTCTGAAAGTGGGGAGTTGAGCATGAACCGAGGTTCTAAACCTGAGAAGGATAAGGGTGCCCTCGACAGAAATATGGGAGTTTGGAAGGAGAATGGGGCTGGCAAGGACAGATGATAATATGATCGGGTTTCCCTAACACATTTCAGATTTGCTTTCCCTGTGAGACTCACCCCATTCTACCCAAAACGAAAAGAGGCCAGGCATGGATGCGCGCACACAGTCCTGACAAGAGGGATAGAGTCTTCTCTGAGGGAGGCCTACAAAAGTCCCAAAGGGATCTGCCTGGGGATGGGGAGAGGTTCCATTTGCCACCCGTCTCTGGCTGCCGCTGTGGGCTTCTGGGTGGTGGTTAGGTTACAACTGACATTCGAAAGGAACATTTTGTAATCATCTTTGCATGGGTGCTGAGTATCCTTTGGTAGATGGACTCCAAGATATTTTACTCATTTTGTAGTTCTTTTGAATAGTTCATTTCTTTCTTTTGTTCCCTTCTGGATTCTGTTATTGTTAAGTAGAAATGCTGATTTTTTTTTTGAGGATTATTTGGTATCTTGCTCTATTATTGAAGTTATTTCTAATGTTTTTTTTGAGACTCCCCTAAGATTTTCTAAGTAAACCATCATGATAATCTTTATTACTCAAAATTTTCCTCTTGTCTTATTTATTATTGATTTGTTAGTTAATTCATTTATTAATGATTACCATTACTATTATATCTCTTACACCCACCTCCTTGTGTCTGTCCACAGCACTACTACCCTAAGTCAAGTCCAATACCCTTTAGAGAAATTACTGTATCAGCATCCGCATTTATTTCCTGGCCTCTAGTCCATCCTCCTTCTAGAATTCATCTTTCACAGAGCTGCAAAGCAATCTTCTTAATCTACAAACTAGCTCATATCCTTCTCCTGCTTAAAAATCTTTGATAGCTCCCTACTGCCCCAGGATAAAATGGAAATTCCCTAATTCCCTAATCAGCTCCACTCTCTCTTTCTGGCCCTGTTTCCCGTTATGTTCTACTCTATATTCTAGCAGATCTAGACTCTTAGCTCTTCTCAAAGACTGATCTATTTGTGTTTGCCTCAGGGCACAGGATTCCATTTGGTCAGGTCTGGCCAATCTTCTCTCCTCACTGCGGTTCTCTGGTCACTGAGGTGCAGGAGTCCCAAGGTGGCAGCTTCACGATTGTCCAGCATGTACACATCAAAAAGGAAATGTTGGAAAGACTCTATTTTCATGTGTTGATTATTGTCATGCACATTTCATCTTTAAATGCCTTCAGGATGATCCGGCTTAGTTGGGTCTTGATCCAATCTTTCTTGCAGGCTTGTTTTCTCATCAACAGTTTTTGGTTATCATGTGAAGCAATGTCACTCAGAGGCTTCTGTCATTCTTCTCTGAAATGTCGTGCATATGAGCCTCTATTGCGACTGTCACGTCCTTTCCCTCAGCAAGGAGATCAAACGTCTCCTGCTAAGGGAATTTCCGGGCTCTTGTGGCCTTCCAGGTTTGGCGACTGTTTTACTTAGTTTTAAGAAACAATGGTAACTGGAGTCAGTGTCTGTACTTATATCCATTCCCCATGTTTAGAGCCAAGAGTTTATTAAAACGGACTGGAGGCATGGGAATTGTATACAACCTTGTCTCACATTTTTTCTAAATTGTTGTGCCAACCAGTCAATGTCATGACAGATGACCAATCCGGAAATCCCAAGTCAGGACTCAACTGTTGACTGTCTGACAATACAGTCAATTTTTTTCCCCTGATTTTAATTTTTATCTGAATATTCAGAGCTGGAAGAGACTTTAAACAGAAACTGAGTCCAACCCCCTCATTTTGCAAACTGAGGCACAAACAGATAAAGTGAGTTGTGCAAGGTTATATGGGGAATAAAATCTACTGTCCTCTCCATTGAATGATGCTGCCTCACAGGATCATAGATCAGAAGCTTGTAAGAACCTTCGAAGCCATTGAGGCCAGAGAAAGAAACGTAGGTCCAGGGAGGTCAGACTTTCCCAGAGTCAGAATTTTATTATCTGAAGCAAGATTTGAACCCAGGTCTTTGACTCCAAGTCTGGTGCTCTACACCTGAGCCAACCTGGGCCACTTCATTGGCTCCAACTGTTCCTTCTGGCCTCATTTGGTGCTTATGATGCTAAAGACCTTCCTTTTCCAGAAAATGCATTCATGCTATATGGGAAATGAGGCATCTGAATGACGTACATGCCTCTGGCCTCTCTCATTTCTTAATCTTCAGCAATGTTTTCCAATCTATCCTCACTGTTCTATGCTGCTTACTGAAATCCTCAAATATCAGAGAATGCACTGGCTTAGCTTAGGGAGCTAGGCTGAGTAAGAAGTAAAATGCAAAGGTCAAGGTACAGGGTCCCTAAGTCCCCTTCCCATGATGAGTCTAGGATTCAACGACCTCTCTAGGACTCAGGTTCTACCTTGTTTGTAAACTGAGTCATGTCATACTAGATGGACACTAAGGTTCTTTCCAGGTTGAAATGTACCATCTCATGACCTCTACGGTCCTCAGTTGTGTCAGTTATAAATTGAGGAAGTTTGACCAGGTAAGCTCTTTTTAATCTATAACCTTATAATCCTCCAAGATAAGGGTGTGTGTCATGGAATCCTTTGGTGGACTGGTGAGGGCTGCAGACTCCTTGGCATAATTGTGTGTGTGTGTGTGTATATGTGTGTATGCACGTGCGCACATACGTTGCACGTGCGTCTTTCATAAAATCCTTTGGCAGTCTGGTGAAGTCTATGGGCTCCTTAGAATAATTTTTTCACTCCCAAAATTCATACTTGAAGGAAATACCAAATTTTGCTTGGAGGGTAATGAAGATAAAGCTCTATATCCCCCCACCCAACCCAATCCAAGGTCTCCAGTTTCCTAGAGGTATTCATGGACCCCAGGTTTAGATCCAACTCTTAGGCCACTGGACAAAGAACTCCCACGTCTCTTTCTTTTTTATCATTGTCTCTCTGGCATTTAGCACAGTGCCTAGGTGATAAAAGGGCCCTTTAAGGCAATTTTGGGGAGTTAAGCTAGAGGAGTACTCACTTTTAACGGATGTTACTGGTATTCTTAAAGCCAGGGCAGGTGATATTTAGCCCTTTCCCTCCCCTCTCCATTATTTGGCTTCCATGACGACGGATGTAAGTGGAAAGGACTGAACACCACGTTGTGGTTTCATCTACTTCATGGGTAGCCGAAGGCAAAGAATTTATCACCTAGTAGACAGTCTGCTGGTTGAGCCTTTCTTTACTTTGTAAGGAAGGGCCTCAAATGGCAGTCACAAATGGATACCCACATATAATTTCAACAGAATAAGACTAAGACACCCATAAAGTAGAACTTTGCTCTAACACTACCTGCCATGGGATAGTATTTACTGTAAGGTGGACCCCTCTTGGACACTGTCCCAGAGGGTTCAATCACTATAAGTATCCAAAGGTCCTCATTATATAACCTGAATATACTTAGAATCCTTCTTTGAATACTGCTGCTCCCCCCACCCTAAATGCACGCCCCCAGGCACCAGTGTCCCGCTAGAGAGGCATTTGAGCAAGAAGAAATCAAATGGTGATGGGATCACAGATTTAGAGCTAGAATGGACCATTATCATCATGTCAGGACCCCTCCCACCAAGAGGAGGAAACAAAGGTTCAAGTAAGGATAAATGACTCTCCCAACGTCACAAAGCTGGGTTTTGAACTTGGATCTTCTGACTCTAAAAATACTCCTTGCTTTTCTGTCTTCCACTGGGTAACTCTCTGCCATCTCATCCACAAGGAAAATGCTAGAAAAATGTCCCTGGTTACAGATAGTAGTAAGATGTCACAAAAAATAATAGTTCTAGAGATGGAAGAGGCCCTAGAAATGATGTCCTCCAATACTCTCATTTTACAGAAGAGAAAACTGGAGCCCAGAGAGGTATGGTGACCTACTCTCCCAAGAACACAAGGGTAGTACGTGGTAGGTGTGAGATTTGAATCCAGTTTCCCAGCACTGGGTTTGCAGGCCAGGCATCTTTCAACACCCAAGCCATCCATGAATAAGCTACCCGAGACATGTGGGCTGCACTAAAAAAAAAAATAACTCAGGTGCCAGATGTGAGGAACAAACCCTGGATAGTATGATTCCCTTGAGGAACACGCCCCTCGAAGCACCTGACAATTAGAACTAATGTCCCTCCTCTAAACAGGCAGATGACCGTTGGGTTCTAAGCAAGGGGAACATTGGTTGAAATTGTCATGAGCATCAGCATCATAGAAAGAAAGATGGAAGGAGAGAATTAGGAGTAAAACTCTTCAACAGTAAGAGAGGGAAGGGGCTACTAGGGTAGTGATCTTCATGGGTCTGCAGCATCATGCACACGTGATTCACCTGACAAATTGTTTCTGTTGTCTCTGCTGTTGATGGGGAATTTCAGAGGGAATGAGCCCCTCGTCCACTTCCTAAAACAATGGAGACCTTGTGTTTGGGCACAGTTGGGAGGCTTCTGGGGGGGGGGGAATCTCCTTAGGACTCACTGACACTTTCAAGCCCACTGTCTGAGGCATGTCTGGATAAGTTTGGACTCATCACTGGGTCAGACCTGGGGTTTTGGACCTTTTCAGCCATTGTAACTCTTAAAGATCATCTAAATGCTAAGTGATTGACCAATTAATAATCCATCGGTGAAAATGGAAAGACCACCAACAAAACAGAAATAGAATTCTTCCTAGTTATCAATACCAAGCTTGGCCCCAAAGAGGGCATATGAGAAGGCATCTCCCTCTTGCTTCTTTGCAGAGCTGTGGGATTACGGGTATGGAACACTAATTATTGCATCAGACCTTCACTTTTTAATTTAATTTTTTTTTTTTAGGACTGGGTCTTCCTATCTCACTGTGTAACCCTGGCCAAAGTCAATTCTTTTCTCAGTATCTCACAAAGCTTTCTAAGACTCTAGGTTTTCAGTAGTTGTTGATGCTTGGATAACATCCCAACTCACTGGTCACTGGACAAAGAGCTGCCATGTTTCTCCCTTACCTCTGATTCCTCAGCACTTAGCACAGTGCCTGGCCCACAACAGGCCCTTAATAAGTATTTGTTGAAATGAATGAGGATTTCTGACTCTTAATGAAGTGTATGATCTTCAAGCCCATGACCACGTGTCTCTAAGCTCCTCTTCCTGCCCTTTCCAACACTCGGCTGCCATGAGAATGGAAGGAAAACAACACAGTCTAGTAAAAAGCGCCTTGGACCAAGGGTCAGAATGCCTCGGGGCCATGATCATGTAAGCTCTAGGAGTCTGGACTCATCACTGGGTCAGACCTGGGGTTTTGGACCTTTTCAGCCATTGTAACTCTTAAAGATCATCTAAATGCTAAGTGATTGACCAATTAATAATCCAGAACAATACAGTCTAGAAAAAAGCGCCCTGGACTAAGGGTCAGAGTGCCTTGGGACCATGACCACGTAAGCTCTAGGAGTCTGGACTCTCTAAGCTTCTCTTCCTGCCCTTTCCAACACTTGGCTGCCATGAGGATGCAAGGAGAACAACACAGTCTAGTAAAAAGCGCCCTGGACCAAGGGTCAGAGTGCCTCGGGACCATGATCATGTAAGCTCGAGGAGGGCAGGGTCTGCTTTTGCTTTTCTTTGAACTCAGCCGCCTCAGCGCTAGGAAGTGCTTCACGGATGCTTATTGACCAGCTGCCCAACAAACCTGTGCTCCACTCTTCATTATGGGTTTGACTTCAGGCAGGTCACCCTGAAACTCTGTTTCCTCATCTGCAAAATGAGGGTCATTGGTTTAGGTGTCTTTGAGGCTCTGAGGAAAGGGCTGGCCTCAGGACCTTTCACCGTCCCTCCCAGTTTGCAATCAATGGTCCTAAGTTACAGTGGCATCACTGACCGGTATCAGCAGAGGCAGTTTCTGCACTGATTCCACATTCTTTGCACTGATAAAATCACAGGTCATAATCAAAGGAAAGGAGGGGGCGGGGAAAGGTATTGTATTCCACTGGTAGACAGCATAGCTATGTGATGAATTAATCAAACTCATAAACATTTGTTAAGCACCTACTGTGTGCTGACAATATGCCAGATGCTAGGGTTACAGTCAAAGATGTAATAGTTCCTGACCCACAAAAATAATGGATTTGAGTATACATAATTGTCTATAAATAATCAGCCAGTCCTTTTGAATTCTGATACCAGGAAAAGTTCCTGTCCCTGTTCTGTGCTTTCACATATACCATTGATTAGAAATAACAAAGCTGACAAACTGCCCCCTCTCCAGTCCCTGGCTATGCTTGTGGGGAGTGTGATGTCGTCAGTGACTTAAACGGGGGTATCCATTGCATCAAGCAGCGGATCTGGCCACTTGAAAGGGGGCTCTTCAGATCCCAGGAAATTTCCCCTTCCAGTCTTCCACACCTGGGCCAAAACAATGGCTAGTTTCACCAGATCAGGTTTAGGGAGCTGGCGGCCCAGCTGGCCTCCCTCCCTCCTAGGACCGTCCCCATCATGAAGACGCTTTGAAGTGTTGGATTCCATAGGTAAAGGAGCCATTGTGACCTTGTACCGAGGGTCCCTGTGATCTTGGTATGAGCGACAGCAGCTAACCTACAACTGTGCCAGGTTAACGAGTCAACTAATCTCCCCTTATTAATTGAAGCAGGACCTTGATTAAACTTGAAAGAAGAGATATCCATCAAAGATGGTTAGCCAGATGCTCTACATGCGCCCACCAACAAAATGGACCGGACAGCCCCCAACACAGCCTGTGTTTCTCAAGACGACTCCTCCGTCGCTGCCAATCTGTGGATGGGCACCCAGACATTCCGCCATCCACACATCAAACGAGGCGTCAACGTCCCACACAAACAAAGCCTGGAAACGGTTTGGTCGAAATATTAAGTGAGAAATTAACAACAACAACGACGCTGACGCTGACTCGAATAATTACAAATGGGGAGGCGGCCTGTGAAATACGCGAGGAGAAGCTGGCATTTTGAACAGTCATTGCCAAGAGGCTATCTGTCTCTCCTGCTGTTTATGAATTTAGCTAACATGCTGCTAATGACTAATGACTCCCGTCTACGTTTGATGGGGATTTTAAGGCTGGAATTAACCTCTCACCCGCTCTTCCTCAAGAGCAAATGTTACCATCCCATTCTCAGGCTCCCAACAGCTAGCAGGTGAGCCGTGTTATAGTGCCATTTATCCTAAATGGGAAATTTACCAGGGAAAGATGAAAACAGATAAAAATGCTAACGGATTAACCTTTTCATGGGCATGGAACTTTGGAAACAGGCGAAATCCAATGGCAAGGAGAATAATCATTGCTTTGCATTAAGACTCTTCTCTTGTGAGTCAAAGTATTATAAACAGAAAAAAATGGGAACAATTCAAGTGACCACTGAATGCCAAGAAAGTCAGCCCCACGGAAGCAACTTATAGTTGAGCAGTGAGACGTGCTTGCTGCACCTGCCCAAGCCAAATCTGAAATTAATAGGACTGGACTCTTTTGGGCCTCTCAGACCCAATGTCCCTGACTAGAAAAATGTATTAAATCTAAGAGGTGTTTAAAACACACAAAAAGACCACAGAGGAATAAGTCATGAGGATGAAGGCCTTGAATGCAGAGCTAAGGAGTTTGCATTTATTTTTTCTTCAGACAGTAGGGAACCATAGACATTCTTGAGCCATAGAGAGATGTAGTCAGACCTGAGAGTTAATCAAAATCAGTCTGGCCCTTCTTACAATCCTCTCCTAATCTTCACTGATATCAATGAATCATGGGATTGTACATGTAGAGCTGGAGTGGCCCTTAAGGGATGTTCTTGTCCAATCCTCTCATTTCACAGAATAGGAAACTGAGAGGTTTAATTACTTGCTCCAGGTTGTACAGGTGTCATATAAGTGTCAAAGTCAATAACACAACTATGAAAGTTAGGAAGTTCTCACAGGCCATTGAGTTACAAAACAAATACAATTAGTCTATGCATAAGTTTTGGGGTGGATGGGTCTGGACCTGTGCTGGCAGGAAATTAAGGAAACCAACCAGCCTTAGCATTGACTGAGATGGGATCTCCTAGTGTGGAAAATCCTTTCAACAAAGCAGTTCACTCCTATTGTAAGTAAAGCTAGGTGCTTTCCAAGGAAGAAACGCTTTATATACTGGGGAGCTGGAAGGTAGGCCAGAGGCCATCTAAGTCCAATTCTCTCATTTTACAAATGAGGAAAGTTAAGTGGCTTGCCAAAAGCCAGACAAGGAGTAAGCTCTGGAAGTCATCTGATTTGAACTCTGGGTCTTCTGATTTGAAAGCCATTTTTCTTTGCATAGTACAGCCTCCCAGTTCTTCAGGGTCTGCCACAGAAGGGTCTTTGTGAGAGAAGGTGGCAGAGACAAGGATGGCATGATACAGAGGTCTACGTCACCCTGACCAAAGCTGGGTAGCTCTCCACTGTCCTATCCTCCTGCTGTCAGTGACATACTGGAGGAAGGGCACATCTTCCTTGTGCTCCCTCAGGATAGCATTGTAGGGCATTATTTCTACTGCTGAGGTCAGCTCTACCTCCCCAGGGCTCCTGAGAGTGGTGGATGGGCAGACATTTTAGAAGCTGGTGGAACATGTGAGCTACTGCCCATACTATATAACCAGCCAGAGCTAATAACCTCTGCCAGATTAATGTTCTTACTGTAACATTCTGGCGGGGTCATTCCATGGCTAAAGGACCTATGATGGCTACCCAGTACTGAAGAAATAAAATTCAACCTTTTCAGGCTGCCATTTTATTAATGTGCAGTTTGGAATACATCAGTCATGGACTTGTAATGGTTTCCCATGTTCTATGGAAAACAGCTCAAACTCCTTAGGTTGGCATTCAAAAACTGAGTCCTCATCCCTCCCCAGACATATCCCCAATCCTAAGAATGTCATGTGGCCACACAGGATGGCTCAGTTTTTCCAAAGGACATTGTCTACCCTCCCACTTCTGTAGCTTGGTCTACACTGCACCTTCTATCAGGAATTGGCAGTGGTGACATCTACCCATCCTTCAAGGCCTGCTTCCAACACCACTGTCTCCATGGTGACCCCTGGGATTACCCAGGTAGATGTGACCAAGTCTCTTATCTGTTCATGCTGTGCACCATATTTTCCTGTGACATGATTCTTCTGCATTCTAATTCACGTCTCGTTAGGTATCTACACTGCCATTTCTATAAGACTGTAAGCACCTGGAGTCCAGGTCTATGGCATGAGATAGTGGACACAGTAATTGTTTTGAGTTAGAGGACCTGGGTTCAAATCCCATCTCTGACACTACCTGGAACCTAGAAAGTCATTTCACCTCTCTGGGTCTCAGTTTCCTCATCTGTAAAGTAGGGATCAATGGCCTTCCCAGGTCCCTTTGGCTTTAAATCGGATTGTATTCAGCAAAGTGAACTGCAGAGAGCAGTTGCTGAATGAATATTTGATAGGTCAATGGATGGATGGACAAAGCCAACATGATGAACTTAGTTCAAAGTGTAGCCTAGTAATCATGAGAGCCATGCTTGGGCCAACCCCCTCCTTTTCCAGTTGAGGAAACTGAGGCAGACAGTGATTAGATGACCTGCGCAGGGTCCCACAGCAAGAAGTATGTGAGGCAGGGTTTGAAGTCAAGTTTTCCTGACTCCAAGTACAACTTCCTACTTAGTATGCCACCGATCTGCTCCTTTTAGGGAAGGTTCTGCACATCTGGCTCAGTACAGATGTACCACACTGCTGTTTTCCTGTTATTCTGGGCGGTGCATTGGCCAGAGTGCTGGGCCTAGAGTCAGGAAGAACAGAGGTCAACCTCTGCCTCAGACACTCACTAGCTGTTAAGACCTTGGGCAAGTCACTGAACCTCTTTTTGCCTCAGTTTTTTCACCTGTAAAATGGGGATGATAATAATAGCACCCACCTCCAAAGGTTGTTATGAGGATCAAGTGAGATATTATAAAGGGCTTTGCAAAACTTAAAAGTGCTGCATCACTACCACCATCCTCCTCCTCCTCCTCTTCCTCATATTCTTCATCCCCCTTCTCCTCTTCACAATGCCACATGTGGTTTCCAGGCCCTCCATGCCCTCCGCTTCTCTCCCTCTTGCTCTGAGCACAGGGATCATAATCAGTACCTCTATCATGGAAACAACCTGATGATTCCTTATACCATCCCTGTCCACACCTTCCCCATTAGATTAGAAGCCCCTTGAGGGCAGAGGCTGTCTTGCTTTTCGTCCTTGCATCTCCAGGCCTTCTTGCTACACAGGTAAGTGCTTAACAAATGTCATTCCGTTCTGTCATTCAGACACTCCGACCCCGTGCCTCAAGCCCCACCAGAAGGGGCTTTTCCATAGAACCATTCATCCCTTCATGGGATTTTGACTTTGTCCTTCTCTGTGATTTACTCTTTTCCATAATTGGTAGAAGACACAGAATTCGACAAATGCTAGAGACACAGCATTTCTTTATTATTTTTGTCTAAAAACTGCCTGTATTTTCCCATCATGCACTGTGGCTACCTCTTGGAAGACTGTCACTCTCCACTCAAATGAAGCACGCGGCTGGGTTTTGAGAGCCGTTGACTTTGTCTCCATCCTCCTCTTTCATTCCTTCCCCTGTTCCCGGAGCAGCATCTCAGCCCCCTAGGGCTGATGTTGGGGGGGTCAGAGATGGGTGCAGCTGCCACAGCACAGAGCACAGTCAAAACGGGGCCTCCCGCAGCTGCTCATCAAAGAAGCCTTCAGCCCCATTCTTCCTGCTAACTGCCGCCTTTTATCCCCGAGGGGGAGGTTAAAAGAAGCAACTACCTACCAGCCTCCCCCACCAGGATGAGCAGAAGCAGCCCCCCCCCCACACCCCCGGCGAGCCTGCCAGCAACAAATTCCTCATGAATACATTAAGACTTCCGGGCCATCCCCATCCCTGCGGAATGTTTCCGACATAATCCATAATTTTCTCTTGACTAACCTGCGCTCATCGCTCGGGCCTGCCGCGTGACTGCCATCCCCAGGGACATCTCTGCCCCTGACCCTGGGCACATTGTCTCCGTAGCCCGATCCATCCCAATGGAGGCGAGTGAGGGGGGAAGTGGGGTTCATGGGGGACGACGTCAGGGTCAAGTTCCTCAGCTGGAGTCAGAAGCCCAGAAGCCCAGTCCAAAGCAGGACTTTTTTTTTCACCTCACACAAAGGCTCCAGAAGATTAAGAACAATCCCTGCCTCATTCCTGATTCCTGGCTCCATCAGCCGCCATTTTCCTCTTCCATCTTAGATCAGCTCTTTGGATCTGCTTCGCTTCAGTGGGAGTCAGGGGCTGGGGACTTGGCAGCCAAGAAGACCTGGGCATGAACCCAACCTCGAGCACTGACTGGATGGTAGACCAAATCTTCTGGTGCCTCACTTTCTTCATTTGTCAACGGGGGATCTCCCACCGGAAGCATGGAATGAAGTTTCCAATGAGATAGTAATGAGAACAATACCCACTAATTGCATAGCACTTTAAAGTGGGCGGTGCTGTGCAACAATTATCTAATGATGGCTCACATTTCTATGGCACCTACTGTGTGCCAGGCACCACACTAAGCGCTCTATAATGACCATCTCATTTGGTCCTCACAGCCAACCTGGGACTGGCAGGCGCTGTTATCATCCCAATTTCATAAGGAAACGGAGGCAAACAGAGGTATGAGGAGAAATTTGAACTCAGGTCTTCCTGACTCCAGGTGTGGTGTTCTGTCCACTGGGTTGCCTGGCTTCCCAATTAAACAATTTCATTTTAGCCTAACCGAAGCCCTGTGAGGTGGCTGCCACCATGCACTCCATTCTGAAGGTAGGGAATGGAGACAGAAGGTGACCAGACTTGCCCCTGATCACCCGCCCAAGCAGCGTCTCTCTGAGAGCCCAGATCAGGAGCTGGAAGGGACCTGGGCGGTCAGACAGACTGACTCCACCATCTTGTAGATGAGAAACTGAAGCCTAGGGAGGTTAATGACTTGCCCAAGGTCATTAGGCAATAACAATGGGGAGGCAAGATTTGAACCCAGTTCCTCCAAAATCCTAATCTAATGCTCTATCCAAATACCACATTGCTACCCCCTAGGAAAGACCAGAATGGATACAAAGTGTTTCATAACCCTTCACCGACATACGCCAGGAGTGATTGCCACTGCATGCCAGGGAGCTCAGCACTGTCTAATATTGCCTTTGTCTTCAGGTTTATTGGATTTTCTCCCATCTGATGCTACTCTTAGAACAAAACACCTTTTTATTCAGGGGCAAACCCTCCATATGCGGAAGGGGGAAGGGTCTATGTACTTGGGTGTGACCAGATTAAGTCAGACCGGTCTGGAGAAAGATCTGAGCTAAGTAAGAGCCACAGAACAGGGGCTGGTTCAAATCCCAGCTCTGCAATTCCCTCCCTGTGTGGCCTCTCTGGGCCTCAGTTTCCTTAGCTGTAAAATGAAGGACTAGGTGGCTTCTAGCTCCGTCACGACTGGGGAGGGGTTTCTGGTTCAGATACGGCCAGGACGATCAGTCGGACATTTATAATGACGTGCTAAGCACTGTGGTCAGCTCCGGGGACACAGAAGCTCCCCGTCCTGCCCTCCTGGCTCCAGACCCAGGACCGTAAGACAGAAGCTTTCCAAGGCCAGCGGAACGCGAGGTCTGGCCCGGTCCGTGCTGTCTATCTGCGTTGTCACTCACTTTTGAAAGTTCCCAGAGACCACAAAGGCCAACCCAATGAGATGAAACAGGACATCTCCAAAATGGTTCCATCCAACTGCCCTAAGTGCTTTGGAAGGCAATGAAAACGACTCTGCATTCTACAAAGGGGGAAATGGAGGCACGGACAGGCTGTGTCATTTGCCTGGTATCATGCTGGGTGTTTGTTTGTCCTTTGGTGATATCACCACCATATGAGCTCAGAAGGGGCCGAGGGCCTTTTCACTCCAGTCCTGACAGCTTCCTACAACAGCCCACCGCCCTGAGCAGACCCAGGCCAAGCCTCAGGAGGGCTGAGAGCAGCAGCCTTCCCATACCAGCTTTGGTCCTTCCAGACTGTGGGACTTCCTGTAAGTCACCGAACTACCCTGGGCCCATTTCCTAATCAGGAAAATGGGAACAACTGGAGGGGCGAGACCTATCCACCATGCAGGGCTTGAGGCATTTTTTGTAGTTTTATCATGTGAATTACCATTATTAATACAACAGCTAAACTGCAGGGCTTAAATTCTATTCTATTTAAATTTTTTTTAAATTACTGGGCTGACATTACTACTCATTACTTCATTGGCAATACTTCCATTGGCCTACTTAGAAATAAAAATAAAAAATCAGTTGCTCAACAAGCATTTTTTAAAATGCTACTGGGGGTGCCGGGCACTGGGCCACACACAGACAAAAACAAAGAAGGGAGTCCATGATTTTTGTTTTCTCAATTACAGCTTCAAAACCTTCTTTACCTGATAGTTCTGTTTCTAGTTGGTCCCTTGGCCCCTCATGTTCTGTCTCTCAGACCAGCTTTTCTGTTTGCCTGGAATGTTGACTTACAATTCCACATTATCCTTGATCCTGAGCTTGGCTGTGCCTTCCTCCCAAACTCCTCTGTCCTGTCCTTCCTGTCACTGCCTCGGCAATATTGTCCATGTTCCCGCCTTGACACCCCCCCCCCCCGCCACTGGAATCTTTATTCAATTCCCCTCCTCTTGACTATCCAGAAATCATTTTTATGGCCTCCCCAAAGCCACACACACAACCCATTTTCTCTCCTACAGTTAAAAGGAATGGGATTGTTCTCTTTTCATTCATGACCAGAAAAAGCCAAATCAGTCTTCCTTTCAAGTAACCTTTAACTTTTGAATTTAAAACAAAAATGCTAAGATTTTGTGTCAGTATTTAGCAACATTTTATCTAGTTACAATATTTGCTACTCTTTCCAATTCTGCCACTTAAACGTGCGATACAGCTTCTACTTCCCCTGGATAGCTTCAATTATTTCTATAGAAATTGAATGACAGATTTCAATTTAACTCATCAATTCAATAAACAGTAGGTCCTTAATACGCACACTGGAAAGTCTCTGTGTTATCTTATCCCTTCCCTTCTTCTCATTCCCTATTTAACTTTTTTAATCACACAACTGTAGTTTGGAAAGTGATATGAAATCAGAGAGGAGGAGAACTCAAAGGTCAGCTAGTCCAAGCCCATATTTTTACAGATGGGGACACTGAGGCCTAGGAATGTGAAGCGATTTGGCCGAAGGCACGTTGGTGACCCTCTGAGGTGGGAATTGAACATGAGACCTCTGACTTTAGAGTTAGAGCCAGAAGGGGGATCTTCTTGGTCCTTAAGTCTAATAACCTGATTCCATATGTGAGGAAAGTGAGGCACAGAGCTGAGTGCCTGGCATCCTCGTCGGGGACCAGACCCCAGGCCAGACACCCATTCACGACCTCAGCGGGTCTAAACCGCAAGGCTAATGCATGTCTGCTGATGGACCTATCGGTTATTATTCAAGTAGGATGATTTGGGGGAGAAGAAGCTTTGGAAGAAGGATCCTAAGGAAGTAGGACTCCTGCATTTTGTTTGCAGGGTCTATAGGACGTGGGTGTCCCCTGGACAGAAACACTCCTGCTGGAAATCTAGTTCAGATATTCTCTGTGATGCCCTGGGAGGTTCCTTCCGCATCCCCACACGAGAAGTCTGGAGCTGCCAAAGGGCTGGGTGCGGAGTTGGGTAATAACCCAGACCTTGAATCTCTTCGACATGGGCTTGAAATAATAACCCTCCCAAGATGTGTGGCCGGCACACAGAGTCACAGCCTTGCAAATCTCATCTGGTGGGCCTGGCCGACCTGAGCCCGGCTGGTTGATGCTGCCACCACGTTCTGATTGATGAAGCCTTGACATGCCCCTCAGATTTCAATTTGGCTGCACCACACCGGTGGAGTGAGAGGGAAGCATTAGAAGCCGACCTTGCAGACACAAGCCCCGCCCGGTGTTCTGACAGCGGCGGAACGAAGGGCAGAAAGGAAGCAACTCACAAAGAAAGTCTGTGTTGTCCTCTTCTCCCATCTCTCAGTAATAACCCCTCTTCCCTCAAGGTTTGGATGGCCTACTTAGACCAGTCGAGTCCTTTAGCAGAAAAATGAATGGAAGAAGGCCGGATGAGAAGATGGGGAGTGGTCCAGAGCTGAATTAGAGGCCTGAGGAAATGAAGGTGGATGATGGGATCAGAGGACCCTAACGCTAATGATCTGATATTTTCTGTAGGACCAAAGGAAGACAGATGACAGTTCTCAAAAAAGGGATGAGAGAACAGTGTGTAAAACTATGGGCCAGGAAGCCTGACTAGGACTCCTGACCAACTTCCAGACAGTGTCTTTAAATGGAATGATTTGTGAGAATGCAGAAAAGGAAAATCACAAAGATTCAGCATGGCTGTAGCAAGAACAAATCGCATTTCCTTTCATCAACAGGATTCCTAAAACGGTAGCTCAGGGGAATGATGGAGATGCCATTTTGCTATATTTCAACCAAGTGTTTGATATAATAAACAGCTCATGCAATTCATGTGGAAAAGATGGATGACGACTTCTCTGTGGATGATGCCCGGATCTATATATCCAGCCCGAGTATCTCTTCTGAGCTATGGGCCTACATCACCCACTGCCCGTTACACATTGTGAGCCAGGTGTCCAGTGGACGTCTCAAAACAGAATGCATTTTTTCCCTCTACTCTTTTTTCTCCTTTGACCTTTTCTACGTCTGCTGAAAGGACCACTGGCCTCCCAGTCAGCCCCATTTCCCACCTTGGCATCATTCCCAACTCCTCTCTCTCACAGTCACCTCATATCAACTGTCAAATAGAAATCCCTATTGATTAGTACTACATCATTTTTTCTTGGACTGGACTCTTGATGTTACTGACATAGGAAACTCACAAATGAGGAAACTCCCTCTGCCAGTGAAGGTTGGCACCTTCTCTGCAAGATGCAGTCTTAAAGACAGGTGTCTGGAACAGAGAGAGAAAGTAACTTGTCTGGGTCATACCTCCATTGTGAGTCATCCATAGGACTGGATCTAGGTCTTTTAATTCAAAGGTAGCCTTTGTATTCGCTATCCTACCAAAAGGAGGCTAGGTGGCGCCATGGTGCATACAGCACCTGGCCGCTGGAGTCAGGGCTACTCATCTTCATGAGTTCAAATCCGGTCTCAGACACTTCCTAGCTGTGTGACCCTGGGCAAGTCACTTCACACTGTTTGCCTCAGTTTCCTCATCTGTCAACTGAGCTGGAGAAGGAAGTGACAAAGATACTGTCAAGAAAACCCCAAATGTGGTCATGAAGAGACAAACATAACTTAAAAATGAATGAACAACAAAATACCAGCAAATCTTTGAATCATAAAGCTACCTAAAAAGTAGGAGGCATGAGAACTAATTAAATAGGTAGTAATGCTAAAAACAATATAGTTAACATGTATATCATGTCTCATACCCAATATCTTATTTGATCCTTTACACTATCCCACAAGGCTGGGCTTATCCATGTTTGACAGCTAGCCAGGGAAGGTTGGGGGGGATCTGAACCCAGTTTTCTGCTTGCTCTAGGGATGGTATTCTTTCTTTTCAGTCCAGTAGTGGGGAACTAATAAGTTTAACATGTATTTGGAAATGGAATGAAGCGTCCTTCGGTTCACAAAAAAGAAAGATATCTGAATAAATTTAGATTCTGAGCATTTTTCAAATGGAATTATAATGGCTTCCATGGAATGAGTATACATAGACAGTGATTGGTGAACAATCACTAGTGAACTACTAGGAATTATAACCTAGTTCCTCCCAAAAGAATCCCAAGTAACCATTCTCAAACCCAGGATTCTAACAGATCAATTAAAGCTGCATCAATAATCAAATATATTAAATATGCATCTTTGTGTAAAGCAGTCTATTTTAAAAGCCATTTAAATAACCATCTGTTTTCTTAGAAGATATGAAATTTTTATCATCTTTATGTAATGAATATTAATATCTCTTCTTCTCATCTTGGATGTCAGATAATAGAGCACAGGAGTAGGAAAGGAGAGGATGGAATTTCCTCCTGGAAAGAGAATCCCCAAACAAGACAAAAGGAGGCAAGAAGGGGAAAGCAGCAGATAACCAGCAAGAACAAAGCAAGGAGGGCTAATTATCTAAATAATCTCAATCTAATCAATGAAACCAGGCTTTAGGAGCGTTTACCCTCTCCCAAAGTCAGGGGAACAAAGAAAAAGCCAATCAGCCCCTACCTTCCAGGGGTTTACATTCTAATGGAAAAGGGGGAAGAATCTCAATAGCTATGGATGCTGGCCAGATTCTTCCCAATTATGTGCTTTGGTGATCTGCTTTAGTCCATCGGCTCCAGCTCCAGTAGCCTACCCCAACAACCCCCAACCCCACCCCTCCTCCTCCTCTCATTTCTCTAGTTTTCCTTTCTGGTAAGATTTTTTTTAAAAAATAATTAAATTTTTTTTAAAGGAGATTGGGGTTAAATGACTTGCCCAGGGTCACGCAGCTAGTAAGTGTCAATGTTTGGTCTGAGGCTGGATTTGAACTCAGGTCCTCCTAACTTCAGGGCCAGTGCTCTATCCACTGCACGACCTAGCTACCCCCAAGATTTTTTAAAAATGCTTTAAGAACAGAGAAAAAAGAGGGGGCGGGGCAAGAAGGACCTCAGGGTAGCCATACTGAGGGAGATTCTTGGATCATCATCCCCACCCTCCCCTCAAAACAAACAAACAAAGCTTTTGAAAAGAGTGGGGTGACAAAGGGTTTTCTCTCTAGGATCAGTGATTTTAGCCAAGTAAGGCAGTAATGGCCCCCATAATCAGAAGCTATTCTGGAATACTTGAAGAGAAATGCCCCCGCAGGCAGTTGAGTCCGTGTTTCCCACTCTAGTCTGCAAGAGCTGGAGCATTTAACAAATTAATTTAGGACTAGGGAGGATTTGTTAGCTCTCACTTCAAGGCAGGATGAGGAAATCTAGGGAAGTCACTTCTTAAACCAAAACTCTGTCAAGCTAGCATATGCCTTGGTTAATTGCCTACTGCTCTGTCCCAAGGGCTGGAAGACAAAGAGAGGCAAAAGAAGGGCCCTTTTCTCAAGAAGCTCGCCGTCCAATAAGAGAGGCAACCTGGAAATGATTCCGCACCAAGAACACACACATAAATGTCGATACGGCCGATCGGGGATACCACAAGGAGAAGGTGCTAGCACTGAGAGCATCCAGACCCCAAACAAAGGACCCGAACGAACCTGGAGGCACAAAACCGAGGCTGAAAAGCTTCCTTGAGAGGCGTGCCATTTTCTATCAGTCAGTTGGTAGGCATTTGTGAAGCACTGACTACGTGCCAGTCACCATGCTAAAAGCGGAGACCACAAGGAAACACCAAGACAGTCTCTGCCCTTTCGGAACTTAGGGTCCAGTGAGGGAGACACCATGTCAGCCTCTAGGTAAATATAGACTCTATACAGAGTAGGTGAATGGTCATCTGATGGGGAGCCCTGGCAAGGGGGGCCAGAGAGAGGGACCCCAAAGGGCTTCCCACAGAAGTGGCCAGACAGGGTGCAATGTGGAGGGAGGGCACTCCAAGCATTTGGGCAGCCAGTGAGAAGGCGTCAGGGTGTCCAGGGATGGACTAGGGCGTATATGAAGAAAAGCAAGATTGTAGGATTGTGGTGGAATGTAGGAGGAGGGAAGCAAAGTGTTAAGAAGACTGGAAAGGTAGGAAGGGGCCAGGCTGTGAAAGGCTGTAAAAACCAAACAGAGGCATTTCTCTCTGATCCTGGAGGGAGTAGGGAGTCCCTGTAACTTACTGAGTAGGAGGGTGACACCTAACCCTGACAGCAGAGCAGACTTCAGGGAGGGAGGCCAGTTAGGAGGCTATCCCAATAGCGTGAGTGACGGGTGGTAAGGGCCTGGAAAAGGGTTTTGGCACCAAGAGTGGAAAGGGAGGGATGTAGGGGAGAGATGTGAAGACACAGGATGAGATTTAACAACAGACTGTGTATGTGGGAATGACGGTGAGGTTGGGCAAAGAGAAGGAGCCCCTCTTTATGTGAGCTGGGGAGAAGAAGAGGGGGGGAGATGTTTGGAGTGATAGGAGATACGTAAGAATGGAGAAGGGGGAGCTCTTGGGAATGGTCTCAATTTTTGGGCTGAGTGAAAGCTGAGGTTCTTGGGGGAAGGGGAGACCCACGGGTGGCTTGTGGCGAGATGAGGTTTGGAATGCTGTTGTCGCAGGTGGAGTGAGGGCTTTGAGATCAGAGAACCCATCTCTATCGTGGATCCAGGCATCCTGATGTCCCACTCCATTCAATGGGAAAGAGGTGGGTGATGGGACAAATCCAAGGTTGGTGTGGGCCAGGCACAAATAGAAACAAGAATGCACAGTTGAACGAACTCACTAAGAGAGAAAGGAAGGGAGGGTAGCAAGTACAGTGTCAATGGCCTGGGAAAGAAACGAGGAGGGAATGGAGGTCGTGGCCAAGATGGAGAACAGGCTTAGCGGGATTAGGGAAGAGGGAAGCATCTCTCCAATGTGAAGGCCTAGTGCACGGCCTGGTATATAGTAGGTGCTTCATAATTGCTTGTTGATTGACCCACTGATTTACAGATGAGGAAATGGAGGCCCACAGAGGTGACTGTCCCAAGGTCACACGAGTGGTAAAAATGGGACCAGAGGTGCTCAGTCTCCAGATTAAATAGCAGCATCCTTTCCACTGAACCACTGACAATCTAATGAGGACTTTGCAATGACAAATTCTCGATGACTATCTTGATGTCTCAAGGTACAGTCCACATCATCTGCTTCTGATGATTCAGGGTTGGATCGGCAACATTTCTGTGATATCAGAGGTCCTCTCTGCCTGCCCCCCCTCCTCTCGTCTGCTCCTCCAATGGTTAGTAAAGTCATTTCTCATCAGCCTTTCTACTAAGAAGGAGCCGCGAGGAGAAGAGAAGGAAATCAAGTACGTCCGAGTTGGATGCTAACTCCAAGCCTCGGTGACCGCCAGCATCAGGCGGACTGAATGCCTCCTCGTGCACAGGATAATGGTGGCTTATTTTACCTGCGCTGAGCAATCTCTGAAACAGTGGACTCATATATTAATAACATGTACCCTAGAGCTCATAAACAGCTGGGACGTGTGTCCGGATCACACACCTGGTCATTCACACGAAGCTGGCACATGCCAACACAGGCAGTGGTGGTGAGCTGCTGAAAACTGCTAGACTCGGTCATGGGGAAGCGTAGTCTGACCACAAAGAAAACATTCAGCAGCTCTCCCAAAATACAGCTGCAACTAATTTAAATGAAAATATCCTGTTCTCTGCCAGGGATATTGGCTTCTTTAGAAAATCATTTCTAAAGGAACTTGTCAGAGAGGAAAAAGTTTGTAAAGAAAGTATTGCTAGTGGCGATCAGGTGACAAAGAGCGAATGCACTGAAGGTGAGAATCAGAAGGGAGAGGGATCTCAGAGGCCAGTGAGTCCAACCATTCCTCCAGGGCAGGAATCCACAGGAGAATAATCTCAGCAAATGTTAAAAACATGCTTAAGGTTCCTATTGGTAGAGTGGTATAAGAAGCTTCTGAGTCAGAAAGACCCAGGGGTCAGGTCTGACCTCTAACAAACATAGGCTGCCTGCCATAAGTCGAGTCTCAACTCCTCAGTGACCCTGGAAAAGCTCTACAATCCTGAGTCTCCTCCTTTGGAGGTCTCTAGACCCCTTTGGCAGTCAGGTAGTGCCAACAGTTCCATTCTCAGATAACAGTTTTTTTTTTTTGGTTGGGCAATGGGGGTTAAATGACTTGCCCAGGGTCACACAGCTAGCAAGTGTCACGTGTCCGAGGCCGGATTTGAACTCAGATCCTCCCGAATCCAGGGCCAGTTCACTATTCACTGTGCCACCCAGCTGCCCCCTCAGATAATGGTTTTAGAGGCATAAAGTAAGGATTACAAAGCATAGCCAACATATTGAAATCTAGTTCTCAGAATACTGAAGAATCCCAGGTTAAGAAGCTAGGACCTCAGATGGAAGTTGCAGAGTACATTAGAGGGGGGAGCAATTCGCTAGGAGCGAATTACAGATCCAGTCCCATTTGAGATGATGATGGGATGCTCATTAATGTAGATCACTGGGTTCAGATACTGGGCTACAAGGAACCTGGGAGTTAGTTACAGCTGGGCGTCTGGTATAGTCACTAATATTTCCTGTAACCAGAAGCATCATGACCAAGAAGGCAGGCTATCCCATTTGAAGACAGTCTTAATATTTACACAAAACTTCCACCAGCTAGTTCTCCTTCTGTCCTTCTGAGAAATACAGAATAACAATGGCACCCCATCTTCTACATGACAGCTTGCCAAATATTGGGCCACCACTCTCCTGCCCCCCCTTCCCCCTAGGTCTTCTATTCTCCAGGCTAAACATCTTTTGTTCATTTTCTTCTGACGACCCTTTGCCACCTTGGTCACCTTCCTTTGGATAACCATGACTTCATCAATGCCTCTTCTAAATAGGACCTGGACAGAAAACTCCCAATGCAATTTCACCAATGGCCAATATGACGGGAACATTCCCTCCATTAATTAGGACTGTTGTTCTAGAGTGAGGAGGGACCTCAGAGGTCACCTAGTCCTACCTTTTCATTTCTCAGAGAAGGAAAAAAGGTGTGGAGAGGAGAGGTGACTCCGCAGCCTCATGTAGTTAGTAAGAGGCTGAGCTGGGCCCTTGTGACTCAGCTGCTTCATACTCCTATGCACACGAGCGATGCTGCAATCACTTCTTTTTTTAAGTTAGCTACAGCACATTCTTGGCTCTTTCTCCTTTGTAGATGATTTGAACCCCTTGGCTCTGTTTCTCATTAACTTTGGCTAAACCCACTGTTTCTCATCCTGTTCTGTCCAAAGAAGGTTTCGAATGGAGACTCTCCACTCACCCCTGCTTAATTTCATCTTGTTGGCTTCAGCTCCAACAGCCCAGTCACGTCTTTTGGCATTCTGATTCTCTCATTTAAGGGATGGGCTATTTTTCCTGCTTTTGTGACATCCACAAATTTGCCATCCAAGTCACTTTGTCCATAAGGAAATAGAACCTCAGAGAAGTTTCATGACTTGCCCGAGGTCAGAAAACGAGATCTGGCTGTCTGGTGATCATCTCTTTCCTTCCAATACCATTTTATTTTTACTCATCGGTGACAGTTCCACCATGTGGCCACCTCTGGTACACAGCCTCAGGAAAAGCTACTGTGAGGAAGAGTGGATGGGACCATGGGCGGGAGGCTGTGGAGTGCAATGCATTTGCTCCCCTCTCACTCAGAAAGCGTTTTCTTCTCCCCTCCTTGGGAGATGGGGCTGAGGGGATGCTCCTTAGGTGTTCTCTCTTCTCTTTTCTTATAGTTAGAAAAAGGAAGAACCACACCACTAGAAAACAAACAAGGACCATTCCTTCAAGTGGCTTCCACGATCTGTGAAGATACTGACAACTGATGGTCGACCTTGCACTTAGCGGATGCTCAGAGATGAGCCGCTGAGGGCGTTCTGGTGGTGAGCTCAGCTCGAGGCTGACAGGATACCTCTGAGAAGGGATGTGCGTGCCAAAAATAAAATGTGTGCTGTATGAATAAAGGTAAAGAGAAGTGAGAAAGGTGCCAAATGGCACCCAGTAATTTATCAGAATCCTATAAGAATCATCTCCTCTTCTGGCAAACATGACCTGTGTTTTAACAGAATTAAAACCTACAGAAGGGGCAGAGAGGTGGCACAATGGATAGAGCACTGGCCCTGGAGTCAGGAGGGCCTGAGTTCAAATCCAGCCTCAGACACATAATACTTCCTAGCTGTAAGTCACAACCCCAATTGCCTCACTAAAAACACAAAACAAAACAAAAAAAAACTAAAGAAGAGGGGTTAGGAAGCGTGCTGATCTCTTATCTCAGTAAAATACGTCCATAATTTAAGACTCACGATTTCCAAACTGTGGTGACAGCCTGGAACCATCTCCTGGTGGTTCTGGAGCATGACTGAAGGTAGGGTCACCTAGACAAAGAGAGCCCACTAGAGCGGAAAGACCACTGACTCACAAGCTGGATGGTGAAAGACCCGAAATCTAATGCTGCAAAGCAACCCCCATGACTTTTCCCTCCATAATAAAAAGGGCATAAAAAAAGGTGAATGAAACAAGCTGGAATACTTCAGATTTCAGGCCCTAAGCCCACATCACTCTAGTGCAGAACACTGGAGATGGCAGCAGGGAGAAGTACCACTTAAGAAATGATTAGGAAAAATGGGCTCAACTCCAATCTTCCACAGCACAGGAGTGGAAGATGAATAGATGGGGTATTTATCCGCATCACTGACAAAGCAGCTTCTGTCCAATGGCCTGATGGAAGACAATCTGATGGGAGGCAGGCCAAGGAGAAGTTTAACAGATATCCCGAAGCCCAATTGGAGCCACTGCCATATTGATGAGAATGGCGGGGCATTGAGGGGAGGAGACAGACTGTGTTGCAGTGGCACTGTCTGAAGCCTAAGATGCCCCAGAGTCTCTGAGAAAGCCAGTCAGGAAACCCGGCCATGTTGAGGAAGCAGAAGCTGAACCCTCGAGCTCGAGGACAGATGGGTATGTTTGAGGGTAGGTGGTGCCATCCAACCACTACCCAGAAACAGCTGCACCAAGAGCAACCCCAAATACCCCAGCATGGCAGGGGTACGGAGGATGGCAATTCACATCTTTCAAGCTTAAGGGGGACACAAATGCACACAGACGCACACAACGGATTTCTCCTCCAAGCGAGTGGTGACAAAGAAGGATGCTACAGATGACTCGGGTGAGGTTTCTGGGGGCCCTCCCCCCTCGCTGTGGCGCAAACTCATAGATAACACTTTTAGAGAAAATTACCTTGAGAGGAAATGATTAATCAGGGAAAACCAACAAGCACGCTTGCGGTAAGATTCCAGAAAGCCTTCCACCAATCGCTGCTGTTGAGGTAATTGTTCTAAATCCATCAATAAAGCTAAGCTGCCCCTTCATTGACTGCAAACACCAATTTCTTTCACTCGGGATTATAAGTTGATGTCCACGGTCTCCCTTCTGCCATTAGGGTGATAAACAGTTTAAGCTACATCAGGATCTGACGCGTAGATCAATTCTGGGTCCATAAAGAATCTACACAAGGGCTTCCGGGACAGGGATTTACTGCGCCCCGTTTTTATTCTCTCTTGCTGGTAAAATTACTTCTGTCAAACACTTACGAGAGTAAGAAAAAATGTAAAAAAATTAATTTTTCATGGGCCGCTGGAACGGCCTTCTTCAACGCAGAAGCTGAGAGACGAATATGTTTCTACACTTAAAAAAATTAGGCTGGGCAGCAAGCGGAGAGTGGAGAAACTGTGATCCCGCTCCTTGATTCTGCACGCTCTCCAGCCGACAGCCACCTGAAAAGCGGAGAGGAGCTGTCGAGATCTTTCTCTCAGGGCAGGCGCGGGGTCTCACGCTACTGATGCCAAATGATATTAGACATTTAATTTCCAACCTCAGGTACTCAAATGTAAAACCTTCCAACACTAATAGTCATAAACCAGTGGGGCATTCCATTGCGCAGAATGGATTTTTCTATTTTTTCCTCCCTTAATTGAGCGGCGCCTCCTGTTTGGTGGCTTGGCCCATGACAAAGTAATTTATCTAATTAGGAGCCTCTCATGGTTGCTGAAAAAGACAGGAACCCCAGGATACCTGGCGAGCCAGAGAGGAAGACTTTGGAAAGTTCTCTGGAGCTACTCAAAGTATTAATTTAGTGTGGGAAAAGGGTGCTGAGAATAATGGGAGCCCGACGTGACACATGTTTTCTCTGTGATCAAAGTCGGCGACAGTCAGCCGGCACGTTCTCCAGGCTCCTGGAATTGGAATCCTGAGGCTATTTCTCTTCTCCCCATGCCTGCTGCCTACAGAGTTCCCTTTTTTATGACTAGCAAATTCAGAATTCTTCCTGGGCAGGGCAAAAGAGCTGAAATTAAAAGAGGGGTCGTTTGGGTGCTTGCCTCTAAGTCTGTGCTAATGGTAACCTCAAAAGTTAAAAAAAATCACCTCCCCCAACTGTACATATACATTGTGCCTTTCCCCATCATTTTATTGGCCTGTGTCTGCACTGAAGTGTGGGCTACGTGGCTAGCCACAGGCACTACCCTGAAATTGCACGTGAGGGCATGTGTGTGAGGAAAATCATGAAAAATGGCGGGCAAGCATTTGGCAAACACAGTAGAAGGCGTTTTCTGATAGACTAGGAGCTCTCTAAGGGTCGGGATGGGCTTTTGCCTCTTTTTATCCCTGGCACTTGGCACACAGCAGGAGTTTAATCCGTGCTTGTTGACTTGACTTCCTTCACTTTTCCAAAAGGAAAGTAACAGCAAGCTCAGTGCTTCGCATGGATGTTTCCAATACGATAAGTAATAATAAAAAAGAAATAAAGAACTAGAAAGACAAAAAAGGGAAGCTGACCAATACTCATCTGCTTGGAGCCCAGCTGAGCGCAAAGGCCCCATCTCCCATGACATCCTGGCCCAGCTTCCTTCCCTCCAGTGCCTTTCTCCATTTGCCAGACGCATGATTCTTCCTCTTGGGCTACTTATGGGCTTTTGCCCACTTTGTTCCAAATCCCTTTCTTTGCTTTTTTTTTTTGTAGGCCTTGCCTACAAGATTCATCAGCTTATAGGGACCTAGACTAGGATGTAATTCAGCCCAATCTCCTCATTTTATAGGTGAAGGTACTGAGGTCCAGAGAGTTAATGACTTGCTTAAGGTCACATAGGTAGTAAGTGGCCAAATCAGAATTCAAACCCAAGTCCTTTGAAATTTCAAAGCAAAATTTCTACTGTATCATCTAGCTCCCCAAACATGATACATGATGGTCTTTCTTTAAAATCTAGTTTCCCCTAACTGTCCACCCAGCCTACACACTTCCCAGGCTAGTCTTTCCATACAATGTACTTGGACATTTATTTGTGTCTCTGCTGACTGTGAGCTTCCTACTGAATCTTCCTTACTGAGAAGGAAAGTGTAGGCCCCAAGTGCCCACTCCATTACGAGATGTTTCCCCTAAGAGTGCTTGTTTTAAATACCTGTGAGTTGACTGACTTTTGCTGCTCAGAGGAAAGACGCTAAGGGTTAGAGAACACTCAATCTACTTAATTGGCCTCGGTGTAATAGCTAATTTAAATATGTGTAAGCAAACGCTGCAGAGGAAATCATCTCTAACAAAAGGATATTTGCTTAAAAGGTTTAGGTTTTTTTTAATCATGGATTTTTAGATAAAGTAATAAGGTATATTCTAAGATGGTTTGTTTAAAAGGCTGCTTTAACTTAATTTACATTTTACTTTCGTGGTGAGGTCAATGGTCTCTTAGGAAAAAAAAATCCCTGAGATACTGATGTCATAGGTATCACAGGGCCATGGTATTTAGAGCTGGAAGGGGCCCCCAAGGCCATCTGGCCCAATGGACTCATTTTACAGAGCAGGGAATTCATTCCTGGAGAGGGGCCTTATGCAAGGTCACATGGGTTTGAGGTGGAGAGGCAGCCTTGGAACTTCGGTTAGAGGCCGTTCCATGACATAAAGCTCATAGTCCAAGATGTTAGAGGTGCTGCACAACAGCCTTCTAACTGTATAGATGAGGCAGAAAGTCATCTCCTACCCAAGGTCCCAAAGTCATGCTAGTAAGCCAGAGAGTCGAGAAAGTAAACCCAGGCCCTCTGGCTTCCAAATCCAGGGGCCTTCCCCTTGAATTCACTTCTGGCAGAGTGGAACATTTTAACTCTGGGCACACTGCGGGGAACTGAACAATATATCCCTCTCAAAGTAAGAAAGGGGTGGCATTTCTCTCCCAAACATGACATATGGCCTTGTTATTCTCAAGAATGGTATCAGCAGAAGGAGGTATGGGGTGGGGAGTACCAGCACAAAGAGAGGAGCCTTTGGTCAATTTGAGAAGAAAAAAAAGAAACCACCACCACACCCTAGTTTCTTAAATTCATTTGCCTGTCCAGGCACTCCCATTCCAGATAAAGAGCGATCTCCTTCTAACCAAATGGGTGAACAGACTTAAATTCAAGACATAGCCCTGAAAAGAAATGGATAGATCCTGCTGAACATATCTGATCCTTTCAAGGATCTGGCAAGAATGCAGAATGCCTTGCCTCACCTACAAGATACCGGGGATGGGGCAGGGGGTTGGGGGGTGTTATTAACTGTAATTTATTCATTTCCTCTCTGCACTGTGCTCAAGACTGGGAGACTTGAGGTGAAAGGCAGAAAGCCTTCCAGGGTGCCTTTGGTGGGGGACAACAGCCACTCACTATACACTACTGGGCTTTTCTCAAAGGAGAAGAAAGAAATATTGGTGCTGGGGAGCCAATGGTGCCCGGAAGGGGCCACCAGAGGGGCTTCGCAGTCCTCTTTCCCAAGGCAGGAGACCTTCCATCGCCTCCTCCCTACAGCACCCTTCAGAACTCCACTTGCAGATTCTGTGTCTTCCTCTCCCTGGGTTTTGAAAGATTTTCCTTCAAGGCTTTCACCAGGCACCGTTCCGTCAGCCAGGTCTGGAGTAAATAGAGATAAGGATGATGTTTACCCAAAGCAAATGGGCTTCTGTAGCAGCTGGTAGGTCTACAGGGAAGACTGGATGCTGAAGTCTTTTAATTAGTACAAATTATGCTAAAATTACTCTAAAACCCTATCTGATAGATTATCTACAACAGTGGGAATTCCTTTAAATACCGGTGAGTAGTCTAGGGCTGGAACGCCACGGGCAAAGCGCATCTCTGCAGCCCAGGATTCCCTCCGTGTTGCATTATTCATGGAGTCATGGGAATGCCAGCCACTTTACATGTGCACCATTATTCCCTGTGAAGAATCCATGGGGTTCTCCTGGGGTGGGGGTATCAGGAGGGAAGTGGAAGGTTGCTAGGCACCAAGGATCCATACAAGAGGACGGCCTCTCGGACATCTTGGTACGCGCCACATCAGTGGAAAGCAGATGCAGAAGGAAGAGCACGCAGAATACACCCCTCGATTTCCTTGGATGAAAAGAAGGAAGATCACAGAATCCTAGAGTTAGGGCTGAGAGGGGCCTCAGGAGCCATTATGTAGAACCCACTCAGGTTACAGATGAGGAAACGGAGGCCTGGAGAGGTTAAGAGATCTGCTCCAGGTCACCACCTGGGCAGGGATTTGAACCGAGGTTCCGTGACTGTGAATCCGGCGCTCTTCCCACTGTGCCACGAGGCCTCCTGTGGTCTGGCTGTGGTTGGGATTCTTGGCAGGAGTCTGATTTAGGTTCTCCCCGTGCTGTCAGACTTAGGAGCAGAGAGTGGGAGAGCCAGAAGGGAACCTCAAATCCCGTGGTCCAACCCCCTCAGTGTGCAGGTGAGGCAGCTAGGTGTTCTGTAAGGAAAGAGTCCTCTCTTACCGCTGCTGATGCCCGAGTTGGCAATGACTGTGGCTTCACTCCACTGGTCAGCGCTGGAGACGGAGTAGGACCGTTGGTGCATCCCATCGGGGCGCGTGTTGAAGGACACTAAGCTGATGCCACTTGCCATCTGAGACACAGACGCACTAGCAGTAACATTCCCTGGAAACAAACAAGGAAGGTGAACAACACCGCATAGGACAAGCCTGCAGAACATCACAGTGATTTCCAGGCACTGGACGCCACCCGTAGCCAGTGGGGGACAGTGCCACCTCCCTCAACCCTCCAGGGAAAATGGGATGATACAGGCTCACATCGAACAAAGCAGCCTCAGGCTACTGTAAAATATGGGAAACAGACACATGGGATGAACTTAATCCCAATGATGATTCAGCCCTCCACAATTCTAAACAGGAAGGAGCTGCCTAAAAGCTGGTATCATCACCTGACACAGATAGGAATCAGGGATTGAAAGTTCCCTCTCTTTGACCAATGTGGGCTCTCCATTCAGCCGCCAAGAATGCTGATACCAACTGCACAAGAGTGATGGAAACCTGATTGTGCAACGCGCTGCTCAGCAGGGCCCTAACTAGCAATTCCGGCACCTGAGCAAAGACTGCAAGACGGCAACCAGATTAAAGGGACCATCAAAACCTGTGTGGCCGAAGAGCTTGAGGGGGTGGGCAGAGATTGCTCCTGGAAATGTGCCCCATAGTAGTGTAGACGTGGGCCGGGGAGCCACTCCCCTACAGTACTATCAAGCTGTGTACCTGGCAGCTTCCTTTTCTCACCATCTTTGCTAAGTTCAGCTGTTCTGCCTGCTGAATGAGGCCAAGTGCTTTCAGCACCCTCTACCTTTTGGTAGCCTGGGGAAAGCTCAAGGCACACCGCTCAAGTGGTGCCTCTTAAAGTGTCTATCATCCAAGGAACATAGCACACACTGCTGGACTTTTTTCTTGATGTAATGACTAGTTTTGCTGAACCTTTCTCTCTCTCTAAAAACAAGTTTTTCCTTATAAGAAGGGATGGCTCTGGGTAGGGAGCAAGAGGTGATATGCTGGGAAATAAAGACAATGTGCAAGAAAGATATTGATAAAAATTTTTTAAAGTATAATTATAAAAATTGGGAAAAGGCTCCTTTATTGAAAGTCAATCAGTAAAGGCACATTCCTTGATTAAGAGCTACAGAAGATCCTGAAATTCTTTAGCTTCTTTTGAACTTTTTTCCAAGTATGTTTATTGAGAACAGACCTACATTTTTATAAGCAAATGGTTGTTTTGAAAAGGGGTTTTTGATAACATTAATCCTCAATTATACCCTAGTACGATACATGCCAAATAGAGATGTGGCTTTACTTGCTGAATTAATTCCTGGTCTCAAAATACACACACAATACAAATATTAATATAAACAAAATTCAGAAGAAACATAATTCATGGGTAATCCCATGCCAAACATTTGGGATTATGATGCTGTCCTCTCCATCTTTTATCTACATAAGAAAACCAATGATTTCACAGTATAAACACAGTGCTTTCTGGAGGGAGAGAATGCTAAATGCCACAGACTAAGGCCTTCTTTTGTCCGCACACTATAAAAAAATGGGGAAATTAAAAAAAAATACCAAGAAAAATCAGGCAGGCTATAGATCTGAGACATAGACTTTAGACCAATTGAGGAATCACGCACAGGAAACAAAACAATCTGCAAACCACAGAAAATGACACAAAATATGCTTAATGGTGGAAAGAGCTCTGTGAACTCCTCTGTAATAGAGATCATCAAAATACATTAACAAATCTTTTTCATAAGAAGCTTATCAACAACTACATGAAACACTAAACAAGAGAAGTATAAAAGAAAATGATTGACATTTCATTTCACATTCATTAAATAGGCAAAGTTGATAAAGACAGAAACAGTCAATGCTGGGGGGTCTATGGGAAGACAGGCACACCAACACATCTTGTTGTGGTTTGGAACAACCATTCCCCAAAACGATTTGGAATGATGAAACCAGAGGCAGTAAGCAAACTGTCCAGACATTTTGAGCTGGAGGTTCCACTACCAGACATGTACATCAGCAAAGGTTAACAGCAGAGGGAAGGGTCCCATATCGACATATTTACAGAAGCCCTTGCAGCAGCACAAGACTGGAAACAAAGTAGACTCAAAGCTAGTCAGAAACAGCCAAACGAGTCGTGAAGTAACCGGGTATGTTACACCATAATAAACAGATATGTAAACTTGGAGAAACATGGGAAGACTTGTACACACTGATTCGGTCTAGGAAAACAGAACCAGGAGAAGAGCACACCCAATGACTGCAACACTGTCCGTGAAAACAATTCTAAAAGGAATCGCAATTCAAATAAAATGTGAGTAAATGTGGTTCCAGAAAACCCACAATAAGTACCTGCTCCCTCATGAGTAGAGAGTTGAGGGTTAACTAAGGGAAGGCAGACATGGAGATGGTGTGTGTCAAGGGCTTTGCTTTGCTCCTTTTTCTTTCTTAAAAGGAAATGTGTTCACTGGGGATGGGTTTGGAGTGTTCACTGGGAGCTGACCGAGGTGCTGAAAAGTCATCAATTAAACATTTAAAAGAGAGCTCTAGGAGAGATAGGAAGTTTCCACAGGACGTGGTTCCTATCTTCACGGAACTTCAGCCTCCTAGGAGAAATGACACATAGACATAATATAAATATAAAGGGACAGATGCTAAGGATACCAGAGAAAAGGAATTCATGGGTCAGCAGAAATCCTGGGACTTCTCCACATTCAAATATGACTCTGTTGACCCCAGCTCTCAGCCCAAATGATAAACCATCTTTCTTTTGCTGAGGCCCATCGTAATCATGTGTGTTGTTTCCTCTTCCCCTCCACCATCTTTCTATCTGGGGCCATTTAACACTTGACTATAGGTTCTTCCCTAGGACCAATCTGATCCCTGGGAAGTGACAATGTAAGGAGCCCTAGGTCAGGAGCCTGGACTTACTGTAATGCCAAGTCTGGCCTTTGTTTCCTCGTGACCAGGCCATGGATACAGAGCTTCTTGTACGAAGCCCTGAGGACTTAAATACAAAATCCAGAAGGGAGCAGTAGACAGACTGTTGGCCCTGGAGTAAGGAAGGCCTCAGACTCTCACCACCTATGTGACCCTGGGGCAGTCACTGAACCTCTGTCTGCCCAGAACCAAGCAAAAGGACAGATGTCGTCTGACCCTTTTGCCTTTTTTAATGCCCTCAGACTCAGCTCTACCTGGAGCTCATTCTAAACATGAGTTTTCTGAAAATACCCTTGCAGGGCCGTGACTGTCACCTCATGCTTTCTTTTCTCTCCAAGTCTCCCAAAGATAGAAGGAGCTTGGTGAGCTGTCTCCCCCGCCCTGATCCATCCATCGATGTCTCCTTAGCTAACCCCTCACTTCCAATTTCTGAACATTCTTTTTAAAATCCAAGTTAGTGGATGACTTTTCTGTACCCCTGAATCATCTCTTTGGACAGCTAACCCTTATCTGAAAAATATGTACCTGGATCCTCAAAATTCCACTCTTGATAGCATCTCAGATCTCTTGGACCTATTTCTTTTATAGAAAGTCAGGGCACAGGTATCCACCTGTGCTTTCTCAGAAATCTTTGAAACCCACAATCCCCCAGTCTGGGAAGCGTGGTGGACAAGGCCTGGTGGCTTCTTCTGGATCATCACAAACTCTAAGATCGCCTGGTTACTTCCTCTAGAGAGCATGGCTACATCTGTTTGGTGGCCAGTTTAGGCCTAGAGGAACAAATGTCCTGGTTACAGTCAATGACTGATGACGAAAACAAGTCCAGAACCCACCAGCCACAAATGCCGGTAATCGAAGTTCCCCATCACAACTCTCCCATAGCCTCCATCCAAGGTTTGCACTCTGCTTCCCAAACTCATTCTTATCTATTTTCTCTCTCTAGTGAGGGTGGGGTGGTGTCGGGGTACTTCCATACTTACACCACAATATCACTTGTTTCTCTTGTGGCCTTTAGGATAGAGGCCTAGACCTGGAGACAGGAAGAAATGGAATCCAACCCCACCTCTGACACTAACTAGCTGCATTACAATTTATTGGGGCCTCGGTTTCTTCCTCTGTAAAATGGGTGGAATGATATCCATTATGTCTATATGTTGTTGTTGAGTTGTTCCAGTCCAGTCTGACTCTCCATGACCCCATTTGGGTTTTTCTTGGCAGAGATACCAGAGTAGTTTGCCCTGTCTTTCTCCAACTTATTTGACAGATCAGGAAACTAAGGCAGACAGGGTGAAGTGATTTGCCTAGGGTCACACAGCCTGTAAGTGTCTGAGGCGGGACTTACACTTAGGTCTTCCTGACTCCAGACCCAGTGCTCTATCCCTTGAGCCTAGCTGCACTCTAATTCAGTCACACTTCTGTCTTTCCAGATTCTCATCATGAATCTCATCTCACCAGAAGCTCATGAGGCTCCCTTCTTGTTGCAGATCTGGTGCCCACTCTTGAGAGGTCCTGGGAAGCCTCTCTGCTGGTGGTGCTGGTCAGTATTCACCAGCATCTCTTGGTGCACAAGGACCCGTGCCTTCTCTGATGGTCTAGTGCTACCTTTGATGGGAAGACCTTCCAATCTTCCCCATGTCTCTACAGTTGGTGGTCATCTGACTCACCTTCTTCCACAGTTCACCTCTGAGGAGGAGGGTGACCTCTTCTCTGCTTTGTCCACCCTTTATCTTCCACTCAGTGCCCCCGCCTTCCTTCTTGCCTCAAGTCTCTTCCTGTCTGCCTACAATGGCCAAACCCACGTCCCTACAACTTCAACCTGAGCGTGTCACTCCCCGCACTCCAGCAACCTGAATCACTCCTGGTCATCTGTAGCATCCCAATAGCAACTGCTCTGGCTGACAAGTACAGCTCCTTGTGACTCAGCCCCAATCTAGCTTTCCACTCCTGCTATGCCTGATTCCCCATAATGTTAACACCTCTTTTCTCTTGATTATCTCCAATTAATTCTGTCTAGCCTCTTTGCATGTTGCCCAGAGTTATCTACAAGCTAGTCCTGGACTCAAGAAGATCCGAGTTCAAATCTGGCCCCAGACCCTCATTAGCTGTGGGACCTTGGGCAAATCACTCCACCTCTGGTTGCCTCAGTTTCCTCAATTATAAAATGGAGATCATAATAGCACTTACCTCCCAGGGTTATTGTGAAGATCAAAGGAGATAATATTTGTAAAGTGCTTAGCACATGCCTGGCATACAGTAGGTGCTTAATCAATGCTTATTATCTTCCCCTTCCCCTCTCATCTTAGACTGTGAACTCCTTGAGAGCAAGGGAGGTCTTTCTGCCTCTTTGTATCTATCACTTCCCCTGGAACATAGTAGGTGCTCAAGAAATGCTTGATGTCTTGTCTACAAACAAGAATGCCTTGCTTCTAGTCACTCGTTTCCTTTTCTCCCCTCGCCACGGATGAAACTTTAGATACCACCTGCTCCCATCTTCTTCCGCTCCATCATTCCAGTATTTTCTTCCCAAACTGGGCCAAGTTGCTCAGTGAAATCAGTGAAAACATATGGTGAGCCCAGTTGTTGGGTGGAGTCCAGGATCATGTGGAAGGGAATGGAATGAAGGGAATTCAATCAAACCACTTTGTCTGTAGAGACAGTGTCCTGTAACTGAGCTCTGAAAATCCCTGGGTCACATGGTTACATCCAGATTTTTCCAATGGATTAGCTGAATAGTAGCAGTAAATGGTCAGCTTACACTGCTAGGTAGTGAGGATAAAAAAAAAAAGTGGCAGGTACATGTTACAGTGGATAGAATTCTGAGCCTGGAAGAGGAGCTGAATGACCCTGAGCAAGTCACTTAACTCTTGTTTGCCTCAGTTTCTTCATTTGTAAAATGGGGATAATAATAGTATCTACCCTGCAGGATTGTTGTAACAAATGACATGAAACTTGTAAGCACTTACCATTGTGCCTGGCACATAGTAGGCACTATAAAAAGCTAGCTATTAGCTATTATTATGTAGGCAGTGATACCTGAGTGGTGGTTTGAAGGAAGCCAGGGATCCTGAGGGGGAGGTAAGGAGACAGCATAAAAAGAGAGCATATTGGTATACTCTTATAAGATGATTTTGCTGGTCTGATTTAGATTGCTATTGATTCTGCTGCAGAAGATATTGAGTCCCAGTTTGACATGCAATCTCTGGACATTTTTCTTTGCATATGGGAATGTTCTTCTTCGTTGTTTGTTAAATTCAAGAAAAAGAATAAAATTTAAGTTGAAAAATCTCAAAGGATTTATTCACCTCCTGCGTGCCAGGCACCGTGCTGAGCACTTTACAAATGTTATCTCCTTTGATCTTCACAACAACCCTGGGAGGTAAGTGCTATTATTATCTCCATTTTACAGCTGAGGAAACTGAGGCAAACAGATGTGCAATGACTTGTCCAAGCTCCCACAGCTAGTAAGTACCTGGGGGCCAGATTGGATCTTGGATCGTCTTGGGTCCAGGACTAGCTTGTAGTTGCTTCTGGGCAACATGCAAACAAACTAGACAGAATCAGTTGGAGATAATCAAGAGAAAGGAGGTGTTAACAAAAACAAATATCTCTACCCTAAAGACACAGGCATGCATTTCTCAAGCAGGCACTCTTTAGACAGCAGGAGTGCCAATTTAAGTCTGAAGGCTAACCTCGTGTCTATATCCTTAGGCAAAATACCACCAAGCCAGCTGAGGAAAACGAACAAAGCCCTGGGAAGCGTCTCAAGCCAAATTTACCAGTGCCAGGGCTAACAAGAACAGAGGCTGCAGCCCTCTGGGGAGGCTTCAAGTCAACACAATGTGATTTCCAGATAGCACAGCCACCCAGCCCATCTGAAACATTTCCACGGATGCGTGTACTTTCCTAAAGCCTAAAAGAAGATCTGCAGGCCAGAACATTCCCTGGCATTTTTGCAGTGGTGATCTTTTGGCAAAGATGATGCTTTTCCTAATGGCAGTTGAGAACACTTTGTATGCCTTCGAGTCCTATAGACATTCGAGCTATTCCTATTCTTCTTCTTCTCACTCCAGTGGTCGTGTGGGAGTTTCTAGGATGAATCACTCCCTCATTTGGGTAAAAGCTGTTGCCCTACTAATCTCATTTCCTGCTTTGGGCAAGATGAATACATCAGCAGATGAGGAGATGGCTGAGCATAGAGTACACCCAGACTTCAGCAGAGCTCCTGATAAGTTTTCGATAGCAATACTCATGCCTTGGATAACCTTCGTGGGCTCTGACACGGTCACTCTTAGGGAAAGGATGGCTAGGGATTGGAGAGCAGCAGGAGGCCCCTGGAGGGGCACCCAGGGACGAAGGCGTGGCCCCGTGCTGCTGGGTATCTGCGGAGATATCAAGTTGTTGTTGTTGCTGTTGTTGGTGGTTGTTTTGATTTGCAGGTGACACAGAGCCGGGAGGGACAGTGAACACTCAGGGTGACAGTGAAGGGCCAAATGGCCCTCTACAGGCCCAACCACTGAGCTGAATCTAAGATGACGAAATTCCACACATTTACTAAGTGGAGAGTCTTGTACTAGGGCACTAGGAAGCGCCATAGTGCACAAAGTGCTAGGCCTGGAGTCAAGAAGAGTCTTCTTCCCAAGTTCAAATCCAGCCTCAGACACTTATTGATTGTGTGACCCTGGGCAAGTCATTTAACCCTGCTTGCCTCAGTTTCCTCATCTATAAAATGAACCGGAGAAGGAAATGGCAAATCATTCCAGTATCTTAGCCAAGAAAACCCCAGATGGGATCATAAAGAGCTGGACTTGACAAACAACTGAACAACAAACAGAAATCAGCTCCACAAGGCTAAGATGGGGAGACAGAGGTGGTTCTGAAGTGGACCTGGGGATCTTAGTGGACTGCAAGCTCAACATGAATCACTAGTGTGATGGGGCAGCCAAGAATATTAACGAGATCCTGGGATGCATTTGGAGAAGCCTGGCTTCCTAGGACCAGTGAGGTGAAAACAGGCCCTCCGGTCTCTGCCCTGGTCCACCCTCCCCTAGAAGGTTGTGTTCATTTCTGGGCACCATAGTTTAGGAAGGCCACTGTTAAGTGGGAGAGTGCCTGGAGGAGGGGTGTTGAGGTCATGCTACCTGAGAAGAGGATGGCTGTGCACAAGTATTTAAAGGCTGTCATGTGGAGGAGATCTGTAGGGCCCCAGGAGCAAGGGATGAAGATTTGGGTTTGATGTTAGGAAGCACTTCCTCCCACCAAGAGCTGCTCCAAAGTGGAGCGGTGCCTCCTCGGCAGGGCTAGGGCCTCCCTCCTGCTACATCCTCAAGTGCAGATGGAGCTGACCCACCACCCATGGGGTTGAATTTAGAGAGGATTCCTTTACAGTGGGTTTGACTGGCTGGTGACTGAGGCCATTCCCAACTCACCGGTTCTATGACTCTGCTCAGTGTTTTGCCTAAGCTCATACAGCGAGAGGGACCAAAAGATCCCAGATTTAAAGCTGGATGGGTGATAGATGCTGCGGCGTCTGACCCACTCATTTACAGAAGGGAAACTAAATGGCACACGCCGTTCCCTTCCATTTATATTGCATAATGTACATTAAATTCCTGGAGGAGGGGAAAGGATTGCTCCCTTTTCCCCATTTTGTTTTGGATTTGGACTGCCCGATGCAGTGCCTGCATGCCTAATAAATGCCTGTGGAATCTGGCTAAATTGGACATGCACAAGCAGGTCTTCACCCTCTGTCTCCTGGTTTCCTGGGTCTCTAATCTGATATCCTCACCAACACTCTCATCAGATGTTCTTGCTCTGAGAGGCCTCCTCTTGCCATGATCCTACTACGCTGCTTGCCTTCCAGTGGGAAGTCTCTGCCAAGCTGAGACAGCGCCTGCGGTGGGGGAGACGAGACCACGCGCGGGAAGCACACTGGAGGAAGTCAGTTTGGGGAAGGAGGCTAGCGCACTGGCCTGAACAAGAGAACCCTCCCTCGTCTCGAAGGATGATTGTTAAAAGAGACAGCCGTGAAAGGCTCTGTGTCAAGGCCTTGCAAGAAAAGCCCTAGCTGCGTGCAGCATCTGTCTCTCCAATGCTTCCCCTGCCAAACATGTCTGCATTAAGGCAGAAATACATTGTCAACTACCTGGCCCGCTCCGAGTTCAGAAAGCAAGTGTCTTCCCATACATCATCTCTGCATCAGCTGGCTGCTTAAGTTGATTAGCAGGGGGCAGGGAAATTACTATGCTAATCCTCCTGTTCACAGCACTTGTCCCTTGATATGGATATGTGGAGATGCTCGCTGGAAAGCCTTGATTAGGCCAAGCTTCCATGTGTCAAAGGCTCCAAATTCTGGCCAAAGAATAATTTTCCCTTGCACTCCTGGCCCGAAAGTGCATGAGCTGATTTGAAAAGGTAGTTACTTCTACCATATGCTATTTTTCTTTAAACAATTTGCATTTCAAAGTGAACATGGCATTTATATCTGAATGAGTATCAGTGTGCAGCCTGAACTGGTCCCAAATGAGCAAAAAAAAAAAAATTAAAATGCCGGTTCCCTATTGGAAAAAAAAAATGTTTTCATCTGTTAAAAAAAAAAATCAAAGAATCCTGCTTTCAAGCAACGGGCTTATTACAAGAGAAGTAGCCTGTTCTGATGTGTATCTGGTCTGCTCTGAGGTGGTTTCCGAAGCAGCGATCATGGCTTGCATTCACTGGTGCACCCACTGCCCCATCCCAAGGGGGCCAGCCTGTACAATGAGCCCTCCTCAGCAGAGATTCAAGTCTGGAAAAATGAGGTATTTTGGGGGGAGGTGGTTATTATTTGAACAAGGGTGAAAAGAGCTGACCAAACCCCATCTGATTTATTTCCTTGTTCTTCTGAAAGAGAACAAGGAAAAGCCATGTTACTAAGCCTGGCGTGACAGAGGGGTGGTGGTGGAGAGCAGATGCAGAGGCAGAGACAGCCAGTTCAGATCCCAGCCACGGTGACCCTGGGGGTGCCATTTCCCTCTTTGAGCCTCAGTTTCTTCATCTGCAAAATGAGAGGTTGGACGAGGACAGGAGAGCTTTACCTTTTTTCTGTGTCATGGGCTGCTCTGGCAGGCTGGTGATGCCTACTGAATCCTTTTCAGAACTTATTTTACAAATTGCGTCAATGAAGGGAATGCTAAATTTCAGCTTGAGGTCAGAGAAAATATAGATGTAATTTTTTTTTCTCATCTGAGTCCAAAGGTGCTGTCTGGGTCATGGGTTTAGGATTGTCTCTGGACAATCTAATATATTTCTTTGAGTCTCCGTTTCTTTAGCTGTAAAGTGAGGGCACTAGGTTAGATCTATAAGGTCCTTATCCAGTTTTAAATCTGCAATTTTCTCCCCTATATAGAAAACAACAGATTTGAGACATGGAATTTCCCTTCGGCAGACCTACAGGACTCCTCTGTTTTTTCTAGGTGAATCAATAATTTATTCCACAGGCTTACAGCTTTATTTCTCAAGAAAAGAAACTAAGGTCTACAGTGGTCAACTGATGTATCCAAGGTCACTGGACTAGCATCCTTATAAATGTAATAAGTTTCCTAGATTGCCCAGTTGGTGTCCACACGTCTGTGTTTGGGGGTGGGGGGAAGGTGAGGCAACATCTTTTCACTCAACAGCACTAAACAGAAATCCTCACAGGGAAGTGATGGCGCACGACACCCAGACAAAGTCTACCTCTAGAAGCCAGGTTGTAAATGGTATTTCTTACCTTCATTTGCATAAGCCTTTCCAGAAAAGTTCTAAGCCCCACAGCGGGCCATTCTTCCAAGGAGTCTGTGGTGCATCCCATATTCTCTGGGAGAGTGGGTGTGAGCGGGAGGGGGGGACCCACACTACATGGGGCCATCCTTGGGCAGTGTGGGTTATTTTAATGGCCACATCAGTTCAAACTAAGCCTTCACCATCTGTTCCGCCCTCTAATTACAAATGCAAAAAGAGTATAATTCACCACCATACCATAAAACAGTGAACTGCTCATGATTTAAATGTGTGTGCATTACTCATTCACAGCATTATATATGTGGGGATTTGCCTGCCTCTCACTTGCTGCAATTTTATTCTAATAAGGGCTTTTTCTTGAAAAAAAAATTAGTATTATTATCATTATTATTATTATTGAGACTCAGTCTCCCTATGTCTCTCAGGCTGGAGATACGGGGGCCATTCACAGCCCTGGCTCACTCCAAACAGCATGGGAGCCTTGGCTTGCTCTGTTTTTTTTTTGACAAGGACATTTGTGCCTTATTAGAAAACCCGGCAGCCCCAGACTGCCAGGGGGCTCACCATCCCAGGGTCCGACTCAGTGTGGCCATGCAGTCAGAGCAGCCCCCAGCTGCCAGTGGCAGGGGCCACGGGTGTGCACCAGCAGCCCTGGAAAGGGGCCTTTCTGCCAAGGCTATCTCTAGAATCTGGAGCTCCAAAGTTCTGGGCCTGAGCAGAAAAGTTTGCTACTGAGGTTTTGTCAATGAACAGAACTCAGGTGGAAAGGGCTGGACTGCATGCACCATCATCAAAGAGTGTTGGAAGGCTTGTACCCCTCAGACTGAGGTTCATGCTTATGGTTACTGTTGGTATGCTGCATTCTGACTCTTGTTACAGAAAAAAGAAAAGGAAATCCATAACAGATATAGAAGGACAAATCTCATGGCTTCTAGGGAAGCCAGAGAGAGAGAGAGCTTCTAATGCTGAGAGTTTCTAAAGCAGTCATTAGTACAGAGATCTTGATTTGTGAAGATAATGGGGAAAAATGAGAGGTGGTTTGGAGTAACGGATGGGACATGGGCCACAGAACCAGGAAGCCCTGGGTTCCAGTCCTGCCTGTAGGACACACTGGTTGTGTGACCCTGAGTAAGTTACCAAACTTAGTGGCCAGGAAACTCTCTGGTTCTCCCAGGAGCAGAGAAAGTGCTGAGCTGGGTTGGGAGAGGGGCTCTCCTCCCTGATGGCTCCCCAGCACAAGGGAAATCACAGGCCCAGGCAAAAGGAAGTGACTAAACACGGTCAGATGTTTTCCATCGATGACATGCTCTTGTGTTACCAAGAAAGTAGAGGTAAGATTTTACATGAGCACAAGCACTTAAGTGTTTCTAAACTTCTGTAGAACCAAAGGTTGCATGACCTGATGACCAGAGGAGGCCAATCATTTCCAGCGTTGCTCTGGGACAAGACAAGGGGAAGGGAAGGGAAGCGGTGTGTGTGCGTGTGTGTGTGTGTGTGTGTGTGTGTGTGTGTGTTTGTTAATGTGACCTCCTGCTCCCTGGGAATGCCCTCACTCCTGCACTACCCTTAATTGAATTATCTTGATTTATTCTGCGTTGCATACATATGTATATGTGTATACATAATGCATATGTACGTGGACGTATGTATGCACTACCAAAAAATGTGGTATGGGGAACACACACACACACACACACACACACACACACACACACACACCCGTCTTCCTTGTTGTAATGGAAGCTTCTTGAAGGCAGGCAACGTTTCCTTCATCGTGTCTGCATTGCTAGCTCCCGGCACAGTGGCTGGTATGCGGTAAGCACTTAATAAATGCTGTTTGATTATGGGTGGACCAGGGGGCTTTTCTAACTTATTTTCTCCCCAGATTAAAAAAAAAATGATGTCACCATTATGTGTGTCCCTCCTGACAGAAATGCCTGTTGATACTGCCTGTGCGGAGTAATAAAGATGTCTCTGGCTTTCCTTCTCCCTGCACTGAGGCAGGGCCCCTCAGCAGGGCCTCAGTTTATTTGTAGACAACGAGATCAGACGAGCATCTCTCTACTGTCCCTTCTTGGTCTGAATCACTCGCTGTCTCTCACCAGCATCGCCTGCCAATGAGGCCTGTTTCCTTCTCTGTAAAATGGGGGGTGGGCAGGGCCGGGGAGAGTGGGGCTCAGCCTAGGCGAGCCCTTTGTCTCCCTTATCACAAGGGATTTCTTAATCAGAGTCACCTTCCCAGAGTGGATGCTGATTACCATATTTAAAAAGGAAGTAATCCCACAATAAGTGAAGCACTCATCTGTATGGTCATTAGGTATGGATGAGTTTATTTTACACACACACACACACACACACACACGTATATATGCGTGTGTATTATTTACATACACATATGTATATATACACATGTATATGTATGTGTATGTACACACAGACACACATGCACACTCACCCATATATTATAGTCACATAGGAAGTATGAAGAGAATCGTGCCCTCATTTGCTTAACTAAGCCGCGGCCAGGACGTCTGCAGCCTGATCTCTCCGTGCAAGGCCAGGGACGAGGAAAGCTCACGGCGTTTGGTGTGGCAGCCAAGGGCCAGCCTGGGAGCCATTAGGTCTTCCAAATATTTAGATCTGACTTTATTTGTGTGAAAAGTGTTTTGTAATTGTGTTCATAGAGTTCTTAGATTTGTTTCAGGAGGTAGACTCCTAAATATTTTATAATGTCTATGATAACTTTTAAATGGAATTTCTCTTTCTATCTCTTGCTGTTGGACTTTGTTGATAATATATAGAAATGCTGATGATTTATGTGGGTTTATTTCATAGCCTGCAACTTTGCTAAAGTTGTTTATTATTTCAAGTAGTTTTTTACTTGATTCTCTAGGATTCTCTAAGTATATCATCATACCATCGACAAAGAGTGATAGTTTTGTTTCTTCTTTGCCTATTCTAATGCCTTCAATTTCTTTTTCATTGGGTCTTCCCAAAGTAACCTGTTTTGTACAATGCTGAAAAACATAGCTTCCCACTCCCCCCAATCCTCCCCCCCCAAAAAGGAAAAAGGGTCCACACACCATAGAGGTGAAATAAAAATGAGCTTAATTTCTTCAACTTCTTGTTAAAAAAATTGTGACAACAGTTCTTTGCCCCTGATCCTGACTTCTCATGGGGGATGAAAGATTCTGAAGATTTTTTTTTTACACCTGTAATTCTCAAGTCCACCGGGTTTCTTTGCACTTGGAACATACAGAGTGCTCTGTTTAAAGGCACCATTGGGCTTTGATGGTACAACCAAGTTTCCAATCTACGAAGTGGAAGATTAAATTGCATAAACTGAGTCCAGCCAGGGGGGATTTCATGGCTGACCACAGAGGAAATAGAATCCAGAGGCAACGCTAACATTCCACCCGGCCACAGGGCCACTGATGAAAGGGAACGCACAGCCTCTGACACGCGGCGCTCTAGGAACCCTGGCAAGGCACCTCACTCTTCCTGTCCCCGGCAAGTCTCTCAGATGGTCAGATGCAGGGAGGTGCACATTGGCACTGGCAGAGGGAAGGGCCTCACCAGGAGTTTCCTATAGCAATGAAATAGCAGGCTGAATAAAATGAATATATATATATATATATATATATATAATATATATATAATATATATTATATATATATATATATATATATATATATATATATATATATAATTAGTGAGGAATTGGCTTTAAAGTTGGGAAGATCTGGGTTCAAATTCTGCCTCTAACATATCCTGGCTAGGAGATTCCAGGCTAGTGCTTTTACTTCTCTGTGACAGAAGATAAGCTGCCCAACACTTGCCCTTCTTGGACTGGCGGAAGGGACTACCTTATTGAGAACTGTCTAAGCAAATGAAAAGGCAGATCCCAAGAAAGCAATGACGATGATGTTTAACTAAGATAATTAAAGGGGAAGGGAAGAAACATGTATATAAATCACCTATGTGCCAGGCACTGTGCTAAGTGCTTTCCAAGTATGATAATAATAATAACAACAACAAATAACAGCAATGACAATTAATAGTCAGAGGCTCCTAGATGTCGGGTTGGAAGAGATGCTAGATGCCGTCAAGTCCAACCTACTTGTTTTACAGACGAGGAAACTGAGGTGTAGAAAAGTTATGAGACTTGCTCCTACAAGCACGACTTAGGCAATTAGAGGAAAAGCTGGGATTCAAACCCAGGACCTCCGCCCCCAAATGCAGCCTGCCTGCTACTGTACCAAGCGACACTGTAGGGCTGAGACCGCTTCCCAAACCTTATCTTATTTGCTCTTCACGACATCCCTGGGAAGTAGGTCCCGCCCATATCATTTGCCATGGTCTCAGGCATCCCCAAACAAAAAGAACACAGTTGCTGATGTCACACCGCTTTTGGTCCAATGGTAAGAGGTGGAGGTGAGCACGCCAACATGGCGGAGCTGAGGTAGGGCAGAGGGCAGTGCTGGACTAGGAGCCAGGAGCTGGGGCATGGCTGTGGCCCTAGCTCCGGAAAAAGAAGAGGCTCCAAGGGAAGGGGAAGAAGGGTCACAGAGGCAGCAAGAGGAGAAGCAGCCCAGGAGAAGGTCCCAGGGGGAGGGTGTAGACACGGTGCTCCAGGAAGCCAAGTGGCAGAGGGGGAGGCCAGGAAGGCAGCGCCTCTCCGGCCTGCAGTGGGACCCTTTGCTCAGCCCCAACGGCCTTTACAAAGTTCCCCTCACTAAGCCTCGTGTCACCGCAAGCTTCTAGAGGCTCCTGTGTCCAGGGTTTCATTGTTTACAAAGTATTTTCCTCGAAGTTCTCCCTTATGGAGGATGTGCAAGTACTATCGTCACCACTGTATAGACAGGAAAGTTGAGGCTCGAGTGGAGCGGCCGACACAGGTCACAGAGTGAGTGACGCGGCCAGGAGGCAAAATTATACTGCCTGCTCTGTTCAACATGACACAGCCTCAGGCATCCTCGTGAAGGGCAGCACTGGCCCCCCAAAGACGAGCCAGGCTGCCCTGGTCTGCTCTGAACCAGAAATCTCTAGGTCAGGTCCAGGTCCCTGTCCTGAACAATGGGGGCCCCCGGGATGGGTCCAAGGACTTAACCTTTCACACGCACTCTGGGTACTTCTCCACCAACAAATGGCGTTTATGGAACATGCCACATAAGTGGTCTAGCTAGTTACAAGGGAAGAAGGAGAAGAAGGGAGAATAAAAGGATGCAGAAACCGGTCCAGGCCTCAGAAGCTGACAATTAACCAGTGGGCACAGAGGAAACTCAAAGAAATCCACAGAGGGGAAAATAGCATAAGAATGCATACAGCCAAGGCCTGAGCACTTTTCTAAAGATGACCTAAAACTAAGGCTTAAAGTTAAAAAAAAAAAAAGCTAAGAGTTGAGACAGAGACTTCCTCAACGTCTGTTTCATTCTTTTCCTCCCTCTACCCAGGCTTGCTCATATGACTTCAGCTGGAACTGCTTTCTTCCTTATTTTATCCTGAGGTCAGCTGGAGAACCTGATTGGCTAACGGAACCTGCTCCAATCAAAAAGGGGAGGTGCTCTTTACTCATCAGAAATGTGGGATTATTTTTAGCCCTTGAGCAGCTGTCTTCAAAAGTCATTTCAGGTGCCACTTTCTACAGGACCATCCTCTTTCCCCCAAGCGACTAATGCCCCCTCACCCCAAATGACCTTGAACATATTTTATATTGACTTATTTGGGTACTTTATAGTTGCCGCATGCACACAACAAAAAGCAAAATCTCTGAGGGCAAGAACTGTCTCCGTTTTGTCTTTATAACCTCAGTACCTCACTCAGGGCCTACTACAGAGTAAAAGCTTAATAAATCCAGTTGATTACAATGCATCTGCCATTCTCAGGTCAACTGGGCTTGGTAGGCATTTGAGATTCTTCAGGTTAGAGTTGTATCGAATGACAGGTATTAGCCTTCATGGAGCCCCCAACTCAGGAACGCAAAGATTCAGTCATCCAAACAAAGTCCAAAGCAGGGAACTCAGAAGATGTCATTATTATTATTATTATTATTGTTATTTTTAAACATTTGTAATTCTCAAGTCTACTGGGCTTCTTTTCCACTTGGAACACATGGAGTGTTCTGTTAAAAGGTAATGATGGGCTTTAATGATGAAACCAAGTGCCCAGTCCATGAAGTAGAAGATTAAATTGTATAAACAAAGTCCAATCTGGGGGGATGAATGGGCGACCAAAGAGGAAATGGAGCCTAGAGGTGACTCTACCGTTCTACCTGGCAACATGGCCGCTGACAAACAGGGAAGGAAATGGGCACTAATGTGCACAGACCCACTTGGTGTTACCGAGCAGGGCCTCCCAGTTATTAAAATGTTTTCTCAACCATTTGAAACTAAACAAAGAAAAAAAAAACTTTGTTTCTCCAAGACCACAGTGGATCAAGTTTAGATGTTGCATGTTTTTTTTATGATTATTTTTTTTTGATGGCCCTTCCCACTATACCAGCGGCTCAGGGAGTGCGCGTCTGCAGAGCTCACAGTTTTGATAAACAGCCTCTGCGGGCCACACAACGGGGATAATGTATCCTTAAGTACTGCCAATGAGCCGCCATTCTGCACAGCCAATTACTTCTGTGCGTCTGTCACTCAAAGGAAAAATGACTGGGCCCATTAGATCAAACCTTTGTCACTGTTCCTAATGCACTCTTAGGCCTCATTAATCTGAGGGAGCAGCAACAGAGCCGCCGGAGCCTCATTGCCTCCTCCACAACAGGGCCACGTGAAGCCTCTCATCTCTCCCCCAAGTGCACCACGTTAATCAAGCTCTCCTTATTACCCCAGTCCCTGTCACGGAGGAGAGCGCTCTCTCTCTTAAATGCTCTCATTATGGCCCATCTTTGGAGCTGGCTGAGTGGAAAAAAAGAGAGAGAGGGAGAGAAAGAAAGCAGGGGGGAGACAGGGAGAGGGAGAGAGAAGGAGAGAGGGAGAGAAAGACAGAGAGAGAGAAAGAGAGAGAGGGAAGGAGGAAGAGAGAGAAAGAGAGAGGGAGAGAGAGAGAGAAAGAGGGAGGGAGAGAAAGAAAGAGGTAGAGAGAAGAGAGAAGGAGGGAGAGACAGAGAGAGGGAGAGAGAGAGAAGGAGGGAGAGAGAGGAGGCAAAAAAAGAGGAGGGGGGAGATGGAGAAGGGGGGAGAGAGAGAGAGAGAGAGAGAGAGAGAGAGAGAGAGAGAGAGAGAGAGAGAGAGAGAGAAGCAAGTCCGATCCATTAATATTCATGACAATAATTAGTATTCTAGGTCACTGAATATTCATGCTATTAGTTTGGTTTTTTATGGGTTTGCTGGATTGCCCTGATTGCTGGAGTATGGAAGAAAACAGCATGGTTGGGACTTTAGATGTTAACGGCAGTTCAATACTCAAAACACATTTGAGATTTTCTTTCCTGCTACCCGTGTTCAGTAAATCAGTTTCCAGCCTCCTGACGGCTTTCATATTTTTAAACCGCTGGGGAACCGAAGCGGGGGGTCGGGAGGAGACTCTGTTTTGCAAAGGGCCTCAGCATCCAGCCGGCTGGAATGAGAACATCTATAATGGCCCAAACTCTACGAGAGCACATTATCAGGACGAGGCTGTCTATCTGTCATCTTGGAACAGAATATGGAGCCAAGGGCCCCGGTGAACACCAGAATGAACGTCAGCGGCATCGGGGCTGCCTGCTGGAGGAGCGAATGACATCCAGAGAGGTGGCGCAGCGCGCTCAGATTCAGGGAAGTTCTGAAGACCATTTCCAATGTTTGTCTAGCTAATTATCATTCCAGCTCAGCCACAGTATTTGCTATGAGCTCCTGCTTATTGATCTGTGCAATCTATTGGGCATGTTAATTGGCTACATAGAGTAATTTAAGAAACCAAAAATGATTTTTAAAAAATGGATCAGAAAACCATCTGCTTCCAATGATGGAATTATAAGAGACAGGCTCTTGCAGCTTTTCGAAAGCTGCTGAGGTCAAGCTGTAGGCAATTCAACGTGAGGAAGGCCAAGGGCATGGATCCGGGCCTCTCCTAGAAGAAGTGGAATCTCACCCCATCTTTTCCCCAAACTTTCCCTCCCTGGCTTGTGTTTTTGCTTTGGGGACGTATACATCAAACACAGAATAACATGGCTCAACTAAGAACCTTCTAGAAATAGTCAAATGGACTAAAATTGGGTAAGGTCTTCACAATCTGGTTTCTACCAGCCACACCAACTTTATCTACGGCTATGCAATGTGACTCAACATTGTTAAGGCCCTGAAGAAATCGAATGTGATCTGAGGTTGCCCTAAGAGAGGGACAGCATCTAAGACTAGGGGAGGCCACTTTCTTGCTATCTCTGCTCTGCTCCTATACCTAGAACGCTGGGTTCTCTTCTGGTCAAAATATCCTAAGAAGGATGATGACACATTAGAATATCTGGAAGAAGCCAACCAGGATGGGGAAGGTCCTTGAGGTCACACCTGAAGAGGACTGGTTGAAAGAGCTAGAGATGCTTAGCCTAAGGAAGAGAAGACTTGACAGTGATTCTAAAGCTCTTTTTTGTTAATTATAATATATAACATTGTTATATATTATAAAAAGAAATATATTTTAAATTAATATAATTATATAATTACAATATTAATAATAGCTGATGGTCATGCAAATGCTTTAACTTTTTCAAAGTGATATGTGTATGTGTGTGTGTGTGTGTGTGTGTGTGTGTGTGTGTGTGTGTGTGTGTGTGTATAAAATCTCATGTTCCTTTAAGCATATGAAAGACTGAGCCGAGCAAGAAGGATTAGCTTTCTTCTGCTTGGCCCCAGAGGGAAGAATCAGGAGGAATGAGGGAAATGCGTAAAAGGGTCATTTTAGATTTGATGCCAGGAAGACACTTCCTAAGTAGAAGAAGCACCCATGGTGGTGGGGAACACCCCCTTTGGAGATCCCTTGTTGTAGGTGGTATGGCGGGAATTCTCGTTTAGGAAAGGTGGGTCTCGGAGGCCCCTCTCAGCTCTGTGCTTATTCTGGGATCTGGTGAGCAGTCCTTTCCTCTGCCCCCACCTGCTGCATTCTCTTGCAAAAGTGCCCAGGATTCAGTTTGCTTAAATTATGTGTGTGTGTTCACGTTTGCTTTGTTATTATGTTCAGTCCTTTCAGTCTCGTCCAGCTCCTCATGATCCCATTTGGGGTCTTCTTGGCAGAGATACTGGAGGGGTTTGCCATTTCCTTGGCCATCTCTAGTTCATTTGACAGATGAAGAAGCTGAGGCAAATAGGGTGAAGTGAATTGCCCAGGGTCATACAGCTACCAAGTGTCTGAGGCCACATTTGAAGTCAGGAAGAGGAGTCTTTCTGACTTCAGGCCCCATGCTCTGTGAACCACGGCAGCATCTAACTGCCCCATGTTTTTTACCCTGTTTCAATAAGGAATAGTACTCCTGTATAGCACTTTAAGGTTTGCAAAGCACTTTACAGATATTATCTCCTTCCATCCTCAGCAACAACCCTGAGAAGCTGGTGGTGTTATTGTCCACATTTTACAAATGAAAATGTAGCGGACAGGCAAAAATGGCTTGCCCGGGGTCACCAGAGAAGGCATGGTGCTAGATCTGAACTCAGGTCTTTCTGACTCAAGGCCTAGTGCTCCTGAGGTGTAAGCTCCCTGAAGGCAGGGCCTGTCTTATTTTTGTCTTTACAACATCAGAAGTAGGCCCAGTGCCTAACACAGGAGGTGTTTAATACATGCTTGATGTGTCGTGGGGTCCATTAGCCAAATGTATGCGCTTGACACTTTATAAATGCCTTGGGGGCGCTCTTGCCCCATTTTTGCATTTGCATGGAGTCTATCCCTCCTTCAAACCCCACTTCGAGTCTAACTTTCTGCATGCATCCAACCTAAAGCTTAGCCCTCACTCCTTAGAATGTGTGTCGGCTGGCAAGGGCACCACTTCCTCTTACCTGGTCACTTAGGGGAGACGCCAGCTGAAGCCTAGGGTCAGAGAGGAGCCTCCCTACAACCAGGGCTGGCCCCAAACAAAACGGGCTGCCTCTGGAGCAGGGTGCACTCCCCAGAATCTACAAAGCACTGTTTGGCATCTCACAACCATTAGAACAATCCTGTTTTACAGATGAGGAAACTGAGGCTCAAAAGAGGGAATGACTTACTTCAAGTCACATGGCTACTAAATGTCAGCAGAGGGATTTGAATCCAAGTCTTTCCTCTCTGAGTTCAACTCTCTACATTCAGCTCTTAGCCTGGTGTTTAGCATGCAGTAGGTGCTTAATCAATGCTTGCTGAGTGATTGGCTGAAGTCATCCCATGGATAATATAAAATAGGAAGTACTCCTGATGGTAGGTCTGGGCATTGGCTCAGTTCCTGGAGAGAAGATCTGGAGAAGAATGAATGAGCAACAAAGAAGGCAGGTCTCGTGTGTCCAGTGGTGGGACCTGGGAGTTGCCATCTTCCTTTTTGATCCAGCACATTAAGTAGTCCTTGTTCCTATTTCTGTAAAGGTGGGCATGGATGGCATTACTTCAGAATGGTGGGGCATTTTTGACTTTTGTTCACACAGGTTTCCTAAGCAAAGCTAATAGTATTTTGATGAGTGTGGAGAGCAGATAAGAAGCTTCTCCTCAAAAATGGATACCATTAGTCAACGAGCATTTATTAAGTGCTTACTGGATGCCACGTACTGTACAAATGTAAAATCAATAACCCCTGTGTACATATAAAAGCCAAGGCCCCTCAAAAATGTCTGCATCCTGTATCTACTGAAATTTGCTTTGCTGGGATTAACTGGGTCAGATATTATTAGCAGAGAGATCAGAGATTCAGGTTTTAAGTAGGGACTTACACAGCATGGTCCAAATGGCTCTTTCCCGACCATGGTTAGGTTTTTGAAGGGAAGAGGGTTTCTAAATTAATTTTTAGATCATGGATCAACGCCTCGACAATGAAGAATTTTTAACAATTAAAGCAACATCCTATCTCCCACCCCCAACTGGACTCAGTAGCGTGGAGGCTACCTGAAGGCAAGGATGACTTCATTTTCACTTTTGTATCCCTAGCTTCTCCCACATGCTTGGCATACAGTAAAAGACCAATAAAGGCTTGTTGAAGGCAGGAAAGAAGGAAGGAATGTTTACCAAAGGGAGCCTCCAAGGAATACCAGGCTGTCCCTGAAACAAAGGCCCATTTTTAAATATGGTTCTTCTCCAGGTGATGTCTTACAGAAGGGAATGGAAGGGCCTGGGCGAGGGTGACCCAGCTGTAACAGCCATGGAATTGCATCAGAGAAGAGGCATAAAGGATGCCAGAGAAACAAAGGGAGGGCTTGGGAAGGACTAAAAATGGAAGATAACTCAGGGACAGCACACATACTGCATTGGTATCAGAGAAAACATCAGAAGAAAACAAGGTAGGTCCTCAGTATGTGAGTGGATTGCCTGCAGGGGCTTGATGGGAGGGCCGAGACAGGAGTAGCCCAGGATAGAGCTGACAAGAATGGGCCACAATCTGCCACCCTGCCACATTTTGGAGAAACGGGATAATAATCTTTGGGCTTCATCTGAAGCTCAGGTGGGTGCTCAAAAGGGTAACAAAACAGAGGCTGTGTCTTTGGAGCTACGCTCCTTCCTTCCTTCACCCCAAAACATTTATTAAGCACCTGTGACTGTGAGGACCCAGAGGAAGCGCAGAACATCTTTTCTTGGCCTGATGCCCCCCCCCCCCCCACATAACACAGTGTCTGGTGCTTTCTGAAGTAAGTGCTTATGCTCGTTGTGGGACTGAGCGACGACAGGGGACAGAGGCACTTACAGCCCAGGGAGAACACCAGCTCCTTAGTCAAAGACCTCGAGCAGAGGGCCAGATTCGAGTTCTGCCCCGGACACAAATCGGCTACGACCTGGCTAAAGTCACTGACCTTCTCAAGGCCCCTGAACCTCCCAAAGACCCAAAGAGATCTTACTTAAGCACAGCCCTGCTCAAGCTGCACCGACAGATCAGATTCCTCACTTCACCCTTCACAGACTGGCTCCAAGCTCTCTCCATGTCCTCGCTGTCCATGACCTTTGCCTCCTGTCCTCTGGGATCCAGCCAAGATGGCCTCCTCTCTGGGCCTTTGTAGGGATGGAGCCCCATGGCGGGACAGCCTCTCTCCCATCTCCTGTGGCCAAGCGTCACCCTTTCCCTCCCAGGGGCTTTTAGGGCACCATCTTCTACGAGGAGCCTTTCCTGACTCGCTCAGTTGGGAGAGCTGGGACCGCCTGCTCCAACCACTTTGTAGGGGTCCTCTTACAATTACTGTTGTACCGTCATCAGTGGAAGATGGAGATAGTAACGGAACTCATCTCCAAGGGCTGTTGTGAGATAATATTTGTAGAGTGCTAATTAAATGGTAGCTTTTGTTGTTCAGGTGTGTCTGACTCTTTGTGACCCTATTTGGGGTTTTCTTGGAAAATATAGCAGACTGGTTTGCCATTTCCTCTTCCAGCTCATTTTACAGATGAGGAAACTGAGGCAAACCAGGTGAAGTGACTTGCCCAGTAAGTGTCTGAAGCCAGATTTGAACTCAGGAGAATGAGTCTTCCTGATTCTAGGCCCAGAACTCTATTCGTTACACCACCTAGCTGCTCCAATGTTAGTTCCTATGCATGTTGGCACACGTGTATCTGTCTCATACATACACTTGTATATGCATGTTTACTTACATAGAAACACAATATATGTATGTATGTTTATGTACACATAAAATCTCCTTGTTGGCTTCTCCACTGGCATGTGAGCTTCTTGTGTGTGGAGATTTTCTGAATATTGCATTTCTATCCCCAGTACCTAGCACATTGTAAATGCTTAGTCAATGCTCATGGATCGCTTGATTAACGGATAGAGTTTTCATAGAGTGAGATGGTGAGGGTCCCATGTTGTGAGTAAGGAGTCTGAAGTTAGAGTACCTGAGACCAGACTTAGGCTCTGACACTTCCCTGATCCTGCCAGACACTAATCCAATTACATAGCCTGGAAATCCAGTTATATCCTGGGATAAAATTACAACCCCCTAAGAACTGTGTGGCCCAAGGCAGGAGATTGGAAGGAACAGGGAACAATTCAGGACAAGCATATTTCCTCCTCTGAGCTGGGCCTCAGTTTCCTTGTCTGTAAAATGATGGGGTTGGATTCTTTGGCCTCAGAGGTCCTTTCCAGCTCTAAACGTGTGAGCTTGTGGTTTTTCTACACTGATAAAATCATACCAGACCAATAAACCCACAGATGAACAAGGTATCAAAAATAGGAACCCCTCGAGGAGCTTAAATTCTGCTAGGGGGAGGACAGAAGGAAGACCACAGGGACTGAGCAGCTACAGCTCTCCTTTAAGCACCAATACGCTCTACCTTAAAATCCCACTGATCCTAATTTCCCTAATATTGTGTTTCCAGTGCTTTGTTGTCTCTTGGAAACCAGTCACATGCCCTTATTAAAAACGAAACAAACTTGCTTACACGGTAGCCTTATTTCCTGTTGCCTGTCAGAGAATCCCAGAACTTTGGAGTAGGAAGGGACCTTCTTGTCCAGCCTATGTCAGGAAGTATCCCACGATACCATCCCCTCCATCTTGGTGGGGGAAGGATGAAGGCAGCCTTGGCTCAAACCCCAACACAGCGGACAATGTCATGGCACGCAGGAACATACAAGCGACCCAAGAGAGGTTTTCCCCCAGATTGCATGTTTTGCCTCATCTGAGGCAAGCCAGCGCCTCTGACACTCAATGAAGTAATCACTGGACGGCACCTAGCACAGTTCTTTGGTGACATAGCCACCATCGCCACTGCTGCTCCTTGACTAAACACCGAGATCCTCACAGAGGGATCTCTCCTAGGTCACTTGGGGGTTCCTGCCTGCCACGATCATTCACTAGGTCAGTGGGGATTGAGTCAAGGCACCCTTTGTCCTCCCCTCACAAGATAGATATGGAGCAAGATGGGATCTGGAAAGTGAATCTGGCCATATAATGCCATCTGTATTTAGATTATGCCATGAGAAATGATGGATATGAGGAAATCAAGGAAGCAGGAAGGCTCTGGTGGACTAAATAATGCAGGGGGGAGAAAGCAGAACCAAGAAAAAAGGCAATCAACATGATGATGATGACCACCTGACCACCACCTGACCAGAAAGAACTGTTTGCAGGGTTTCGGTGACACAGAGTAGCACTCACGTGGCAACCTTCGAATGATGAGAACATGCCCCTGACTGTCCTAAGCCATCCCGGCCCTGGGGGGCCACCCTACCGGATAGGGACGGCTCAGCTGAATCCACCCCTGGCCTTTCCAATCTCCTGCCTTTGGGGTGATCTGGAGCTGGGTCTTTTTCAAGTCACCGCCGTCTTCTCCCTCCCCTTTTCTCAGGAGAGTCAATGAGCCCCATGCCTGGAAGGTGCTCCACCATCCAGTCCCTTCTCTTCCTCAAGCGCCATTTTCTGACCCCCTAACTTCTGGTGGCCCCCCTCTAAGTGCCTTGTATTGAGCTACTTTGCATAAATGTGCAGTTATTCACTTGATCTTTATACTGCCCGTGTTTAGTATGTATCTGTGACTCCCAGGATTGGACTCTAAGCTTCTCGTCTCATTCTTTGTACTTGCATCATCAGTATCTAGTAACACATGGTAGCTACTTAATAAATACCTGACATTTTATTGGTTATTGATTAAGGGGGAGGGCTATGGGTGGGGAATTGGTGTCCAGTAACAGAGGTGCATGATTTGGTTTTCCTGAGGCATTTTATCTGTTTTGTCCGTCCATCCATCATCACCATCGCCATTATCATCTCTCTCTCTCCACCTCCAGACAGTGGCCTATCTGGAAAGCTCACTGAGTAGCGGATGTTAGGACACCCATGAACGGGATGTAACACCAACAGGTAATCGAGGACCTCCAGGACTCTCTTTCCTCAAGCTGACGGCCATGACTCCAAGGAAGGAAGCTTCCAAAGGCTCCCTCTCGGTCAGGAGACGGGGGGACAAAGCCTGTGGCTAGACACAGATGCCACTGGCTTCAAAGGGATTGTTGGGCTCCCAAAGCAAGTTGCTGATCTCTGGGACCTCCTGTATTGCATAGGAATGAAAATGGGTTGGTTTGCTTTTTTCCATCAGTCACGGAGTAGCAAGGGGACTGTTTTGTTGTGTGCATCACTTACATAAAGACATGGTGGAGCGACGGGCAGAGTGTTGGGCTTGGCATCAGAAAGGCCTGTGCTTAAAACCAGGGACAGCGGGAAATAATTAGCAGAGGCCCTGGGAAAGCGGCATCACCTTCTGGGGCCTCCAGCAGCTCCTCAGAAGAGCCCTGGGCCTGGCTGGCAGGAGCTCTGGCCCTTAGGGTGGGGCCCACCCTTTGCTAGCCACACAAGCGTTGGGCTCTCTCTGGCAGTCCCAGGAGCAGCCTTAGCTCTGGCATTGGGGGTAGGAGACTTTAATTAATGTAATGAAGCAAAGCCGTGGTGGCAAGGGGTGCCTGGGACCGGGAAGCCGCAGGTCACCGCAGGCTCCAGAAGTGTCGCCTCACCCATTCATCAATCACTCCTGGTGTCTATTACAAAGAACCGTGAGGCCACTCGAGGCCTTCTGGGCAGAACGCCCAAGTTGGCTCTCCATTAGAGATGCTGACCACTGGCTGGCCTGCCTTACGGAGGCTCCTCCTGCGTGCTGGAAGCCCCTACCCATGGCAGAGGCAGCACCAGCCTTCAGTGCCCAATAGGAAAAGAAAGGTCACTTTTTAGGAAAAAACCGAGAACCTCCTGTCATTTTTGTTACCTTAATCAGAACTGCCATTTCTAGGGACAGCCAGATGGTGCAGTGGCCGGAGCCCTGGCCCTGGAGTCAGGAGGCCCTGAGTTCAAATACAGCCTCAGACACTTGCCACTTACTAGCTGTGTGACTCTAGGCAAGTCACTTCACCCCAAATGCCTCACACACGGAAAAAAAAAAGAAAGAAAAAAGAAAAGAAAAGAAAAGAAAAGAAAACGACCAACACTGGCACAGCACAGCTAAGTTTCCAAGTCATTTTATCTACTTTAGCTCATCAACACCTCACAAAGGATCCCATGAGATAAGTACAGTTGGTATTATTATCATTACCCCACTTTACAGATGAGAAAACTGAAGTTCAGAGGCAAGATTTTCATGTGGGGCTCTCTGGCTCCAAATCCATCTGTCTATATATTAAAGAATTACAGAATTTGAGAGTTGGAAAGGATCTCAGCAAGCATCTAATCCAAAGCACTGGCAAAAGGCATCTCGAATATAAAGTACCGAGGCAAGTGGTCCCCCAGTCGCTGAGTGGGGACTGCCAAGGTGGGGGAGCCCAGCACCTTCTGAGGCCCAGCAGTGCCCTCCGTGGTGATGCTAACCTTCGAGAGGCTGTGTCTGTGACATCAAGCCTGATTCTGACTTTGCATGATCTCTCTCTCTCTGTCTTTCCATGTATCTATCTATCTATCTATCTATCTATCTATCTATCTATCTATCTATCTATCTATCTATCTATCTATCTATCTATCTATCTATCTATCTATCTATCTTTTCATCTATCCATCTATTTATTCATCCATCCATCCATCTGTCTATCTATCTATCTATCTATCTATCTATCTATCTATCTATCTTTTCATCTATCAATTCATCTATTTATCTATCTAGCCATCCATCTATCTATTCATCCATCCATTCATCTATCTTTCCATCTATTTATTCATCTATTTATTTATCTATTTATAATCTACCTATTCATGTATCTGTCTATTCACCTGTTTATTTCTCTATCTATCCATCCACCAATTCATCTACCTATCTATCATTTTTCTTTTCCTTCCTTCCTTCCTTTCTTCCTTCCTTTCTTTCTTTCTTTCTTTCTTTCTTTCTTTCTTTCTTTCTTTCTTTCTTTCTTTCTTTCTTTCTTTCTTTCTTTCTTTCTTTCTTTCTCTCTTTCTCTCTTTCTTTCCTTCTTTCTTTCTTTCTTTCATCTTGCTAAGATCTTGCCAAAATATATATATATATATATATATATATATATATATATATATATATATATAATATATATATATATATTATATATATATATATATATATATATATATATATATATATAATTATATATATATATATATATATATATATATATATATATAATACTAGAGAAAAGGAACCATTACAAACATTTCACTTGGGTCTCAGTTTCCTCACCTGTAAATAGGGGACCAAAATACTCATGTTTCCTACTTTGCAGAGCAGGTAAGAAGAGAGAACTTTGTACATTCTGGAACCTTACGAAGCGAGGAACACCAGACACCCCAAACTCCTAGTCTCAGTATTTAGCTTTTATGCCCATTCTTAGTAGTGGTTTTCTAATTCAGGTTTTGTTATTTCCAAAGCTTTAGGGCTCAGCTCTAGGGATGATTATTCGGATCACAATTCAATAACCATGCTCTGTGCATGAAGCTAGGCATTAGTAATACTAGTGAGCATTTGTGTAAAGCCTTCAGGTGAACAAGGTTTGGACACGCACTGTTACCAAGTGAAGTGTGACGCAGACCCTGCTTTCAGGGAGACTGCAATCTAATGGGATTTCTGCATCATTTTCCAATCTAATTTTTTCATTCAAGAAAGCCATACGAAGCTACAAGAATTGTTTGCTGAGTGCAACCACAGTCCCAAACAGTTATTTACACGTGTGAAAAATTCATTCTTGGGAAGCTTCAGAAAAGAAGATAATTAATGCCTTCTCTTCAGAGTTTTCAAGTTATAAGGACTAGCTTATGGCCAGAGATGCAGGATGCTGGGACGGACCGGGAGGGAGAAGATGGAAGGCGCCTTAGGCACCATGGAGTACCATCTCATTTTTACAGATGAGGAAACCGAGGGCCAGGGAGATGAAGGGACTCCCAAGTTACACAGCTAGGAAGAGGCAGAAGTAAGATTTGAACCCAGGTCCTGGGAATCCAATTCCCCCATCTTCCAGTGAGGGTAAGGGACTGACCCAAGGTCACAGAGCTGGGATTCAAACTAAAGTTCTTGAGGTCACCATCGGCTAGCATCAGAACAGGTTGAGGAGGGCTTGAGCCTCAGTGAACAAGGAGAAAGTCTATTCAACAGGAATGGCCCACTTTGCCTTATGGGCCAGGGGAGGGGAGGCTGGGCCAATGCTTGCTTTGTGGTTCCAAAGGACAAGAGCTGGCTTTCTCAAATGGCTGACTTTTCCAAAACTGGGTCCAACGGGCAGTATGCAGTACTGGACTTGGCACTGTGAGGGAACCAAAGGCAAGGCTGTGAACCAAGACCTTGCCTCAGCATGGCCAGCAATAATTCCAGTTTGTCATTCGACATGACGGCTATGCCAGAGTGAGAGTAGCAGGGACCAGGACTGGCCATGTGGAGAGAGATGACTGACCTGTCGTGAGGAAAAGGGTCACCAAAAATTTTCTCACACCCTTCTCCTTAAGATAAGACGGGTTTGTCAAGCAGTAATAGATCACAGCAGAGCGTGGTTAGGAAGGCAGTCAAGTATAAGCCAGAGGGTCACGCAATTTGGTCTTAAGAGATCACTCACCTCCTCCAACCCTCTCACTTTCTAGAGGCCCAGGAGGGCGAAAAGACTCAGATCATGCAGGTGAGAAGTAGCACAACTAGATTTCAAATCCAGGGCCTCAGGCTGCAAATTAGTATTTTGTTTTACCATACAGAATGCCTCTGACCCATGATCATTGTTCTATACTACTTGCTTATACAACATCTTTGATCCCAGCTCTGCAAGGCACTGCCTGTGTGGTCTTAAGAATGCCATTACTCTCTGTAAGCCTCAGCTTCCTGATCCATAAAACGAGCAACTGAGTCTCGTTACCTTAAAGGGCCCTTCCAGCTCTAAAGCTCTGATTCTATGACCAACTTTTAAATGATGTTAATAAAATATCTTTTAAAAAATCAGAAAAAGCACAACAGAATCACGAGCTCAACTACTTGCTCTTATGGGACTGGACTGGAAGGCCACTGGGGTAGTGTGACCCCCAACTGCCTTCCAAAGAGTTGACCCCAGTCCATTTTTCAGTCAACACAATGACACTGGAGAGAAGGCTTGTGGATGTGGGATGAGTAAGGACCATAAGGGAAGGAGGGTGAATCAAGTTCAGACAAAATAAAGAAATGAATATGTGGCTTCATGGCCACTTCTTCAAGGGAGATGAAGGCAATCATTGACCTAGTATGATGAATGGAGGACGGATGAAAGTCAAAGGGATCTCCACTTATTTTGGGGGGAGGGCTAGTGGCAAATCAGATTTTTAAAAATTAATAGAATTTATAGTGTATGTTTGCAGGTTATTAGGAGCACCTGCTAGTAATTAGTAAAGCCTCATTAATGCTTGATTATTGCCAATTGGAAGCTCAAGGTAAAATAGGACTGCTTATGTGGTATGTTTGTATCTAATCACAACAGAAAAGCTTGGCAGGTGGCAAAGGAAGAGGGAAGGAAAGCTTTTCTGGGGCTTCCCTCCTTTTTTATGGGAGGCAAAGGGTTAAGGGTCAACAAAACATTCATACCTCCACATAACATTCCACTGAATCCTCGAGTGGTATCAAATGGGGGAGGGGCATTTCTAGTGGCCACCAGAGAAGGAGGAATGACCACAAGTCATTGGACTTGGCTCATTTTTATTTCCCTCATCACTGATGGTTCTTGACCACTCCCATCAACATGCTTCTTAGGGCCCCCCCAAAACTGGCACCCCTTGGTCTCAAGGCAACGTTATCCAAGCTTTCTTACAAAATTCTTAAGGAAGGGGAGAGCAATAACTACCCCTGACCATGCCATTAATATGGAATGGTCTGAAGAACATCAGGGCACACTTGCTGGTCACCTTACCCAGTCACCTGAGGGGGGAGGCAAGGCCCTCCTCCTCTCCCCAAGGCCAAACTGTGACTCAGTTATTCATCCCTAGGGAAAGCTGAGCTGGTTGGCTCAGACTGGTGTAACTCCAGCAATACTGAGTCCTGGTGTGACCCTGAAGTCAGCTGGTAGGATTAGCCCCTAGGCTGAGAGGTGTGTGAATGTGTAAGTGTGTGTGAATGTGAGCGTGTGTGAGTGTGTGAGTGTGAGTATGCGAATATATGAGTGAGTGTGTATGTGCATATGTAAGTGTGTATGTGTGTATGTGCATTGTGAGTGTGTATGTGTGTGCGCATACGTGAGTGTGTATGTGTGAGTGTATATGTGAGTGAGTGTGTATGTATATGTGCATATGTGTGTGAATGTGTGAGTATGTGTGTGTGAGTGTGTATGTGCATATGTAAGTGTGTGTATGTGTGAGTGTGTATGTATGTGTGTGCGTGCGTGTGAGTATATGTGTGAGTGTGTGTACGTGGCTTCTAAAGATAAGTAGTAGAATGACTGAGCATATTTAGGCTCCTCTTGATTCCGGAGGAGTTCCAACACCTCCAAGGTCGAGCCGTTTAGAACTTGTGAGACGGCTGTGCTTTTAAGATGCTCCAGTTCCCTTTGTCAGCCTCAGTACAGAGCTACACGTCCCCCGAGACCAGAGTCCCTGCGCTGGGGTGGGCAAGTGACAGGTCTGTCCTTTACTGCACAGGTCAGACAAAGATGGGGAGCCAGCGGGTGGCGGTGAGGTGGAACGCTTACAATGAGAGGGAACGTCCACAGCTTCAGCCAATCTAGCGTTGAAGCTTTGCCTTTTGACCCAAAGTCTAACCAGGTAAGCCTGCATCTGCCGGTGCTCACCTGGGCCACAGCGCCTAAGAAGAGGTGCCAGCTTCCGACATGTGAGACTTGCAAGGCCTAACCTATAAGACAGCGGCAAATGTCACCGATCCCCTCCATCCAGCAAAGCCTGCCCATCTACACCAGCACAAACACGCACACACCTGTACGTACAGAGACACACGGGATGCGTCTTTTGGGCTAGGCTGGTTTCCTCGGGGCATGATCACCTTACCTGAATTTGGTGAAATGTGCAGACTGCTCATGTCCTTGGCCAGGCCGTTGGTCTTGGGGCTGGAGATGGGGGCGCAGGCCGATGTGGCCCGGGGCGGTCTCTTCCCTGGGACTTTCACAGTGGTCCTCAGAAGGTCGATCTCCTTCCCATGGACGTTCTGCATGTAATCCTGCCCAAAGACAGAAACAAAAGACACATGACCAAAACTACTCCAAGAGAAGACACGGAGAGAAAAGTTCCAGAAAGGCAAAGATGGAGGCCGAGCTTTGCTTAGAGCTGAGGAACCTGGGGCAGAGAGGCGGCTGATTTGGCCGAGTGACGGTCTGAGGGAGGGTGGGACTCAGGGACAATGAAGATGATGGATAAGGAGCACAACAGCCAGGTGAAGCGGTGAAGGCCCAGAGAAGGAAGGTCACATGGTAAGTGGGGAGACCTGGGTCCTCAGCCTCCAGGTGCCCTCCCCTTTCAATCGGAGCCCCCTCACATTCTAGATGTATGATTCCATATGTACTCTACGTGCTAGCTACAGTTATCGTACCCATTTTATATACAAGGAAACCAAGGCTCAGATAGGGACAAGTAGATGGATGGATGGATGGCTAATAGCTAGGACCCAGAAAAGAATACTTGGCATTGTATGTTAAAGAGCGTGGGGCACAGAGGGCTAGACTTGGGAGTCAGGAAGGCCTAGTTTCAAATCTAGCCTTAGACGCTTCTTAGCTATAGAATTCTGGGAAAGTCAGCCTTCCAGGACTCAGTTTCCTCATTGGACTCCAAGTCTTTGATCCTATGAAACCTATCCTAGGTGTATAACTTGAGTCAAGTCATTCACGTGCCGTGAGCCCCAATCTTCTCACCTCTAAGATGGGGACAGTCCTAGCGCCTACTTCATAAGGTTCGGGAGGAACTGATAAGACAATGTGCCTCAAAGAACCACAGATTCAGGACGGGATGGTACCAGAGGCCATCTTGGGCAGTCATGCCAAACTCAATTAGAAACAGAGCCCTGCTGGCTGCGTCCTCAGAAAACCACACATTATCATTATTTATGTTATAGTGTATTTTTATTTATTTTGTTCAACATCTCCCAATGACATTTTGACGTGGTTTAGCAGGACTCGGGAGTTTTGTGAAGCAGTCTGATACCTCTGATCTAGCCCCATTTCACAGATGAGGAAACTGAGATCCAAAAAGGTAAAATGACTGAGTTATTGGGATCCCGGCTTTCCAGCTGGCAGGAGCTGCAGACACCAGTTAGCCTGAATCTCTAGTTTTACAGATGAGGACATCAGGCCTACCCGTATGAAGGGGCTTGCGTGGCACCACACAGATGGGAAGGGCAGAGTGGGGCTTCACGGAGTCTTGTCCCAAGACTCCCAAGGTTGGCCCTCTTTCCAGGAAGTTGTCTGCAAACCTACACAAACACCAGCTAAGACTGTTTTGGAATGCTGTTAGCATATCAACAGAGCACAGGCAATTATTCGGACTTACAGCTATGTCCACGCTGATATTCTTAAATAAAGGGAGGACAGAAGACAACAATGGCGACAATGACAAAAGAGGTCTGGGGAGGAAGAGGGCTGAGCATGGCCAAAATCACTTCGGTGAATGCAGAGAGGCAGAGAACAGGCCACCGCCGGGATGGGCGACTGCCTGAGAGCCACAGGGAAAGGCCTCGCTCTTACTAGAAGGCATGGGCGCCCACATGGAGACGCATGGGAATTGGAGCATTAGGGACACAGGACATAATTATGTGAGCCCAAGTCTGCTTGTCCCTTTGATGACTGCTGCCCAATGAGGAAAGACTGTGCCCTGCCCCTCAGGGGAAGACAGCAGGGAGAGGGATGTCGGGCAGGCTTTCTACCACCCCGCACTCAGGTCACCTGTGGGCTCGCCTCTGGACACTGTCCTGGCCACAAGCAGAAAGGTTCATCTGAGTCTGTCTGGCAAGACTCCGCCAATCCATGCTTGTCAGGGCAGCTCCTTCTGGTTCTCTGTCCAACAGCAGTGCTTCCCCACAGTTCAAATCCCTGGCAGAATCGCTCCCTCCAAAGCCTGGTCCACACAGGTCCTTGAGGGGCCTCCTGGGCAGGGTGGGGCTGGCTGGGATGGCCTCAGGCTCCTTCCAGCTCTGGGCCACAAGGATCCCCTGGAGAGACTAATACTTCTGCTCCACCTTTTCTATACCGACAGCTGTGAAACTGGGGAGTTGGGCAAAATGACCTCTAGGGTTGTGGCCGGCTAGCCATCACATCGGCTCTATGAAACGGACTGAGCCAGTGGAACGGCTGACTCCACCTGCCCATGAACCCAAGGCTGCCCCTTGAACTGGCGTGAGCGCCGTTCCCGCCTCCATGTGTTTACCCCGGCTGGAGCACTGTTCCCACCTCCAGGCGTTTACCCAGGCAGATGGAAACCTGTTCTGTAAAGCACTTCCTCATCACCTTGGCTTCTTTGAAGCCAAGGAACCACTGAGGAACTCCAAGGAACATCCTTCTTGAGAAGGAAAACTGATGAAACAAATGGAAAGGACACCGGGTGTGGAGGCCAAAGACCTGAGTGACGATTTCAGTGCCGCCATTTTTTTCCTGGCGTGAGCTGGGGAAAGTCATTCACCCGCCTGAGCCTCAACTCTCTTGAGTATAAGGGGGAGGTTGCCTTAATGGCTTCCAAAGCCCCTTTCAGTTCAAAGTCGCCATCCAATGATCTGCTCCACAAATCTCTATCTAGGCTGTCCAAATTCATCATTCAGGGATTTCTCTTTTTTGGGCTGTTGTTGTGGTGCCAGAGTCAAGGGATGCCCATCAAGGTGTGTCTTTAATGAGGTAAACAGAAGCAAAAGCACTTCAATCCCCTGTCCCTGCTCTCACACCACCATCTATACAATAACCGATAATAGACCGATATATCTAATATAGAGTACCATGTGCTGTGTGACCTTGGGTAAGTCACCACCTCCCTGGACCTCTGTTTACTCAACTCTAAGATGAGGCAGTTGGCCTGGATGACCTTGAAAATCTCTTATGGCTCCAAGTGCAGGATGCCAGTTGACTCTGAGTTTAGACCAATCTCCTTCTAGACTAATCAGGGCTGGCTCCTAGCTGTCCAAGCAGACCCCTGGCTATCACCCAAGGGATGGAGCCAGGATGCCTCATGGCGGCCTAAAACGCACCAACCTCTCTATCCTCCTGCAGGCCAGCTCAGCCAAAAGAAGGCTGGCCACATTTTCTTCTTGCCTTTTTGACAGCTCTCATGCACTGTGGCCAACGGCCTCATCTTTAAGGCCTTTCTGCAAAGATACACTCCAAGCATGCAGTCCAAATTCTGGATTCCCATTTCTTAATAATGGCTGAGTTCATTTCCTGATGCCTTCTCCTCCTCATTGCAGAAGATCTGTTCCTTAGGAAATATCAACTTGCTATAACTTTCTTCTTTAATGCCAATTCTTAACAAATTAAAAGACAATAACAGGGGTGTAATTGAGCATTTATTGCTTATGGGCTCAGAGATGAGGCTAATCAAAGAGTGACTAAATCCTCAGCATGGTTTCTTTTAATAGACAGGCGAGTTTTAATATACAATAACTACAATATTTTATTTAAATCTGTTGTTGAAATGTACAAAGCGCCTGCTCATTTCGAGGGCCAAGGGATCACACTTGCTCCTGACCCTTTCGAGGGCCAGAAGATTGGCTTTCCTGCATTCAATAGGGTAGGAAAGTCTGATCAGTAGTGCAGACTTAGGTGGGGAAAGACACCTCAGAGGCGGTCTAATCCAATCCCCTCACTAAACACATCAGGAAACTGAGGCCCCCCAGGTGAAGTGACTTGGGAGCCTAAGATTTTGGAATGGGAAGGGCCCTCAGAGGTCATCCACACCAACTCCCTCATTGTAGAGAGGGCCCAGATGGAGGAAGATGGAGGAAGCCACGCGCATTGGGACCTGTGCATCAAAAGATACTTTGTCATCCCAAAATTGTGCTGGATGAGTCACGCTTTTGGGGTGACGCTCAGGAAGCCCCCAGTTTAGATGTGTGGTGCTGCTTTCCAGCAAATAGAATTTTCACAGTTCTACGGGGACATATTCACTTTTGCGCCACAAACAGGTGGAGAGGGCACACACAACCTTTCTGTTGGTTTCAGGGTAGCAAGGAAACCCTGGGTCTTTTCTCAGGGGAAGAAGAAAGAACACTAATTTGTTTTGCTTTCATTTGCTTTTTTTTTTTTTTAAAGGAATCAGAGTTTTCCTTCTCCCTTCTAGCAACTGGGGACTTGAGGAATGAAAGGGAAAATCACGAATTAAGAGGGAAAACCTCTTGGGAACATGCAAACTTCAGAAGCCACTCAGGGGTGGTTTGATCACAGGCTGTAGAACAGACTGGAGTCTCACTGTTATCTGGAATATGCTGCCAGAAAGGCAGGCTGGGAGCCGGATGGATTTTGATATGCAAATGAGAGCAATGCCACCCTGTCGGATGTTAGCGGGGAGAAAATGCTGATCGGAGGAAAAAGGGGAAAGGAGGCATCTAACAAGGCATGAGGGTAATTCACAGCCAAGGACTTTTAAACAGCTCTTAACAAGTCCCTGGAGCCCACTCGAGGGCCACCCCAGAAGCACCATCTCTGGCCCCTCAACAGCTTGAAGAAGTAGTCATTGAAAACCCATTTGCATTTTCTTCTCAGGTTGTCCAAGCTCATCATTGGGGATTTTTTTTTTTTTTGGATTGTTGTGTTTAACACAGGTGCTGAGCCAAGGGATCTCCACGGAGGTGCGTCTTGAACGAGGTAAACAGCAGCATCTCAATCCCCTGCACCCTGTGCTCACACCTCCGCCATCCCTTGTTTTCTACATTTCGCTCCTAATTATGTTGCATCTATTGCCATACACTTAATTAGCTGCATTAATGTGATTTCTTTTCACATAGTCAAGCAATTAAGAGCTATGATTGAGTTTCATTCAATTAGCCTCAACAAACATGCTAATTGATGTCCCAGATGCAAATGAGGTACGATGAGAGAAACCTGCTAGCTACTGGAGTTGTGGCAGAGACCCACGGCTTGCAGCTTGCTGACGGCAGCATCACTTCCCGGGGCTACCACCTTCTGCGGGAGATGAGCCATTAGTGCCTCAGTGTACCCAATGGATCTCCACATGAAACATCCTTTGATTTGCTACTCTAAGAGGCTGGCAGAGCACCACCCAGCAGTGTGTTAGCGGAATGGCGAGTTACCCAATGCAGCGACTTTGGGTCCAGCACAGATGGCAGCCAGAGAATCGGCCGGAGGAGATGTCATAAACCACCAATGCAAACTGGCCAGTCCCTAAATCATCAGCCTATGAAGGCTAGGGAAGGCAAATGGCTCACAGCTAAGCTCGGGTATCTCGGGGTAGTGGATCTGTCTTGTCTAAGAGTGAGCAGTAACTGGCCGCTATGTCTTTGTGAACTGCTGGGCATTTGGGTGTGGGTGGTTCAGCCCAATCACTCATCTCCCCCCAGTATTCTTTGTAAGGAGTCCCCTTTCTTGAATTCCACTGAGAGGGTACCTTCGGCAATCTGGAAAACAATCTTGCGTTCTTTTGGTTACCCAAGGCCAATAACCACCAGCTTTAACCTGACACCAAACGCTTGACATTACCTTCAAATAATTAGCCAGAATGAATCCAGTGTCTGGCACCCAGGAGATGATTTATGAAGGCTCAGTGACTGACTGAATCTGAGCAGGATTATTTCAATTCACTTCTACAAGGCCATCACGAGGCAGAAATGTCAGAGTCCCTCCCCTAAAACAGCTTCGATCTTTTTGGAAGGAACCGACTTGTCGGCAGATAAGTTCATACCCAAATTTCCAAAGACAATTCAAGAAGTGAAGGGGCCATTAACATGTGGGAGGAACAAAAAAAGCAACAAACCAGAGACTCAAGGGACCTTGGCATCCTAAGACACAGGGGCAAAAAGGTGTCAGGGTAGGGGGACCTTCAAGTCTGAGAAACAGCTTTGGCAAAGGCCTGGAGGTGAGAGATGGTGCTCCCAGGTTGGGAAGTGATGGCGAGGCCTGCCATCTGGGAAGAAAGCCTAGAGCTGTTCCAGACAAAGGACATTTGGATACAGCTGAAAAAATTATAATCTACAGGGCTTGGGATGATCAAGAGTCCACATTTGGAAACTTCCACAAGTGAAAAATCTTGTTTCCGCTGAATGGGCTGTGATTTTTTTCTCCCATGAAACAAAGAAATACAAAATAGTCTCTGACATTAAACTTCTGTGGATATGCTTAATGTTTATTTATCTGCTAGCTGCAATGACCAAGGTAGCTCATCCTTTTGTGGTGCTCACTGGTTTTGACCTATAACAATCTTTCCTTCTTGCACAGCCTGAATAATAAGCTAATAAAAAGAATAACAGCTAACATTGACATAGTGCCTACTGTGCACCAGGAGCTGGGCCCCACATGCTTTACAAATATGATCTCATTGACCCTTACAACAACCCTGCAAAGTGGGTGCTCTCATCGCCATTTTACAGATGAGGAAACGGAGGCCAACAGAGGTTAAGTCCGGGGTCACACGGCTACGTGTCTGAGGCCGGATCAGAGGACTCCACGGCATTGCCCCCCTGCTTCTCTGTGTGTGCAAGCTAACCCGTGAATGGCCACCAGCCCTGGACATCAAGATCGAAAACAAAAGTGTCATTAACATCTTATGGTTTTACCATACGATTTCCCCTCCCCCACTAAACTCAAAGGACATTGAAGCAGAAGCGAGCAAGAGTGAGGTGTGACCTGACCGCATGTGCCCTGGACCAACTGAGGAAGCACCTGCCCACACCTCCATCGAATCAGCAAAGGCAAGGGAGAGTGGCAGGAAATCCTCCACTCAAACGCCTCAACCTTTACTAGAGGAGTTCCCCTCTCCTCCAAAGGGCCGCGGTCATGGAGAAGGCCGCCATACCAGCAGGCGGCTCCAGAAGGAGATTAACGAAAGAGATCACATCAAAAGGGCAAATGGCAGGCCTGGCCAGCACAGGGTGAATGCACAGCAGCCTCCTGTCCCAGCCGTGAAGCTCTTAGACGGAGGTGAGGCGGAGACAACAGCACGATAAGAAATAGGAGAGCGAGGCAGAGGGCTACCTTTGGCCTCAGAGGGCCTGTGCTCGAGGCTAGTCTCAACATTTCCTAATCGTGTGACCTCCTGGGCCTCAGGGTCCTCATCTGAGTGCTGTGGACCTTGACTGGGGGCTGCAGAGATTCTTTCAAGCTCTCATGGACACTATACCTCTCCCGAGCCCCTTATGGTCCCTATACAGATTTCAGAGTTCACGAAAGGGAAAAGTTAAAATTGTCTGTCTTTATTTTCACTAATCTTGAATTGAAATTTAGCATTTCCTTCAATTATTTAAAAACATGATTCTGAGGAGTCCAGAGGCTTCCCTGAACTGACAAAGGAGGCCATGACACACACTCACACCTAAAAGATTAAGGACCCCCTGGGCTATAGGGCTATGGGCCTAGGAAACCTAAAATGTGAAACCCTGTACAGTGTATAGTGAAATGTTAAGCCCTGTACAATGTATAGTGAAATGGTAAACCCTGTACAATGTATAGTTAAGTGTTAAACCCTGTACAATGTATAGTGAAATGTGAAACCCTGTACAATGTATAGTGAAATGGTAAATCACGTACAACGTATAGTGAAATGGTAAATCATGTACAATGTATAGTTAAATAATGACGGGTTTTTTTTTTTTTAAAGAAAAAATTGTGATTTCTAATGAGGGGGCCAGAAGGTTTCAATGGTTTATACAGGAGACTTCAGATAGTACGACAATGATATATCATTAAATTCAATGTTCGGTGATGATAATAATAAAAGATGAGAAGAATGAGCTAACAATAGTTATAATAAGCTGTAAACAGCTCTAGAGGTTACAAAGCACTTTACATAATTTACCTCATTTGATCATCAGACCAACCACAGGAGTTCAAGTATAATTTTTTTTTTATTTCTAAGACAAGGAAACATGTTCTCAGAAGGAAAAAGACTTGCCCAGGATCACACAGCTGACACTCAGATCATGTCTCTAGACCCACTGCTCATTGTCCATCCAGGACAATAACACCCACCAAGCCTGAGGGGCTGGCTACTGTTCACGATTCATCCAAAAGCCAGGAAAGGCCCCGGGAATTGCAAACATGCCTTTGGCTTGGTGACTTCATCACTGCTCAAACACCTGAATTAACCTGAATCCTCCAAAAGGGAGACGGACTCATCGGTAGTCTTACTGTACAAAGCCCGGACTGTAGGCCGACGGGCAGGATTAGCTCACTGCTGAAAACACGTTGCCACACATGCGTGCTCCGAGGCCCCCACATTCAGCATGGGCTACAACTGTACATTCTGTGCCGAGTGTGAACGACACAGCCCAGGCAACCCTGGGCTGCTGCTGCCCCCATCCCTGAAATCTCATTACGATGAGCTCCAAGGGGTCATCACAGTTATTTTTGATGCCCTGGGATTTATTTTGTCAAACAGGGCTTGAACACAAGAAGACTGTCAGCTGGGACTTGGGCATTTTGGTGCCAGGCAGAGATTGTAGCTGCACTGATTTCTCCCAGATCCAAGATTTGGATGACTTCTCCCTATGGTTGCTCCTCCTCCTCATTTTTGTAAAAAACAGTTCTCTGTGAGACAGAATGGTTTTCTTCAGTATTTAGGACGCATAAAAAAAAGGTGGCAGATCTTTGGTCACGTCCTTGGAGGGCACCATCACGTGACTAGCTTATTTGTTAGGCCCTCAGGCATCATGTACTGCACTAAGCATGGGGAATAGAAAGACATAAGGGAAAGTGTCCTGGCACATCCACCCACAAGTATCCACAGAACAGAAAACAAATGTGCGCAGTAGTTCTGAGATCAGCCCAGAGAGCTGAGGGATCAGGCCAGACTTCATGGGAGGGGCAGTCCTTGGGCAGAATGGGGGGGGACTGCTATGGACTATTCCCCTCAAATAGGATGAGGAGTCTTGATTTGTTATAGAATGTCAGTTCTTCTACTTTTCAAAGGAATGTTCAGGGAAGAGCCTTGAAGGCTAAAGACTGTACCATTCCTGCCCTCCCCACCCCACTAGTCCTTTTTCCACAGAGCACCAGATTTGAATCCTGACTTACTATCTTTGTGTCTTCAGGAAAATTATTTAACTGCTCAGAGCCTCAGTTTTCTCACCTGTCAAATGAGAGCCGTGGCCTCAAAGGGACCCTCCAGGTCCCTTCCGGACCTAAATCCATGCAACCCTATGATCCACAGTCCACATGTTAATTCATCTCTAAGGCCATTAATTGAGCTAGAACTGCCACTTCTTCAGGGATCACCATTTCTCAGTCTTCCACCCAAGGGAGATACTCAGAAGCCGTCAGTCTACTGAACTTTCTGTGTCTTAAGCCAAATACAAAATTAGATATTCAACTTTTCCTGACTTCAGGGTGCCATGCTACGACTAGGCATGCATTTTCTACCTGAAGAGAGGGATGCTGGGAGTATTTCTCCCAGTGACACTGACATTTCTTGCAGAGGATACCAAATTCAAGGAACCGATCCTGCCTGGCTGAGGCAAGAGGACTAACCTGCAAAGCTATTGTTCAACACAGAGCTTAATGAAAATTTGGGGGAGGGACACCAAACCCCCAACCCACCCGGGCTCCATGCCTCTGCAGATACTTTTGTGCATGTCTGTGGCAGTCAGACATTTTTATTGCAAAACGTCGTCTGGAAAAGATGCAAAACAAAATTGCTAAACTGCAGAGAAAAAAAATAAAGGGGGGGGGACAAAAGGCCCCCTTCCCTTTGCTTATTGAGTTCAAAGGCATAACATGTAGCACCCTGCAGCAAATGGGAAGCTACACTAATTTTAAAACCATAAAATGCTATAAAGTACCCTGCGGGGCAGGACTACACTGAGATAGTTGCGCCGAAATAAGACACGGTTCATTTACTTCGCAGCTTAGCCTAATGTAATCATCAGCGGCTTTCCAGCCTAGAGTTGTCCCAGGCAGAGCCGACGCTGAGGAGGCGACACTCCCAGCCATCGAGGGGGCCTCTCCGAGACTGCTGTTGATTACAAGATTTTTCAGTTTTGACAAGCCCTTAATGAACATAAATCGCACCTTGATTGGCTCCCGTTTGGGGCCACGGGCACACCTGAGAGCTCCCTCCCCTTCCCAGCTCCCCGTCCACCAAAGGCCTCCTCGGCAAGAAGCCAATGACAATCACGCTCCGAGCCCGACAAGAAAATATTTATAAAATGCAGTTGTGAGAGAAAGTGTCTCTGTCGGAGGGAGAGAGCACTTCCTTCTGCGGCTGGACTCTCTGCCTCTCCCCCAGACCGGGTCTTCCGCTCACATGTGCTGCCTTCCAGGAAAACCAAGATGCTCAATCCATTTGTCCTCACCCAACCATCGCCCACCACAATTAGCAACATGAGAGAGAAGGGAAAAGGGGCGCCCCCCGTGTCTGTACTGCCCGGGATCCCAAAGAGCCCTCAAAATGCCTGACAGGCCAGTTGGGGGATCCGGACAGTAAGCCACCACTGTAAACCCAGCATCCCGACACAGATGCTTGTACCGAGAGGCATGCATGGGCTGTGCTTGGGCTAAAACACGAACAAATTTAACGGATGTTAGGAACCGAGAGAAGGGGGAGGAGTTTCCATCTTTTCCCCTTGCTCAGAAAAGCAATTCTCAGGCAATTAGACTATTTATAATTTTTGGTGTGCTTCACATTCACACATTTTCAGGGAAATCCAGAGATGCTGCTTTGTCCTGTTCTCACCCCAGGGAGACTCACTAGGTTCTGTAAACATCAGGACAGCGTGGAAAGTGTTGGGTGAGCATTCAGTTCATTTATAAAGCCTGATTTCTGAAAGGCTAAAGGGCGCAGACAATAAACAGGAAATCACTTAAGCATAAACATAGCTGTGAGTTAACAAAGGTATTCTTTCACTCTCCTTTTTAAAAACTCTCTCTCTCTCTCTCTCTCTCTCTCTCTCTCTCTCTCTCTCTCTCTCTCTCTCTCCCCCTACCCCTGTCTGTTTCCTTCTCTCTCAGTAGAAATTCTGGTTCCAGCATTAATTTTCTATAGTCTCTCTCACAAACAGTTGGAGATATTTTTAAAAATATGCTCATCTACTGGGCCTACTGATGGTTTATGGTGTGTGGCAATGAAGGGATGTTGGATAAATCATTCTTTGTGCTTTCCGAAATAATCTGAGTCAATGCCAAGTATCTAGGCCAGTAGAGCCGCCTCTTCTCCCACCTCCCCCTTGCCAGAGCGGAAGTTGCTTGAGAACAGGAATTGCTTCGTTATTTTGTACTCACACAGACTAAAACCTGTAATAGATGTTTCTTGATGAAGTGAAGAAATAAATGAGGAGCTTATGGGAAGGAGACACCCTACTTCTGAGACCTTCCACCCTGTGCCAAGGATCCCTTGTTTTGTGTTTTCTAAAGCCTAGCTCAATGCAAGCCCACCTTGGGTGTGATCTCCTATGGGGAGCTTCTCCCAATCTTCATTCTCATTAGGATTTTTTTTCCCCATCCAGAAATTAATTTGAACAGCTGTGTACGGATGTCGTATTGACTTACTGTATCCACATGAAATTCCCCATCGAAGAGTGCAAGCTACTGGAGGGCAGAGGCAGTTTTGTTGTCTTTGTATAGCCAGTGCCCGCCATGGAGCCTGGCACACGGCGCAGCTTTCTGAATATTGAAATGGAAGGGGAAAATGCTCAAGGCATTTTATGACACTGCGCTTCCTTGCACTCATACATACTCACTTTGATATTAGAAATGTCCTAACATGTATGATGGTGTGGACAGCCAGAGCCAGGCTTGCCCTTTTTCAAGGAGCTCTGCTTACTGGTCAGGTTACTAAGCTCACTTTTCTGAAAGGCTTCCTTATCTGGGAGCCCTGATACTAATAGTATCTCAAGCTTGGAGTGGGAGGACACCTATTCCAATCCTTCCCCCATGTGAGAGTCCTGCCCAAGGAGGAAATCCCTTTTGAGGCAGCCCAGCCCATCTTGATTCTGGGCTAGCATCTCTCATCCTTATGAAGCTTTTCTTTGCACCCAGTGGAAACATGCAACTTTTTCCCTTACAGGTCTGTTTTGCCCTCTGTGGCCAAGCCGACCAAGGCTAACCACTCATCCATATGGCATCCCTTCTAATACAACTCTTATGTTCACTCTGACTTCTCGTCTTGAGGCTGAGTATCCCTACTGTCTGAAACCAAACCTCACGTGGCCTTGGCGCAGGGTCCAGACCATTACTGGTCACAGGTCTCTGAATTGGTCTGAGCTTGCCAGTGCTCTCAAAGCTATCCATAACTACATCTGCATGGGCTGCCCTTCCACAGACACAATCATGGTACCCCTAGAACAACAGATATCAATACCAATACTAGTAAGAACCAAGACTTCCATGGCGCCCACAGATCTGTATAGCACTTTCCACATATTATCTTCTGTGATCCTCACAATACCGTGGGAGCTACTATCATTCCCATTTTACAGATAAGCAAACAGAATCACCAAAAGGCTAGGCTGGACCTCAGACAACGGAAGAGAGGCTCCCACCGGGCCCATGTCTGGAACGTCTAAAGCTTGACTGATAGGCCCGGAAGAACTGGGCTGACCTTCGCCCCACTGGAGCAATAGCAGTACCTTGCTCAGGGCCTTCCTTCACGGTCACACTAAGAACCAAACTCTTCTCCAGGTATGGACACCACTGAGTCAAGTCAAGAAGCATTTATTAAACACCTACTATGTGCCAAGCACTTTGCTAAGCTCTGGGGATGTACAAAGAAAAGCAAAAGCCATTCCCTGCCCTCACCGGGCTCACAGTCTAATGGGAGAGAGGACGTATCAATGCCTTCGTACAAACGAGCCACAGATGGGAGAGTGCGGAGACACTCAACAGAGGGAAGAATTAGGGGGGTCAAAAGGGGGCGATTTGAGTTGGGTCTAGAAAGAGTTCACAAGGTGAAGACGAGGGAGAGTCAGAGGCATGGGGACAGCCAAGGAAAATAACCAGAGGTGGGAGAATTTGCCAAATCACGAATAATCAGAGAATCAAATCAAAGCTCATTGGGCTTGACCGCCAACTCAGCTGTTGGACAGAGATGACCAACGATGGGACTAGTCAATGCCGCAGTGTCAGCGCAGAGCAACTCAAGGGAAGACACTGTGTGGAATAGTGGAAAATGGGCTCAGTCATGGGACCTGGGTTCGAATCCTGGTTCTGCTAAGGCCTTCCTGGCTCAGCAGGTCATTGTCGTTTTAATTCATAGATGAAGGAAATTCTAAATTTCAGTTGGAGGTTAGGAAAATGTGACCTTTTTATATCCAAGTCGAGAGGCTTTGCCACATGGTCAGTGGGGCATATAACATGAAAAGAATCCCGGTTCTGTTCATTTTACTGACCAGGGAGCTACGGCCTAAGGCCACACAGATAGTGAGGGGGCAGAGCTGGGTTCCAAACACTAGTCTGACCTGGATTTTCCTCGAAGGCCCCTTCAGTCTCTATGAGTGGCCCTGGGAAGAGGGTAATACATTTTTAACAGACGAGGAAACTGAGGCTGAAAAGGGTGAGGGTAACAGAGCTAGCAGAGGCTTCTTCCACCTCCAGTGGACTACCCTTGTCCACCATGGCACACTGAGATGCATTAACGGTGGCCAAATTGGGCTCTCTTTCACTGAGTCCTCCTCTCCCTCTCTTCCAAAGACAAGCCAAATTGCTCAGTGGCAGGGTCCAGAACCCAGGAGACCAGGCAGTAATGAAGCCACGAGGCTCATGGAAGCTGTGGGCTGGCTGGCTTGGAGATAGTGGGGTAATGGAAGCCTTTCTCCCTGAGTGTGGATGGGGGGGATGGCAGGTGGAGAAGGCAAAGCAAAGGCTTCCAGCTTCACCCAGGAGCTGGCCCTCGCCTTTCAGCTCAGCCTCCATTAGGGAAAGGCAACCTCAGGCCAGATAGGGACCAAAGTGGCATGAGGTCATCTTTTGGACGGCCAAGAAAATGAAATTTAAATTCAAGATGACAGGATTGTTCTAGGGAAGAGGAGTCTGGCCAAGCGTCTGTGAGCTAAAAAGACAACATGCTGCCTGAATGAGAGGCAAGGGGACCATGGCCAGCGAGTGGGCCTCAGCGTCAGGAAGAACTGCATTCAAAGTCCCATCTCTGACATGTGGTGGCTGGGGCACTTGGGCTGGTCGCTCCAGCCCTGGGACCAGAGAACTCTCCAAGGATATTAGGTACAGAACCATTGCTAATCTACATCAGAAGAGCTTCCTTGCTAGGAACGCTGTGAACTTAGAGGTTGGGGCCAAACAAAACAACACAAAATTAGGAAAGACAAAGCGAACCCCAAGGTTGATGTATTGAGAAACTTCTCTTTAAAATAACAAATAATTCTTCAAGTCCTCCAAATGCATCTTAGGATAGTGAGAGACTCTCAAGATTTTTGTGAGTTTACCAGAATTAGCAGAGAGAAACTATTCTAAGTTGGTTAGTTCACATACTAATGTTTTTGTTTTTTTCAATTGATTCCTCTTCTATTTTCTATCACCTTCCTTGCTAAATATTGACCCCCTCCCCATCCCTGAGTTCTTTTCTCCAGGGACCCATCCTTTGTACTGAAGAGGGAAAAAAACCCAGCACAAACAGCCAGCTCAGACTGCATGCCCAGCAGCACCTGCTCCCTCTGACTCACGCCCACCACCCATGCCATGAGGAAATGAGGCAGATTTCCTCATCTCTTTCGGGGGGGAGGGAGGTTTGATCATTTTTACCAGTACAGAGTGCTCAGGAACATTCAATCTTCTTTCTTATTCTGGGGATCCTTGCACTTGTAATCTCATTCCTATATATCAGGAAGGACACTTGGACATATTTATGCGCTCACTAAACACTGTCCACGGGGGCCTCCCCAGGAGAATGGAAGCTTCCTGAAGGCATTTTGGTCTTTGCACCCCCACCACTCGGACACCTGACACACCCGGGGCACTCAGTGCTTGGTGTTGAGTCAAAGTAAATGGACCTAAGAAATCCTTCAGGAAATCCTGCATCTCAACTTTTCGTTCAAGTGAGCAAAGGCTTTTTTTATGCAGTCATTTCAGTCATTTCCTTCTAGGAAAGGCAGGAGATACTAGATACTGTGTGATGTCCACCCTTAGTAAGCTTAATTCAGTCTTTATTAATTAGTCCGCTAATCAGTACTGCTTGGGCACCTGTTCTGTGCCAACAGCAAGAGATACAAAGAAAGACAAAAAGACGATCCTTACCCTTGGGGAGCTCCTGGTCTAATGGAGGAGGCAACAGGAATGATGAGGGACACACAAGCCGCGTACAGACCACAAAGACTCCTGTCTGCCATGGCCTCAGAGGCCGTTGGGGAGGACCCTCTCATCTGACAAAGGAAGAAACTGAGTCCCAGAGGGGAACACAATGGTAGCGTCCAAGGCATTCAGTCTAATCCTCTCTACACCGTACCACCATGTTAGAGCGTGTGTGTGTGTGTGTGTGTGTGAGTGTGTGTGCGTGCGTGAGTGTCTGTGAGTGTGTGAGTGTATATCTGTGTGAGTGTGTGTGAGTGTGTGTGTATATCTGTGTGTGTGAGAGTGCGTGAGTGCGTGAGTGTGTGAGTGTATCTGTGCGAGTGTGTGTGCATATCTGTGTGAGTGTGTGCGTGCGTGTCTGTGAGTGTGTGTGCGTGCGTGAGTGTGTGTGAGTGTATATCTGTGTGAATGTGTGTGTGAGTGTGTGTATATCTGTGTGAGTGTGTGTGTATATCTGTGTGTGTGTGAGAGAGTGTGTGTGAGTGTATATCTGTGTGAGTGTGTGCGAGTGTATATCTGTGTGAATGTGTGTGTGAGTGTGTGTGTATATCTGTGTGAGTGTGTGTGTGTGTGCATGTGTGTGTGTGTGTGTGTGTGTGTGTGTGTGTGTGTGTGTGTTTTCTCTTGGGGGAAGGCATTAGAGAGTGTGAAGGAAAAATGGACAGTATTATGGGCTCCTTCTAGACCTCAAGCCTAGAAGGAGATTTTAGGTCTCCTGACTGAAGAAAATGGAAATGTCCCCAATGACTTTTGCCTCCTGAACCCACTCAGACAGATGTCTTTCAGGAGAAGCCCAGTGCTGCCTGGGAAATGAGTGGAAGCGGACAGTAATAGCATCAGACAATAGATTCAATGTCACAAGCTGGAATTTACACTAGATTTGGAGTCTAGACATGGGTGGTTCTGGAACAGAAGCCCTGAGAGGCACGTTCTACAGCGTGGCTACCAATCTCAAGAATGAGGGGTAGGGGCCTCTCGGAATTGCAGCAGGAGGTACATACTGTCCACTCTGAGCACACTCACACCACAGGGCAGTTGGTGGGATTCACTGTGGTCCCTCTGGAGCCCAGTCAGCCACCATCTTAGCCACGCTCTCAGAGGCGGCTCTCCAGATGAGAAAGATGAATAGGCAGTGACAGTGAACTGTGACGCCCCGAGGTCCGAGGGCTTTCTCATTATTCCCTCCATTTTTCTATCACAGTGGTCCCCAAGGCACGCATTTAAATCGGAGGAAGGGAAAGCGAAGAATTCTTAGAATGAGCTGTCACAACTAGGTCCACCTGGACTGCGACCCACCAAGTGGGACCTATCTACAGGGTGTTAATAGAGACCTTTGCAAAAAAAGTTAGGCAGAGAGCGGTGCCTTGTTGACCCCAAGAAGACACAGGAGAGGACGCCCACCTGTCTCTTGCAGAGGTGGTGGCCTAGGGCTGTGGAACGCTGCCAAACCGTTTTGATATGTTGGTTAGTTTTGGCAAACTGTCTGCCCTCCCCCCACTCCCTTTGGTGTTATAAATAGAAGGTTCCCAGAGAAGAAAGGAAGTGACACATTGGGAAATGCAGGTGCTATAAATATAAAAGATATGAACAAAATTTCTTTTCAAATTAAAAAGATGGGCACTTTAAGGCCTTTTGATACAGATGTGAATGTTGGTGGAGTGGAAGTTTCTTGAAGGCAGGGAGTGTCTTGTCTTTGTGACCCGAGGACCTGGTACATTCTTTTTCGGGTGATGGGGAATGGGACCTGTGAGTTTTCATTTCCCCTGGACACCCCATGTGCCCTCTCTCCATCCATGGATGGAGATCAGCAGCTTATTTGGAACTTCCAGTCTCAGTGAGTTGCTTGGGAGACAGAGAGGCTAAAGGGACTAGCCTGGGGTTACCTAGCCAGAAGGTATCAGAGGCAAGCTTTGAATAGAAACGCTTCTAAGGACAACCTTTATCTGTGAGGCCTCTCACCCGGCCCTTGGTGATTACTCAGTGCTGTTTGAATGGATTGATGTGACTTACCAATGGAAGTGGCCATGCCAGCATATTCAAAGGGCCTTGGGCAAGGTGTCCTGACCCTTTCTAAAGGAACTGGGATTCCAACACCTAGTTTAACTTCTCAGTGGTACCAGCCACCACACAATGATTTCGATCTTCTCTTCTACCCTGAGTGGTTCTTTTTAGGCCTTAAAAATGTGCTTGTATACATTGAAAATATTATGACACTTAAGTGTTTATGTCTTATTCTCTCCACTAGACAGAAAGCTCTATGAGGGCAGGGTTAACTTTTTCTTAAAACTTTGTATAACTCCTAGCACCAAATACAGAGCTCTGAACAGAGACGGTGATTAACAGATGTTTGTTGAATGCACACATGCATGGATGGATGGATGGACCGATGGATGGATGGATGACTTAGACCAAGTCCACAGGAAGCTAAATGACTAGAGAGATAAATGGGCAGATGAACTGACCAATCACAGGACATTTAAGTAACAAAATCAATTCCACTATTTGGGTTTCGCCTTTGACCAAAATGGTGCCAGCACTTACAGTTCAGGGCTGCCTTTTCCTGTGAAACTCAACTGATGTTGGTTCAAAGATCAGATGAAAAAAGTCCTCCCTCCTCAAATGGAATCTTGAATTGAAAGAGCACTGCTATTTGTTTAGATTCATCTTTGTCTTCCATTTTGGAACAACTACACCTGATTAGTTTGGGTTCAATTGTTGAATTAATAAATCTTAAAAGCTGTCAGAAACCCCATAGATCACCTATGTAACTCAATATAGGAATTCCTTCACAACATCGTGGACGTCTCTAGTAACAGGAAGCTCACTGCCTTCCAGGAAGTTTCATTGTCAAACAGCTGTTGAGCAGAGAATTCGTCCTTCTTGTGAGCTCATGTATCTCCCTATAACATGCACTTCATGGGAATAGAAGCAAGCCTGTCCTCTTCCCAAAGATTATTTTTCCAGATCTCTAGTTCGGCTACCTTGTTATTAGCAGGAAGATGGAAATCAGGGACTGACTCTAAGTAGAATGGGGGGGCCTAGAAATATGATTCTGGAAGGGATCAGCATAGAGGTAATAACCAAAGCCGTGGGAGTGGATTGACATAAGAGAAGGTAAAGGCAAAGCCTGGGGGTGGCCTATGATTAGACACCGGGAGGAGGAACACAAAGGACCTGTGACCTTGTCGAGGTGGATAACTGTCCAGGAGATGGAGGAGTGATCAAAGAAGCCGAATAAGGAGGAGAAAGTGGGGTCCTGGGAGCAGCAAGGGACAGAAGGAGGAGGAGAGAATCAGAGGCTCGAGAAAGCTGAGAAAGGGTTGCGGGCTTGGGTAGGGAGGAGCTTGGGCAGGACCGCGGATAGAGCAGTCTGAGAAGAGGGCTGGTGGAGATGGGAGATGTTCTGGAGATGGAGCAGGTGGGGAGGCCATGAAAGCCGGACAACGAAGGAAGGAGACAGAAGACAGTATGGAGCCACGCACTCGGAGGGGGATTTTGCTTTTACTGATTTTAGACAGTGGAGACCCAAGGAGATTTGTTAGGGGGTAGAAGGGACAAGGAACCAGACAAGGCTTCTGGGAAAGGGGAGGTGCAGCAAAGACAGGAGGCATGGAATGGCGAGGGGGTCCATGAGAACATCATTAGGACTGCCAGAAAGAATCATGGGATCTCAGATTTAGAGCTGGAAGGATTCATCCCCAACCCCACCCCCCCTTTAAGAGAGGAAGAAACCGAGGCCCAGGGAGGTTCAGGGCTGGACGGCAAATTTACAGTTCGATGGGAACTAACCCTCCCATTTTACAGATGAGGAAACTGAGGCCCAGAAGGTTGGTGACAGTCTCACACAGAATGGCTATGCTATGGACTCTGTGCCTTCTGAGGAAAGCCCTCATCAAGTTAATCTTCCCACCCTCCCCCTTTACCAGCTGCTGCTGCCCCCAGTGCGATTTGAACAAAGATGGGCGCGGAGTACTGCAAAGTGCCGGGAATCTTCTAATACCCTGCTTTACTTTGCTGAATTCCGTCTTTCTTTCTCTTGCCTTCCTTCCTTCTTTCTTTCTTTCTCTCCCTCCCTCCTTTCTTTGTTTCTTTCTTTGTTTCTTTCTTTCTCCCTCCCTCCCCCATCCCTCCCTCCCTCCCTTCCTTCCTTCCTTCTTTCCTTCCTCCCTTCTTTCTTTCTCTCTCCCTCCCTCCTTTCTTTCTTTTTTTCTTTCTTTCTTTCTTTCTCTCTCCCTCCCCATCCCTCCCTCCCTCCCTCCCTCCCTTCCTTCCTTCCTTCCTTCTTTCCTTCCTTCTTCCCTCTTTGTTACAAAGGCTGGATCTCTGGGAGCAGGAGAGGGAAGGTCAAAGTAATGTAAAAATGAAAACTAGCAATAGCAATTCTTTTTCTTAAAAAGTAGAGACTCAAGAAATACAGGTCTTCTAAAGTGGACAGCTTTGTTTTCTATAGTATGGATGGAGGCCAGTTTTTCCAAATTACAGAACCAGAGGATGACATGGCCTCCAGCCCCCAGGATGGCTTAGCCACACGATGGACAAACAGACAGAACTTTCACTGCAACTGACATCAGTGACCTGTGGCCCAACACCAACTACACCCAAAAGTAGGGCCCCGACACTCACGTGTAAACTTGGGTGATAGGTCAGGACGCCGTTGTCACACAGGGTGACATATTTCTTCTTCCATTCTTTATTCAACGATTTGCCGCTTCGCTTTAATAGCATCCCCTGAAAGAAAGAAGGAAAATGAAACATAAGGCCTTCCACAAAGAAAAGACTGTTGACTGCATACAAGGTTTTCAAGCATTTTTAGTCACCTTTCAACACATTTAAAATCTAGTTAGAATTATGTTTGAATTGTTCTAGAGTGATTGGCCTAGCATCAGGGAAACCTGAGTTTAAATCTAACCTCAGACATTTACTGGATGCTGGGCAAATCACATCACTGCTATCTGCCTCAGTTTCCTCATCTGTTAAATGGAGATAATAATAACACCTACCTCCCAGAGTTGGTGTGATAATCAAATGAGATAACATTTGTAAAGTGCTTTTGCACACACACACACACACACACACACACACACACACACACGTTTGTTATTATTATCCACCCTCCTACATAAGGTCTTTCTAAACCTTCTAGCTGTCAATTGCCTCCTTTCTTCTCTCCCCAGCTCAATTTTGTATTTACTTATTCAAATCTACATTGCTAACACTCTCTTGTAGAAATAAGGCCACCAAAGTCCTTCGCCCTGTCAAGTGGTTCAACACCAGAAATACACAGGGTTCTGTCAATGGAAAAATTACATGAAAGAGGCATGACCATGTACTTGGTTGCCACACCGTAAGGCCTATGGGACTTTCCCGTCTCCTGGCGGCTGAAACCTGCCCTACGTGCTGTCCTTCCCATTAGGGTATGAGCTCCTTGAGTCCAGGGCCCATCTGACTTCTCCCCTCGCACCCCCAGACTTTAATGCAGTGCTGTGCACATAGTAAATGCTTAATAAATGCTTTATTCATTCATAAGACCATGAGCTATTCTTATTATTAGTAGAACGCTATGGTATTAACCATCTTAGTTAAAAGGTACATATGATATGCGTGTCACATCACACAGTCTTAATAAATTATTCAGTTAATTATATGTGGAAGACCAATAATGTGACTGTGATTATTAAAAAAAAAATGATTTTTTTGAAGGATCTAAGTTGAACTGATAAGACATCAGCACATCCATCCTGTTCAAATGTATTCTTCTGTTAAGTTTGCAAATGGCATTTGATATTCAGGTCTTTCTCATTTTACATTTAGTGCTCTAAAGCACCATGTCAATTTATAAGATTAGGGATTAAAAAAAAAAAAACTCCAACTGGCCCCAGCGACAAATTTGAGCCTATTCTGAAGCTAAACCACTTTATCATTTCTTGAAATGCATGCAAAATTTGGAGCCAATTATCCTCTATATGTGATGACAGGCTTAATGCAATCATTTAAGTGATTCTGATGAGCATTTATTCTAATATAACCTCTTTCTTATCAAGAAAATATAAGCCTTCCATTAATATGGAGGACTGCAGAATCCATATTCAATCTGGCAGAAATCAGGGCTCAGTTCTCAGAACCTTACTTGTCTGGTCTCTAGGCAGGCCTCTGTCTGTTCTGCGCTCATCTTTATGGACAAGAGCAACCTGTACGGTCCAAGATGGCAGCTTCCACAAGAAAGTGACAAGAGGATGGGAACTCCAAATTACACATAACTGAACTGTAATGCATGAGCTTCCAAATGACTAATTCTAAATATCCTGCTTCCTTCTACCTCTAAGGCATCAATCAGCAAATCCAACAAGGCTGCTATGTGCCCAAGCCAGTTACTGTGCTAAGAACTGGGGATGTGAAGACCAAACAAAAAGGGCCCTGCCCTCGGGAACTTACATTATATTGGGGTGTGTGGGGAGAGGAACATGTATGTAGAAAACGAATACAAAATATACATCAAGTAAAAATAATGTCATTTGTGGTGGAGAACTAACACGTGGGCTTGGGGAGAGAGTGAGTATCAGGGTGGGCCTCATGTAAGAGGTAGTAATGGGCTGAGCTTTGAAGGGTGCTAAAGATTCTCTGAAGTGGATCTCAAAGGGATGGCATTCCAGACAAGGGGGATGGTCTGTGCAAAAGCAGATAGGCCAGAGATACAAATGAGAAGAAATAATCGAAGGCTGGAGCCCCCCTCTAAATGTCACAGCCCCCCAACAACTAAGGCCCACTCCAAAGGCTCTCATCCTTTGCATCCTCCCTGGTGGAACTCACTGAGGTCCAAATTGCCAGCAGCCAAAAGAACAGGCGTGCGTATGGCGACACAGGCCTGCATAATTAGAGACATTATTCAGTTTGACTTAATTTTTCCTGTTTGAGTCATTTTTGTAGCACAACAGTCTTCTCTTAATTCCCACCCCGTCGTATTTCTGGTATGTCATGGGGAAAAGAAATAGGTTGTTCAATGTAAAATACACACACATATGTATGCACACACATATGTATATAAACACACGTATATGTATGTGTATATACATATATGTGTGTGTGTGTGTGTGTGTGTGTGTGTGTGTGTGTGTGTGTGTGTGTATAACACAAAGGAAGAAATCCACGGTTTCATATATTATCTTCATTCTGTGTTCTTTGTATAGGTAAATTTTAACTTTATTGATGTTTGTCAAGGTCATCATCATCATGGTCATCATCATGATGATAGAAAATAAACAGACTCCTATGGACTAGCTTAGGAATCTCGTCACAAGTGAGAACACTGATTCCCAGGGAAATGAAGTCAGAGTTAGAAACAACCAATATACAAATACGCTTTGGGCACACACCTGATTTTGTAAATTGGAGGCTTCCACTATGCACAGTTGGCAGAGAATGTAAGTTTATAAATAATCTGCTATTATGGCTGACAAATTGAATGAAGCCCTCCTGAATGGGTTATCTCATCATGAATTCAAGAAGACTGCTCAAATGGTAGGCACCCCTGGAAGCCAGGAAGGTCACTAGAATAAGAGACAGGCGGTTTCGATATCCAAGTCCTTCTGCCCAATCTGACTTGAGAGGTTTTTGGGCTCACACTTAGCAGAATCATCCTTGGAGCAAATGCTAGTCTACATTTTTCCATCCTCCACTTCAGATGGAGTTCCAACAAAAGCCAGGGCCAAGGGTCGATATTAGGCCCCTGACAGATTAGAGCTGCTCCATCGCTTCCAAAAGCTCTGTCCCTCCCCATCAAAATAAGCCCTAATCCTCAACTCAAACCCCAGGGCCTCAGGCCAGATGGACTCTCAGGGATCCTTTGGTGACCGTGCGGTTACATTCACAGACAAATCCCACTGTTATCATTAGCCCTCCTTCAATGGAGACTATAAAGACGTTAATTTAAATAAATAAAGATGACGGGTGGGGAAGAATGAAAATATGAAAATTAGGCAAGGATGTGAAACTCTGACCCCCATGGCCATTTGAGAGATTAAGCTGTTCTGGACCTGTTATGGCAGACAGAAAAAAAATTAATTTATCAGTGATAAAATGCAAAATTGTCTCATAACAATTACAGACGGCTGATTATTCAAGGCAACCCATGATTACAATGTCCAAATCACGCTGACCTGAATCAAGAACCCAGGGCAAAACCCAATTATTACGCCTTGAACCTACTTTCTGCTCATCTCTATATGCACAAGCTGGGTCCCCATTAAAACATGAGCTCTTACAGTATAGGGGATGTTTTCACCTTTCCTTTATATGGCCAGCACTCTTCTTGTGCCTGGAACATACTAACTGATTAAGAAATGTTTGTTGATTGATTGAATCAATACTAAAAGTATTTACTGAGTGCCTACCATATATTGCAAGCACTGGGAATAGAGAGACAGAAATAGAAACAGGTCTTGGATTCATAGATTTAATTATTCAAACACTAATCAAAGAGCATTTATTAAGCACCTGCTATGTGTTACCCACCCTGTTAAGTTCTGGGGATATGAGAGAAAAACATTAAGAGCACACAGGCTCATCAATCTAATATCAATCCATAAATATTTATTAAGTGCACGTGTTTGGTTCTGTGGATACAAAGGCACAATTGGGATAGCCTGCCCTCAAGGAGCTTACATTCTACAAGGGGAAAGCATAAGTACACATATAAGTATATATAAAGCACATACAAAGTAAATGCAAGGCAATTTTGAAGGGTAGGCACTAGCTACTGGAAGGAGGTAGGGTAGAAGGTCAAGAAAGAGGTCTCCTTAAGAAGAAGCTAGTCACTATATGTTAAGGACATGGAGTCAGGAAGACCAGAGTTCAAATCTAATCTCAGACATTTGCTAGCTACAAGTGACCTGGGCAAGTCACTGGAGCTCTCTGCCCCGGTTTACTTCTCTGTAAAATGGGGGTAATGATAACACTCACTTCCCAAGGCTGTTGTGAGAATAAAATGAAGTAGTGTTTTGTAAAGTGCTCTGTAAATATTAAAGTGCTATGTAAACACTTACTATTGTTTATTATTAGGAAAGCCACCTGGTCAAAATGAGTTTTTAGAACTGGAAGGCATCAGAGATTATCTGGTCACAGGATAACAGATTTAGAGCTGAGATATCAGTGATCATATAGTTCAACCCCCTCATTTTACAGTTGAGGAAACTGAGGCCACAGAGGATGAGGAACTTGTTCAACTATGAGATGAAACTAGTTGGGCCATAACTGGTAATGTCTAACTTCTTAGCCCCAAAGTAATCACCTCCATCCAGCTCTTTGGGAACTGGACCATAGTACCCAAAGCATTTGGGGAAGAAGAATTTGATAGTGAGCTTGCCAAGGAGGCAGGAGGCTCCTACACCTGAGACCCAAGGAGCCCCTTCCCATGAAAGGAATGACTTCTTAACAATTAGCGCTACCTCAAAGTGCAATGGGCTTCTTTGGAAAAGAGGGAACTCCTCATGTTTGGAGGTTTTTAAGCAGAGAATGGTCACACCTCGGTTGGGGATTTCATGGAGAAAATTCTTTTTCAGATATTAGTTTACAACAGATGTCTCCCAGAGTCCCTTTTAGCTTTGTGATTCTTTGATTCTGGCTGTCATTCCATCATCACCATCATCATCATCATCATCATCATCATCATCGGGGAGTTCCATGGATCACAGGTGAAAATAAATCCAAATCATTTAAAAAAAAAAAGACTTGGATGCTTAAACTGGATGAAAGTAATTTGGGGACATAGAGAGAAGGGAAGCAGATCAATTCCAAAAAGCCAAGGATGGCTGTCTTCTTGAAACACAAAAGTCAGCAGTCTCCTGCCTTGAATCTTGACCAGGTTTATTTTCTTCAGTTAGGTGTTCATTACTGGACAATTAACTCCACTGAAATTGCCCTGGTTGAAGGTGGCAGGGAGAAATCCTCCTCTCCCACCCTGGGGGCCTCTCAAGGTCTGGGTTCTTCCACAGCTATCTCTCTTCTCTGCTGCCAAATGGGACATTCCTTAGTGTCCCTCAAGTGACTGCTTAGAGGGCTGGTCTTGCTTTTGAAAAGAGTTCCCCAGGCACAGTAGATCCTTGGCCCACCAATGGGGAGCCACCCTTTGATTCCATCAAATCTGATTGGAAAGCTTCACAGAATATAAAAAGATAAAAAGAGTATGGACAGGTCTTTGCACCTTGTATAAGAGCTTAATATCTTGTTATCTCAAAACTGTAGGGAGTGAACATGAAATGAGCCCAACAGTAAGTACTTGAGAAAACAGCAATGCTTATCTTTGGCTGTGTTTGCACACTGAGCTCAACAAAACTCTTGGCCTTCCTTAGTTTTTTTTTTTCAGCTGCATTTTAGGGGCTAAATGCTCAGGTTTGGTTTGAATGATCTGCTATATTTTCACATGGATTTCACAGACAGCACCTACTTGAGAAATAGTTTTATTTTTGTAGCATTTTCCCAGGAATTTTCCATCATAAAATTTGGGCAGGGGAAGGGAACTTAAAATTCATTCTTATTATATGAATGGACAGAGGACTGACATTGACACGGCTACTTAATTACATGTTGTCTTCCTATTAGGAGGCAATGAAGTCATGCCTTTCTTGGCATCCTCAGAGTAAGCGCTGAGTAAATCCTTGTTGACTGACTGCCCAGGGTTCAAGCCCTGCTTCCAACACATACAGATTGGGTGATTCTGGACAAATCATTGGAACTCTCCATACCTCAGAAATCTGTCCAAGTCAGCAGAGGAGTTGACAATCAGCATCAACAGAGGGAATTGCCACACTGGAAATCCCAGGCCTGCTCTTCTTCCTCACCTCTTGGAATTTAAATGTCACCTACCATAAGAGGCTCTGCTGATCCTCCTAGAATAAATGGTTAATAAAGCAGAGCACTTATCTCTGAAAAAGGATCAAGTGCCCCATAAAATCCCAGGGGGATTAACAGAACTAGAGCCAGGGGGACCTCAGAGGCATCTAGTCCAACCTCATCACTTTACAGGCGAGAGAACCCCCTTCCCCAGTTACTTACTGTTTGTTTGGTCCTAACTTGTTGGTATACGTGGTGCCTCCCCCTCCCAGTGGAGTGTAAGCTCCTTGAGGCTAGCCACTGTCTCTTCTTAAACATCTCTATATCCCTACCCCATAGCACACGGCAGTAGCTCAATACATTTGCCGAATATAACACAACTGTAATTCCCTGTGCTGATGAAATGAAAGGTCAGCACACAGAACAAAACCAAACCAGATTCCCCAAACTGGGGATGCTGATCTAATTGCTGACCACCAGCCGGTGATTCTAATGAGCTACCACTCCAGCCCTTGGCCTCTGCACATCTTGCTTTTCGTTGCCCCAAAAGCCGGTGAGTCAGTCTGTGGCAAAGCCCTTATTAGTCATGTGGATCCTTCTCTAGTCCCGGGAGGTCACAGCAAGCCAAAGGCGATGAGAAGCGTACAAGCTTTAAATACCGTACAAAGTTGGTGATATCTGAAATCCATCGCTCAGCTGTAGCCCCAAGCTGTGATAAAACACCGCTCATAAATTTATATTAAAACTCTGTTCAATAGCAATTATTTACCAACAAAGATTTCTTGATTGCATTTGTGGTTCGAGATCGGGGGGCCTAACTGGGCCAATCAGCTTGCGTGGCAGAGTTCTGAGGCACCCCATGAGCTGGGTGAGGGCCTCGCTCTCAGGCGCAGCATCCAGGTCATTATGATGCCCGTCGGGACGGCTAATGACAAGGCTCCCACGTGGGAGGCCACAGCACATGAAACGACGGGCTGCTGGTCAAGGGAGTGGTGGGGGTCTCTGTTCCACAGAGCCCGTGGGTTCAAAGATCTGACTCTCAACAATACAACTGACAAACAAGTAACAATTCCCATCTGTTCTTAGGGCTCCTGCATGCCACGGGGGCATTTAACAGCGCACGGACAGGAACAGAGCTGTGGTTCGATGGGATTTATTAGGGAGGTACAATGGACATTGGGATGATGGCCACCTCGTTGTCAACCTGAAGTAGAAAATGGTTTCGGGACAGGAACAGAAGTTTGTCTGCTATAAAGTCCTATCCTTTCATGTTGGAACCTCACGAGCGTGATATGAGGTAATGAATGGTTAATAAAAGAATGCACTTATCTCTGAAAAACGATAAAATGCTTCATAAAATCCCAGGGGGATTCACAGTTTTAGACCCAGGAGGGACCTCAGAGGCATCCAGTCCAACCCCGTCATTTTACACACGAGGAAACTAAGGCTCAATGACTTCCCCAAGATCACACAGGCAGCAATGATTAGTGCTAGAGAGGATTATCCACTATTTAAAAATCTGTCTCTCTGTACCTTATTTCGTTAAGAAAATCACACTGTGAGGCTGGGCTAGACAAGTCTGTGTCCTATCCATGCATCCATCTGCAACCATCTCAACCTATCCTATCTAAGTGTCCGGAGGTTCAAAACTGGGTTTATTATGCCCTGATGCCGAGATCAGTGAGAAAATTTCATTCGAGCACCAGTGCAGACCCTCTCGGCTTTTATTTCTCCAAGTATTGTCATACTGCCCATTTGATTTCATTTCAAATGTCCTGAGTCCACAGTATTTTCCATAAATCCTAATGCCTAAATGGTCAATGAATAATATTTAAAAATTAATGTAACAATGTCACAGAGCTCTAAGAAATGGTGGCTACGATGACTACAGAGAAGCCTGGGTGATTTATAAGAACAGATGCAAAAGGAAGAAACCAGAAACAGGGACATGAACTACATAGTAACTGCAACAGCTGATGACAAAGAGATAATGGGAGAAGACCTCTGTGCTGGTTCAGAGCGCTGTGCAAAGACCAGCTACGATTAGTACTATACAAATGGAAAGGAGCAACAGAAACAGATTTCTGTGCAATTAAAAAGGTCACGCTTCAGGTTTGCTTCTAGTTATACAGGAGTACTGGTGAATTCCTGTAAAAGGCAAGCTCCTTGAAGGCAGGGGGTGTCTTTATTTTTGTCTTTTTATCTCTTTCGCTTACTATGGTGCCTATTATGAAGTGGAAACTAAAGAAATCCTTGTTGAATACATACACGCACACATAAAATCACATGTTAATATATATAGACATAGAGATACGTACACATGCCAACACATATGATCCTATTTCTTTAAGAGCTATCATCCATACCAAAGTTCCCGTAGCATTTCTGGTTCAACCATCTCATCAACTATCTCAATGATGAACAATATGTTGTCTTCTATTTAACTCTGTGAATTCCTTGTGGCATGTTAGCAAAACATGTATTAATGTATGCATCAATTATATTTTAATATATGTATAATTAAATACATACATTTGATTCACACATGATAAATATTTGAATGTCATTTGTGGTTATACATAATCACATATTTACACATTTTCTATACACATAAAGTATATGTTGCATGCATATTTATGTATTTTAAGAGCCATCACCCATGAAAAAGCGCTCTTTGCATTCCTGGCCCGATGATCACAGCATTCGTTGGGGGAGCGCAGCCCTGTGGTAGAGAACACTGGCATCCATGGGTCCCCCACGTTTCACAGAAAGTGGGATTTGGGCTGACCATGGAACCCCAGGACCTGGGTTCAGATCTCAGCTCTTTTACTTCTATCACCTCAGACAAGTCTCTTGCCTCAGTTTCCACATCTGCAAAATGAGGACAGTGGGCTAGGATGTTTATTCCAGCTTCAAGTCTATGATCTCACATGGCTAAGCCTGGACCTCCCTCTCTCTACACTCCATGTGTTGCTCCTAATTCAGAAGAAGTCAGTGCAAACTATGTGGGAGAATGAATGAATGGATAAACGAATAAAACATTTATTAAGCGTTTACTATATACAAAGCACTAAGGCCGAGAACACAAAGAGAAAAGTCATAGTCCCTGCCCTCAAGAAGCTTACATTTGAATTGGGAGATGCCAACACACACACACACACACACACACACACACACACACACACACAAACACACATGGAAGGTTTTAGCTGCAAGTCAGATGAAAAAGTCCCATGATCCTCAGGGAATGATGACAAAGTGGCTATTAACGCCTCTTCCTTAAGGTCACTATTTCCAGGGTTCCTGGGTTTGGTGTGTGTCTGAGGGCTGTCTGAGGGGCAATCATGGTCAAAGTGCAGGGGTCAGCGGTCTCACTTGTCTGGTACAGGCTACCTCCTCCCCTCTCTCCCCCAGGGAGACTTGCTGCTTCAGCTAGGCTGGCCCACACAGCCTGTGGGAAGCAGCATATCCGGCACACAGTAAGCGCTCAATAAATGCTGACTGACTGTGAGTGGAGGGGGCTAGCCCTTTCTCCCCAGGAGTTCCTTCCCTGGATGACGGCCGGGCTGGGAACAGGGCTGGAGGTCTGGGAGTTGCTTTCACTCTTGGGGCTCCTATGACTCCTATTTGTAGCAGCTGGTCAGCAGTTGCTGCTGGTGGTGCTGAGGAAGGCGGGCCCCCTCTAGGCAATGATTCCTCCCCTCAGTGATGGATGGCTGCAGAGCCAGGCTAGAAGCAGCTCTGGGGGGTTGGAGGGTTGAGGCAATGCTGTTTCCAAGCTTGGAGTACTGGGCTGTAGTCATCTGGATCAGAACATAATGAAACTGGAAAGCAAATTCTAAAGAGAGGCTGTAGAACTCCAGTCAACATTCAGGAATCTGGCTTTACAAACAACTTCTATCATTAGCTTACATGTGATCTGTGGATAAGAAGACACTTCTTTTTTTTTTTTTGGCAATTGGGGTTAAGTGACTTGCTCAGGGTCACACAGCTAGTAAGTGTTAAGTATTGGGTCTGAGGCTGGATTTGAACTTAGATTCTCCTGACTTCAGGGCCAGTGCTCTATCCACTGCGCCACCTAGCTGCCTGAGAAGACACTTCTAATTGGTCTCTTTGCCTGCCATCTCTGCCTTCTGCAGTCCATCCTTCATAACAATGTGACAGTGATAGTCCTAATACCCACTGGCAACATCATTCCCCTGCTCAAAATCCTCAATGACTCCCTACGTCCCTGGGATGAAACAGAAGCCAATATGTTGCTCTTCTGCATGCCCTCTGTGAAAACTGACCTTTATATGCTTACTACACACTATTCCCTGTCACATACTCAATGATCCAGCTAAACTGGTCTTCTTGCTCTGCCTTGTATACCACAATCCATCTCTCGTTGCTCTTTTCACTGAGCCATGCTGCCCTCGCACGATGAGAAGTCCCAGGCAAAGTGCTCTGAATATAGTGGGTGTCTAATAACTATTTGTTGGCTTGACTTGCATTGAGTAGATCCTCCATGGTGGTTTGCTGTAAACATTCAGACAGGCATTACTCACTGCATTGGCCAAATCCGGGTATGGAGTAACACGCTATCTCTAGAACAAAATGGCGGGCATATCGGGTGAAAACATGTCTGTAGAGGCACTGGGAGACTGCAGCATTTTACAGGTATAAGACTTTTGCATATTGGGGGATGGTGGGGGAATCCACAATTTCCTCAGGGTTGGGAACTCATGGTGTGGAAATTCTGGTCTGATGCTGACTGGCAATTAATTTGTTGGGTTTAGAGGACACCTTGTTCTGCTCCCTTGGTCTTCTGCTTACAATGGTGAGGTAGGGCTTCAAGGTGGGTTCCTTCCATAGAGACAAGGCGAAATATACGGAAGCCAGCAATCAACTGAGCACTGGGGAAACTGGCAGGCTAGTTCTAGCGAAGGAGTTTGATGAATCTGTTCTACAAGATTTTGGGTAAACGGCTGGGATTGGGTGATGAGGTGGGCTTGCTCCCAATATTTCATGCTGTCCAAGTTCTACTGATTATCATAATTAACGTGTGTGTGTGTGTGTGTGTGTGTGTGTGTGTGTGTGTGCGTGTGTAGTGGGATGGAGACGCTCTCCTTCCACTTATGCAGATGGCCAACTCATAAGTAACTGACAGACTCCAACAGTTGCCTTGGGCCCAGGGTGACTTGCTTGGGATCACACGGTTGCTGGCCTGTCTCCAAGGCTAGCCCTCAGCTTCAAGCCCATGGATCACACAGTTATGGCCTGTCTCCGAGGCTAGACCTCCACTAAAATGTCACAATCTAACCACCACTGCTCCTGCAATGTCCCCTCCCCTATCTATCATGTTCGCTTTTTTTTTTTCTCCCAGAGTCATCATTTCAGTGATCTGGGGAGCTCCCAATAAAGAAGCCCTGTCCCAGTGAAGATGGGCACCTGCCCCAGAGTTTAGAGTCAGAGTTCCCTGGTGCACTTTGCACTAAGGGCCTTGGTGTGTGCAAGAGGCAAGGCATGAACTCTCCATCACCTTGACTTGTGTATTGGTTTGGGCACCAAGTTCAATGTAATTTAGGCCAACAGGCTCAAATACCACAAGTTCTAGAGTGTGGGGTTTAGCACAAGGTGTCTCACAGTGCTATGACAGACATCATTTGACTAGACATCCTGCAGTCAAAACAGTGGGGCAATTAACAGATGGAGAGGGTGTTTTCTGTTTCAGGAGAAATGGAGTCACTGAAATAAATATTATTAATTACTGTGAACCTAACCTGCTCCTCTTGTCTTTCTCTTTTCTTCTATCTAAAAAATCTCAGGTAAAATCATGCCCCCTGGGGCCAGAGACTTTTTTCCTTTTCTTTCTTTCTTTCTTTCTTTCTTTCTTTCTTTCTTTCTTTCTTTTTCTTTCTTTCTTTTTTCTTTCCTTCCTTCCTTCCTTCTTCCTTCCTTCCTTTTCCTTCCTTCCTTCCTTCTTCCTTCCTTCCTTCCTTCCTTCCTTCCTTCCTTCCTTCCTTCCTTCTTTCTTTCCTTCTTTCTTTCTTTCTTTCTTTCTTTCTTTCTGTCTGTAGAAGGGAGTAAGGATATTTGGAAGAAACAGGGGACAGAGTGCCCTATTATCTCTAAAACAGATTTTAACTTTCTCTGCAGTTTGAAGTGTTTCCATAGAAACGCCAGTATGACAACTTAACGGAGATTTTTCTTTTAACAGAGGTATTTACCATCCTCTTCCTCCTTCGGGCAAGCTATTATTTCACAAATCGTGTTTTTGCGGTGGGGGGAGCTTGTTTTGTGCAGGAGACAGAGGAGGGTTTGGGGGGCAGGGATGAGGCTCTGGCCCTGGATCTTTAACCAGTTCCCCTGTGGCCCCTCCCTTTTCTATCATTCTGCCTGTACTCCGGTACAAAGGGCGAGGCTCTAATTGAGCTGTCAGCGTCTCCCACAATCCCATACAGCGTGATTATGCACGGTGGGGTGAGTGACACACTTGTTATTGTGGTTCCCCTATTTGCTAAACCTGCCACCCCCCCAGTGGGTCACCTCACCCACGCGACCTTCCTGTCATTAGCCCGTCTATTCCTACCTCACCGCTGTGAAAATCACACGGGCCCCAGCTTCAAAGCCCCTCGCCAGGCCCGGCTTCGACCAGGAGCTAATCACCCGCAAATCCGGCTCAAATGCCAATAATTGGCTAAACTGCTCACCTCTCCAGAGCCCAGCAGTAATTTGGGATAATAAAGAGCAGAATTATTCAGCTAACTGCCCTGAAATGTATCCTTTGTGCTCGACACACTTCACATTTTAATAATGATGGACACAGAATCTAATTTAACACAGCAATCACCGATCACAGGACGAGATGGGACAAGGGCGAGGCAAGTTTGGTGTGGGCTTGGGAAGCTGGCAGGCTTTTGCCTGCAAAGACAGAAATGTGGACAACATTTCAGGCTAGAAGAATTGACCGCTTTAGGCCGAGTGGAGCTGGCTTTGCCAACTCGGAACTCAGATCAGTTTCCATCAAAGAAAGTCTCTCTCTTAAAAACCAAACCAAACCATGGAGCTGGTCCGTCCTAGAAACTAACAAGAACAGGGGTGGGAGAGGAGGAAGAATTGTTATTTGTCTGCCGGGGCTGACAGAATCCTTCTTGATTTTTCTAGTTAATATTATCTCTTGATCACCTCGTTTTTCTTCCCTTTCCCCCTGTCCCCTCCTGTCATGAGCTGCTCAGCACCGGAGATGACAATATCTACACTTAATGGCTGGACAGTGACATTGGGGCTGGACGCGCCTCGGTATTGACCATCACCCAGGGATTTCCACAGGCAGCTCAGTCATGCAAAGATGCTCAATCACTTTCTCTGCTGGCTGCTCATACTCTCAGGCCTTTCCAAACCTCCCTAGGGCCAACAATTAAAAATAAAACCAAGAGAAACTTCACGGTGGCCCGGAAATAGGTTCTGCTCACAGGCTGCGTGACCACTCTGGGGCAGGTAAAGTCCTGTGAATTAGCTGAGCACAGGGTAAGGGAAGGAACAAGAGAAAAGGCACTTGGCAGCCATGAGTGTGGAGAGAGTGGTCATGGACACAGGAAGGGGTCATCCTGAATCGCTAAAGAGAACTATTGTGAGTGTGACCCAGACGCATGATTCAACAATCATGGGACAGGAGGATATTGTTATCAAACCACAACCAGAACAGCAGAAGATGATTAATCGTTAATAAAAAAATCTTGGACTGTAGCCATGACTTAAAATATTTGCAACACCATGGATACTGGTCAGTCCATCCTGTTTTCAATCAATTAGCCAGCACTTACTAAGAGCCTACTAGGTGCCAGGCAGTATGCCTGGTGCGGGGGATACAAAGGCAAAGAATAAAGGCATGTTGGGGTAGTTAATTCACAGAATCACAGAATCCAAGAGTGGGAAGGGACCTCAATACAGACACAGCACCAAAGGAGAAAACCAATAATTCATGTAAAAATGTTTTTAATTTAAATTTTTTTTTAATTTTTAGGCAGTTGGGGTTAAGTGACTTGCCCAAGGTCACACAGCTAGCAAGTATCATCTGTTCAGTCTGAGGCCAGATTTGAACTCAGGTCCTCCTGACTTCAGGGCCAGTGCTGTATCCACTGTGCCACCTCGCTGCCCCAAATGTTTTTAATTTTGAGGGAGAAAAGAAAGTGAATAATTAAGAAAAAACCCTCAAAAAACCCACCATCAAAATGTAAGTAACAATTAGAACAGTTCACCAGGCACTTATTTAATAAATGTTTTATATTTATTTTCAGTTTCATTAGAAGCCACTGAAGGTAACACAATGATTAGTTTCCTCTAGCCTAGGGGTCTACAACCTTCCTTTTTTTTTTAATATTCTGATAACTTTTAATATAATTTATTTCCTTTGTAATTCCCTTTTATGCCTTTACAAACATGACTTTGAGATTTTAGCAGGCTGCCTGCCTTAAGGATCCAGGACACACAATACGTTAAGAACCCCTGATCTAGATTTTTTTAAGCCCCTGAGAATCATGACTGCCATGTTCTGTCTTGTATCACTAGCGCCCAGTATCACAATGCCTGGCACACGACAGACAACAAATGGTCATTGATTGATTGACAGCCAGAAGTGACAACAAAGGTCAACTGTCATTTGACGTTTCAGGAAACTGAGGTCCAAAGAGATGAAGGGACTGGCTCAGGATTACCCAGATGGGAAGCAGAGGATGCGGGTTATGAGCCAAAGTCTGCTGACCCTACACTTAGGCTTCTTTCCTCCTCCACCACAACATTGACAGTGAAGGAAGGTGGTATCTCTTCCAGGTAGAATGGAAGCTCCTTGAGGTCTGGAATTGTTTTTAGTAAAAATGTATGATCCTAGTATGGTGCCTGGTACTTTGTAGGCATTTAGGTAATGTTTACTGATTTGAAGGTTAGAATAAGGACAACAGATATGAGTAAAGATATTTGTATATGTTGGGCTCTGGGTGTGTGTATGTGAGTGTGAATGTGTGTGTGAGTGCACATTCCTCAGTTAACTAAATAAGCGGGCTCAAACTCAAGCAGAAATAACAACAGACAGTATAAGATGGCTTTTCATGTACAAAAATGTCACAAGCATTTAGCCCACGGGCAACCCCTTGTGGGTCACCAACGACACGAGGAAGCCGGTGGTTCTTGGCGCCAAGTAAGCATGAGCAGGGGCCTGGGAAGGTGGGCTTTGTACCCATTGGATAGGAAGCATAAGGCCAGCCAGAACCACTTTCAATTGGGCAGGGGCAAGCAAGGTGGAGAACCCCCAGAATAATGACTGTGTCTGGCGGGAGTTGGCCACTCCCAAGCAGAGCTGAGTAATGAGGACGACGGTATCGATGTTGCAGAACGGGGGCTTCTCTGATTGTTTCCCTTGTGAGAATGAGGGGGAAAAAAAAGAAAGAAAAAAAAGAATGCTGCTTTTTGATCATTTATATCAGGATGAGGAATTAATTAATGATCTGATAGGAAATCTGAACATAAATGTTGTCAAAATCAAATATAAGATAAAAAGGACAAAATAATTAAAATTATGTCATTGATCTCCAATTTAAAAGGCAAATACTTTCAATTCAATAGCTACTTAAAATTATATAGATAGATAGATGGACAGACAGATAGAGAGATAGAGAGACAGACAGACAGATACAGAAATAGTTGGAAAGGCAGAAAGTCTGTATTGCAGATAGAGAATTGGCCCCGGAATTAGTGTGATGCAGGTTCGAATCCTGCCTGTGACCCATCCTGTCTGCGTGATCCTGGGGTAAGTCACCAAGCCTCTTGTTCCCTCAGGACTTTAAATTGCAGAACAAGGATTGACCACAGGTCAGCATCTGCAAAGCTGGTGCCCAACCCCGTGCATTCCCCTCTCCTGACTCTTCTGAAATTGCTGTCTTCATGGCAACCAATCAAGTTCTTCATGGTCAAATCCAATGACGCTTTCCCAAGTCCATGTTGAACTTTCTATAATATTTCATAGACTCAGAAATGGAAGTGACCTAAGAGTCCATCTTGCTTGCCTAGGCCAGACCTGACCTAGAATCACCCTTTATGATGTTCCTGAGAAGTGGGCAATCAACCTCCTGTGAAAGGGCAGCCCATTTTACACTTACTGGCTGTGTGACCCTGGGCATGTCACTTCAACCCTCTGTGCCTCAATTTCCTCATATTGAAAATGAGGTGGTTGGATTTGCTGGTGGTGATGACACGAGGACAAAAGATGTGCCATCATGAAAAAAATAATTGTTCTAAACTTTCTTGAGAAGTTTTCCTTTCTTCCCCACCACCATTCCCCCAAAATCTGTAAGAAACAATAGGTGATGACGTAAACACTCAGATCCTGAGCACATTGCTGGTAAAGATGAATATAAGATTTCTTGATAACAGATATATTAATTTAACAACCACCACCATTTAGAGAGTTGGCTGAGTTGCAATTTGCAACCTATAGAATGGGAAAGGAACATATGCATTAGGTAGGTCACAAATCTGAATATTTCCAGAGGGCTCTGAGGGATGGGAAGTATTTTCTAGTCAGTATTTCATGTAATCTTCATAAAAACCCTATGAAGGAAGAACTAGGGCTACTCCGGGAACCCTTAGCATTCATTTAGCAGATAAGGACACTGAAGGTCAGGTTAGGTCACTTGCTCAAGCTTTCACAACATGGTGGTGTAGGGAGGAGCATTCAAGGCTCCTACCACACACACACACACACACACACACACACACCCCTCCCTAACTTACAACATAGGGATCAATGCAGTTAAAATCTATTGAAGTAAATATATCTCTCTCCAAATAAGCAATCATCTCATTAACCTTTTCTGATATAGAATTCCTGAAAGGATCCCAGGGCCTACAGGGGGAAGCAACCTTAGGGATGGCCAAGTCCAATCCCTCTCTTAAGTCACAGATGTGGAAAGTGAGGATGCAAAGAGGGGAAGTCCCCCAACTCATCAGTGGCACTAAGATTTGAACCTAGAACTGGGATTTCAAATTCAGCTCACTTTCCACTATAGGGTGGTTAAGTGATACGGTGGATAGAATGCCAGGCCCGGAGTCAGGAAGACCTGAGTTCAAATCCAGCCTCAGAAACACACTAGCTCTGTGACACTGGACAAGTCACTTCATACTGTTTGCCTCAGTTTCCTCATCTGTAAAATAAGCTGGAGAAGGAAATAGCAAACCACTCTAATATCTTTGCCAAGAAAACCCCAAATGGGTCATGAAGAGTCAGACACAACTGAAAACAATTAAACAACCACCTTCCAGTATACCATAGGGAATGTCTACATTCCAGGAGAATTATCTTGCTTTTGTCATTATATCCCTAGTGCCTGGCTCACAGTAGGTGCTTAATAAATGCTGACTGATTGCTGGGAATCATGACTCTCAGAGTCATTGGCATATTCCAGGTCACGGAGTTGGAAGGTTCAGATCATTAAGGCCAGACTGTTTGAAAGGGGTTATCTTCCCACAAAATATCTCAATCTAATCATTAATATTTTTCTATCTACAGGCTCCTTCCATTATGCCTACAAAAATGCCAATGTTGCCCTCATCCTAAAACAAAACAAAACCAAAAAAAGAAAAAGCTCACTTGATCTGCCACGCCTCATCCTACATTTCTTCTCCCCTTCTTGCCTAAATTCCTTAAGAAAGCTGTTTAGACTTGGTTCATCTCTTTCTCCTTTCACTCCCTCTTGATTCCTTGGTTTCTAATTTGGCTTCTAATCTCATCATTCAACTGAAATTGTTCACTCCAAAGTCACCAACGGGTCAAGAACCAAATACGATGCCCTCACCCTCATCCTCCTTCTTCTGGAGCTTTCTTCAGCCTGTGACACTGTCGATCACTGTCACCTCTTGAATCCTCTCTCCTTCCTATGACACTGCTCTGTCCTGATACTTTTCCCATGTGCTACACCACTCCTCAGTCCTCTTGGCTAGATCTTCATCAGGTCATGCCCGTGAACCATGGATGTCTCCAAACGCTAAGTCCTGAACCTTTTCTCTTCTTCCTCTAAACACTCTTGCTTGGTAATTTCATCAGCTGCCATAGATTCAATGATTATTTCTAATGATTCCCCAATCTCCACAAACAACCCGGGTATTCTGAACATCACAAAATGCATGTCACCCAGGCATCTCAAATGAACACATCCAAAACAGAACTCATCATCTTTTTCCACACTGTCCTCTCTTCCCAACTCCCCAGTTACTTTTGAGGGCACTGCTATCACTCCAGTCATCTCAACATCATCCTCAACTCCTCACTAGCACCACCCCACAGATACAATCTGCTGTGAAATCTTATTATTTCTACATTCACAATGTCCACTACATACATTCTGTCCTCTCTCATGGCCAGCATCCTAGGACTAGCTCACCTCACCTTGTACCTGGACTACTGGAGCAGCCTCTGGGCGGTCTCATGTTCTCCAAACCATTTCTACTCCAGTCTACCCTCTACTCACCTTCCAAAGGGATTTTCCAAAAGTTGCCTGATGCTCCATAAACTCTAATGGCTCCCTATTACCTCTGCCCCTATTATGCTATTCACCTCATGTCTGCCTCTCAGTTTCTGTGGCTTCCTTCAAGACTCAGGTCAAACCTCATCTTCTACAGAAGACCTCTCCTGATTTCCCTACTCTTCACTTACCCACTGTTACTGGGATTACCTTCCAACATTCATTCATTTATTCATTCATTCATTCATTCATTCATTCATTCTCTCTCTCTCTCTCTGACAATTAAGTCAACAAGCATTTATTGAGCATCTAATATGTGGCAGGTTGTTTGAATACTGTCTCCATTAGAATGTAAACTTCTTGAGAATAGGAACAGTGATTTTTTGCCTTTCTTTATGTCTCCATTGTTTAGCACAGTGAATGGCACAAAGTAGGCATATATAGAATGGCTTAATAAATCGTTCTTGACTGACACTGATCTATAAAGTTTTGCTGCTATAATTGTATTAAAATTGAATGAGTGCCTCTAGATAATACCAAAAATCAGAGAAGATGACTGGAAAATGGAATCCCACAGAGAATCAACATACCGAAGTAGGAACACCAAATAGTGCCACCCAACCCTCAACTGGCTACACCCATGTTATAGGCGATGATGAAGGAGCATCACCAAATAATCTAAGCTGTCACGTTTTAAAAAACAAAAACAGAAAGTACTACCATGGCAAAGCTACCCAAGCCGATGGCTAATCAGGGCAATTTAATGAAGGGAAATGGCAAATATTGTGTCAGCACGTTAAAAATGGTTCTGTTGTTTCAATAGAAGAATCACTTAAGTCTACACTCGGTACAAAGCATTGTATTTCATGCCCCATTTCCTGTAACATATTAGAGGCTTCAGTCATCAAGGAACAACCGTCTCCGGGTTGGGCTCAAATAGGGGGTGAGATAACGGAACTCGGTGGCAGAGAGTGGCCTCTATGTTTTTATTATTGTGGGTTTACAGTCTTGCCAATGGACGTTAAGTCATTTCAGCTACATTTGAGCAAACCTGGATACTCACAAAAAACAATTCAAGCATGGCCACAAACAGTCCACTCTCATTTCAGGGGTCCATTGTAATTTGTTTTTATTTTAATTGAATTTAGAAAATGGCTTTTGACAAGGATAGGGAAAAAAAGAAATTCTCTGTATTTCATGTTGCCAAACTAGTTGTTTTTAATTTTTAGCACTATTTTCCAGTGATGCTAGTCTCAATTTTTTTTTAAATGTAATACTAAACTATTATAAACAAATCTATCACCAGAAGGAAGCCAGACATGTATTAATTGAAATAACTTGTCTTGGTCTCAGAGAACACATGGCAATATCACAGACCAGACTTTGGGTCAGAAAAGGCCCAGTAGACCATCTCTACCATTCTGACAAGGAAACCGAGGCTCAGAGGGATCGTGATGCATCAAGGCCATGTAGCAGTAAGTGCCAAAGATGGGATCTGAACCCAGGATTTCTCAACTTTCACTGAGATCCTCTTTCCTACTAAGCCACTAATGTTTGACCCCAACTTTGCTCCTCCCTCGGCATGTCCCTTCTTTCAAAGAGCAGTCAAGGGCTATGGATTTAGAATATTACATATACTATTAGCTCCACTAGAATCACGGAGTTACCCTGGAAAGGACCTTACAGTCCAACTCATTCTGCAGTTTATTTAAATGTGTGGTGTTGGAACCATCCAACAAAGGATGATTCACTGGCCATGGTGGAGAGAGTGGAAAATGAGTAGAGTTAGGAAAGTAACCCACGAGGAGAAGCCACAAACCTTGGCTCATACACAATGAGCAGGGTTAGTATCACACTTTAAGATGCAAAGACATGCTTAATTTTTGTCGACAATGGATAAAATAACAGCTTTTCGAGGAATGGCCTTTTTCATTGGCTTTTTTTAGACGATTATTGGGATGTGTATGATGGGTCAAAACATGACAATTCATTCTTTTTAAAAGAATAAGTTAATAAAATTTAAAAGTGGTAAATAATGATGAGTGATGTAAAAATCTCAAGTGGTCTTTAGAATTGCACAGAAATAAGAAATAGGAACTGAGAAAGAAGTTTTCTGTCCTATATCGTCCTATGGGAACAAATAACTTTTCAGGCATCAAAGTAAGAACAAACGTTCCATCGTTAAACCTATGGCATTATCATACCAACTCACTCCTACATGTGGGGGGATCCCCCTTTCCATTTAAGAAAGAATTAAATTGTATACCTTGGTGCCATCATCAATGGGGTGTTAGGTCTTACTCTCTCAGAAGTCATGCATTGGTAAAAGAAGAAATAGAAAAAACATCATGGCTCAGTTATCAATAACAATATAATATACAGAAATATACCTTAAAAACTCTGCTCTGGCTGTTCTCAATTCACAATGATACATTAGTACTTTGTAGTCAAAGGCCATGATAACCTCAAGAAACTCAGCCTCTGGCCACCGCCCAAGGTAGGGTAAGCTTGAGGGTGGGGAATCCTGGGAACAAAATCATATAACCCAAAGCAAAAAAGTTTAAAAAAATAAAAAAATTGGGTCAGATGGGACTTTGAAGGTCATCTTATCCAACCCCTTATAAATGAATGAGTAACTTCAAGTCTGGTTATTATTCAAGAGACATCTATATTCCAAGACATTGATCCATTTATCAAACAGAGGTGAAAAGAGTCTAAACTTTCCTCTTTCAAAGGTCCACTCAAGGCCAGGGTATTTAGTGGGGCCATGGCAAAAGCAAACACAGTCACCATCTACACATCCTACCCTGAATGACAGCATTTTCCATCAACAGTCCAGAACTTGTCCACCAAAGATATATAAAAAAAAAAAGTTGAAATGCGTCCAAGAAAAAAATCCATTTGGGGAAAACTGTCACGGCACTTGGGAAAACAGCAAATCCTGCCAAGCTTCTCGTCACCACTGTGCCAAGTCACATTGACCAGAAAACAGGGTGAGGAATGGGATGCTTTGCAGAACCGTCCAGCTCAAGATGTAGGAGCCTCTGACCATCATCAATCTTTTTTTCTAAGAGCCGGGGAATAAAAGCACAAAACTACAATATAATAAAGTTAATTCATTATTCTTTTCCAAAAGCCATCGGAGCTCAAAAGAACCCTGATTTTTCCCCACCCTGTTAAACTGTTTTCTTCTTTGGAAAGGGGTGGGAGCACAGAGATCAGATTTCTGGGTTTTATAGCAACAGCATGCACTGAGGAGGTGAATGGGAAGACTCTCAAATGAGTTCAGAACATGGGGTCTGGGATTTATAAGCAACTTACCATGTCTTCACTGCTTCTAAAACTTCACATGGGTGAGGTGTTCATTTTATATGATACACACACACACACACACATACACGCACGCATACACACACACACAAGCGTGTGCACACACACATACACATTCACAGAAGCAAGGTGCCCAGAGTACAGCTAATGGGATTTGACGCTGGCTTTAATTTTAATGAAGAAAGTTGCCAGTAGCAACAAAGCTGTCAGCGGCGGCCAAGCGCCATTAATAAAGACCGAGACAACATTAGTGGCACGGCAACGGTACAAAAGGTCCCCCCCCGCTTCCCGCTGCGCCAAATTGCCTGCCCAATTTTTCTTAAGTGTCCATACTATTTAGAAGACAATTTATTAATTTTTCCCATTCATTGTCAGTTGACAGGCCATCATTTTGCATCCTGAATTTGAGCTGGAAACTAATTGAAAAGCCTGGCAGTATTTATGAGGGGTATTATTTGTCAATTACAGAGGATCCTGGGTCCCTCCAGCTTAGATGATCCCCATCCTCTGACATGTCAGACTTCTCTACTTGGGCATTTTAACAAAAGTCATCCTTTTTCCATGTCTTCAAGTGCAACTCAGGCACAGAGAGACATCGGCCATCTTCCATATTGCATGCGTTCATCGCGGTTTCTAAGGGAAAGGACACTGAGAGACTCCAGTGGTAAAATAAGTGGGGGCAGAAATCATAAATCACGGGAAAATAGTTCAGATTCATTACACTTTGCTATCTTTTGCCCATAAACACTTTAGGCAAAGATATTTATTTTCTAAATTCCTGTGCTGATTGAGTCTTTGTACATGATACAACAACCCGGACAATTTCCATCAGATACAGCGTTAACGTGCTCAGTCTATGAGTCGCCAATGGGCCTAAAGATTTCTGCTCCCATTACTTTGCTTTAGAAAAGATAAAGGGGGCTTCTCTTGACTGAAATGCGCCTGATCAATCATTCAAAAGTGTTCTGAGCTTTGCAATAAATATGTTTGATGGATGGAAGACTCTGGAAAAGGAAACTACATGTTCTCCCTGCTGAAAGCACAGCCTTGCGAAGTTTTTAACAAAATCCCCAATGGGGACCCAAGAGTTTAGCACCAAACAGGGATCTCCACTTTTTTTCTCCCAGACAAATAAAAACAATCACATTGCAAGGGTGCACGCTCAAGGTCAGCTTCCTTCTTGCAGCCATAGAAAAAGCAGGAGGAATGAATGTCAGTTCCTTAAGGGAGGAGTCCCTTTGCTTTTGCCCATACAACAGCATTGCTGAGCACATTCCAGGCACTCACTAAACACTTGTTGATGGAAACTGCCATATACAGCAAATTACTTTCCAAGAAAGTTCTTGGAAAGAGAAATACTTGAGTCTTGTGGAAAATGTCTTATAAATCTGCAAAACTAATAATGAATCTTTTAATAGGGAATACTATGTAAACGGAGTCCATGATTGATTCCCCCAGTCTGGGCCAGAAAGAGAAAATGCTCTGAAACACCACTAGGTTCTAAGGGAACCAGAGGACCTGGATTCGAGTCCTACCTGGGAGGCTTTTACTATGTGACCGTGGGCAAGTCCCTTCACATTTCTGGGTCTCAGTTTCCTTATTTGAAAAAACAAAAAACAGGTTGGGCTCCAAGGCCTCGGAGGCTCCTTTCAGCTATGAGACCATGGTGGAGGACATCTTATCCTTTCATTTCTCTGAAGCAAGTGGAGCCCTAGTGCCACTCTGGACAGCGCCTAGGCGCATCCGCTCAGTGGTAAACCTGAAGAATGGCCACCATGCACCATTCATCACAGGGTCATCCAGACCCTGCTTCACTACCATTACTGAGGAGGACACAGTGCCGTCAATCCCCAGGGAGCCCAGGCTGCTTCTGGACAAGGCACTGGACTAAGATGTCTCTGCTGATCATGAGCCAGAGTCCATCTCTTGGCCCGTTACGCTCATTGGCTCCTCTGCAACTCCTCCACATCACAGCCCTTTGTCTGCTTGGAGGCAGCTCCCCAACACCCCCCTTTTTCTCCCCAGTCTTCACTTGTTCAGAATAAATAGCCCCATGTTCTTTCCCATAGGGATTTGCATTCAAAGTAGCAGAAAAGAGCTAAATTTGTAATGAAAGGTTCTGTGTTCAGATCTAGCTCACTACTTGTGTGACATTGTTCAAGTAAGTTTCCTTCTTTCAAATGAGGCGGTTGGAGGAGATCACCCCCAAGGTCCCTTCCAGCATGAGGAGGTGTAGTGGACAGCATGTAGGAGAAAAAGTCAGGAAGACCCAAGTTCAAATCCTGCCTCAGACACCTATTAGCTGTGTGACCCTCGGCAAGCCATGTAACTTCTGTCTGCCTCAGTCTTCTCATCTGTCAAGTGGGGATAATCATAGCACCTACCTCCCAGGGTCCCTGCGAGGATAAAAATGAGGTATCTGTAAAGTGCTTCCTTAGCAAATGCTTAAAGATGTTCCATTGAGATGTTCTCTCTCTCAATTCCAGGCCTTTTTTCTAGCTGTCCCTCACCCCAGAACACTCTCCCTCCTCACCTATTGGCCCCCCTGATTTCCTCTAAGTCCCAACTCAAATTCCACCTCCTATAGGAAGCCTTCCCCAATTCCTCTTAATTTCAGTGTCTTCCTTTTCTTAATTATTTCCTACTTAACATCCATAGAGCTTGTTTGGATATAGCTGTCTGTATATTGTCTCCACTGTTAGATTGGGAACTCCTTGAGGGCAGGGACTAGTTTGTGCCTCTTTTTGTATCCTAGTGCTTAGCACAGTGCCTGGCACACAGTAGGTGCTTAAGAACTGTTGATTCACAGATTATATCCAAGCTAGGTATTGTTATTATCTATAAACCCATGATTCTAAGTTTCAGGAACTTAAATGAGCCACTGGAACAGAAGGATATTTGTTTATTTTTATTTTTATTAATTTATTTTGATTTATCAACAATCACTTCCATATGCTTTTGAGTTGAAAATTTTTCTTCCCCCTTCCTCCCCACCACCCTCCCCAAGACGGCGCACAATCTGATACAGGCTTTACATTTACATACCCATTAAACATATTTTCACATTAGTGAAATTGTAAGTAAAAATTAAAACCAATAGGAGGAACCATCAGAAAGATGAAACAAAACTCAACAGAAGGTAAAAATAAGTGATAGCGATTCGACTTCCATAGTTCTTTCTTTGGATGTGGACAGCATTTTCCATTCCAAGGCCTCTGGAGATGTCTTAGATCCTCGTAATGCTGAGAAGGGTTCAGTTTAACAATCTTAGTCATTGCATCACGTGGCTGTTATTGTGTACAAAGTCCTCTTGGTTAAACAGAAGGATATTTGGAAGGACGACTTTGGAACTGAGGTCCAGAATTTCATACTTGGTTTAAAACAAAAGTGAAAATGAAAACAAGCTGGGTGTGATGGAGATGCGTGTTTACACATGCCAACTTTTCCCCTCTATTTTCTTTGTATATGGAATTATTTAAGTTCAGAATAACAAAAGATTGAAAAAACAAATTTAAAATTGGGGCCTATACGAGATGGCTTTCGAGCTGACATGTTACGGTCCTTTTCACGTGTAGGAGGGAATCCTAAGCAACCAAAAGGTGTGGATTAAGGGCCTGCCATGAGCTAGACATGGCACTAGATTATGTTGGAAAGCCTTTATCAAGCACCTACTATGTGTTAGGCATCATGTCAGGTTCTGGGCAAAGAAAAAAATGAAAAAAGTCCCTTCCATGATGAAGCAGACTTTCCCTCAGGAAAGGTAACATACACACACCCAGAAGTATTTATAAAAAAAAAAAGCCAGGCTATTTCAGCAGGGCGGCACTATGTGCCCAGCACTGTGTTGGTGTTGGGGATATAAATCCCTGCCCTCGGGGAGCTTACACTGAGTCAAATCCTGGGAAAGTACTGAGGGCAAGAGGATGCTATGGAGCACATTAATAGTGGCAACATGGAGTCTCTTGCTGAGCGAGACTGATCTGAATGGAAGGAGCGTCCTCTAGCCACTACATAATTACATTGGTGGAAGTTGCAGGAAGGCATGCTTAGGGGTGATGGAAGATCAGATATTCCAGTCTACGCTGTGAGGATTTATTTGTTGACAAAATGATGATGAGGAGATTCATGGCCACCATGACAGTTTCCAAAGGTCTGAAAAGTTATCATGTGGTAGAGAAATCTGCTTTTTCTTCTTGGCTGCAGAAGGCTAGGCGAGGACCAAATTTTGGCTCAAGGTGATGAAAAACTCCTATCCACGAGAGAGAGCTGCCTTGAGAGGTAGCTCCATGCTCAAGCTCTTCAAATGGATGGTCACTTCTCAAGGGGGTCCAAAGGAGTTTGTGGTCAGATATGACCCCGGGGGTTCCTCCCAGCTCTGGGATTCTATGGCGCGTAACACCACCACAATGTTGAAGATTAAACACAGGGCATTATGAAACAATATTAGCATGCTAGACGCTCTAATTATGTTGAGCTTGCATGGAAATGTTGGACAAATGAGTTTTAAATGTCTTTCATATTAGTGTTAACTTTCCTAAAAAATCAAAACAAGCATTTAGCAGCTAGCCTCTGATGATGGATGGCACTATTATAGCCGACTTACATTTCCACACAGTCCCCTCAATCCACAGGAAACAAAATACAGTCGGAGCAAAGCAAGAGAAATGTGAGGCTCTGTTTGCCCCGAGGACTGGGTATGGGGCAAGGAAACAGAAGACACGTTTTGAGTCTGCTGGTGTTCCACATGGACCTCAGGCTGACAATTCCAGTTTTCTCTTGGCTTGCTAGGACAAGCAATGAACTTATCTGTGATTCTGAGCAAGTTAAGTTATATCCCCTGACCCGAGGTGTTCAGGAAGCCCAAAAGACAAAGCCAAGAGAGGGCAATGCTCAGTGACTGCCTCTTTGGCACTGAGAAGCCCTTGATAAGGGCTTGGTGGATCGAGCGAGCACTCTGCTGGGACCCACAGAATCTGAAAACCGCAGACCTTTGCATTCCCTGTCGCTAAGGGGAAGACAGAAACCCTGCTATTTGGCATGCAAAGCCCTGCATGTCTCGGATCCAATCTGTCTCTCCTGACTGATTTCACTTTATTCCTTTTCCAGCCAAACAGACCCCTGGATGTTCCCCATCTCTTGCCTCTGTGCAATTGCTCAGACTGTGCCCTGTGCCAGGAACGCTCTCTCTCCTCACTCTGCCTCTCGGAGTCCCCAGACACAAGGCTCAGTTCAGGCGCTGTCTCCTGTAAGAGCCTTTCTGGGTTTCCTTCTCCCACCCAACATATTTTATATGTAGTTGCCTATATCGTGGAAATCACAGGTGCCAGTGTCCACCCCTACCCTGATTGATGTATCTGTGCCCAATCTTCAGGCCTGCCCCCTTCATTCTGTCTTTCTGTCTTCCATGGCCTTGGAGCCCGAGGACCTGAGTTTTGCTCCTGGGACCACTGACGAATCACTGGACTTCTAGGCTTCAGTTTCCAAAAGCAGTAAGTGATGGGGCTGGACCAGATGGCTTCTGGGGCCCTTTCTCGCTTCAGATCTGCGATTCTAGGTACATTCCAGGTGCAGCAGCAGCAGCACTCCCAGCCTCCTTAGCCCAGCTCACATTTGTAGAGACTTTAAGGGCAGTAAAGCACTGGGCAGGCTTGGGCTCATTTGATCCTCACAATCACCTTGGGAGGCAGGGGCTTTTATTGTCCCCATTTTACAGTTGAGGAAACCAAGGCTGTAAGATCAGAAGTGACCTGCCCAGGGTCATGCAGCTGGGAAGGGTCTGAGGAAGGATTTGAATTTGAGTGCTTACGACTCCTGGTCCAAAACTCTGTTCCCCTCTATCCCTCCTGGAGACCTTAGCAAATGTTTATTGGATTAGATTGGTTTGAAGGACACGAGAAGCCTCCCTCAAGACCAGATACCGATGGCCCAGGGCACGAGTGGCGATGCCCTCTGCACAAACAGTGCTCCGAGGAGGAGGCCTCCTTTGCTGTGCTCCATTCACAAAACATGTTCTCCTCTGGCTGTTTCTCTACAGGATGAGATGTCATTGTTGCTAAGTCATTTTTCAGACTCTCCATGACCCCTTTTTTGGCAGAGATACTGGAGTGATCTGCCATTTCCTTCTCCAGCTCATTTTACAAATGAGAAATTGAGGGAAACAGGGTTAGGTGACTTGCCTAGGGTCACACAGCTGGTAAATGTCTGAGACCAGATTTGAACTCAGGTCTTCCTGACTCCAGGGCCAGTCCTCTGTGCACTGCACCACCAGCTGCCCATAGAAGATGAGATATCTCAACACTAATTGTGTTAAGCTCATTCTACTTAGCATTTTCTGCTTGCCAAGTTTCCACTCCAGGGAACAGGATGCCCCTCCCAGGATAAGCTCAGCACCTCTAATCTCCTCATTAGGCCACTAATCCAGCCCTGATTAAGACCAAAGGCCTTAGTCTCCTCTTTGCTCTAATTGGAGGGCAATGTCTTAAACTCCTCCCAGTGACTTCCCTTATAAAGAGCAGAACCTGGGTTCTCAGCTCATCCCACTCAACACCTGCTGCTCTGTCTGGTTTCAATTCCACTGAACAAGATGCTGCTCACCTATTATCCCAGTCCTCTTTACCTCCCCCCCCCCCCCCCCCCGCCACTATCCTGCCGCCTTTTGTGTGGCATCTCCCTCCGTTAGACTGTAAGCTCCTTGAGGGAAGGAACAGTCCTTTTTTATTTTTAATTAATTTTATTCTTAGCACTTAGCACAGTGCTTGGCACATAGTAGCTGCTTAATAAATGCTCATTGAGTGCATACCCTTTGACCCAGCAGTAGCACTTCTAGGGCCGTATCCCAAAGAGATCATACAAATGGGAAAAGGACCCACATGTACAAAAATATTCATAGCAGCTCTTTTTGTGGTGGCAAAGAATTAGAAATTGAGGGAATGCCCATCCATTAGGGAATGGCTGAGCAAGTTGTGGTATATGAATGTAATGGAATACTATTGTGCTACAAGAAATGATGAGCAGGCAGACTTCAGAAAAACCTGGAAAGACTTGTATGGTCTGATGCTGAGTGAAGAGAGCAGGACCAGGAGAATGTTGTACACAGTAACAGCCATGTTATTCGATGACTAACGTTGATAGACTCAGCCCTTCTCAGCAATACAAGGATCTAAGACATCTCCAAAGTCCTCATGATGGAAAAGGCTATCCATATCCAGAGAAAGAACTATGGAGTTTGAACGCGGATCAAAGCATACTATTGGCTATATTTTTTCTTCTGTTGTGTTTTGTTTCCTCTTTCTGGTGGTTCCTCCTATTGGTTCTAATTTTTACTTACAACATGACTAATATGAAAACATATTTAATAGGAATGTATATGTACAGCCTATATCAGATTGTCTTGGAGAGGGAGGAGAGGAGGGAGGGGAAGAAAAATTTAAAACTCAAAAGCTTATGGAAGTGATTGTTCATAATTCAAAATAAATTAATAAAAAAATGTTCATTGAACTGGAATTGCTTATTAGCTAATGATTGAGAGATGGAAAGAGCAATGGATTGATAGGGAGTCCAAGGACTGATGTAGGAACTCTACCATTTATTACTTGAGTGGCCACAAACAAGTCACTTTTCCTCTTCTGGCCTCTATTCCTCCATCTAGAAGATGAAGGGGCTGACCTAGAGGGTCACTGACCGCAAGGGTCACTGAATGGTGACGCCTGCTGGTGCTAACTGTCCACAGACCCATTTGAAGCCACCTGTATAGAAATGGCCTCTAGCATTCTCTCTGACCTAATTCGTTGCAGCTTGTAGAATGTAAGCTCCTGGAAGGCAGGGATCACTTCATTTAAATCTTGACCTTCCCAGACTTTAGCATAGTGCCTGGCGTAGAGGAAGCGCCTCATCAACATTTGGTGCTTGACTAGCGAACGTATTCATTTAAAGCATCCATACAGTCCATGGGGGAGGGGAGGGCGGAGGAAAGCACACTGAGCCCAGCGTGCAGAGAGGCAAGACCCAGCCCAGGCTCGGTGGCCATGACCGAGTCCCTTAGTGCCCTCAGTCTCCATTTTCTCATCCGTAAAATGACAAAGCTGGAGTCGATAATCTCTCGGGCCCCATTTCCCTCTAAAGACTTTACATCCTCCATGCCTCTAGACCAACTTTGTCCAAAGCTATACCTGGTGAGCATCACCTGAACCAAGGTGGGGATCAGTGAATTAATTGTTCATTAGCTCTGCCCCAAGAGCTGTAAAGAGCTGTGGAAATCCTGTCTTCTGGTTAATCGAGTCTTTCTGGAGGCATACTCTCCCATCATCCTTGCTGTCCACGGTAACCGTGAGAGTTGCCTGATGTAGTTTCTAACCAAGGGTGGTTTCTAAAAACCCACTTTTCTGGTTCTGACTTTCTTGTTATCCTATTCATTGGAAAAAGAGCCAGTTTACTCTATAAATTAAAATATATTTCCTGTCCTTATCACACCTCCCTGGCTAAATGAGATTCAATAATATATTGCTCTGATTAAATTTTCATTAACATTGAAAAGCATTACGCAGACATAATGTCTGACTTAAGTTATTGGCATCTGATTCCCAAAGGCATACAGTCAAAGGGGCACCAGGCCCTGGAGAGCCCAATTATCCCTTCACTGCAAACTCCCTGAAAAGGGCATGATTCTTGGAGTGCACTTCCAAAGCCTCCCCAGAAGGGCCTGGGGGACCTCTGCCCTTCTCTGATACCTCCAATGGTCACCACAATGGTTTGGTGCTGCTCAACTTGAGAACACCCTACATCACAAGATAGTCTTCCCAACTGGCCAGCTGAGTGAACAGTGGAGACCTGGGTTTAGATCCTGACTCCCACAGGTAGAAGGATCACAGAACAAGAGCTGGGCACCATCTAAGGGGCCAGAGAGTTGAACTTCCTCAGTTTACATGGGGGGATGTGAACGAGTTCCCAGGGAGGTTCAATATCCTCTTTGAGGTTACCCAGGGAATAGATGGTAGAACCGAGGTTCAAACTCAGGACCCATGACTCCCATTCCAAGACTCTAGTTACCATACCCTGTGGCCTGACAATCTCTGTGAACTTAGACAAGACTGTTTCCTGTCCCGGGCCTCAGTTTACCATTCTTTCAAATAGGATATTGGATTTATGTACACACTGAGGTCCCTTACAGCTCTAGTCTGCCAAGCAATAAGCATTTATTAAGCACCTACTATGTGCCAGGCACTGAAGTACATGCTAGGGATACTAAGAAAGGCAAAAGATGGTTCCTGCCCACAAGGGGCTCCCTATTATCCTGAGGCTCTGCCCAGAGAAGGTAGAAGTAAGAAGAACCAGGTGATGTTCTACACGATGACAATAATTTTTAAGGAAAAAGAACGGGAAGATGAAGCCATACTCAGAGACGGCAATGACGACCTTGGCCCCGCCAAAGGGCTGATGGATTATGCTGCCCTACTTTGGGTGGGGAAGAGCAGTGGGGAGAGACTGTAGGTTCACAATGCTGTGCGCGCCATCAAACACTGTAGTGCGTTTTTGACTCAAGCTTTCTTCTTAAAAAATAAATGATGACAAAGGAGATGTGCCCTGTCTGGGCAAGCAGGCTACCATCACGGGAGAAACAAAAGGAACTGTCAAGCACACATGTAAACACGTATGTATGCACAGAGGCGTGCATCTCTTCACCCCTAAAAGGGAAACGAGGCAAAAAGAGGAGCTGTGAAATCTACAGACACACACAGCAAAAACACTGCTTCTCATCCTACGCGTGGCCAGCTGTGCTCCAAGAATAGAAAGGAGGCAACGTGTTACAGTGGCAAGAGCAGCGAATCGGGGGTCAGAGGACCTGGGTGTAAATCCTGCTCCCATTGAAAGTGCTCTTGTGAGTCTGACAGCATACCCTCACCACTCTGGTCTTAGTGTCCCAATCTGTAAAATGGAGGGGCTGCAGAGATCGTCTCTAAAGGCATTTCCAGCCCTCAACCTGGATCTTCTTCAATCAAGTCTTTGCTGATAACCAGCTGTTTTATCTTAGGCAAGTGATTTGACCTACCTGTTTCCTTGTCTATATAAGAGAGAGGAAACTGAAGTGGATAAAGATAAAGTCTATGACTAAGGCACCTTGTGTAAATTGCTAACATTAAACTATGATTTTTGATTCTTTAAAAACTTCATAAATTTTTACCATCCCTTTTAAAGAAAAAAAAACCCACCTTGGGAAGCCTATAACACATGCGATAAGGTCACCAAAAGAAAGCAAAGGCTTCGTTTATCCCCTCAGTATTGTCCTAGTGAATAGCTCAGCTGAAGAAATTAAGGGCTCTTTTGTGAATGTCCCAAGTTTCCTGAGTAACCTTCGGGTCCCAACATCTCCCGTTTTAACCTCTTTGTTGGAAGGTGTCAGCAGGAGACGAGGGCAGCGTCCACATGCCTCCCCAACACAAGCTGGGCTGGCGAGCTATCTGCGGTCCAATCTGGAGTTCACCTCTCCGTTAACTCCTACTGCTAATTCATCATCCCGCCACCCGACAGCTCGGCTGATTGTACGCCTTCCAGCACAATGAGGGTCTCAGCTGACCACCAAAATCCACCCCGTGGGGGAGGGGTTGATGGGCACAGGCCTGAAGAAGGCCCGCGATAAGTACACTCTGTCAGTGCAAGGACAAAGAAGGGCAGGCCCTGGGGAGAGAAAGGAGATAAAAAAATTCTCTACAACTGCTTTATCTGATGAGGGTTATGGCTAATTAATTATAAACTCAATTACCTAACCCTTACTTCAGCAGTCTCTATTCATTAAGAGATAAAACTTGAATGACTGCTAACTTTCCTGGGCACACATACACACACACAGCATGCTTACTTCAGATTTACACACTCAGAACACACAATTTCTTCAAAAAAAAAGAAAAGGCTCCCCAAAGGCACCCGGAACCTGTCAGCTCTCTCCACACAGGACAGAACAAACCTCTTTCTTTTCCCTCCTTCCCACCCAGGGCACCCTCTGCTGCTCGATGGGAGGGAGCTGCTCTCATGCTGTGCGCTGGCATTTAAAAGCAAAAACCAGGCATTAGACAATAGGCATTAGGTACATCAAAGTTCCTTTTCACAGCTGAGTTTCCATTTCCAGGGGCCTCAGATGTCTTCTGCATTTTAAGTGAGCCTCCTATCACTTTGGATGCCAAAGATGTCCCAGCCTCTGCTCAAAGAGCACTTTGCTCTTCTCAAGTTGGAAGCTAAGCACCCCAAAAGGAAATGCCTGCTATCTGTGGCCACTCTGGTCTCATTTCAGGTTTCTGCCCAAATGCATTCAATTAGCCTCATCTTTTCCTTCTACTCTTGTTACTGTGATTTTTTTTTTGAAAGGTAAGATTTTATTGACATCTTTTGTATCACTATCACCTGCATCCTGCAAAGTGGCCTTCTCTCTCCTCCACCCCTCCCAGGAGGCCATCCCTTATGACAAATAATTTACAAAGGGCAGGGGTAGGGGTGGAGAAGCTTTCAACAATACAACATTTATAAAAACAAATTGGCCACATGCAGTGTTCCTGGCCCACAGCACCTCCCTCACCTCTGCAGAGGAGTGGAATAAAGAAAATCCTCTCACAATCTTCCTTTAGCATAGAGCTGGGCCATTATAATTCAGCAACACTTAGTTCTAGCTGTCTCACTGTAACTGTTCTTTCCATCTAAACCTTGCAGTCCTCGTGTATTTCATTTGTGTGTTTCATTTTCTTCTCTCTGCTTACTTCAGTTTGCATCAGCTCATCTAAGTCCTCCCATATTTCTCTGGATTCTTCCTAGCCCCGGTCTCTTCTGGCACAGTCAGAACTTCAGGTAGCTGCTGTCCCCTTTTTTCACGGCTTATAGGAGCCCCGGGACAGGCCTCATCACTAGAATCAGATGGACAAAGGTTCTTTCATCTCTCTCCAGATCAAGGCTGTAAATAACACTCCTGGACAGCCCCTCAATATCACGAGTCATCACAGTTTGCCTTTCTCATACATTTTCATGTCTACATTTTATTTTTCAACACGGAAGCAGGATCTGGAAGGCAGGCTTTCCATCTCCCAATGTCTCCCCATCACTACCTGGCTATTCTGTAAATTAGCAGATTGTAGCCGGGCATCAAAATACCCTAGTTTGTTTCTTTTCATCACAGGTAGGAGGCTACAAAAACACTCAGATCTGACAGCAGCTCAATGATTTTTATAGGGAACAATAAAGGAGTATGCTACCTGCCCCCCATTCACGTGGTGCCTGTCCCCTTCTTTTCCTTCCACATCTCTGCTGTGGATAGACTGTGCATGTGGAGAGATCTACCCAGGCTAGTGTTCCTGCATTCCCAGCAACAATGGTGTCTAACAGGACGCAGCACATGAGCCGTACATCCCCTCTGAAAGGACGGCATATCCAGGGGAATCAGAATCAGAGATTCACTAAACCACAGAATTTCACGGAAGAAAGGGCCCTCCGAGGTCATACAGTCCCACCAGAACTTAAAAAAGAATGACCACAGGAGTACATCCCAGCTGAGAGTCAACCCCCAGACTCTGTTGGAGCCTCCTGCCTAGGATTTCTTCCAGGGAGTCACCTGCTGCTTTTGCATAGCTCAAGTTGTTAGCAACTTCCCCCTGAGTTTTCAAACCTACATTTTCTCCTTTGTCACTTGCTTTCATCAGTCCCAAATCTCACTCTTTCACAAGGCAAATGTTTCAGTAACTAAAGACGGCTCACCTGTCCTCCTGAATCTTCTGTTCTCTGGACAGGAATCTCTAGTTTCACCAACTAATTCTCTTTTGGCACCTTCATGACTGGCCTCCTCTAGGTCTTCTCCTGATTCTGTCCCAGACTCTGGTTCCTGAGCTGAACACAGCATCCCCAATTTGATCATGCCCAGGCTGGGAATGGAAGGATTAGCAATGCCTTGCTCCTCACACCAAGCATGAAGCCTAAGGGCACAGTAGCTTTCTTGCTTGACACATCACATTTCAACCTTACATACACTGAGCTTGCCATCCACTGAAACCCCTAGATCTTCTTCAGATAAACTGTTGTCTTGTCATTTTTCACTCTCCCTGTGATTGTAAAGTTGATCTGCTGAACTCCAGCATTAGCCTCGGGTGATGACTTTTCAAGTAAGTGATAGCTAGTGTGCATTCCTTTTAATGCATAGAATGGACTAGAATCGGGGATGGGGAACCTGTGGCCTCATGATCCCACCTGTGGACTAGATGGTTGTGGACATCCCTCCCATCTCTGTGAATTCACTTGTTTTACCCTATTCAATTTCATCTTTGATTCAACTTAATGTTCGAAAATGAAATGAAATACCAAGATATTTGAGGGGGGGGGGCAATGATAGCCCCAGTCCCTTGATTCTTATTTGAAAATCCTGAAAACAAGCCACCTAAATGACCCCCACCCTAAAAACGATGCTTCATAAATCTAAAATCACTATATAAACATCAACTATTACCACCATCACATATCTTGTGTACAAATGATGTATGTATGTGTGTGTGTATGTATGTATGTGTGTGTATGTATGTATGTATGTATGTATGTATGTGTGTATGTGTGTATGTATGTATGTGTGTGTGTATGTGTGTATGTATGTATGTATGTATGTGTGTATGTGTGTATGTATGTATGTATGTATGTATGTATGTATGTATGTATGTGTGTATGTATGTATGTATGTATTATGTATGTATGTGTGTATGTATGTATGTATGTATGTATGTGTGTGTATGTGTGTATGTATGTATGTATGTATGTGTGTGTATGTATGTATGTATGTATGTGTGTATGTATGCATGTATGTATGTATGTATGTGTGTATGTGTGTATGTATGTATGTGTGTGTATGTGTGTATGTATGTATGTATGTATGTGTGTATGTATGTATGTATGTATGTATGTGTGTATGTATGTATGTATGTATGTATGTATGTGTGTATGTATGTATGTATGTGTGTGTATGTATGTATGTATGTGTGTATGTATGTATGTATGTATGTGTGTATGTATGTATGTATGTATGTATGTATGTGTGTGTATGTATGTATGTATGCATGTATGTGTGTGTGTATGTATGTATGTATGTATGTATGTGTGTATGTGTGTATGTGTGTATGTATGTATGTATGTATGTATGTATGTGTGTATGTATGTATGTATGTATGTATGTATGTATGTGTGTGTGTATGTATGTATGTATGTGTGTATGTATGTATGTGTGTGTGTATGTATGTGTGTATGTATGCACACATAGTGTCTCTTAATAGGATATACATTCATTGAGGACAAGGACTGTCTTGTTTCTGTCTTTGTAACCCTAGCACCTAGCAGACTGCCTGGTCCATGGTAAGTATTTAATAAATTCTTAATTGATAGAAAAGTAGTTTGTGTATACTTATATAAGCACATGTTGTCTCACTTGATGTAACTTAAGCTATTTAAGGGCAGAGACTCTTAATTTTGTCCTTATGTCCTCAATGCCGAGCACACAGTAGGCACTTAAAAATGCTTGTTGATTGACTGGTCCTCAGAGACCCACCAATAAGCTACTGGCAGAGCAATAAATTCAGGATGCCAGGGATGGCAGCTGTGACCTAGTCGTCACCTCCCATTCACCAAGCCTGTGTACACCTCAGAAGGGAGATGGTAAATTCTACCTGCTGATTCTAAGATGTGAGAGATTGATGTGAGCCCCAAGAATGGATTCCTCTCCCTCCTTCTCTCTGTCACTTGCCTAAGTCCTCAGCCCTGGACCTTGATGTGCTAACCCATGGCAGGTAATGACAGGGTCAGGGACAATCTTTCCCCCCGAAGGCTCAGTGCAGTTTGGAGCTCATGAGGGAAGCCTCTTCGTTATTATTTAAGCCAGGAGAGCTTGGAAGTGCAACATGACCATCGGCAGTGTCAGCCAGCAGAGTGGGAAGGCAGGAATCCACGTGGAAGAAGAGCATGAACACGGTCATGTTCCATGTTTTATGTTGACAGCGGCAGCCACCCCGCCCTGAGTGCTGCAGAGGGGGATGGACCCAGCCTGGAATGGAGGGAGGTCCCCGGGGCTGTCACTGGCTTCTCCAGCTCCCAACCTGGGAGCCTTTTAGCTCCTTGGTGGATTCTCAGTCAGAGGCTGGGAAGTGGCAAGAAAAGGGAGGAAGTACTTAAGTCCATTTTGGTAGTTACACAAAGCAATTAGGAAAGTCTGGTTAATAAGCTGAAACTATGTAATAGAATGAAGGCTTTCTTCAATTAAAAAAAAAAAAAGAAAGATCATTAAGCCTCATGGTATGTTGGAAAGAAGCCCTAATCTAGGATTCAGAAGATCCGGATTCTAGTCCCAGCTTTGTAACAAACTCGTGCCAAAGCTACTCGGCCATGTGGGATCCCAGCATGCTCGCTGAATCCAGGAGAATGGAAGTAAACTGAATCAGATCTGGAAGGAATCTTGCACAGTCTTGGTCACAATTTTAAAGCGCAAAGAAAACTCAGGAGTGCTCCACGTCAGTCCTCTCCTTTTGTACTTTAATATGGCAAAGGACCAGGTACCACCCACCCACCAACAGCTCATTAAAGGCCTACTGGGTGCCAAGCACCATGCTAGGCACCGAGAATGCTAGCTAGATTCCTTCTGTGGGGGACACAACATAGCACCAGGGACGTCTCCAGCCCATCTCCTCCTCTTCTCTAATTGGCCCCACTTTTAGCTTAGGGGAAATCCAAAGGCCCTGAGGCTGTCTCCGTCCTGCTCTAGATTTTACAGTCTCTGTATTTGAAGAAAAGTTACTGTATGACATTACTTTAGAACTGCAATAAATATAACCAGCATTTATGAAGTGTTTCCTAAGGACTGGGCTCTGTGCAAAAGGGCTGGGGATTCCAAGGAAGGCAGAAACACAGCTCCTGCCCTCAAGAAGCTTACAGTCTAATACAGGAGATCACACGGACAAAATGAGGCATCTAGAAGCTACACACAGAGTAGATCAATGGAGCTGAAGTGACTTGAGCTGTGCCACACCATTACCTGGAGTTTGCACTGGAACTCAGGCCTCTTGACTGACTCTCTCTCTCTCCCTCTCTTCTCAGTCTGTCTCTCCCTCTCCCTCCCTCCCTCCCTCCCTCTGTCTTTCTTCCTCCTTATCTGTATCTGTCTGTCTCTCTGTCCATCTGTCTCTCCTCCCTTATCTGTGTCTGTCCATCTGTCTCTCCCTCCTTATCTATCTGTCTCTCTGTCCATTTCTCTCTATCCATCTGTCTCTCCTCCCTTATCTGTGTCTATCCATCTGTCTCTCCCTCCTTATGTGTCTCTCTGTCCATCCCTCTCTGTCCACCTGTCTCTCCTCCCTTATCTGTGTCTGTCCATCTGTCTCTCCCTCATCTGTCTGTCTGTCTCTCTGTCCATCCCTCTCTGTCCATCTGTCTCTCCTCTCTGATCTGTGTCTATCCATCTGTCTCTCCCTCCTTATCTGTCTTTCTGTCCATCCCTCTCTGTCCATCTCTCTCTGTCCATCTGTCTCTCCCCCCTGATCTCTGTCTGTCTCCCTTGGCCACACTGTCCTCATTTGTAAAATGAAGGGGTGGGACCAAACAATCTCTAAAGGGAATTCTGGCTCTGAAATGGTGCCATGTTACGATGCCCGCCTTAGCGACATCACAGGGCTCCTGTGAAGATCAAATGAGATAACAGAGGTGAAAGGACTTTGAAAAGTACAAAGCGCTTGACGGTGGAATGAGGCATGTGCCCAGGGTGCACACACATCAGTCTTCCTTGCGGTGGATAGTAGAACAGACTTTCTTGGGAAATGGTAGCCACGGTAGCAAGCACAAGGAAGGCATGTGGCTGTGGCCTCCCTCGCGCTCTAAGGCTTCCACATGGACTGTGCTGGGAACAGGAGACCACTGGGCACCATGGATCCTCCTTGCCTCCTCCAGGATGTAGCCTCTCACACGGTCTGGGCGGGACACTTGCATTTTCAGGCACATGTGCAACTTATAATGATGCCCTCATTAGAGCACTTTATGGGGATATGCTGGGGAAAAGTTTTCCTGTAATCAATTTCTGCAGTCACTGAGCAGAAAAGTTCTCCCCTCAATGACCGACCCCCTGACATGGGTGTGCCTGCCTGTACTTAGCTGGGCTGGGCTTCTTTTCCCCCCAAAAGACACTTTTAATTAATATAGTAGTGGGAATGTCATGGGCCACATCTAAAAATCACAAGTAACTGAGAACACCCGCAACATGATTTCAAGTGTAATACCAAAAATGAAAACCTCTTTGCAATACACAGCATAGGGAGATGAAAGCACAGGAGAGCCCCTCTCTTTCCCAGCACTATGCCAATACCTATCCTCTCCCGACTGGTGATCCCTAAGGAATCTAGGGCCTTACTCTCTGCCCTGAAGCTGAACTCTTCTGTCTCGATCATTTCCCCTAATTGGAGTATGAGCTCCTCAAGGGCAGGAAATGTCTGCTGTTGTTTTTCTACTTGTATGACCAGCTCGGTGCTTGGAACATGCAATAATTGTAGTAATTAATATATGTTTACTATCATATACGCTTAACATTTAACATGCTTAATGTTTTTCATTTATTCATGCCCATAAAAAGTCTGTAAATACAGATGCACCCGCATCCACACGTATGTACATCTATGCCTATCTACTACACACATCTATTTGTTTGTGAGGGTAGCAGTCAGGTTGGCAGACGGAACATACAACATGCCCAAGAACTGTATCTGATGCTCTGGAAGGGACCACAAGGGAGAAAACACAATTCAACCGATAAAGCATTGCTCGAGCAGAGATGATGAGGAAGGTATCACACCAGGTGCTGGGAAAGACAAATGCAAACCAGCCCCTGCCCTGCCCTTGGGAAGGAGTGGGGGAGATGGTGTAAAATGCACCGACAAGTAAATAAAAAGATGAGAGCAAGTAATCCCAAGAGGAGCAGGAATGTAGGAATGTAGGAAATCAGTGGATTTTTTTTTCCATTTGGCCAATTGTATTTTTTAAGGAATTATTTTCTTCAGTCAGTTTTTGTCCTTCCTTTTCCAAGCTGTTGACTCTGTCTTGTATACTTCTCATTTCTTTTCCCAATTTTTCTTCTACTTCTCTTATTTGACTTTTAAATCCTTTTCGAGCTCTTCCAAGAAGGCTTTTTGGGTTTGAGACCAGTTCATATTCCCATTTGAGGCTTCACATGGAGACATTTTGACATGGTTGTCCTCTTTCTAAGATTGTGTTTTGATCTTCCCTGTCACCATAGTAGCTTTTCTGTTTTTGTCTTTTTGCTCATTTTTAGCCCATTTCATGACTTTTAAAGTTCAGCTCTGCTGCTGGGTCCCAGGGGGCACTGTTCCAAGCTTCTTGCACTGGGGGCTAGAGATATGGTCACTGGCTTTCTGCACAGGGGCCTCAGGCACTGGCGGTTTGCACACTGCACGAGAGTGGCCCAGCCTAGTCACACTTCTTGTGCCAGGGGGTTTCAGAGCTTGCAGTTTGCCTTCTACACTAGGGCTGGAGGCATCACAGCTGGCCTGCTGAGCTGGGATCGAGGGGCTTTGCTTGCTGACCTCCCAGACACTGTCTGTATTGGGCCATGCTCCTCTTTTACCCAAGTCAGACAGACCTTTCCTGAAGTCCTTCTAAGTTATCTTAAGCTGGAAAATTATTTCACTCCATCTCTTTGTTGGTTCTATTGCCCCAGAATTCATTTAGAGACTTGATTTAACAGCGTTTCCGAGAGAAACCGGGGAGAGCTCAGGCACCTTTCTGGCTTTTCTCCACCATCCTGGCTCTGCCCCCTGTAAATGTAGGAAATCATTACAGGATCAGGAAAGACTTCATGTAGAAGGAGACAGTCCCAAGCTGGGCTTTGAGAAAAGCCAGGATTCTAAAAGACAGAGGTGAGGAGGGAGGGCATTCCAGACATGGGAGGGCCTGCGCAGAGGCACGGGGACAGGACATGGAATTTCACCTACAGGGAGAAGAACATACCTCAGGTCGCTGGCCTGCAGAAATGTTAGGCCACCAGTCATCACCCAGCTCAAGTATTTCCTTTTCCATAGAAAGTGACCAACAACGCTGAGTCAGCAATCGCTCTTGATTCTGAAGAACGTCAGTAACAACAAAAACATTCAGAGAATCTCCTCTTACCCCATCGTCTGCTGAACTTTGTGGGAAGTCACTCGGGAATTATCAGAGCCACAGAGTGAAGAAAAATGAGCAGGATGGAAGGTCACTTTACACTCTCCTTTTCACTGGCTGATCACTGTCATCACATTTATTGCCTACTAGCCTAAGTTCTGGTGCTGAGGGGTCCCCACACTTAATTAAGCCAGTCTATAGGTAGGAGAGATTCTCTCACACTGGACCCCTAATTTAAGTCTTTCTAGCTTGGTAGAACCAAGGAGAAGTATTTGCTTTCTCATGGAAATTTTCTCCAAATGCCACTATTCTTAAGAGGATAATTCCCATACACTAATTGTGTTGAATCTTAGAACACTAAAAAATCCTATGCAGGATATTCAATCTTTGAGGGGGAGGGGTGGCGGAGATTGATCTAATCATCCAAACAAGAAAGACAAAGTGGGTGAAAAATGCTTATTGTCCATATTTTGGGATGCCATTGGGCAGGAGGCCCTTTGAATTGGTTTATCAGCAAATATCTAGCTGGATAGATAGATGTAGATACACAGAAGTCACATATCTGTTGGAATATGTCACAATATATTACAATATTCAAATATCTTAATATATCTCTTATATATATGTTCCAATACATACAACTATATCTTTTCATCTGATAGTTGTCATCAAGCTATTTATCCCAGACAAACATTTGAGATAAACAGTGAGATGAAGAGAAGCTTGCACTACATGTGGGAAACTGCACTGCTTTCACTGACATGCAGTGGCTCACTGTTCAAAAGCCCACCTTTTTAATGTGAGTAGTATCATAGCAATGCTAAATAGATGCACATCATGGGCCATGACACGTGTCCAAGCACCCCCAGTTTTAAGGGCACCAGGTGGTTAGCTAGAGGAGATTTTGAATGATGACTTGAATGTGAGAGGAGCATCTGAAGACTATTGTTGAGCACACCCTTGTGCAGAGAAGTAGCTGGCCCTGCTCCTGGGGTGACAAGAGTGATGGGCGGCAAACCAAGAGGTCAGGCTCTGTCCTGGTCCTTTGGAGATAGCCAGGAATCCGAGAGATACCCTCGGGAGTGGGTCCCCCGTGGAGGATGCGTGGGAGGACAAAGACAAGGGTCACACTGCTATGGATGGAGTAGTGATGATGAGGGGAGCACGAACCCTCTAAAGGAAAAACAAGTTTGCTAGGGAGGCAGTGGTCAGAGTGCTCGACTCAGAGCCCCTTCCATACATTTCTTAGCTGTGTGACCTCAGGCAAATCACTTAACATTTCTCAGCCTTAGTTTCCTCATCTACAAAATGAAGATAACAGCCTACCTCACTGGGTTGTTGTGAAAATAAGTGATACTTGTAGTATTATTATCATATACTGACAGACACATTTCACCAAGTACAAGCCCAAAGAAAGAGGAGATAATTGCTATCTGAGAATCAGACCAAGTTTAAGGAGATTTGTGACCGACCAGAAGTTTGGGCCACTAAGTGGTGATGATGATGGTGATGGCTTTTTTCTTCACAGCCTCATTAAATGGTATAATGAGTTATGGGTGGCCTGTCATCCTTGGTAGAGTGTACACACATTCTAATGAAACAGATCCCCCAAACTTTTCAGGAAAGGGGCGCAGGGTTGGTGCTGAATACATTTTTCACTATCATGGTATGAATGATATAACTTTCCCCCAGTCAACAAACATCAATTTTCTCTCCTCCTCATCTCTCCTTCCTCACTGAGGGATAGATAGGCGGGGGCGCGAGTGGGGGGGGGGGGAAGGACAGAGCCCTCATAATAACTATGCGTAGTTGAACAAAATATGTTCTCTCATTGGCCATGTCCAAAAATGTATGTCTGCATATTGAGTCTGTCACCTCTCTCGTAGGACGTGAGGAACGTGCTTTATCTTCAATCCTCTGGGGGTCATTTACCATACCTTCTTTACTTCTAGCTAAGGGGCCCTGTGGCTAGAGTGCTGAATGGGGTATCAGGAAGACCTGAGTTTAAATCCTGCCTCAGGCACATGCTAGCTATGTGACCCTGGGCAAATCACTTAACCTCAGTCTGCCTCAGTTTCCTCATTCGTAAAATGAGATAATATAGCACTTACTGACCAGAGTTGTGAGGATCAAGTTCAATAACACATCGAGCCTTTTGCAAAGGTACCAGTGACTGCTGAATGTTACTGGATGTCTGCACCTGGGGCTGGGGAGTCAGCAGAATGCATGTCAAATCCTCTCGAGTGACTATAATTCTGTAACCAAAGGTACATCTAGGTGTGTGGACAGGAGGATAAGGAGAATCCTTTCCTAGACATGTTCTAGAATTCAGTCACCATCAGACCTTAGAAGTCATTGGTTCAATCTCCTTCCTTGGGAGACATGAAAAGCAGAGGGTGGCAGTCATGAGTCTGAAATCACACGCCTAAGTCCTCAGCAGCGTGGCCAGGAGGTGAACCCGAGTTTGGTGCCAACCATGGCCTGCTCCCCCCAAAGCATTTCATCTGACTCGTATGTGGCATTAATACAGATCTACAAGGGTGAGAGTTGGTCCTCAGAGCAGCTCTTTGCTATGAAAACAGAAGCACACAGAGCAAAGAAAGCACAGTGTTCTAGCTTATTTAGCAAACAAAGCATAGACATATATTTTTACAGCCCTGGAGGCCCATCGCTAATGGGTTTATACCAGTCTACATGACACCCTGGCAAAAGGAGGCTCGTGGACAACTGGATTATCCTGGGTTCGCCACCTGGGTCTGAATGCCCTTCCCGGATTCGCTCACCAAACAGAAATAATGACTTTGGAAGAGCCTACGGGCTGAGCACACGACTCCCAAAGTCACGTCTGCCCCTATAATTGGCGTTTGCCGGCCAATGGAAGGAGACCGTTGCAACTTTCCTCAGGAAATATATTTTTAAATCCTTCAGGAGGTGGGCCTTGTCCTTTTCCAGGGAGCGGGATCACATTCTTTAGTATTCACGGGCATAATTAGGACTGCAGTTAATTTCATTAAATTCTCTTGCTGCTAAATGAAGCAGATTATGAGACATCTTTTATTGCAAGGCGTGAAATTACAGCCTGTCAGCTGCCAATGGGAGAGTGAAACTAATGAATTACGGGGTAAATAACACCAGGATTAACCAGCCAATTTCACATAGCAGAGAACAAAGTCATTTTTACTTAGAGGTTTAACGAACACCAGTGCCGCGACACCTCCTGAACTCAGATGAATGAGGGAAATGCTCCAAGGATATTTAAAACCTTGGCTCACCCATAATTCATGGGTGGGGGAGAGAGGGAGTGAGGGGAGCATGGTAAGGAAGCAGAGATATCATTCCTAAAATGCCTGAAAGTGCCATCGGGCCAAAATGGCGAAAGGGCAAGCCCTTCCAGGAAGACAAGAAACTTCGGGAAGTGCTGGGTCCCTCTGTGTGTGCTCCAGTGTAGACCTACTCATTAACTAAAGGAGGTAACAGCAAGAAGCCCGCACTGCACAGGCCCATCTCTGCTGATTACAACCTGGATGACTTTGGGCTAACTGCATCTCCTTAAGCCTCAGTTTCCTGAATAGTGAAATGAGGGGGCTACACTGGCTGGCCTCTGAAATTCCTTTGGGCTCTAAATCCTTTGATGGCTGGAATGCAAAAATCCAGTTCAGCAGACGTATTTATTGAGCCGCTTCCCCACTCAACCTCTCTGGGCCTCAGTTTTCTTATCTGTATAATGAGAGAGTTGGGCTAGATGGCTTCTGAGGTCTCTTCCAACTGAAGCCTATGATCCTCTTCTCTTGTGATGTGGGTTCAAATCCCAGCTCTGCCTTTTACTATCTGTGTGACCTTGGCCAAGTCACCCAGCCTTAGCTGCATCATCAGCAAAAAGAAGTTGGACTCAGTGGTCTCTGAGGGCCCATGCAGCTCTAGAGCACTGATCCTGTAACAGAAATGACCTCACATGGAAAAAATTAAAGATGTTGCATCGATTCCAGGTATTCTCAACAGTACTGATTACACTGACTAGAGTATCTACCATTTGCTGGGAAGGCAATATGGAGCAGTGGAGAGAGAAGTGGACTTGGAGGAAGGACAGACCTGAGTTCAAATCCCACCTCAGAATTTTACTAGGTATGTAAGTGTCCTAACTGAGTAAGCTTTTCCTCCTCGGTAAGCCTCAGTTTCCTCCTCTCTAAAATGGGGACAATAAAAAGACCTATCTCACAGGACTGATGTAAGAATTAAATAAAACAATATCTGTAAATCCCTTTGCAAACTTGACCAGGTTAGAACAATGTCAACCATCATCACCATTACTATTAAGCTCAGTGAATAGAGCACTGGGCTTAAGTCAGAAGACCTGAGTTCAAATCTGGCCTCACCTGCTAGCTGTGTGAGTCACTTAGCTACTGCCTGCCTCAGTTTCCTCATGTATAAAATGGGGATAAAAAACAGCAGCCAGAAACGTGATACCAGTTCTAAAGCACTAAGCACACTGGTACACAGCGCTATGTAAATGGCAGCTATTATTATTGTTGTTGTCGTCGTCGTTATTATTATAGTTTGAAGTCAGAGTTCAGAGAGAAATAGTCCTGGGCAGGCCAGCCTATTCTTTTTAGTAGGTTCAATGTTCTATGGATTCTTGCCCTGGTGGAGTAATGAGAGATGATCACTGTCACCAGCGCTATGGGACATGCACCACTGTGCCCATGTTCCCTCTGGTTAATGCATGTCGTTAGGATCCAGGGAGATCATGCCCGAGAGGCGCTTTGTGGACTTTGGAGCACTGGATAAAAGTCAGTATTACAGCTGTTATTAGAGACACACCCAACAGAAGGATGCTTTCATTGACCACATCGTCAGTGGGCAAAGCGCTTCTGCTATTAGTTTTGTGGGATTAAAAGAACAAAAGAAAACCCAACCCAACACCTCCAGCGTTTCACAAGTGGTGCCTCAGGAAGCTTACAGATGCCTTGGCTAGCTGTGGTAGAGCAGGGTGGCTGCTGGCAGAAGGGCCCGTTGCTGTCAGTGGTGTCCCTCACCTGCTCTGCTCTGCTGCCCGGGCGCAGTCCGGGTGACCCTACACACACGGAGGCTTTGCCAACCATAGCCTGAGTGTGCTACTGTGTAAGAAACTGGGCCACCTTCACTGGACTGGCACAAGATCATGACTTTCTCAGCAAAAAACTCTCAAAAGCTTTTTGATAATAAAGCTTTGGAATGAAAATGTAGGGAGGTTGTAATGAGCAAGCTTGGGTCCAAAGAAAAGATAAGAGAAGTACCTTCCCCCTTGCTTTCTTGCAGAGGCTGGAGGAGAAGAGGGCCTATGGATGACGATCACTGTATATAATGTCACTTCTTTGATACCAGGGTTAACTTTTTAATGATTTTTTCTTTCTTTTTTTTTTTTTTGGTGAGGCAATGGGGTGAAGTGACGTGCCCAGGGTCACACAGCTAGTAAGTATCAAGTGTCTGAGGACAGATTTGAACTCAGGTCTTCCTGAATCCAGGGCTGGTGTTCTATCTACTGTACCATCTAGCTGCCCCTATTTTTTATTACTTTTTAATGATTACTTCTAAGAGACAGCTATCTGGGAGGGAGGAAAGGGGAGCGATATAGTAGGATATAGAGTTGAAATAAAAACAAAAGATAGTAAGTAAAATTTATTTAAAAAACACAAATGAAGATGATATATGCTATGGGGCTTTGTCCCATTTGGGCCTCCCACTAGCCTTGCAATGTATGCATTTCTCTTTTGGTCTTCACTATGACTTCCCTTGGGCAAGTCATTTCCCCTTTCAGAGCCTCAGTTTCCTCATCTGTAAAAATGGGAATCCTCCTTCGAGGACTGGCCCCACAGGGTTGTTGTGAATATCTGGTCTATGAGTGACTATAGCCCTCAATGGGCTGTGCAGGTGCATGAAGTGCTGATTGTTGCCTGGGGTAGGACCATAAGAAAAGTAACGAAGCTTGTTTTTCATAGGCTGCTCATGAAAACTGGCCTTCTAACTTAAGAGGGTGACCCTCGAGGTCATGAAGCCCAACCCTCTCACTTCAAAGATGAATAAATGTGATGGATGACCCACCTAAAATGGCAGAAGAGAATTCTGAAGATTTAAAAGGACTCAAAATAAATTACTAGAATCATTTAAAGTGGGAGGGGATGTTAGAGGCAAACACCCTGCTTGTTTGAGTAGAGGCACAGAGAATGGTGACTGGCCCAGGTCATTCACTTAGCAAGCAAAAGGGCTGACATCTGAACCAGGTCCTCTGACGCCAAATAAGAGTATTTTTCAGCTGTTCAGATGAATTGTGCTCAGCACCAAAGAGAAAAAACAAAGTTCATAACGGTCTGTCCTCAATGAGCTCCAATTCCAATGGAGGGGACATCTAAATAAACAGGTATATAATGTTGATTAATAGATACCAGAGAGAAGAGAAGATAAAATTGGATGGGAAGGAGTAGTAGGATGTCTGGGCCAAACTCGATTGCACGGTCATGGGTTTCTTTCAGAAGGCTCTCTACTGTTCTATGGTTTGGTGTAAAACTCACATCATTATCTGTCAGCAAGCTCTTCTGGAGGATCCCACAAGCACTAGGGAACCTACTTTCAGCATGCACTCCTCGATTTCCTCTATCCCAGTGCCAGCCCTTTGGGCCAGTGCCAGCTCGTGCCTTTCTATTTTATGCATTCCTGACACTTAGGATCAGAGATGCATGACCCAAGGCTTTTTCTGTTGTCACAGTGTTTAAGAGATCTCAGAAAAGGTTGGTTTGTGGATGGAAGGCATACTGTGGAGAAGAAAGAGTTTAACAAAAATAAGCATGATAGGAATCCGAAAAGCCTAGATTTTCAGTCAGTTGGACAATTATCGATATGTAATATAGCAGGGTTTATCACTTGTGAAAGCCTACCTCGATTAATACCCTAATTAACAATGTCTTTGATTCCTGGGCAGATGATTCTCAAAGAAATTCTACATAAATGGGAAGTAGGAATATAGATCCATTACAGTGAAAGACCTTTCTGATGCTTATTTCTTCCTGTTAATAAGGTCCAAACTATTCCCCATGCCTTTGATACACCACCCCCCAACCCCGATGCTGTGTTAATTCCTCAAAGCCCTTACAATTGTGCTGTCTCCAGCATGGAATTCTTTTATGAAAATTTATTGCCATTTCTACCTAGTCTATAAACACATCTTAAATTGTGATGTTAGAGTTCAGATGTAGTCATGGAATTGTCCTTGGTGCTGAAAAAAGTTTAGCATCATCTTTGCAGATCTTTTCCATTTTTCTTCTGTTTCCTCCTTCTGGTTTTATCCACTAGTGCCCTTGAGATAACCCTCTTCAGTGGGAACTCTGTTTACCACTTTCTTTAAACTGGTTTTATGTGTCACTTCTTCTCTCTGTTTTATGAGGTTGTCAACATCCTACATAAAGTCTTATAAGTGAGTTTATATTCTAAATGGGCATTACCTTTAGATTCTACCTCTCTCAGGGGCAGCTAGGTGGTGCAGTGGATAGAGCTCTGGCCTTGAAGTCAGGAGGACCTGAATTCAAATCCAGCCTCAGACACTTGACACTAGCTGTGTGACCCTGGGCAAGTCACTCAACCCCATCGTCTCACTGAAAAAAAAAAGAGATTCCACCTCTCTCTACTTGGCAGGAAGACAAAGATCTATGCCTAAGGTGCTTTCAGGCTTTTTCATCTCCTTCTTATGGCAACTGATTTACATCAGCTAAACTTCTGTGTAAAATTATTTTAGTCTGTGTCTATGTCCTTTCTTCCATCCAGACCCCACTTTTTCAACATTAAAAAAACGAAAAAACCGCACTAACAAAAAACCAAAACCTGTTTGAATGTATCAGGACTGAGTAGTTCAATTTAATATTAGATCATTTTTTTTGTTTCTATCTTTTTTCACCAAATTTTGACATTTGCTCTAATGAGTCAGGGGTCTGACAGCTAACATGACTCCCACATCAGTAATGAGCCATTTCCTTTTCATTAAAATTAAATCAATTTCTTTTTGTCAGTGTGATGTTATTTAGTGTTCGCCATCCCTAGTATCTACCGATATTTTTCTTGAAGAAAGCAGTCATGATACAGTACACGGGTGTGAGGCTTCTGCAGAGTCCACATGTCTTTGAACTCTCTCATTTCTTATTCCTGATCTATATTTTCCAATATATGTCTCCTTATCCTCATTTATTCCCATCTTTGTATTGAAGACCCTAAGCTGTTGATTTAATTTGGAGACGGCATATCTCATTTTCTGTAGGATCTGTCTATCTCTTCATCTTTTGTAACAGATGCTGATGCATAAATTGTAATTATTTGGAGGGGGGGGAAGGTCACTGACCAAACAACTGGCAAAGATCAAGTTCACTGAGAGCTTGAAAATGGTGATACTTAAAGGTACATTTCCTAACATCTGCCACAATCAGTTAAGCCATTTTCAATGACTGGGCACCCACTCTGTTCCCAGTTTTCTGTTTATTTTTGGCTACAAAAGCACTGCTTTGAATATTGTGGTGTAGATTTTTTTATTGGGGGGAAATCTAACCACCCTGAAGGATATGTCCAGGAGTGAGATCTCTGGGTTAAAGGGTATGAACAATCTTTCACACATCATTCCACATTATCATCTGAAGCTGTGCTTACATTACTAAAAAGAAGCATTGGGGAACTAGTGGTGTGGTTGACTACAGTTTGAATTGAAGTCAGTAAGACCTGAGTTGAAAACTTGCCTTGCACACTTACTAACTGTGTGACCTTGAGCCAGTCAATTCCCTCAGTATCAGTTTCCTCATCTCTAAAATGAAGATAACAATACTACCTATAACACAGGATTGCTGTGAGGATCAAACGAAATCCTCACCCTAAAAAGATGCTTTGTAAACCTTAAATCACTATATAAACATTAACTATTATCATCATCAAAATTATTATCATCATTAGTAATCAATACATAACAAGCATTTTTTGTTTCTAATGTTCCAGGCACTGAGGTTAAGTGCTGGGGATACAAAGAAAAGGCAAAACCCAGCCCTGCCCATGAGTAGCTTACACTCTTGATTGGAGGAGATAACCTGCCTACACACTGATGTGTGTGTGTGTGTGTGTGTGTATACACACCTATATAGGTATGTGTATGTATATGCATATACCTATGTATCTACATCTATGCATCACACACACACACACACACACACACACACACACACACACACACACACACACACACACACACAGTGTTCAAAGAAGATAAGGATTCCAAGAGTGAAACATTGGGAGGGAGAGCACTGCAGACATGGAGGACAGCCAATGCAAAGGCCTTGAGGTGGGAGATGGAGGATCACATATCAGGGCAGCAGTAATGTAGAGTGCTTCAAGGGGAGATTGAAAAGGTAGGAAGGATCCAGATTACAAAGGCCTTTAAATGCCAAACCAAGGACTTTATGTTTTATCCTGGAATTTAAAAAGTGAACCTTTTGGGTTTACTATGAATAGAAAGAAGGTTCACTATGTTGGCATATGAATATCAAAAGTTGCTTAAGATTTTTATATTTTAGAAATCTGAATAAACAGTATCATTTAAGATGTATGTGACAGAAAAGATAGGAGGTCTTGTAGTTGCAAAAGTGGGGGATATCCAATGGACAACCCACATGCTCCATTGGCCCATCTAATGTCAAGATACACCATTCAACATGAAGAGATGTTGAGGAAGTACCCTAGCACAGTGTGTGCTCCACCCCCAGCAGTGGCAAACTTGGGGTAGAACAGGGGTGAGAATCGTACAGGAATGGCATCCTTGGAACATCATCCACTTTGGTGAGATCACAGAGCCATCTAAGCATCATCAGAACATCACTGCCCTATTAATAATTGACACAATGCTCTGTCTCAGCAGAATAGGCCTTCTTTTTTTATGTGCTGTTCACAAAAACCTAATTTAAGAAAATGTTCCATATTCATTCCATTGGTAAAAAACAAAAGAAAACAAAACAAAAAAGACAAATCACTAACCCCAGAGACACTAGGTTCAATGCTTTCTTTGGACTTTCTTTAATCACTAGATCATGGAAGGGATTCAGCAGATGGTTTTGATCTTCCTTTGGTTTCAGAGACCAGCACTTAGACTATCTCAGGCTAAAGGCCATCTGAAAGATCTCCACAGCAGCCTCTTCCGCCTCCACATCAACTCTGAGCTTCTTATACTCCTTACACATAGGTCAAAATGAAAACCGTTTCTCCATTCACTGCTGAAGAACAAATTTCAATTCCCAGTCATTCAATAATGTCGACCAAATGAAGCAACGACACAGAGGGAACTCCAGCTCCCCTCACCACTCCCCCCAGCCTTTTCTCTGTACTAGAACCAGAGCATTGGGGGATGTTCACAAGATAAACATAACCTCCAAACGGGTAGAAAGACAAACAAAGAAACATCTCTACAATATGAGAAATATTTTGACTTATTTGATTTTCTGGTAAGAAACAGGCATAAACTGCATTTTTATCTGAACCTTCCCAATCCAAGAACCATTCCTTATGGCAGAGGGAATGGTGGAACCATAAGAACCCCATGGTTCTGCCTTTTCTCTGTCATCTACTACCCTCACCCCATCTATTGTGAGATCCGGTCCCCATTCCCACAGATATTCCCACTGCTCCCATCATCCCTTCAAAATAAACACTGTTGTCCTTAGCATTCCTTACCAGCCATTTGAGCTTTGCTATTTTAGATACCATTGTCACAAGACTGTGTCACCCTTTTGCGCATGACCCAGTTGCCTGCCCTTCTTTTGGTCTTCATATACCTCTCTTTTCAAAATTGCTTTGTCATTGAATTCCCTGACTTTCCACATGAATCTCCTGTTTTTCAGACAAATACTTCTGTTTACATTTTCAGAATTTCATCCTTCAAATCCAGTCCCTCTTACACTAGCTTGCCCTGCAGAACTTTGCACTACAAGTATTCAACCTTACTTTCTCCGATTCCCCCAAATAACATTCTTCAAAAGTCTAGCATCTGCATCAGGCTATGCCCTATTCCTCTTCCTTCCCTACTATGTACTTTACATTGGAGTATCAGTTAATCCTCTCTCCCCCCAGATTCACATCATTTCTGCTTTAGCACTTCCCATTAAAAAAAAAACAGATTTATTTTTAGTTTTCAACATTTACTTACATAAGATTTGGAGTCCTAAATTTGCTCCCCTTCCCTCTGTTCCCCCCTCTCCAAGATGGCATTCAATCTATATGCTAGATGTATAGCTATATAGGCTATACATGTACAATCATATTAAACATATTTCCACATACAGTCATGCTGTGAAGAAGAATTAGAACCAAAGGGAAAAACAATGAGAAAGAAGAAATAAACAAAAAAAGAGAAAATAGTATGCTTCAATCTGGATTCAGACTCCATAGTTCTTTCTCTGGATGTGGATAGCATTTTCCAGCATTTCCCATTAAAAAGAAATCAAAATGATATAAAGAATAGATGTTATGATTGTTACTTCCTCTATCTCTTGAAAAAAAGAAATTATTCTGAAAGGAAGTCAAGAATTTCGGAGTGCTCTGCTTTTGGCAGGAGAAAGACCTTGAGCACTGCTATCTCATGCCTCCATGCCAAGGTTTTGGTCTATGTAACAAACTTCTCCCCTAATTCTTCCTTCTGCAGAGGTGGTCTGTAGCTTTCCATAGTGACATTAAAGCTTCTGTATTTTGTTCTGTTGTGCCTCACATAACAGAATCCCATCACACTTTCCCTGACCCAAATGGTCTCTGCATTTCCTCCCATGAACATATCTTCATAAACGTCATAAATCTGACAATCTATTTTCTTCTTCTTTCAAATAAGGTAACCCTCTCCCTAGCCATCCTCACCACGTCTCAATTACATGAGGTTGAATTTCCCTCCACAAAAGAGATGGTCCATTTCACACTATTTGTTAACTAAATTTTGTGCAGTTGTTGATAGATGCCCAAGGTCATAGGTTATATAACTCCCTCCCTCCCTCCCCTCTCTCTCTCTCTCTCTCTCTCTCTCTCTCTCTCTCTCTCTCTCTCTCTCTCTCTCTCTGTGTATATGTGTATGTATGTGTGTGTGTGTATGTATGTATATATGTATATGTATTTATGTATGTATGTATAATATATGCAGACTCTCTGCTTGGGTATTTCCATATGTGAATGACTGATCCTGCCCACTCATTTCTTTCAGTTCAATTAAGCAAACATTCACTAATATCTAACCTGTCCAAGGCACTGGGCTAGCTGTGGGGGAAGAAAGAAACAAAAGGGAAAAGTTTCTTGCCCTCAAGGACCTTGCAGTCTATTGGGAGACAGAGCATGCACACAGATAAATATAGTATATGATCAGCAGACAACTGGGGGACTCCAAGATGGATTCATCACTAGGAGTTGGTCCCTGAGCTGAACCTTGAAGGGAGGATTCTGAGAGTGGAAATAAGGGAGGAGAGTCTGAACTGGAAGGTGGACAGCTTATGCAAATGGACAGCAGTTGACTATGAAATGTTGAGTTTTGGAAATGGCTAAGATCCTAATGTTATTGACCTGCAAAGTATGTGAAGAGTGACATGAGATATGCCATACAAAGTAATTCAGAATCAGACTGTAAACAGAGGTCCTTAAATATAAGCCTCAGAAATGTGTATCTTATGGTAGAAGTGACAGGAAGCTATTGGGTGTCTGTGGGCAGGCAATGGCACGGTTAGTCTTGTGCATGAGAAAGTCACGTTGGTGGTTATGGGAAAAATGGACTAAAGAGAAAAGAGAGCCTGGAAACAGAGAAAGGAGGAGTGGAGGGGTTGCAATCTACAGTACATGATGGAGAAAGCCCCCACATCTAGGAGCTGCCAACCCACTGAAGTACTGATGCTGGCTCACCTATCTCCCTTTGCTCCCTAATGATTAGAAGAAACCGGCCAATCCTCTATTGTAATCAGGAATGGCTTAGCCTTTGTTTGGAAGACACTCTCCAGTGGAAATCCATGTTCCAGCCTTGTCCCTCCGACTCCTTCTTCCTTCATGTTTCCATTGATCAGACTGCACCCAACTCCTCTATTCTTGTTTCTCTGCCTCAGCTCTCTTTCACTACTGGTTTGATGTATATATGGCAGGTTTGCAACATTTTTCTCATGAGGCTTCTTACCCCAAACATAAGTATATAGAACATTCCAGTACTAGCAAGATTTCCAAATCATGACTCAATCTTGAGACGAATAATTTCTTCTAACATAATCTGTGCAAACACAGTGCCTTGATGGTCTCCGTACCAGTGCCTTGGGCTGCTTTCTCCTGAGGTGATCCCCTTTAGTTTGGATTTTAGGAGCTCTCTATAAATGAAGAACACTTTCTCTTGTAACAGACATGGGCGTAGAGAGCCATTAAAAATAGACATGGAAATCCCATTGGGGCTATAACAAACAGAAGTGCAAAGCATTTCTGAGGAACTCGGGTTCAACTCGCCACTCTAAAATTCTATTTTGAGTGAAATAAGTAAAATCGCCTCCCGATCTAACCCTTCCCAAGTCAGAATAAATCCTCAGGGTGTTTTCAGAGGCAGGCTGAGAAAGGCTTGGTCCGTGTGTACCAAGTGAGCCCCACTGAAGCCCTCTCCCTTTCTAGTTTAACTTTAGGTTACGCCTCGTCATCCACTCAGCATTTAAGTCAAGCTCACCCACTTGCATCCCCCCACTCCACCCTGCTTGACCTTCCTTCCACCTTTGGCCTTTGAGCCTGTGAAGTCTCTCTACCTCCCCTGCCTGGAATGGCCTCCATCCTCACCTTTACCACTTAGTGTCCTTAGCTTCCTTTGGAGCACAGCATGGCAGTACCACCTCTCACATGAGGTAATTCCCCACCCAACTCTAATATTCATTCTCTCTCCATCTTGAATTTGCTTTGTGTTCCTTTGTAGCTACTTGGTGTTTGTCTATCTGGGCCTATAATGTATCTCTTCCCCAAACCCCAGAAGAATATAAGATCCCTGGGGATAGGGACTAATTCATTTTTGCCTTTATATCTTGGCACATAACACAGTGCCTGGCACAATGGAGTGGCTGCGTGTTTGCTGAATTGAAATAAATTAGATTAGATGGCACAATGAGATTTGCTGGTGGGTGTCCCTTCCCATCAGATCCTGTCTTAGGTCATTATAGCATTATATATGGAAATGAAGATTACAGAAAAGCAAGATTTATAATAATAATAATAATAATAAAATAATAATAATAATAATAATAATAATAATAATTTTTTAAAAGTAGATCATGGAAGGATTAAGATTGAATTCTAAGCTGTCCTGGCCACATTGTATTATATAGTGCCACCTTAAACATTCATCATCCCTTCAATGACAGCCCTGGGACGGGGTGCCAGGCAATTTGTCAGTGTCAGAGAAATACTGATTTGGAAGACAGAAAGTATCAGCATAGTGAGAAATGTAATATACATGGGCACATAGAGGTTACTTATTTGTGTACATATTGCTTTTTTCCAGAAGAATGTAAGCTCCCTGAGGGTAGGAAGGACTATTTTCACTTTTGCCTTTCAACCTCCTGTGTCTTGAACAAAGCAGGCATGTACATTGTCACCACCTTGGTCTTGATCACTTTCACCTGCCCCTAAATGACACATTCCAAGTTTGCTAGAAGCATTTTCTCAAGGAATGCGTGCACGCATCTCTTGCCTTTCTCCACATCTGAGAAGATGCCATGGGTGACCTTTGACTCCTGTGCCTTCTTCACCATCTGCCTGCCTCTCCTCTGATGATTAAATATTCCCGATTTACTTTTGATTGAATTACCTTTATCACAGAATTAAGGCAATGGGGAACTGATGACAATATTTGCAGCATAAAAAGTTTTCTTTCTTTGAAAACAGGCTACAGGGCTGTAGACACTTGCTGTTCAAGTTTACCCTTTGGATTGCACTGCTGCTATGTAAATCAATTTGTTAATGTTCCTTGCAGAATGCATGAGCCAGTTATCCTGACAAACACACAAAGCTCATTCGTAATTAGCAGTTAATTAGTAAGAAGGAACAGATGCTGTTAGAGTTTCAGCAGGCGAACAGGTTCTGTAAACAATGCTTATAAATCTAAATGAATTTATTAACCACAACGCAACTGTCAACATTTCGTTGGCAACTGCACAAAATATGGCGGAATCTCCCAAACGTCTCAGCGATGGATTAATAACCACCGTGTCAACGGAAGGCTACCAAGCCATCTAACTTGCCGACTGTCATCAGACATCTATTCAATCTTGTCCACTAAGTCACCACTTTCTGTCTCAATCTCCCCCACACACCAGAAGATGAAGCCCATCAGAGCGTCATGTGTAAAGGCACACAAACTTCTGTGGGGGCAAGACTGTGAGACAGAGATGTAATCTGGAGGGATTTGCCACCATTCTTTGCTTATGGGCATCATCTCTTCAAACTTGCAGGGTAGGGACTTGAGTAATCTAGGCAAACACCTAGATTCCTAAGGTGATGAGGGACCAGTTTGAGTGAGGAATCACAGACTCACACATAAAGGGATTTGAAGCTCTCTCCTGCAGAGTTTTCTCCTACCACACTTTTGGAAAGGTGGCAGCTCAACTCTGTGCTCAGATACAAAGTGGTGTCTTGTTTTTCTGGCTAAGAACTCACAAACACTACATTTGTCAGAAATAGCTATAAAATCAGAATTGCTTCACTTCTGTGTGCTTACCACAGTGCCTGGCATACAGGTAAAATTCTTGTTGACTAACTGATACTGTCTCTTCCTGGTGGAATGTAAGCATTTTGAGGGCATGGACTATTTCAATTTTGTCTTTGTTTCCCCTGAATGTAGCCTAGTGCCAGGCATACAGCAAGTGCTAAATAAATGCTTGGTGATGCATTAATGATGAAAAACCTTTATCATTAGCTCCCTCATCCTACTTAATAAATTAATCCACACTGAATGGACTGATGGCGTAAGAATGGAGGGTGTGCTGGGAAATGTTTAACAAGTAGTTCTCTGGAAGGGCAGGACACACTTTTAAGTTTAATCTGTATAATTTCTATTTTTCAATCTGCATTGTTACCATTTTTTCTGTCACTGTATCAAGTCCAGACAATCAACAAAACCATAGATCCAGAACTTGATTTATGGCATTTGCTGATTCCTGTGGCTTAAATGTTCACACTGAAAATTTAACGATGGGCTTGGGCAAGCCAGTTCAAGCTGGCTTCAGCACCCTCCTTGAAGAAGGGTAATTTGATGACCTTGAATTGGAGAAATGTTTCATCTCTCCCAGCTGTAGAGGAAAACAAAATAGAAGCAGACAGAGGATGATGATGCTGCTGAATAAATCACAGCATTTGACATTTCTGAAGCATATCAAGTGTTTTTTTTAGAGATATCTCATTTGCTTGATTCAAAACCCTTTATTAAGCGTGCGTGTGTATGTGTGTATGTGTGTGTGTGTGCATGTGTATGTTTGTGCTGATTGTGTATCCTATTAGAATGTAGACTCCCCAAGTTCAGGAACCATTTCAACTTTGTTTCCACAGGACCTGGGACATGGGAGGCATTTCAATGCCTTTTAACTATCTCTAAATCATTGGAGGGGCAGCTAGATGGCACTGTAGTGGATGGAGTATCATGCCTGGAGTCAGGAAAACTCATCTTCCTGAGTTCAAATCTGGCCTCAGACACTTACTAGTTGAGTAACCCCAGGAAAGTCACTTCTCTGTTTACCTCAGTTTCCTTATCTGTAAAATGTGCTTGAGAAGGAAATGGCAAACCCTCCAGTTTCATTGTCAAATGAGGTCACAAAGAGTTGGACATGACTGAAAAAGGACTAAACCAGAAGTCATTGTAACCCATTGGAATAGCTTTCTTCTCTCTCCCCCAGGTCTGGAATGCTTGTCGTCCTCCTCTTCTCTGCCTCCTGGAACCTAATGAGGGTTCCCTTAAAGGTTCCGCTCAAAAGCTTAGGGTTCCTTCTTCCCCTCCCTCCAGAATTATTATGTGCATACTTACATACTTATATGTATAGATATACATATAAACACACACATGTGCCTATGTCTGTTGAATCAGGGGTCGAGAAGCCTCTAGAGTTGGAAAGACATTAAGATGTCATTCACTTCATGGATGAGGACACTGACCTCCAAGTCAAGGTCACACAGGCAGGAAGCTGCCGAACTAGACTTTGAACCCAACTCCTCTGAGTCTGGATGTGAATCTGCGTTCCCAGACCCCAAAGCCAGAACCCTTTCCTCTGCACCACCCAACTTCATGACCTTGGGTTCTCCCACCCACTGTGTCTCAGCTCAAGCCCTTGCCTCCTATTTCAGTGAACAAATGGAGGCCCTTCACTGTGAGAGCTCTCTCTTCTCCCATCCTTCCCATGCCACCCCCATCTCACTCGACCTTCCTCCTGGCCGAGGCCAATCCCCCCCATGCATGAGTGATCCCATTCCATCCTGTTTTCTCCTGCAGATTGGCTCCTCTCTCATCCCAACTCTTACTTATCTTCCATCAGTCCCCTCTCCTGGCTGCTTCCCCACTGCCTACAAACACATCCATGTTTCCCATCCTCCTGCCAGCCTCCCTGGATTCATTCATCTCAGCTCGCTTTTGTCTTCTCTCTCCCTTACCTTTTGTGACTGCCCTTTGAGAAGGCCATCCACAATCGAAGCCTCCGCCTTCCTTTCCTCTTCTATACTCTGTGCGGTGTGGCTTCTGCCCTCATCCGGAGCTGCTCTCTCCAAAGTTAACAACTTCTTATTTGCCAGATCCAGTGGCCTTTTCTCAATCCTCGACCTCCTTACTTCTCTGTGTACCCCTTTGGCCTAGGTGACCACCCTCTTCTCCGTGACATTCTAGGTTTTCATGGCCCTGCTCTCTCCTGGCTCTCTTACTTGCCTAACCATTTCTCATTCTCCTTAGCTAGCTCTTCATCCAGGTCATGCCCATCAATGAGGGGGTCCCCAAAGGCTCTGTCTTGGTCCACTTCACTTCTCCTTCCATATGCATTCACTGGGTGATCTCTCCTGATCTACAGTCTCACGTCTCCGGCTGTCTACTGGACACATCTAGCTGAATATCTCACAGCTCTGCTAAGCTCAACATGTCCAAACTGAACTCATTACCTACCCTGACTCTGGGTGCAGCACTCCATCCTCTGCAGCCCCCAGATACATCTAATTAATTTAATTCAACATAGAAAATGTCAAAGCACTTTTTCCAGTCAGTTCCTCCTTCTAAATATCCGTGAGGATTCATTGCCTATTAATTGTCACTCACTTTCCAGGGATGGCATCTGAGCGCCCTCCCTTGCAACTCTAAAAGAATAACCTGACTTGGGACGAGTAGCTTTTTGTTCCAAAGTAACTCCACATCTCTCGCTCAAAAAACAATCAATGCTGTTTCCTTCCCTCTGACATTACATCTATTTTATCCCATCCATAGCTTGTTTAGGGCAGCTAGGGGGTGCCATAGTGCATGGAGTGCCTGGTCTGGAGTTAGGAAGACTCATCTTCCTGAGTTCAAATCCAGACTCAGACACTTCCTAGTTGTGTGACCAGGGACAAGTCACTTAACCCTGTTTACCTCAGTTTTCTGTAAAATGAGCTGGAGAAGGAAATGGCAAATTACTCCAGTGTCTTTGCCAAGAAAACCCCCAATGGGATCACAGGGTCAGACACAACTAAAGTAACTGAGCAACAATGTAACTTGTTTGCATCTACTTATTTGCCTGAGATCCTCCTCATTAGAATGTGAGCTTGTTGAGGCCAGGGACTGGTTTTATGAGCTTGCTTTTTTTTTTTTTACTTTCTGTGCATCCTTAGTACTTAGCATGGTGCATGGCATATAATAATGCATAATAAATGTTTATCGACTATTGTGGGTGTGGCTATTGATTTCTGTATATGTTGTTTCCCCCATCAGTATTTGACAGTGTTGAGGCTAGCCACTGTGTTTTTTGCCTTTCTTTGTATCCTCAGCACTGAGCACAGCATGAGGCACACAGTAGGGACATAATGAATGTTTGCTGCTTTTGCGATAGATTACAGAGAGGATGTGAATCATATGTCCCAGAGAACAGGAGCCTTTCTGAGTACAGTGACCCTGTGCTGGAGTGGAAAGAGCTCTGCATTTGGAGCCTGAAGCCCTGAGTTCAAATGCCACCTTTGCCTGGTCCCGGCTTCATGACCTCAGGATGAGCCCTGATCACTGAAAGGCTGTTTTTTTTTTTAAATTTCTGGATTGGCAGAAATGTTCGAATGACCCAGGAGTATCGTTCCTTCCTGTGACTCACATCTGGCCCTTGGGACTCTCCTAAGAGCCAGGGAGCTTGTGCCGTTGGAGCACTCCTCGCCAAACTCCCTCTTCTGGCATGCTTCAGCCATGGACTCTCAATCACTATTGATCAGGGAAGCTCAGGTCCATTTAGGAACCATCCTGGCATATTTATTTTTTAAAGTCTAAGATATTTGTTAAGGAGCCATCCTTTTCTATGGGCCACTGAAGCTCAATGTGATCCCTGTGACACACAGTCACGACCAAGTCATCAAGGTAATTCTAGACAAATATAGCCAGCAATGAAGCTTACTGCTGCATCACCGAGAAGAGAGCCGCTGACTCATGGGCTGTAACTGTTCTCCCCTTCTCCTGCTTGGGAGGGTCAAAGCATCATCCTATGACAATGAGGCATTGTTAAAACCCATCTCTTATTAAGATCAATTACAGGGTTATGCCGGAGGCACTAGGTCCCCAGGAGCTGGCACTCAGTACTGGTTACCTAGTAGGTGCTCACTATGGGCTTGGTGAGTCATAGTGACCAAATCTTGTGTTATTGAGACTCATAAAACTTAACTGAGTTGCTCATGGTCACAAAGCTAGTTACGGATCAGAAATGAGATCTGCACATGTTCTTCTGGACTCTAAGCCCAGCATTCCAGCCACTAGATCAGATGACCTCTAATATATTAGATAGAAAGATGGTTCGATTTTAAATCCACAGTAATATATGTTCCATCGCCTCCCAAATGTCCTTAAACGAAGAGATGTATTCATGGAACAAATCATGATGACCTGCTATGGTGATCTCATTTCCCAATAAGATCTTGGAATCAATCAAAGCTCAAGACTTTTGAGTCCAATCCCCTCATTTTATAAGTGAGATGCCTGAGGCCCAGAAAAGAAAAGGAATGATTAATAATAATAACAACAATAATAGCTAGCATTTATATAGTACTCTGAGGTTTGCAAAGCATTTTACAAAACATCTCTTTTATCTTCTCAATAACACTGAGACATCATGGCTATTAGCATTAGGTCCATTTTACAGATGAGGAGACTGAGGCAGGTGGTCCTTGACACTAGACCCAGCATTCTTTCTACTGTACTTACTGCCTCTATGTATAGAAACCTTATTTTGGAGGAACTGAAGGGTTGGCCTCTCTGGAAAGGGGATGACATCAACCTTCGACTGGCCTTACACCTCCCAGAGCTATCACTGATGCTAAAGGATACCAATTCAAAGGCTTAATTCCAGAATGCCTCCATAAATTACAAAATTGTAATTGTAAATTATTGGTCAAATAAAGTATTGGTTTTCCTCCCATCCCATAACATGGAGACATAAAGACCTTGTAGAAAATGGAGCAGCTAGGTAGCGTGGTGAATAGAGAGCCAGACCTGGAGTGAGGAAGACCTGAGCTCAAATCTGACCTCAGACACTGGATCTGTGACCCTGGGCAAGCCACTTAATCCTGCAGATCTGTAAAATGGGCTGGAAAAGGAAATGGCAACCCCCTCCAGTCTCTTTACCACAAAACCCTCCAAATGAGGTCACAAAGGGCTAGACACAACTACACAACTCGACAACAAGAAAATGGAGAGATCCTGAGAAGTTTCACAATGAATGGACAAGCCTTTCAAGGGCTTTGATGGTCCGTGGCAACAGCTATAATAGGCGATACCTCTATGCTCTTCAAGAAAAAACAAATCCCTGAGGATTTCCAATGTCTTCTTCTTCTTCTTCTTCTTCTTCGAGGCCCATATGCTTTCCAAAGTCTGAAGTTCAACATCCCGCTCAAGTATGGGAAGCTGCCACCTCAGCTTGCAAACAAGCACACAGTCTGTGTGCTTAGCTCTGAGCGCACATCCAGATCCCCCAAGTGACTAGCAGGAAATAAGAGAATGCTGTTCTTCCACAGGGCAAACACCCAGAAAAGCCAAATGAACCTAAGTGATGTGGGTGGAGAGCCCTAAGAGCCGTCCCAATGGCCACAAACATCTCTGGCCACATATCTGAAAGAACATGATCCAAGATTCCTTCCGAAATCCCGACACCTCCTTCCACGCCTGTCTAGGGATCCCAGTTAGGGAAACCACTTTGGGCACCTTGGTGCTCCTCTTCTATAGCATCCTATCTCTTGCTTTTGCACATTTGCACCCCCATGTCTCTCACACCTCAGATGCCCTTCCCTCTACCTCTGATTACGAGATGCCCTAATTCCCTTCAAAGTACCAATGCCACCGTCTAGAGGAGACCTACCCACATGGTCTCCCAGGTGCTACATAGTATTTTATTCGGTGCTATATTTATATGCTTGTTTCCCACCAGTAGAATGTAAGCCCCTTGAGGGCAGGGATAGTGTTTCATACTTGTCTTTAGTTCACAGTACCTAATATAAATCATGGCACACATCTGGCATTTAATAAATGCTTTTGGAATGAAATGAATCAACAAGGCTAAAAGAAGTCAAGAAGAGCCCTTTCTGAACAACATAAGGTCATTTGAATCCTTTTCTAGGCATCCCCAAGCTAGGCCAGAGAGAATGAGGTCCAGTTTCTTATGAGGGCACCAATGTAAATGCCTCCACTTACTTTTTTTTTTCACTTTTTGGCAATTGGGCTTGCCCAGGGTCAGTTTAGTCAGGTTAGTAAGTATCAAGTGTTTGGTCTGAGGTCACACTTGAACTCAGATCCTCCTGACTTCAGGGCCAGTGCTCTATCTACTGTGCAACCTAGCTGCCCCCTCCATTTACTTTCAGAGAGACAATCAATCACCCAAGAAGTACCTACTATGTGCCAGGCGTTGTTCTAGGCTCGGGAGATACGAAGACAAAACAAAACAGCCCCAGCCTTCGCAGAGCTGACAAGGTAGCCAGGGAAAGAAGGGTGTCCCCACCCAAGTACAGAAAGCGTGTGCAAAAAAGTAAACGCCAAGGCAGAAAGATGGCAGCGGGTTTCTTGTGCCCGCACAGATGGTCATGCCCAGGGGTGTCAATGCACGGGCATTTTTAGATCTGTCCCATTTGCCTCGAGCATTATTCCGAGCAGGTATTCAAGAGCTCAAGTCCCTCCTTCAAAGTAAAGGCACGTCTCATCTAATTGGAAAAAATATTTCAAGGGCTCTGGGAATAGTCACTGTTAACTGAATTCAACAACAAAAAAGGGGAGGGGGGAAAAGGGCCTGCGGACCCAAGGGAATTACCCAATCCATTAACAACTAATTCAGGACCTAATTTCTGGATTGCCTCTTAGCACAAAACTCTCTCTTTAATTTCCCCAGCCATAAGCATCAGCACGCTTGCTCGTCCTAACGCACACTGACGCCTCAAATGAGTTTACAAGTATCTCTTTTTGATGGGCTAGTCTGCATTACTTCTTCACAGGTCAGTGCAACCTCAGCCAAGTGCTCAGAAAGATTTAACGACGCTGGCAGCTGCCGGGAAGCAATTTACAAGGCCCAGAGTGAGTACAGTATGTTGTAAAGAGCTAGTAATCAACCAATTAGAGATACTGTAAATTCCGGATACTCCAATTAGAAAAGAACAGCTAGAGAAGGCATGACTATTCATTCCTACCTTTGCGTTTTCTAGCATGGTCTAGGGGTTGATGCTTGGGCTGGAGGGTCAGAGGATAGGATGCCTGGTAGAAGGTAAGCACCCTGAGGACAGGGCTGGGGCCAGAGACAGGTCCCCTTACTGCCTTGCTACAAACCATCCAGTCTATATCAGGATCTGTCTCTTTACATCCTTAAAAACCCTGAAAGAGCTTTTATTTATGTGGGCAATGTTTATTGTACTCCAAGTAAAAACTAGTAACATTTAAAAACAACAAGTAATTAAAATAACAACAATGAATCCATATTAACATAAAATGTTCCAAAACAAAAGGAAGAGAGAGGAGTTGCCCTGTTTTATTTATATATATATATATTTTTTTTTTTTTGCCTTGTTATATTATTTTTGCCTGTCTCTTGGCTTAATAAAAGGCAGCTGGAAATGGAAAGCTGTCTGCTTCTGCATTTAAATTGTTGAAAAATATTGTGGTGGTAAAGTGCATGAAGAGAATCCAGGCTCATACTTGGAAAAGGGAGGAGCATTTTAATAGGCAAAGAACATCTTAGCAATATTATGAAAACAGCTTTGACCTCTCAGACCCCCTAATACAGTCTCCAGGGATTCCCAGGGGTCTGAGGACTATACTTTGAAAATCATAGGTGTAAAGGACCTTGCAAGGAGGGCAATCCCTCCATCAAAGCAGGCCAGCCTGTCTCTATCACTTATGGTCTTAGAGAGTTCACTGACTTGCCCAGGGTGACTGAACCAGCGTAGGTGACAGGCCAGATCTCTCTCCCATGATGGCCTCCAGACGACAGAATGGGATATTTGAGCTCATTCCTATCTCCCCAGCACTGAGCCTCACAAAATCCCAGCCTAGCTGCCTCTTCCTCCACAAAATGTTCCCTAATTCCCCTTCCCCACTCTCGTTTTTGAAATGATTTCATATCTTTTTATCAGTGTACATATATCATATCTCTCAATGGAACAAAAGTCTGTCTGTCTGCCTGTCTCCCTCTTCTCCTTCCCACTATCCTGCCTCCTGCAGTGCCTGCCACCAAGGAACAAGGGCTAGACTTATGATTGAGTCAGTATGGGGGCACCTGAGAGAGGGAGCTCCTTCTACCAAAGCAGATCTGCACCTTCTTGGCAACCCTATCTTAACGAGTTGCCTGGATGTTCTGAGAGGGAAATGACCTATATGAGTCACACAGCCCACTCATGGCAGAGATGGGACTGGATCCTGGCTCAGCATGGCTCTTTAACCACTGTGCTACCCTGCCTTTCACACAGTGAGTGCTTAGAAAATACTTCGTGAGTGATTATGGCAAAGAATGTAGGACTCATAGCTGGAAAGGACTCTTTTTTAAAGAGGAGGAAACTGAGGACCAGTGTCAGGTAAAGGTCTGAAAAATGTCTTGTTTTCTACCCTAAGTTGAATGCCTAATGCAATTTCTTAGCAACGCTCAGTATTTGAACCACAGAGAAACTCGAGGAGGCATCAAATCAAGGAAGGAAGGGAGGAAATACATCTTTATTAAGTGCCTACTATGAGCCAGGCCCTGTGCTGAGTGCTTGGAAAAATATCTCTACTGATCCTTATAACAACACTGGAAGGAAGGGGCTATTATTATCCCCATTTTACAGTTGAGGAAACTGAGGAAGACAAGGTTAAGTGATTTATCCAGCATCACACAGCTAGTAAGTGTCTAAAGTCACCTCTGAACTCAGGTCATCCTAACTCCAAGCCCAGAGCTCTATCTACTGCACTACCCAGCTGCCTAGAACAGAGTAAGTGTATAACTTCCAAGAAGAAAAAGAAACATTCCCTGCCCTCAAGGAAATGACATTTTATTGCAAAGGAAGTGAATGGAACTCTCAGGAACAAAGAATAACAAAGTGGCAAAGTGAGTGGCTTGGCTTTAGGCGCCAGAAGTTCAGAGTCGGGCTCTGAGTTCCCTGAATTGAGGGAGTAGAAGCCCAGCAGATCTATGGAGAAGGGAAGGGCACTGAACATTCTCCTTGCAGCTAGCACAGTGCCTGCTACATCACATTAATATGAATGTTTGTTTATTGGTAGCTAGACTGGGAGCTCTGAGAGGGCATGTGTGGCCTAGGAAATATCCTGTGCTGATCACAGCAATCCCCTTGGGTAGACACTCGAAGGACCATCACTCCCATTTTAGAGGTGAAGAAACTGAGGCTTTGAGAGGTTGATAATGTAGTCATAGCCACACCTATCAATAGACAGTACCTGTCTGTCTCTGGCAGAATTTGAACCCACTTTTTAAATCCAGTGACCTTAGAACAGGTCATTCTGTCAAGTAGCGGGTGTTCAAGTTAAGGGCTGAAACCGAGTCCATTCTGGCTCCACGTTCCACATTGTCCACTGCTCCTCACTGCCCCTCCTTCCCCCAAATTTGTTCATTGGTGAATGTGATTTTTCAGATATAAAAAGGGATATTTCTTCAAGGTAATTTTAAGGAGCCCATAAGAACCTATAAAATCAGTCAGTCTTATTTTTAATTTCTTTTAGGCTATGAAATCTCTTCGATATTGCAGATTATTTTTTGGTAAAAGTGGTTTTACTTGCTAATAAATGATATAAAAGTGTTGCTTTGGTGTATCAGCAGCTTCTGAACTCCCCTTAATCAGAATGCACACCTCACATGATGTGAGTTTCCAATTCACTGGGCATAGGCACAGAAAAATGAACTTAGCTTAACTTTATATGTACATGTGTGTGTATTATTCCTTAACTTTATATACCCACACACACACACACACACACACACATATTCGTATACTATATACAGAGACGTATAATTACACGTGTACATAATAATAAGAGCTAACATTTATATAGCACCTGTTACATGCCAGGCAATGTGCTAAGCACTTTATAATTAATATCTCCTATGAGCCTCACAACAACCCTGGGAGGTAGGTGCTATTATTATCCCCATTTTACAGATAAGGAAACTGAGGCAAACAGTGATTAAGTGAGCAGAGATGGAAAGTGTTTGAGGCTGGATTTGAACTCAGGTCTTCCTGGCTCCAGGCCCAGTGCTGCATCTGTTTATGTGTGGACATATACCCCCTGACACACACACACACACACACACACACACTGACACACAGTTCCCGACAAGAAACTCTAATTAAAGCAAGAGAACAGAGTTTTGCTTAAGAGTATGTCAGCTGGATGTAGGTGGGCCACAGGCACAGGGGCAGAAGCCAATGCCTCCTGAGTTGTGGTCTCACACATTGGGGCAAGCGTGAGGCTCTAGAGGCCAGCTCAGCCAAGCTCATTGGAAGGATGGATACAGAAGTAGTTGGTGGAGGTTCAGAGACTGGGCCAAGTTCACACGTTTTGTGGCCATGGGGGCCTCTAACTATAGGTGATCTTGGCAGTTCTTGTCAAGCCTAACGCCCGTGGGCTCCTTCCCCTGGCCTGTTTGGGAAAGAGCTTGGAGAAGCTGGAGAAGGCCCAGAAGAGATGAACCAGGCAGCTGAAGGACCTTGGATCGATGGCATAGGAGAATCAGATGAAGAACCCAGGCGCACTGAGAGTAGAAGGAGACACGATGACAGTCTCAAGGGCATTCAGGGGAAGGGGATGAGCTTTCTTCTGACTGGTCCCAGAAGGTAGAACCAGGAACAAGGGGGGAGGGTGAAAAGAAGCCAGCTTAGGCTAGAAGTCAGGAGGAACTTCCTGGCTGGTGGAGCTATGCCCATGGGGCCCTCCTCCTGGAGGGCTTCGAGGAAAGGCTAAATGACCACTGGTCAGGCAAGATCCATTCTTGTTCGGGAGAGGCTGGCCTGGCTGGCCTGGCTGCCCTCTGACCCCAACCACCCTGAGACCCTGATTCATCAGCTTTCCTATCATGGCTGACAAAGAGAATGTTACAGAGTGGGACAAGCCCAGGCTCTCAAATCAAATTATGATCAGAAAAGGAAGGCTGGATGAAAACTAACACTACCTGTCTGTTTCTCCCCTTCTCTCCCTCCCTCCTTCCTTCCCTCCTTCTCCTTTTCTCCCCACCCCCTTCCCCTCTCTTTTAAAGGCCTAGAGTGCCAGAAGCCATGGAATGGATACTAGGACCCTGGCTGAGGTTCTAGACCTTCAGCTGGACCAGCTGCCTTTAAGAGAATCCTCCAGGTCCACAAGCCCAAAGAAGCAGACAAGAAAACCTAATGCATTTGCAAACATGCTGCCAATTCTGGAGTCATGTAATTAGTTATAAAACCAACCGCCAACAGCTACAGTAGAGATAAATATGCAAATATACACGGCAGAGAGCATGCAGAAAGAATGATAGCCACTACCATCTAGAGACATTATCTATAACAAATCCTAGTACCAGTAGGGAAGAACAAGGATCATTCTCTGTGTTTTATAAACAAGGAAACTGAGGCACAGGAAAATGAAGAGACTGCCCAGAGTCACATGGCTGGTAGGTAAATATCGCAATCCAAAGCAGAAATGAGGACTCCATTGGCACTGAGAGACCTTGCAATTCTCCAATTGGTAATTGTGTGACCGCCATCCCAGGGCTGTTGGCTACAGCCTCCCAGTGGGCCATGATGCATCCCAAAGGATCTAGTCTTACTTTCACCAAGCTAGATGATGCCTCCCAATTTTGGACAGGTCAGGATAATTCAGGGGGCCTTATTTTCATGTTTCTTTTGGAAACTGAAGAAAAACAGTACTGGAAAGCTTTTGTGGGATGCATGTAGGTACATTAGGATAGTTTAGGCACCTAAAAGTTCTCAGTCCACACAACATCCGCAACCCAAGCTGAAGGCAGAAGGGTGGAGTGGAGAAAAAGCAAGATGGAGGGTCAGGGAACAGAGATTCCAATGGAGCTGCGTGACTTTTTCTAAGTCTCCCACCCTGTGCCTCTGCTTTTCCATCTGTAAAAGGAGAGGTCATAGGACTGAAGACCGAGAGCTGGGAGGTGCTTATGTCTAGGGGCCTTCCTGAGATAAGGTCATCTGGTCCAGTTTCTAGGACTGTGTAAGGAATTTGCCAACACTGGTTCCTAAATTACTTAAAAACAAACAAAAAAACAAAAGCAGTAATACTATTTTTTTTGGGGGGGGGGACAAATCTGTGATTTCATTCTTAAAGGGAATCATCAGCCTGGAAACTTTGCCAGCCAGCAGCTGATACTCTCTTAGAACAATGTGGTCAAGTGGAAAGTGCACCAGTTTGGGGAACAACCCTTCGACTGAAATCCTGTCTCTGATGCTTTACTACCTGCGTGACCTTGGGCTAGTCACTCAAAATCCCTTCTAGGTCTGGATCTCGGACACTGTGAACGTCACTTCTTAGGAGAGTTGCCTCAGGCAGGGAGAGTTGTGGGTGACTTGACCTGGACCACACAGCTAGAAAGAGTCAGAACCGCGTCTTGAACCTCACTCTTCCTGACCCAAGGCTGGCTGGCTGGCTATGATACCCCAGCTGCTTCTCTAGATCTTCTCTACAACGAAAATAAAATAAAATCTTAATTACGTTAGTATCTTTTCTCAGGGGCATCGACATCTGTTTTTTCTGTAACATTTACAAACACGCACAGGATTCAGTAGACATCTACATAAATCCACGCACATTCGGGTGTTGGCTATGCTGGGAGAGAGTCAGAGCAGGGGAGTGGGTAGAGGGCCGAGCTGGGGGCCAGGAAGCCTTGAGTGCATAACCCACTTCGGACATCTCCAAGCTGGGTGACCTCTCTTGGCTTCAGGGTCCTCACAAGGGGGTTGGTCTGTGATGTCCTTCCCAGTTCTAAATCTGTGGTTCTATGAATCTCAGGTCATGAAATCTGAGTCAGCCACCTTAGCTCGTGCAGGTAGCAGCGGTGGGCTGGCCTACCCTGAGCACCTTGACTGGAGGAAGGAAACTAGCTGCATCCACTGTTCTCCCCTTCAACTTCCCAGACCACAGCATCTACTCCTGAAACATCTTGGTGGGGTGTGAGTGAAGAGGTCCCCTCCTGTTCCTGTGAGCTGCTGTTGCAAAAATGAACAGCCTCTCTTTCCTGTAATGCCACGGAGCAGGTACGACAGTGCCCTACAGCTCTCCCAGGCTGGTCTAGCGGTGAAGAGACTGCAGGAAATCAGTCTGATGGGCTCCTCTGAGCTTAGCCCCAATTTCCCAAACCCACCCAAAGAAACCCTCCCTGGAGCCCTGCCAAACAGTTTAAGGTGGGAAGCTGACGTTTTTCTGAGAGGACCATTCTGAACAACCAAATGATTCCAAAGAGAATAACTTACAGAGAGAATGCTGTCACCCTTAAAGCAATTCTAGGAATGCAACCGGTCAGCCAGCCCTGTTTCTTCTTCTCCCTCTTTTCATCCTTTCCCAATGTATTTCAGATAGAAATAGTCCTGAGACAAGGGGTTGCCCTCATGCTACCCTCCTAGAGTTAAAGTTCTAGGGACTATGGCAGAGGTCCATAATGGTTTTGAAATCAAATGAGTGAATGAACAAAAAAGCCTCGAGCAAACATCTACAGCATTCCATGCAATATGCTGAGAATACAAATATGAGAGAGAAAGAGAGAGAGAGACAGACAGACAGAGAGCGCCTGCTCTCAGGGAGATCCCATTCTAATGCCGGGAGGGGACAGCTCCAGCAAGGGGGGGGGGTGAGGGAAGGGAGATCTGTTCTGAGCAGGAGTGCAGACAAGCAGAATAACGGGACAGGTAAGTCCTTTAGAGAAGGACATGGCAGTGTTGATTTAACTGAACCAGAGGATTTGGCTGCAAGCTCCTCGGCACTGTCTATAACCAGTATTTATTGTGCCTATTAGAAATCTGGGTAGACTAGGAAACAAAAACTCTGAACATAGGATTTCAGGAGGGACCTCTGGCACCATCCAACCCAAAATTATTGTGATTTTATGAAGGAAGAGGAAGACACAGAAGAAGGAAGGGACCTGGTCTGCTTGGCTCTTGAAGGCAGACCCAGAAGAGACAAGTAGAAGCCTCCAGAGGAAGGAGATGTCTGCTAAGGAGATCTGCCCCAAAGCACAATGGCTGGGCTGCTCGGCCCTTCTTTGGAGGCCTTTAAGAAGAAGCCAGAAGACAATTTCACGGGGATGGGGTCCAAGGGTTTCTTTGGAAGGCAGACTGACCTTGAGCACTTCTGAGTTTTTGTGACACACAGGAGGGAAGGATCAAGACAAAAGATGATGGGAAATTTGAGGAGAACCAGATTCCTTTGAGTTGGGGGCAATCTGAGAAGGCTCTATGGAGGAGGCCACTAGTTGAAGATCTCATAGGCTGTAACAGCACCCAATTATTATCCAGCAAAGACTCTCACAAATGACTTCTTCCTGAGAGGCATGGAAGGGAAATGTAAATGACTCGGGCCAGCCGCGGGGAGCTTCCTGTGGGCTCCTCCATCCTCTTCCCACTATAGCTCCAAAGCCATCCTGCCCAATGGTGGGTTTAGTCACTAAGTTACAGATGGATTCTGGCCGTTCGGAGACCCCTTTGTGTCTGCGTCCCTAAGGTGACAATGACCTGGAGGTGTCTCTGTTGCCTGTGAGCTCTGGCTGGGTGGCCCTGGTATGACCCAAACCAAGGCCTGCTGTCTAAAGCCTTATTTGCTGCGTTGTGGTTTCTGTCTTCCTCTCCCAGTGCCCCAAAACAGCTGCAATGGACTGTTCTAGGACTGTCAGATCATAGCTCTGGAGCTAAAGGTAACTCAGAGTCAAGGCCCCTCATTTTCCAGATAAGGAAACTGAGGCCAGAAGGAAGGCATGCTTAAGTATCACAGGATCACAGAGTTAGAATTGGAGGGACCTTCAGTCGTCACAGAGAGATTAAGTGGCTTTCTCAGAATTGGGAATATTTCACCTTTCTAATCCCAGCACCTAACACGTGACACGCAGTAGGCACTCAAAAAATGTTTCTTAAATAGAACTTTGAGGTGGGGAAGCTGTGAGGAGGGCAGTGGAAGAAGCTGGAGAGAGGTAGGGGACCTTCCCATAGTCATTCAACAGTCAATCCACCAGCACTGCTTAATCGCTTGCTGTATGCCAGGTACTGTGCATGCTGACAAGACCAAGAGAAATGACTCCACGGCAATTCTGAGAAGACAGCCGTGGAGGGCGACGGGGTGGTCGTCAAGATCAAAAGCACTGGGAGGGACTGAATTTGAGCTGGTTCAGCATCTGTAGAGGACCAGGCATAGCACCAGGAGTGCCAGATGCAGTCTCAAGGATCTTGCCTTCTCTGGGGTGGGTTGGCTGGGTGGAGCACGCACACATCGATCAACGAATCTACCTCTGATGCCATGGAATCAAGAAGGCAGGCTTCATCTTGGGCAAGAGCAACAGAAATAGGAACACTGGCAATTCTGAGGAAGAGGAGATTTGAGGGAAGCGGAAATTCTCAAGTTCTGAATGTGCAGAGTCAAGCTGTACTTTTATTCTGGGCCTTTTTGAAAGCAGATTCTCAGCATCGGAAGGATGCCCTCTTTGGACTGCTGAGATTCTGTGATTTCCCTGAAACCATCCCCATCAGGCAGACAGTGTTAGATTGAAACTCACTCCTGAAAAGGGGGTGCACAAGGGAAGAAGGGCTTCCAAACCAGCTTCTGAGTTCCCTTCACTGAATGTCGTGGAGGCCACGAGTTTCTATCACCCTTCCAGGAATTCATCTTTAAAAGCTATCTTCAAAGTTTAAGATTCCTTCGGCTGAATTACTATTTTAAATAGAAGAAAGGTTTGTCCCATGTTCTGTCTCTATAATTGATAGTGTGATGCTGAATTTGAAGGCACGGGGCTGGAGTTCAAATTCTGGCTCTGCGGCTCACTGCTCACGTTGACCTCGGCCAAGTTGCTTGCCTCTCTGGATCTCAGTTTCCTTATTTGGAGAGTAACTAGATCCCTCCTAAGGGCACTGCTGGCTTTAGATGTAGGATCCTTTGATTTGCGTCTCCAGAGAGAACGCTGGTCAGAAAAAACAACCACCACAAAACCCCAGAAAATTCCCCATGTCAGACATTGGAATTGCTTTCCTCAAGCTAATGACAGCTGCCGTGACTGATGTTTTGACACAGGCAGCCAACCCCAGAATTCTGAATGACAACTGGGCTAACTACTGATGCTGGTGCTAACGACCTGTGTGACCTCAGGCTGGCCCCCAAACCTCCTGGGCAGAGGGGACAGGACAAGATGACCGCTGAGGACCCCAGGAAGCCACGATGTTCTGGTGAACCAGGGAGGGGGATGCTCTTTCTGGGTCTCAGAGCACACAGCGGCGTCCCTCTGGCCTGGACTGATCTGCCACGTGAATGGAGGGAGTTTTCCCAGAAACATTGGGCTCACCTGGGCTCCCACCATGGCTGGCTGATAAACACGAGCATGCCCAGCGGCTCCTTGAAGCAGCAAAGAGAGCGCGCTCCAAAGACCTCCGGTAATTAACCGTCCTCGTGGCCGTGGGAGGTGGGGCAAGGTTCCTCCTTTGCTCTCTCTCAAACCCCAATGAGGCTCAGGCTTGGTCTTGTGCTTGGCCTCCTCCGCGAGAGCAGCGCACGACTACTGATCAGTGGTCCAACTCGCTGTGAACAGCATCGAACTTTCAGGAGATTTGAAAGTCAGCTCTATTAGGTCATCTTTATTCAGTCAGTGCCATACAATATACCCCCCAACGCTGATCCCAGGTACCAGCCAACACAGGTCAATGGCCTACAGCAGGTTGGTTGAGGGGATTAACTCCAGTGGGTTCCTTTCACTTAATTGACAATTGCCTCTTTTGACTCAACTGGGAATCAAAACCCTGGACCACTTCAAAACAGTTCACAGGCCCAATGGCTGAGGACGAAGCGAACAGTGCGCTCACTCGCGCAAGCTCCTCGCCCGGCAGCTTGAGAAGGCTTTTTCCTCTGTGGCTTCAGATAGCGGCAAAAAACTCTGCTCTGTCACTGGTGGTGGAGGGGTGCTCTTTCAGCCCTGTCTTCTTGAGGCTGGGTGGGTATGACATTGAGGTTCAAGGCCCAAATTAGGAACTTAAAGGAGGACCAGGGGCCAGAGAAGAGAAACTCGGTCTTTCGGGCCACACGTCGACAGCCAAGGACCGCCATGGTGGTCCAAGGGTCGGCCCCAGAGCCATAGAAGCTGCGAAGCGCTCTGTGGAATTAACTCATTAGTGCTCATTCTGAAAATTGGCAAAGACAGAGGCTCCATGATTCTGTGTCTGACCTGAGGGGCAGGGGGAGTGACCCCGAATTCTCCTGGTATCAAGAAATGGGGAGACACCCACCTGAGCACTTGTGTCACCCCAGCCACTGCCCCCCCACCTCAAGAATGGGGAGCCACTGATCTTCTCCAAAATGAACAAAAAACCACTTTAGAAAGTTGGGATCTGCTGCCCTGGCACTCTACTAGGGGGAAAAACAAGGCATTGTAAGGGGCCAGGGAATGACACAGGGATAAAGCGCTAGACTTGCGGTCAGGAAGACCCGAGTTCAAACCCTACCTCAGATAGTCAATACTGAACGACCCTGGGCGGGATATGTCATTTCTCTGAGCCTCAGTTTCTTCATTTGTAAAGTGAGGAAGACAATCTCATTTTTGTGAGGATCAAATGAGATAAAATCTGTAAAGCGCTTGGCAAACCTTCAGGCAACAAAGAAACGGGCGCTCGTCTCTACGGGAAGCGTCGCGGCCTTCACTGGGGCCTGAGAAGTCCTGCATGAAATGGAGGACCTGGGTTCACTCAAACATATCCAATTTGTCAAAAACCAAAACCAGAGTCTGAATTATATATCTGATTTAGGGGAAAAGGAAATCTCCCCTGTGCTCCTGAAATTGTTTAGGTAGCTCTGGGACTTCCCCTGATAAATGCACGGTGGTACTAAGACAGGAAAATACACCAAGACGAGGCACTACCAGGCCTGTTGTGAGACTGAGGGGCAGAAAGCCCTCCAGAAGAGTTAGGCCTCATCTCCACTTTGAAGAAGGGACCTAGCAGCTCTGGGCGCTTGGAGCTGCAAATGCTTCAAATGAGTGAGACCGAAAGGAAAGCCAGGGTATCACGTCGGCAGGAGAAGCAGTGAAAAATCCCCAAGAGAGGTGGACGGACAGACGGATGGACAGAAACCTCTCCAAGGAGCCCGAGGGGAAGATGAGTCCAGTGCCCAAAGATGTGTTGCTCCATGGACATTTCCAGATTAAAACACACACACACACACACACAAACACACACAAATACCCCCGAAAAAGAAAGAAAGGCAAGCGCCCAGCTGCCATCCCCAAAACAGACCTCCCATCTGCCACCCACAATTTGCATGTCACCTTCTCCAGGCTCATTTGTACTTCATTAACTGCCATTGACTTAACAAGATTTATGCAAATGACACCATAGGAGCACGCCAACTCCCACTGCAATCAAGTGATTATGTATGTACAATTCTCCACAGCAATGAAAAATTAATACATGACAAGCCCACTCACTGCTGAGTTGAACCTCTGGCTTTTATTTTTCTTGTTGGGGCCTTTTTTCCACATTTTCATTTGGAAAGGCCCTACCAGGGAAGGAGAGCTGGGCTGGCTGCCTCATCCCCCTTCTTCCCCTCACTCTCTCTCCTCCCCTTCTGTAATATTTAAGTCAACAAGCAAGGAACTTGTCCACCAGAAAGAGAGACAGTCATATTTCAGAGAGGAAATCTCTTGATCTAAAAAAAAAAATGGCAAATATTGCTTCCCATAAAACAATTCCAAGATAAGTGGCGATGAAATCACCAGCCAGAAGGGTGAGTATGAATATTTGGAGGAGGGAATCTCTGAAGTTGACCACGGACAAACGTGGCTCCCGTGAAACAATTCCCGTTGAAGTGTCACCGGTCATCTGGCCAGCCTATGATGTCGCTCCTGAGGCACTTGGCCAGGAGGTCGTTTGGGAGTCAGAGGATTTGTACGAGGGTCCAAATTTCAGCTTGGCTCGTTTCCTCCTTTGTGAGCACAGACAAGTCCCTCCTTCTTTAGGGTCTCAGTTTCCTCATCTGCACCACAAAGCTGTCTGGACTAGAAGGCTTTGAGGCCTACTTCTAAATCTATGATTCTGTGATCAGACGAGTTTGCTGACTGCCCACATGACCTGGGAGTCACTGCCCAGCCCAGGGACTCAGTTTCTTCATCTGCAAAATGAGGAGGGTTGGACCAGACGGCTTCCAATTCTAATTTTCTAACATTTATTGAACACGATTCTCGTTCAACCCTGGCAGAGGGAGGGGGCTTTCTCTGTCCTACCCCCAGTGAAGCACTGGTGCCAGCTGTTGACTCTCACGACAAAGGTGGCATCACCAGTGAGAGCAGCATGACCACCACAGTGCACCTGCACTCAGTGATAATAGCTGGAGAGAGTGAGGATGGGGTGGGGGTGTTCTGAGGTTGGGTACCACGCCTCACTGGGGCTGGTCCCTGTTTCTGACTTGGGACAAGAAATCTTGACTCCTACGGAGGCAGAATGGATAAACTCTGTCAGGGAAAAACCTGGAAAATCCACCCTGGCTTCGTCTTTGTCCCCGTACCCCCAGTGCTGAGCAAACTGTACTCGCTGGTCGGCATGTTAGAGGATTGATAGCAGCTGTGCTGGGGGGGTCTGGACAAAGTCCCCATTGAAAGAAGAGGAAGGCAGCCGCAAGGCCCAGTGGACAGCCCAGGGACAACAGGCTGCCCATGGCAAGAGACAGTCCTCAATAGTCTAAGACACACAGAATTGGGAGGGGGAGCAAAAAGAGGAGGCAGATGGATAGACATGACGTCAAAGTGTCCAATGGCTCTTCCTCAGTGAGAGACCAGCCATTCTCTGGGTAGGTGCTGAGCTGCCTATGTGGGAGCCCAAAGTCCATTCACCCCTCTGCTCTCTCCAGCTACAAATACGAAATTTGGGGAGTAGGCAGGTGCATCTCAAATAGACAGTCAGCACTTCCAAATTTGCTTCCAAAATCCCCTGAAAGGTACCTTAAAACAATAAACAGTTAAAAAAATATTTTCTAACTATAATTTGATTATTCAATTGACTGTAGCAGAAACTGGAAATAAAAGGAGAAAGCTTTGACACACAGCTTTGGAGAAGATGTTTCTCAATCTTACCTATATTTATCTGAAGACCTGCCTTTTAAAAGGACAATAGAGCTACATCCTGGTTCTGCCACTGCCCAGCTGGGTGATTCTGGGCAAGCCACTTAACATCTCTGGGCCCTGGTTACCAGTTGGGCTAGATGTCCAGTAAGGACCCTTCCCGCCGCGTCTATTTCCTCTGGAATGCCAGGTACTGTGGTAGGCAGCGAGGAGACAGAAGAATGAAAAGAGAGGATGGGGGAAGGGAAGGGCTTTAACTCTCATCCTAATTTAATCACCAGAAAGAAAGGGAAGGGTAAAAACAAACAGAAGACAGAAACAAACATACAAACAAAACACCCAAGATGAGAGGACTGGACTGCTTTTCCCTGCTTCCCTTCCACTGAGGGCATGCCCACAGGTACAGTTACCAGCATCCCCCCTCTCAGACTACATTGTGTCTACCAACGCTGTGCATTTCCTCTCATTCACTTTCCGCGGACTCTGTCTCTGTTCTTCTACGCCCTGGCTGACCTCCCCACCAGCACAGAGATCGCTTCATCCCTCGTACACGTTTCCCCAGTGCCCTGTCCCTCGTCGGCGCTTAATAAATGCTTCTGTGTTGACTGGTGCAATAAGCATAGCTCCCCTGGATACAAAGCACTTTTTCTGCATCATCTTTCTTGCGGACACAGGCAATGTGGAGAGACACACACTCAGGCTTTAACCGTCACAGATTCAGCTCCAGAAAGGGCCTCGGAGACGATCTAGTGAATCCAAGCCCCTCACTTTGCAGCAGCGGGAAACTGAGGCCAGACAGACAGTCAGTCATGGAGGAGGAGCTGAGATTTGACCCCCCCCCAGGCCTCTGAAGCTGAATATGCCATGATAGGCACACTTATAAATAAAACACGTAATAGAGACTTCCGTTTCCTATAAAAGACAGTCTCCCAAAATAAGAAGCCGATAGAAGTGCATCTGGAATTCCACCTAGAAAATAAGTCTGAGCTTTTCCTGCCCTAGAACCCTAGAACATCCCATCTGGAAGAGATCTGGGTGATCCATTTCGGGTTCCTGATTCACCTGATAAGGTAGCAGGAGCTCAGCAAGGAGAAGGTCCTGTGACTCCCACTGCAGAGTTCCTAAGTCTGGGGCTCATTACAGCTAAATACCCCTGGTGGGGGCCCATGGCTATGCAGTACTCACTGCATGTAACATCAGCCTTCTTTTTCTGCCCTGGCGACTTTTCCTGAATTGTTGTTTCCCTCTTCTTTTATTTATTCTTCCTTCTAAGGCAGGGCCTCTGGAAGGAGGAAGGAGGAGGGTCACACGGTCACGCAGGTGACACAGAAAGGGATTAATACAAATTTTATTAAAAAACAAAAGGAGAGTTGACTGCCACGGGCAGTTATGGAATTTTAAAGCTGGCCAAGGTCTTCCTATATATCAACTTAATTGACTGTCACAACAGCCTACAGACATGATTATCCTCATTTTATAGAAGAAACTAGAGGTTTGAGAGGGGCAGTGACTTGTCCAGGGTCACGCATCTGCTGATGGACAGAGATGAGACTGGACCCCAGACCGTCCTGTGCCCATGCCCAGCATTCCATCCTCTGAGACCCACTGCCTTGGTGCATGACGTGAAAAAGAGAGATCTCTTAATCTGTCACTTCTTGAACTTGGACTGAGATCATTCTGCAAACTGACAGCGAAAAGGCTTTCAGGGACTGCATAATACTCATTTTACGCCTGACAGTCTATTCCAATCCCCACATATATTGGAAATCTAGCCGGGAAAAGTAAGTGTCCTCTGCAAATTAACTGTGTACAAAATTGTGTTACAGTTTCAATTAAATCACAGCCTTATGCTGCTCAAATCGCAAAGCATTGCCAATATTAATAAGGGTTTCCACTAAGTTAAATACAAGAATTGAGGCAATGAATTTATTAAATTTTGCTAGATAAAAGAAATACATTTCTTGATATCAATTTCAAAAATGAAAGAAAAGGAGTTAAGTACATTAAAAAAAATTGTTCGAATATAAAATGGTTTGACAGCTATGTGCATGTATGCAAACACTCTCTCTGTCTCTGTCTCTGTCTCCCTCTAGATACTCACAAATATGTGTGTTTTAAAGGTCTGTAGAAAAAGAGAGTTGAGGAAAAAAGAGAAACCAAAAAGCTGAGGAGAATCAATAAAATCCATCTAGGGGGTGGGAGGGTGAGGGTAAAACATCTTTTCGTCAGAAATGCTGCCACAGAACAGAGCTTGCCGGCAAGAGGTCCCTTTCATACCGTGGGCTCTGAGCTTTTCCTCATGATGTCCAATCCCCATTTGGAAGCTCGTTAGAGCTGCTCTGGCTCCTGATAAAATGCCAGTTTTCTCCGCTGACCCCTGGGACCTAGTGGTAGAGGAAACCCGGGAGGAAGGGCAGTGGTGTGCCCTTGACTGGATGTTTTCAGTCTCCCAAGTTCAAGGTTTGCCCTTGGGGGGTCTGCTGAGGCTCCTTACTATGAGCCCAAAGACTGGGCTCTCCCATGAGGCCACAGGCTGCCTCTTCCCAATACAGAGAAGGAACACTCCCTCTCCCTCCTGGCGCCCCAGGCTGTGGACACGGGGCAGCACAGCCGGCCAGCCCGAGAGAAGTTACTGAGGCCAGGAGCTGTTTCCTAACCACGTTAACTATGGAACTCCAGCAGAAGTGTCAGAATGTTCTGCTCAAAGAGGTATGCGAAGCAGTGCTGAGAGAAGCACGTCAGTGACGGCGGAATGGGAGACGACGGAGAACGAGCCTGAGCTGGAAACATCTGGGGGACAAACACTCCCTCCTTCTCTCCTCTCCCTCCTTCCTCTGCTCTTTCCCTTCCTCTTCCTCCTCCTCCTCCTCCTCATTGTCTCTCTCCTTGCTCTCTTGTGTACTTCTCATTATCTTGCTTCTATGCTTTCCACTTCTTCCTTCCTTTTCTCCCTCTCTCTCTTCCCCTTTCCCTCCCATTTCCTTTCCTTCCTTCCCCTTCCTTTTTCTTTTTTCCCCCCTTTCCTTCTTTTATCCTTCCTTTTCCCATCCTTTCCTTCTTTTCTAGTCCAACGGAACAGGAAATATCAGGTCCATTAGCAGCTTTTAGCTGCAGGATGAATGACCCTCAGCCTTATTTGTCCCCCTCCCCCCCCCCAGCACCAATCCTGGGCCCTCTTTATTGATGTCTCCCTGGTAAGCGTGCCCTGACCAAACGATGCTCTAGCTTAAAAACCAACACGTGTCCATCCAGGCCATTCCGCCTCTGGTTTGGGGGCTAATGAAACCTTGGGCCAGGCTGGTCACCCAGGCCAAAACAAACCCTCCACTCCAAAGCCTGTTGTGTAATGAGGAAGTTTAATTAAGGCCCCCCCATTACAGCTGTAAATGTGCACCGATATAATAAGGTCTAAATGAACCCAAGCCTAATCAAAGTTACAATTCCTTCATTAGCAAATTACAAGCAAGAGTCTGCAGCTGACACACGGGCTCAGATTATCACAACTAATTGCCTCGCTGTTACAGCCCGGTCTGAAACGGCGTTCAGATGTCCGTCTGCGAGAGAGGAAGCGAGGGCCGTATCAGGCGGAGGCTGGATCACAAGGGGCCCTTGTACCGAGCTCTGATTTACCCCCGCGGACCGGCAGCCTCGCCAGGCACCGCGCGAGGCCCAATCAAAGGCCGGCCACAAAGGCAGCCTTTGAAGCCAGCTCAGCCTCCCCAAGCCCTCCATATGCGAGCGGGCAGACTGCACTTCATTAGGGCATGTTGTCACATTTTCCCTCTTCTTATTCTAATGATCCCATTTTAATACACACAGGAACCTCTCCTAATTGATGTCAAGTGAGTGACTTCCACATTCATCAACAGAACACATCAAACACGCGTCGGCTCACAGGCCCAGCATCCTTGAGTAAGCGTGAGGCTCGAGGTGTGGCTCCGATGGAAAGGGAGAAAAAAAAAAAGGGGAACGGCGGGGGGGGGGGGGGAAAGCCATGTACCTGCTTAATTGGAATTGCACGGCCACTTCCAATGCTGTCCGCTCGACTCTCCAGGCTTTTTTTCTCTTTGTCTGGGTCGCTCCCTTTACGAGACTGCGGAGAAAAGGAAAGTTAGCAATCGGAGAAATGCGGTAACGGTTCCTAGACGGGGCCCTGCCCCACTGGGAACATGCTCTGAAAAGACCCATTTTGGTGACAGTGCACATCCTAAAACCATGGACTCAGGCCTTGAAACAGAGCTCCCATCTTTCTCTCCCACCTCCCCACCACAAAATCATCTTTTAATTTTTTTTTTAAGAGTTCAAAATTCAATTACTGGAAACCAATGGACCATATAGGAAAGTAACGCCCAACAGGAAAAGACATTTTCCAAGCCTCCATTAACAGTAACAAGGAGGAAAAAAAAAATAAAAGAGGGTTCGAACTTCAGATTTGGAAAACCTTCTGTATCGATTTCTATATTTAATTAATGCTGGAATGACTTTTTAAATTCTATTAACGGCTTGGCAGGGCAATTGAATGGCATGCCCTTGATTAGTCACAAGTTCATTTAATTTTTTTATTGCTTTGGGGAGGTGAGAAAGTAGCAACCTCAAAGTCAGGTTGGTGTCTGATTCTGATCTGAAATAAATAAACACGAATCCCAAGAGGAAGCTTCCCTCAGGCACCGCAATGAGGTGCAGGGGGGCGCGGAGGCTGAGGGGGAGAGCCACAGCTTCACGTGGCGTAGCTTCTGCCGGCAAAACGACCAGGGCTGCACTTCTTCCTTTACAGAACCGAGGACATACACAAGGAGTTTACTTAAAGCAAACCGTCAGGAGTGCCCCCATCTCCAGGCCCTGTCTTTTACGGCATGAGAACGTGTGAGCAAAATGATTTTCTGACAGATTTATTTTATTATGAGAGAAAGATCTGGGACTCGTCCTCCTTAATAACCTTCCTGACAAGTGACAACTTCACTCCATTACTTTTCAATGGGAACATTACTCACGCAATATTGAAAATGGGGAAACATTTTCATGTGCTTTTCAAATCTTAGATGATATATGAAATGGAGGGGGTCGTGGTGTCCGGCGCGACGGTGGCGAGAAAGCTCAAGAAACCCAGGTTCAAGGTGATAGGGGAAGCGTTGGCAGCGCCAACTGGGAGAGTGACTGGCAGAGACTCGGCATTCAAAGGCCTGTCGGGATCAGCGGCTGGACCCTTTTTCAGAGCTGGTGCCGGGGATGAGTTGGGAAGGGGCAGAGGACATGTTAAACAAAAAATAAAATCAGATCAACACACCTGAGGCAAGGCAGAGGAAAGAGAATTTGGTTTGGTTTTGGCCAAGACTGGCGACTTCCTCAGGGTATGCGTCCAGGGGCACGAGGGAGACAGAGACACAGTCTGAGTCACAGACTGACTGAGAGAGAAGGGGAGGGGACCATTGAGGACTTCCAGTCTGGAAAGTCCCTCCACCAACCTGTTCTCTCCCTCCCATGGTATTCTGCCTTGAACACTTTGTCTGAAAAGCGCACTGACCTTATCCCAGGCTGCCTCAAATCACCCTTTTTGGTGCCTATCGCTCCCCCAAGTCCCCAGTAGAATGCAAGTGCTTGTATCCCAAACACCCAATGGGCGCATGATAAACAAAGTAGGCGCATAATGAATGCCTAGTGAATTAGATTGCATTCATGATGACTGCAAGGTGGAAGGAGAGAGAGCGAAATCTTTTCAGTGTGATTTTAAGGTCAAGTGACCTTTTCCCCCCAATCCTTTGGAAAGTGGCAAAATGCATAGCGTGAATAGCCATCCTCTCCTCACACAGACATTAATTTACTGAATTAGCTCCAGCCACGTGGCATTATTCAGTAGGCGCTCAATATACTCTATTTGTTCTGCTGTCACTTTGTCAGCAGGGAAGCACATCCCCACATCCCTGAATACCAATGAGGGAAAAAGCAGTGACACAGCTAATGTACTGGCTTGTTTGTTTTTTAACTTGAAGAACTAAGGTGACCCCATATTCTGGCATCATGGGATTGATGATATTGGGGATAGAAAGAGGACTCCATAATCAAAAAGAAATGAGTCCAAAACAAGCCCAGGGCTGCACTGCCCTGCACACCAGCTCACGTGGCATATGCCCCACCAGGGCACATCCCTGACAGATGGCATCTTGGGTCGAGTTTTGTTTGAGAAGACTTGGGACTCCATCCCTTGTAGGGACACCAGACCAAGGAAGTGTTTCCCCAAAGCAGATCACCACTCGCTCTTTATCTTCTTAAAGAGACATGCCCAGGGCACAGACAGGGGAAGGGATCGGTCCACTGTCACACAGCTAGGTCACAAGTGGGAAAAGTAGCACTCTTGAACAAAGAGAGTTGTCACTTTGGTCTAAATGTAGACTTCACTGCTAAAATGAGATCTCTTCACCAGTCACAAACATAAGACAGCAAGGGGAATATATGACCCGTTGAATTCCGTACTTACGGCCTTGTAAGACAGACCAGAAGCAGAGAGATGGTGAAGGAGTACAAGACAGCCAGTTAACACCAGCCCACGGCCAGACCTGGCCTGCTGCCAAGATACTGTGGCCTTGAGAAGTGGACCACAGGTCCATCATGAGGCCCACCTCTTGTTGCTTTTGGCTTTAGCTTTCTTATTGCTTTTTTCTCCCCAAGTAATTAGAAAAGGCCCAGACAGACTGTGCACATAACTACTGACGTGCAGGGACGTGGAGAAATTCTCCAGTGAAATCATCACCGATGTGGCTCGTGCAGGTGCCAGAGCCTGCGCTGAGTGCGAGGGATGCAAACGGAGGCCACGAGAGGAGGCCTTTTGCCTCTTGTTCCTCAGGCTATGAAGGCAGAGCCAGTGGGGAGAGCCAGGCCTTCAGAGGGGCCTCCATTCTTCTTTGACTCAAAGCCAAGCACACGAGGAAAACCTGTTGGGTTCCGCTGCTTCTGGCAAGGGTGTACCAACTTGCCTTTATCAGCATGACGGTTTTTGCTTGGCTTCATGTAGTGGGCACTGGTGGCAAGCCATACAATGAAATTAAACGGGAAGTTTAAAAAACTCTCACTCACCAATGCCATGCACTCTCCGGTCAGGCGCACTTTTCGGTCCAATGGGGAATATGGGGATGGGAAAGGGGGCCGTGCATAGGAGGAAGGGGTGGCCTCAGGGAGGGTGGGCTGCCCTCCCCTGTGAGCCTCCATACCCAGGTCAGCCCTTGGTACAGGCAGGTTCACCCTCCTCCCTCTTTTCAAAATCCAGCCCAAGCGCTGCCTTACATAGAGGGCCTTTCCTCATCCCTTGCCGCTGTCTTGTCACCTGAAATGGATTTTGTTTAATGACAACGCCAATAACAGCTGTCAGGCAGACGGCACTTCGAGGTTCACAAAATGCCCTACGCATTTGATCCTACTGATCCTCATCACACCCTTGGGAAGGAGGTGCTATTATTCCCACTTTACAGATGAGTAAACTGAGGCAGAGAGAGGCTAAGTGATTTGCCCTGGGCCACACAGCTAGTATGTATCTAAAGCCAGATTTGAACCCAGGGCCTCTGACTCTTGATCACTGCCTCCTTCCTAAGAGCTTAATAAACCTCTGTCTAACTGAATGATCCAAGCAAGGCTGGGGTAACCCCTGGTTGGGATTGGGGAGAGAAGATTCTTGGTCAGGCGATAACGGATGACCAGATGACCACCAAGGTCCTTCCAAACCTGAAGTTCTGAGGCTCTTCAAGGATCATGGATAATTTTTTGACTACGTTGGTGACATGATGACAAAAGACAAGCAGAGCCGTGGATGTGGACGTGGCAGGACAGGGCACCAGCCCACTCGTGGCCAGGATGTCGTGGAGCAATCGTGGGCATCCCCAAAAACAAACAACTGTTTACGTGATCCCACACTTCCAAAGCATGGAGAAAAAGCACGGGTCACCCCGGGGCGGGCAGTCACACGTGCACATGGAGTCCCTGTGTCAACGGCGTCATCTTCAGATTGAAGGACCAGCGTGTGGGGAGCGTGTCTGATGCTGGAATAAAAGCTTCCCCCCGAGTCCAGTCAAACGGCTGGTGGCCCCTTTGGGAAGGAGGGGGCCCGTCTGTCTTGGCACCTGCAACTCTCGGCAGACACGCAGCAGCTACTAATAACAAATGCCTGATGAGTCCTTCAATGGAAGCCCCCTGAGGGCAGGGACCGTATCCCAGGTTTGGTTTTTTCCTTTGTGTCTGCCCAGTGGTTGGTGCCCAGGGACCAGATCTGTAATTTCATTGATAAATGAGGGAGCTGCCAGAGGAGGAAGCTCTACCAAAGCAAATTGGCACAGACTCTGCCTCTTGTGGTCTTGGCTTACGGTCTAGAGGACAGTGAGGCTAAAGACTTACCCACGGTCACTGTGTGTAAAAGTAGTTTGAAGTAGGATTTGAACTCATGTCCTCTGGCTCAAAACCCACAGTGCTTTCACTGGCCTACCCTGCCTTTATGTGATAACTTCAGCCTCATTAAAAACAGAACAGTCAAGCCAAGGTCTAGCCCCTGGCAAGGGGCTGCCTCACTTGTGCCTCTATCTCCCCAGGTCCTGGCACAAGATGTGATGGCCGGCAGAGACACTTCTTGAATGAATGCCTCTTGATTTGTCTAACTACAGCTTAATTAGTAAATGATGTGATACAAGCTAACAACATAATAAATAATAGCAGTGTAATAATCATAAATAGCATTTTTATAGAGCTCTTTAAGGTTTACAAAATGCTTTACAAATATTATCTCATGTAATCCTCAGAACAACCCTGGGAGGGAGGTGCTATCACCATATCCATTTGACAGTGTAGGAAACTGAGGCAGAAGGAGAAGTGACTTGTCCAGTGTCACCCGGCTAGTGAGGGTCTGAGGCCAGATTCGACCTCGACAGACACCAGATGGCTGCCCAGGACGTCATGGCCATCTTCTGTGCAGATATGAACAGCATATGAAAAAATACATAATTACTTAGAGAAATCTCTCATCGCCTAAAAAACGCTAAAATCATGAATGTCAATCAGAATGCAACGAGCATCTCTGAGAGGTGATGGGACACCCTACACCTACCAACAGTCTGCCCCCCTCCATCCTCCCACGACTTAGCACACAGTCTTAGAGACTTGCCTGAAGCTCATGACTTGCCCAAGGTCACACAGCAAGTATCAGAGGCTGGCCTGGAACCCAGCTCTGTGACTCCAGAAACCTATTCGCTATGGCCTGTGGCTTCTGTTGCAATCTGCAGAGATCAGGGCAGCTTTGAACATTCATGTTTAGTTTATTATGTACTGAAAAAAAAGGCAAACTCTATGTAAGGTAGAGCTGTAACTTCACAGACTTCCCCCGCGATGGATGTGGAAATGCTTATTTTCTTTGTGCTTGGTTGAGTTCAGCATCAAAATAAAAGGAATTTTTTTAAAATGGGGATGAAGCGAGAGAGGGGGTCAGATCCAGTGACTTCACAAACACAGGAAACTCCAGGACAAATTCTCTACAAATCACCCATTCATTGAGAGGTGCCCGGAACTCTGGGACACGAAGGACTCGGCCGCTTATGCCACATGGCTGTTTCAATCAGTCAATTAATATTAATGTAATCAAATTAATTAATTTAATCAATTAACCAAACAAACATGTATTTGAAATAAACTAGGTCGTCCCAGGGGCTGACAGCATGGCAGAAGATTTGGCACAGAAATCTGGGGCCACTGGTGAGGGCAAAGGCAAAGCAGGACCACAAAATGCGCTGGTGGAAGAGCCCTTGGCAGGCCCCACTTTAGGAGAAATCCCTGGGATTCGGCAGTGGCAGTGGCGGCGTCTCCTGAGCGAGCCCGGGCCAGTCCTCGGATCCCTACAGAAGGTGGCGTAGTGGTTGGGGTTCTTGGTAGGGCTGGGGATCCCTTCTTTCCCGATTATCTGCTCCGTCACTAAAGCCACAATCACTTACATAAAGAGAAGCAAGTGTAGCGAAAAAGAAGGGACGGCTGACAGCCGGTCCTGGGCCCCCCAACGTCCTGGCGATATTAGGCAGAGATGAGGGAGGGCCTCAATGTGCAGGAGGCTACGCGCCCATGCGGAGGGGATGGCGGCTGCAGGGGCACACACGGGTCCCTGTGGCCCTCCTGACATGATCTGTGTCCCAACCGCCAAGTCCTGATGGATGAGGCTCAGGAAGCCGGTGACAATCCGGACTCCAGGGCTGGCCTTTGCAAAGCCAAGCATTCGCTCAGTTACTTGTATGACACTGACATCTAGTGGCAGAAACGTGTCCAGGCTCTCCTGAGTCTCACCACACACACACACACACACACACACACACACACACACACACACACACACGCATGCACACACACTCACTCTCATGCCCAAACACATCCCTATACATTCATATACACATACATCCATGTACACACTCGTACAGCCCCATCCACACATTCACCCCTACATACCCATTCCCCACATACATGCACACGCACTCATATCCTCATATCTACTCATACATATATCAACCCACACACGCTCATTCATACACACGCTCACACTCACATACATTCCTACAGACACATCCCCACATACTCATATCCACTCACAGACACATACACACCATCCCCACACACTCATATGTGCATACATTCACACACATATAAACCAAGACACACTTACACTCATGCAGACATACACTCACACTCATATACATATCACCCCACACACATATATCTTCTCATACACATATCTACACACATACTTATATCCACACTCACACTCATGCTCAAACACATCCCTACACATTCATATGCACATACATACCCATACACACCCCTACGCCCGCATATAGACACATATACACATTTACCCCCACGTACTCATTCCTTACACTCACACACACTTGTATCTATTGATACATACACACATTTAAACTCACATACATACATTCATAGAGTCACATTCCCACATACTCAGATACACACACAGTCCACACATTTATAACTACTCATAGATACACACTCAAATCCACTCATACACAAATAACCCACACATACTCATACACACTCACAGACACATTCAAACATCCCCACCCTCACCCACAATACACTCACACACACTCATGTCCATGTACAAACAGTCATGCGAACTCATACGGACACATACACATACACACACATGTACGCTCACACTCAAATACACACACACACACACATTCCTACACACCCCCACTTTTGCTCAGCATCAAAGCATGCTGTTGGCCAACAAGAGCCCTTTTTGCTGAAATGCTGAGGTGAGCCCACGGTCATTTTTGCCTCCCCCATGACGCTGCTCTGTTGTTTGTTAACGCTGCTATTCTGCTGACGATCACTGGGGCAATCCTCAGAGGATTCTGGTACTAGAACATTTGGTATTTAGTCGTTTCCCCCACTGAATGGCCGCATTAATAAAGCAGAGCCCCGCATCTATCTGCCTGCTCCAGGAGGACGTGGGGAACTGGGAGCCCCCTTCCAGGCCCAGCCCAAGAGCCCCTTCAGCAAGGAGCCCTTCTTGGCCCCTCCAGATGTTACTGGTCCCAGCCCTGCCCTCGTCTGACGTGGCAGACATTTGGTACTGACGTCTCACCATCCACAGGGCAGAAGTTTTTGTCCTTGCCATCCTCGACATCGAGCACAGCAACACCACACAGAGTCACAGACTTAGAGCCGGGAGAGATCCCGGGTTCTCATGTAGAGACTTAAGAAGGCACCTTGGAAGCCATCTACGTCAGTCCTTGAGTTTTACAGATGAGGAAAATGAGGCTGGAGACGGTCCTGAGCAAAGGTGGAATTGGACACAAGTCCTTGGACTCTGACAGGCAGAGCCAGCGTCCAGTTCAAGCCTTGCCTCTGACTTGTGCTGACCATGTGACTGTAAGCCAGCTCGGGGGATTGACCCTCACAACAGCTCCCCTCCCCCTGTGCTCACCCTGTCCCTTTCCCATTGACCTGAAAGCCAGGCTTTTTTCCACATAAGGTGATCCTCCTCTTCCTCCTTCCTAACCTTGTTCTTATGATCAGAGAAAGAGGAGTCACTGACAGAAGGTGCATTGAATGCCACATGAGCCGGTGAACTCAACTGCAAACTGCTTTTCAGGGGTAGGGGAGGGGGTCCTATTCAGAATGCAGGACGACCAAACCAGTCTCATCTGCCACCACCTAGAACCTTCTCACGGGAGGATCCTGCTGGTCCTCCACGGATCCTCTTGGGTGGGGAGTCTGGCTCCACGGAGGCCCTGAAGAGGCTTCTGCTGGCCTCCTGACAGGGCCAGGGTCCTCACGTGCGCTCCAGACCAACTGGGCATCCCTCACTCCTGTCTCTGCCCCGGCCTGGCCTGGCACACTCTTCTCCTCTTCCTCTGTCTCTGGGGCTGGCTGGCGGCAGCTCCAGCCCATCTCTTTCCAGAGTCCTTTCCTCTGTGCCCCTTTTGCCAGGGCCCCCAGCCCCTTCATTGGGAATCTGCTGCAAATTTATCTTGTGTTTATTTAACCTCTCAGTAAGGACAGCACCAACTTCGCAAGGTGGTTGTGAGAACTGAGGCAACGCCCCGAGGGCCCCCTGCAGATCGCCCTGAGCTATTCTTATTTACCTCTCTGTGCCTGCGCTGCTCTGCTCCCACCTGTGACTCTCCCCCAGCCAGGAGCCTGTCGGGTCCCAGGGACAAAGTCCAGTTCATCTCTGTCTTCGCATCCCTTGTACTTCAAACAGTGCCTGACACATAGTAGGAGCTTAACAAATGCCTGCCAAATTGAATTGGACGGGTGATAGCTCGGAAACGTCCTAAGTGGCGGCTGATCTGGGCAATATGGGACTTCGGGTGGCTGAGCCGCTGGGGCTAGGAGGGCAGTGGCCCTGTCCACATCCTTGGGACAGGAGGGGAGCAGTCCCTATGGATTCCCAGCTGCTTCTGAGCGGCTCTCCCCTAAGGAGGAGAAGCATCACTTTGGGGACTGTGGTCCTCTGGGATGGTGGGACATGGGAGCAAATCTGCTGAGTGAAATGGAGGAAGAGCAGGGACTCCACCTCCAACCAAAGCAGTTGGCCTGGCGAGGCCTCCAGAATTGAGAGACTGTGTTAAGGGACACAGCTTAGTGATGTCTCCAGCAGGAATCTGTGGTGGCCTCATCTCAGGGTCATTAAAAATCAGGGCTTCAGGAAAAAAAAAATCAATGCCCACCAACACTATGCTAAGTCATTTCATTGGATTTGGTTTCTTTTTTTTTTTTTTAACGAGCCAGGAGACAGGTTTTCTAAAGGCCTCGTGACTCCATGCACGTTCCTCTCCTTTGGACTGATTCAGCCAATAGGACGGAACCACATGGCGCCCGGCGCTCAGTTGCCAGGCCTTCTCACGCACACGCCCTTGCTCTTTTGGGGGTTGACACTCACTGTGAATAGGTTGGATCGCCGCTTGGACTGCTTGCGGACAGGAGTCGGAGTGTTGGCAGTAGGAGGGACATCGATTCGGAGCTCTTTCTGGCTGGTGCTTGGAGTGGACGGGACGGAGGACGAATAGTCACTCAAGCTCCCTCCTCCATTACTCGTCTGCAATGATTAAAACCAGGCGCATCCATCAGTGAGGCGCTCTGTCCAAGCAAGCTCGTGTCTTCACTCGGGCATTCATTCAGTCATTCAACAAGCATCTGTTAAGCATCTAGGATGGGCTAGGCACTGGGGACACAATAACCACCAGGAGACACAACCCCTGCCTTTGGGGAGCTTCTGCTCTACAGGCTGGCTGAGCTTTTGCCAGTGCAGATGATGGGGGCTGGACATAGGATACAGAGTCTGGCCAATGTTCCCACCAGAGAGAGTCAGGTGCTCAACTGGCCTGACTGCCCTTCCCCCCGAACCCTTCCCCTACTCCCACCATATTCACAGCCTGCTTATCTGAAACACCATTCTTTAAGCCATAGATCATCTCTACCTCATCACTGGGCCTAAGACAAGCTTCCCTCTCCAAACTCTCTCAACTTCCTCTCCATGTTTGTCAGGAATGAAAAGGCCTGGACTAGTGGAAGGGCTGCTGGGTCGGAAGCCCCAGGCCGCAGGTGGGGAATCCCTCCCTGTCACTCCCTGCGTGGCGATAGACAAGTCACATCCCTTGTGCGGGCCTCAGTTTCCTCACCTCACCTACCAAATGAGATGGCCTCGAAGGTCCCTCTTAGCTCAACGTCTACAGTCTCATGAGAAAGTCTTAACTATGTTCAAAGCCAAAGCCCTTCCCCCTTCTTTTAAACACAAGCCACTGTATCCACTGATAAAATTGGATTTAATGGCATCAAAATGTGGCCCCTTGGGGGGAAGTAGTTTTAAGTTTCCTGACACAAACAGGCATAAAAATAGTAAATCTCATTCTAATTATTTCCTTTTGACTTTGCGTATATTTTGCATCTGTGTATATAAAATGCATATAGTTTCCTCCCAATAAAATGTAAACCTCTGGAGGGCAGGGGCTCTTTCCTTTGTGTTCTATCTCCCCAGAGCCTGGCACACAGTAGGTGCTCAATAAATGCTTGAGGGGCCCCCAGGGCACTCCTCCCACACCGTGTGTTGGGCCAATGGCCATTGGACTTCCTGAGCCAGGATGGTGGGCACTGTCATGACCTTTTCTCTCCTGTGCTCATGCATCACAGCATTGGACCTGGGTTCCAGTACTGCCTATGTGACCCTGGACAAGTAGCCTAAGCCTTCTCAGCCTCCGTTTCCTCGTCTGTAAGACAGTTTGGTATTAGTACCTTCCTCACAGGCTTATGAAGCTCCAAGGTGATCACACAGGGAGAGTACTTTGCAAACCTTCAAACAATACAGAAATGGAAACTATTCTCTATTGAGAACATGAGGACATTTGCCATCTGCCTTAAGGAGGTGGTGGCTTCTCTTTCCTCATCCCCCATTTACATCCTGCTCTGATACCTCTTCCAGGCAGGCAGGTGAGCCTGGGATCTCAGGGGCCAGACCCAGGAAACCCTGGGTTTAGCAAGGCTTTGAGATTAGGGCTGAGTGGGCTGCCCTTTCACTTCTGCCCTGGCTGGGCCACACCTGGAGTGCTGTGGTCTGTTCTAGGTGCCTTTTTATTAGTAAGGACATCAGTCAGGCAGAAGGAGAGGGAGGGTTGGTGACCCAGGCTGGGGAAGGGCTTTTGAGCTCATGCCACATGGCACGATAGCTTCTGTGATGGCAGTTTTGGCTGTGGCAAGACATGAATGATGCGGGGCCGCTGTAAACAGGAGCAGAGGGGATGTCCCCGGCGAGGAAATACAAGCTTTCCCAGCCTCAGAACCCAACAAAAGGAAGCCAGCCGTTGCATTTTCCTCAACAAGCATCCCCTCACATCCTCAGCCTCTGATGCTCCTCTGTAAATAATTCTGCAGATTTCACACTCGTCATGGACAGGGGATTACATCTTCCAGGGGGAAGGCAGAAGAGAAGGTAATTGTAATGAAACAGCGTTCTATAACATAAGCGCAAAACTCAGATCAGCCGGGGAGGTCGGCCAACGACCGACCATTCAATGGCTGAGCCGCCAAGAACCCGGACCGAGGTCAGCTAATTGAAAACGACACAGAGAGCATTCACACAACTTGGCTCCTGACCAGCAGCTCAACTCAGGTCAGCAGGAAACATAACACGAGCGGCAGGGGGAAGGAGAACGGGAAAGAGATATTCCCAATAAAATAACAACAAAAAAAATAAAGCACTTGGCCACAGCAGCTCCTGAAAGCGATGTCAAATCAATTACAAACATGCTGTTATTTACCACTGCGATCATAGCAGAAAGCAGAGGGGGAAGCCCACTTGTAAGCAGTGGCAAACAATGTGTGGGAAAGCCCTACAGACTCCATTAGTGAAGGGCTTTGCCTGGCAAGTCCCCAGGAGCTCTGCTCCTCACCTGACTGATATGCACAGCAGAGACCTGGGCGGAGCACACGGAGGAGTGGCTGGGGGAGTTGGGTAATGACTTGCATGGTCCTATGGAAAGCTGCTGCTTCTTCCTGGTGGCAACAATCTTCTGAGCAACTGCAGGATGAAAAAAAAAACATAACAATGTATCACAGTGGCAAATGACCAGTTTAACTTCATGAATAAAGCAAGCACAAAGGACCTCTGGAAGATATGGGACGATTATTTTTATCATATGGCTGACCCTGCAAGAGCATCGTCCAAGGCAAGAAACAGAAGTGAAATCCTTCCCAAGAACTTTTCTTTTTCAAATCTATCGCTGCTTCAGTACAGGGGAGCTTTAGCTTAATCAGTATGTATCTAATGGGCTCCAGCCATAACTTCTCCGGGAATACAGGTTCTCTAGGAAAAGTATGCTGAATTTAATGGGAAAGGAAGCCAGCAATCAGAGGTGTCACCGAAAGAGAATAACAACAATTTGGCCTTGAATTGACATAATGCAGCCTTTAGGGACCTGCTGTAATTAAGTTAATAGTATTCAATCCCTGTCTTATTCAGAGAGGTATTTTTGTAAAGGCTTATGCAAATGAAGAGCCCCCCCCCCAGCAATACATTATAACTTAGGAGATAGTGTTCACTAGTGTTTGCAGACAATTTCTTTTCAAATGAAGATCATTTTAATAAGGAACTGGATTTGTCTGCAGCTTATGTTTTCCATGTAAATGAAGGATGGCATAACCATGATTTAGTGAGAATACAACATGTAAAAAATGGCCCGTATAGAAGAGGAAGCAGCTTCATTAGTCACAACCCGCCTCCGATAGGCCCCTTATCATCCTGAAAGGATGATATCAATTAATTTATCTTTCTGTAGGGTATTGATCATAACCTCCATCAGCTAATCATCTTTAAATTACAGAAGAATATCGCAGCACTTTGTCATCCCAGAACCACTGGCGTATTGATCACAGATCGTCGGAGACATATATTAGAATATTTTAAAAATCATTATAGGAATGCAAAGAGCAAATCTAAGGTCAGGTTCTAATAGCTGCTAAATATGTGTATTCTGTGTAGGTGGTAAGGTCTGAATTCGGACCCAGAGTGAGCAGATTAAACCCCATGAACACTGGTTGCCATCCCTGTCTATTAGCACATTTCTCAGCAAAAGAATGAACAGAATTTTAGTTATCAAGCACACTTGAGTTTAATTTCAATCAAAGGCTAGACAGAGCAACCACTTGGCTTGATGAGTCCTTCAACTTGGATTTTTAAAGCTCCCAGAAAATATAGCTATGAGTGAAGGAAGGAGAAGTTCCCTTGATGTTTCACAGAGACGGGCGTCTCTCCTCTGAGACGGGGAGACCAGGGAAGGTGACGCTAATATGAAATTTAAAATTGAAGATAATTTTGTTTAGTCCTAAATGAACATCAGTGTCTCACTACTCCCAACTTAAAAGGGGAAAAGGGGCAGAGAACATAGAGGAAGGAAAATCTGAGTGTAAAGTTAAAAATGGAATGGGGGAGAAGGAAATCCAGAAGAGCCTATGACGTATTAAAGTGAATGAGCCCCTGTTCTGTGCAATGATGTTAATAAGGAGACCAACATTTAGAACGTGGAGAGGCGACGTTGTAGTGGATAGTGGATGGTGGATGGAGAAACTAAGCTTATAGTCAGGGAGAGCCAGGTTCAAGTCCCACCTAAAACACAACGTCTCAATGCCCCACACAACTCTCTAAGGGGGTCCCAGACATACTGCTGGATCTGCAGAGGTGCAGCCCCTGGAGTTCCACCATACTGAGGACATCACAGGGATGCTCTCTACTGTCACTCTCAACCCCCTTTTTAGGACCAAAAATGAAATGTCCTCCCCATCCACCTCACTCTGCCTCACTGAAAAAAATAAAAATAAAAAGGCAACGAATCAAATGAGCAACATCTTTTCCACGGCTGCAGTGAAAAAGGGCTGGTTGTGGAACGATGGCTAAGAACCACTTCTGCCTCTTCCCCTGACATCTAGCTCTTTCATCTGTCTGGGAGTCAGCATCCTCCTCTCTAAAATGAACAGGTCTGACCAGATGGTCTGTGTTTCCTTCTAGCTCCAGATTTAGGATGATCTTATGACTCCTCTGGGCCTCAGTTTCCTCATCTATCAAATGGAGGGATTAGACTAGATTGTTTCTGGGCTTCCATCAAGCTCTAGTTATAGGATTCCATGTGTGACCTTTAATGAGTCACTTAACCCTTTTGGGAGTCAATTCTCTCCTCTGTGAAATGAGGGTATTGGATTAAACAGCCTCTGAGGTCCTTCCAACTCTGGTTCTAGGACTCACTGGATAACTTAGGGAAGGCCATGGACAAGATGCCCTTTGAAGAAGCCAGTAATGCTGCAAGTGTCCACACCAATGAGATCATGGAAACAGCCTCATTAAGACTCACCACCAAGTGGTGGAGGGTTCACTATTTGCACTAGGAAAGGGAATATTCACATGGATGAATTCAAGGATCCTTAAAATGTTTTAAAATAACATGGATCTATCTTTCCCTAGATCTAATATAAATTAACTTGGCAGGAAGATTTTTTTTTAATACACCATGAAAATTACAAGTTTTTACTGGTTGAAAGTCATACATCATTTTTTCGCCATAGAAATACTAGCTGAGCAAAGAAGACCGTGAGTCTATTACAAATACTTCCTTATAATAGACAAGGTAAAGAAATTAGAAGCTCTTGGACTCTTGACATCCCACCACAAATGAACCTAAACATATGCTCATGTCCCGAGTAGTGCAGATCTTTACTGAAAATGTGACAGCTGTCTTCTCATTATCATTCACGGACAGCCTTCTTAATCAGCCCTCTGATACCATCACTGGTCCTGCTCAGAGCTGGATAGACTTACGCAGACACTACTTTCTCTGCTTCAAACTGTGCCCTGAAATCTATTCAGTGACAGCAACAATAAATTATACAACAGTGTAATTGTTCCAATGAAGCAAGAAAGTCCATGCATTTTTCCCTGTTTTGTGGCAAGAAAACAATTAAAATGTAGAACACGAGTCAGTAAAAGGCTTTGTTCCATACACTGTTACAAGCCAAGGCAGAGAAAGACATGAGGGTCTATAAAGGGCAAGTGAGCATCTCAACACAACCCATTTCCCACAGATTTTTTGAGGGGCTGCTCAGGTTGGGTTCACAAATGGTTAGTCACTAGCCCTAAGGGTCAATGTTTGTCATCTTTTAGGAAGGCCCCCAGTTTTGTAAACTGTTACCCTGTCACTGGCCACTGGGGCAAGACAGAAGAGCCACAGTTTGCCCTTTGGTTGGCTCTCCTAAGAACAGAAGGAAAGGAAAAGAAAGCATCAGCTTAGATGTGATGGTCCATGCATGCTCGAAATGAGGGCTCCTTCTAAAGTGACTTCCCTCAAGTTGAGAAGGGCTAACATAGTCAGCTTTCCCCTTCCCCAATTATTTCCTCACTGGACATTTATTCATCTGTCGTGAAAGCCCTGAACAAGAGTATTTTTGGGGTTACATTTTTATTCCAATATGTAGGCAGCATTTACACACAGCAAGCTCTCGATACATTCGCTGAATGAATAAAGGATGAATGCATATATCTTAATTTGACTTTAAATTGTGGTCTTAGGAATTCTTGCTTCAAATTTTAGGATCTGAAGTAAAGGTTGTCTCTACATAATTTTCTATGTCCTCCATGGTCACTCATTCATTCATTCATCAAAAGCTTCCTACATGTAATCAGAAAATGAGACACGGTACCCGCTCTCATGAAGTTTACATTTTGGGGTGACACAGATTAAGAAGACACGTACACCAAGAACTAGGACCCAAAATAGAACTTCGATGTTAGGTGAGATCTGAAGAGGAAGACATCAGCACTGGCTAGTGAGATCAGGAAAGTCTCCCTCCTTAGAGAAGATGGTATTAGAGCTGGGTCTTGAAGGAAAGGTAGGATGTCAGCAGGTCAGAGATAGGTAGACTGGTGGCAAGAAGAACAGAGATGTCCTAGAGCAGGGAAAAGGGTGAGAAAAGGTAAGGAGACAAGATGGCACAGGCTATGTTAAGGGATATGCCAGAGCACAGAGTTTGGCTGAGGTCAAGTGTATGCGAATATTTATAAAAGAGAAATCAAAAGCCACTTTCAATGTTTTTGTCTTCAGTTTTGCTCCTGGAAGTTATACCTCATTCACTTCCTTCACAATCTCTCCTCCTTTCCATTTATTCATTCACTATTTCATTGAACACACATTTATTAGACACTTACTACATGCCATGTAACTGTTCTTGCTGACCTGAAGTGCAAAGATCTCCCAGTGGGGTCATGTTTCTTTGGTGTGTGGAGACTCTCCTGGGAACTCTTTGTAAGAAATAAAACTAGCATCCCCTGCAAATGCTCCAGAGACAAAAGGCAGCTCTGCTGGGAACCAGACTCTGTTTTACATTAGAGTGCAATGATCATCTGAAATATCTGATTAATCAAGGAAAATTAATTAATAAATCCTTTGTCTAATTCCAAGTTCATAATTCAAATGAATGTTATATGATAAATATTCTGGAGGAATAAAATCTACCCAATTACTTTTTTTGTGAATGAAATAGAAAAATAATTTAATTGTATAATTACAAAGTTTGATTTTTACCATCAAACATATCTGCCACATTTTGGATTTTAAAGAAAACATCACCCTACACTGAAAGGCAGCACAGTAAGAGGCCAGTCACAGAGCCAGTAAGACTCTCCTTCAGATCCTGCCTGGGAGATATTAGCAATGCGACCACAGCCCCATCACTTAAACTTTGTCAGCTTTTAGTTTGCTCATCTGCAAAAGTTAGGACAGTGATACCTGTTACATTAGGAAGAGATGACACAAATCAGCAGAACGACCATGGGTAAGTCACTTCACCTCCCAGTAACTCAGCCAACTCTCTTAAGACTATAAGGTCTAGACAAGTTGATAATGTATGCAAAAGTGGAAAAAAGTTCCCAGACTGGGAGTTCTAAAGAAGGTTCAGATACTGTTCACACACACAACCCTGCCCTTCAAGACCTATACAGTGGGGTAGGATATGTACTGTACTCACCCTAAGTAGATTTTTTAAAAAAAGGGAGAATCAAAATAAAAGATGTTATTAAAGAAACATGAGCAAAGCCAAAAATGGACAGACCATATAGTGAGGCTAACAGATAAGCTGTGGGGAGGCAACTGATCTATTGGCATCCTCATGATGTCAACAGAAAGCAAACAAGGCCTCCCCCACATTGAGTGGGCCCCAGCTGCAAACACCTCCGAGGGCAGCAATGAGAACCCGTAAGGATGGGGATAGGCATAGATGGGCTGCAATCAGCACTGCTGGAGGGAATATCCACACAGAGGAAATCACAGATTTGGTCAGGTGTTAAATAAAGAATATTCTTTATTAATGAAACTACCTGTTCCCAATGACTTCTATTAGTACCCTGGAGAGTTCTCTGTGGAAACAGGATGGCTCTGGTTTACCTTAAAGAAGATATCCAGCATGCGGGTGGATGTGACCAAACTCCACCACCTTGGGATATGGAACTGTTGTGGATAATGCAACATCAAACAAAATACAACCCAAATGGTTGTATAATCTCAGTGAAAGTGACGAGAGTCAAAACGACCTGTGTGTGGAAGAGGCAATTGACTTGTCCTGCCTGGCCCCAGTGGGCAGAACCAGAAGCAATATGTGCCAAGCACAGAGAAGGCCAATTTGTCTTCTTCTGATGAATGCTTCCTAACGTTTAGGGCCAGGATCCACTTGGATATCCTTGAGGGAGCCTCAGAAGGGAGTGGCTACCTATTCACTAGAGGTCCCCAAGGGGATTTCTGCTCAGGGAGAAATTTGGTCAGACGAGATGCCTCTGGATTCCTTCTGACTTTGGAATTGTGCACATTGAGATCTGCAAGGTTCAAGCGCTCTGCCTTTGTGATAAACACAAAACAAAGTAAAAAATAAACAACAGCTCCCTAGACTCTTCAGACAAATCACTAATTGCTAAGGAATATATTCTATTTAAAAAGAAAAATAATTGGTTTCCCCCACTCAAAAAGATAAAGATACGGAGGAAGAAAATACTTTCACTCTTTGATGTCTAGATTCTCGACATGAAAGATGCTGCCCAGAAAACAGCTGCTTCTGCCACAGTTGACCAAAAATCTCCATTGGGTTTTATGCCCAAATTCCAGCATCAGAAATGAGGTGGACAATGAGGTGTAGACACCTCTGCCTCCAAAGGAAGGCTCAATTAAATAACACCTTCCTCTCCTGGGATTCTTCGAAGTTGCTAGCCCTACCCCCTCATTTTCCTTTGTATTTACTTATCTGTGTTTTCTGTCCAATAGAATAGAAGCCTCTTGTGGATAGGGACTATTTTTGTCTTTCTTTGTATCCCTAGGGTTGAGCACAGTGCCTGGAACATAGTAGGTGCTTAAAAAATCTTTGATGACTTGACTTGCTGACTTTATGCTCAGCACCTACCATTGTGCAGACAGTGTCAAGTGTTTCCTAAAGGCTACTTGAATGAATTAATTCATTTCACTAATTCCAAGGACAACTTCTAGGACAGAATGGAAGGGTCTGGGTGGGGGCAGCTGTGTCTCTAAAATCTCACCAGTGATGTGATATTCAAAAAAAAAGAAATTTCAACAACAACAACAGCCTCTTGTCTTGTCCCAAAGTCTAAGATGCTGCTATTGATAAGATACTGGCGATGACTAAAGATACAGTCAGGAATGTGGAGGACAGTTAGTGATATGCCCCCAAAGAATCCAAAACCAACTAGGTGTAGATGCCTGTGCTTGCATCTCTTTGAAGAGCCATGATGTACCTGCGAGACACTTAATTAAAGTTGAAAGACTTAGCTGCTCATTGAAAACAAAGCCTTGGGAAAGGTTCTTCGTGGTCACAAAGGTCACTCACATTGATGGAGTTTGATTATCTTTCTCACCTACGAGGAGAAGACTAGAGCTGCCATTAGCCTTCCCACACTGATTCCCTTCAATAACTCTCAAAATAATGAGACTAGAGAGTAAAGGCGTAAAGAGGCCACAGAACTGCTTGATCGGGGAGTCACCCCCTATCATGACCTCATCATACAAAAGGGCATTTGCTGGATGTTTGAGTCCAGAATACTACAGCAAGTGGTTGTCATCAGGTATCTCTTGGAGGCTAAGTGTTGGCTAGCTCCAGTTACTACTTGTTAATTCAGAAAGAAGCCTCTGTATCAGCCTTTGCTTTGACAATCTCCTCCTACATTCCCACTTGATGAGGTCCTGATTAAGAAATAAGCCCCGCAGAAGAGTTCATCAAGAGACAGCCAGCTTTGCCTCGCCCCCCCGTTGATTTAGAGGCTCAGCTGGAATGTGCCGAAGTGCTTCAAGTGCAGTGAGTGAGACACCAGCTTCCTTGGCTCCTCCAAGCCACTGGAGGAGCAAGGGCGGCACAGCTTAGTGGTAAAGGATGTCACAGAAGAAACCTTTCTTTCCAGTGAGGCACAGAGGATGCTGCGCCGATATTGAGGTTCATCTTTGGAAGCATCATGGTGGACAAAGCCCATGCCCTCCCGCCATGCTGTAATGGGGGCATGCCCAATAATACTAGGGTACAGGCAGCATGGTAGAGGGGAGTCGGGATTTAGATTCAAATCAGCTACTTATTAGCTGTGTCATCTTAGACAAGTCATTGCCCCTTTCTGGGCCTTATGCTCCTCATCTACAGAAGGTTGGAATGTCTGATTAGATGACAGATGATGTCCCTTCCTACTCCCATTCTCTGATCACATGACCTTTAACATCCTATTTAGCCCCACGGTCCTATCAGTAGATGGATAGAAATCCCAGGATCCCAGGGTTAAAGCTGGACCTCAGAGACCATCCAATCCAACAGAAAAGAGTAAGAATACCCCCTGCAACATGCCCAAGAAACAGTTATCCAGCTCTGCTTGAAGACTTCAGGCGGCGGGACACCCCAGACACCCCAGGCAGCACATTTTCCTTCTGGACAGCTTCACCTGTTGGGATATCATTTCTCTGCCTAAATTTGCTTGTTTACAGCTTTCACTCAGTCAGCACTGTTGGGGACTTCTTTCTTCTGCCTCTTTAATACTCCATGACACTCTTTTCTATCAAATTATCCACTCTTAGTCTATTCCTTCTCAATCTCCTTTTCCAACACCTCCTTGTATCTCTTAAACATGGACCCCCTCTCCAATGTCTGCTGTGGGTCACTCTTCTTATCCAATTCTTCCTTGCATCCCGCCCCTTAAACACGGATCCCCTCTCCAGGATCTATTGTGGATCATGTTCTCATTCATGTCATCATAGGGGTCTTTAATTCACAATATGTCAAGCATCCTTTTGTTTTTGGCTAATCATGTAGCCTAACCTGTCTGGTCATTGTTCCTGTGATGGGCCTCTCCTTTGATGAATACAGAAACACATGAAGAAGACTGAAGTTCCTTAAAGGAATGGAATGTTTGTTATTCTTGCCCTTTGGAAGGTACTGGTAATTCCACGATCTTGCATGGGAACCACGATTACAGTCTCACAGGATTCAGCATTCATCCAAAGGATGATGTAGACATGCCTCCATTTTACGGATGACCCTGAGCTAGGGCTCCAGGTGTAGTAAGATGGAAAGGTGAGATTCAGATCTTGGTCTTCTGTCTTTAAATCCTGTATTCTTTCCACTAGACTTCTCTACTCCTAAATTGGGAAGAGGCACTTGGCTAGTGAATCATATACGATGCCAGGAGATCCATGATTTATTCTTAGAATATAGCCACAGACAAGGGAAGGGTTATGGCTTTCCCCAAGAGAATGTAACCTACTTGAGAGCAGGAACTGTTGTATTCTTAGCACATAGCTGTGCCTGGAAAATAGGGAAGCATTATTTTACTGGCATAGGGAACTCCCCCCTGGGGAAACTCCTTCTACCAATGCATGTCAGCACCTTCTTTGCAACTTGAAGAGACTTTCTTGGATCTCTGAAAAGTGAAGTGGCTTCCCAAGGGTAACACAGTCAATGTTTCAGAAGAAAGACTTGAATTCAGGTCTTCCTGGATCTGGGGCACTACCTCTCCTATAGTAGGTGTCCAATAAATGCTAGTTCATCCACTGACTCACGGCTGATAGCACACTGTGCTCCATATAATGGGTGCTTCATAGGATTGAATCGATGCCTGTCAGTTGAGGAAAATTGCCAGAAATCACAAAGGACATATTTAGAATGAAATGGGGCAAATGGGAACATCTGAATATCAAATTACAATGTAATTGAGTGGGTTTATCAAAGGAAAAACCATAGGCCCTCCTCAAGTTACCCATCCTGTATTGTACACAAGAATGGTGAGTAGTTCAGACCCCAAATGACATGCTGGGCTATCTTGGGTTCATGGTACCACCTGGTGGACACCACTTAGAACTGTCCCCACCAGCTTCCCCCCGCCACCCTCTCTCCCATTCCCTTCCAGTCTTTGACCCTAGATATCTAAGTGAATTCCACCTACTCTACTCCCTCTTCCTCTGTGGACTTCTAGTCCTTATCCTCTGTCTTTCAATTTTTGCTAAGTTAGGAAAATCTCTATTCTTTTTACTCTTTTTTTTTCCTATTCTATTTATGAGCCCTACAAAATAGCACTAATCTTCAAGGCCAGCACTGGAGAGGGAACAGAGGAAAAGAAGAGCCCAAAGGTATGAAGTAAATGAGGGACCCGAGCCACTATTAATCTCAAAAGCACTCCAGGAGCAGCACAGACTCTCCTGCAGAGCACCGGCCTCTTACCTCTCAGCTTCTAATTAAGGATTCAGCACTTGAAGTCCTGCTCCAGAATTCAAGAGAAAAGTGTTGAAAATCCTTTTGTTTTTCTAGTTTACTGCTCATCTCTTTTGTTTAACAACCCACTGTGGTCTATTGTTTCTCATCAAGCATAAGATGTTTGGGCTATCACATGGCTTTGTGGGCTAACCTGGGAACCTAACCACAATTCATAACCAAAATACTCTATGATGTCCACACAATTTGTAGATGGCTTCTCAAACATAAAACATCTGGGAACTGGTGACTTCTGAGATATGCTGCCATTTTCCCTCAATGTTCAAGCAACAAATATTGTCTTCTGTGGGCAGGCACCCAAATTCATGCTTCCTAATGAATCTAACTGTTGGCAGGATCTTCTCTGTCTAATCCATTCTCCACACGGCTCCCCAAGGGATCTTCCTAGATTAGCGTAGCTGGGTGAGCATGGAGTTCCCTACCGAAGGAGCTCTAGCTGTTCTTTATTAGAACTAGAACCAAAGTGAAACCCCTGTGTGCATTTCAAAGCTCTTCTAAGCTGCTTCCAGGCTCAGGAACAGGACTTCCTTCCTGCACTGTCCATGAGATTGGGCTTGACAGGAGTGGCGCCTCCCGTGTTTCTCTCCAAGTCCCAGTTATTTGTAAAGAGCTTTTATTTCTTCATCTTTCAATATACTATCCTCCCTCTATAGTATATGAACTCCTTGCCAAAGGGCTATTTCACTTTGTCTTTGTGTCTCTAGTTCCAGTAGGCACAAAATAAATGCTTATTAAATGAACAGATGAGTAGAGTGCTGTTCTAGATGCTAAGGGTCACAGATTTAATCTTGAAAGGGACTCAGTTCAACTCCCATTTTACAGATGAGGAAACCAAGGTCCAAAAAGGTTAGAAGCCTTGCCTTCAGTCACCCAGCAAGTGGATATCAGAGTCAGGATTTTCACTGTGATCCTCTGACTCCAAAGCCATGTGCTTCCCATAAGACAAAACCCACATAAATCATCATCCTTGCTCTCATGGGACTTGCAGTCTAGTAGGGCATAAGAAACAAACAGATTACTACATTACACACCAAGATATGATAAATGCATTAGGGGGTTATAAAATCCATTGCCAAAGAAAGTATCGGCAAATAGGTTGTTCTATTGGGGTGATAGAGAAAGGCTTCCTGGAGAAGGTGGGCAGAAAAGAGCCTTGGAGCACCCTTCTGCTGAGGGGGGATTTGATGGTTAATGATTTAGCAAAGAAGATGGAGAGCAGCCAGAGAGGGAGAAAGCTAACCAGCAGGAAAACAGTCTGTCTCATTAGCTACCGTGGCTCCCAATTCCACAAGTGCTTTAAAACTTGGCTGGTTCTTGGATGAATTAGTTGCCAGTTGCCTCTTGCCCTCAAAAAGCTTTCAGATTGATAGGAACCATCAGAGCTTAGCCTCCACTGACACAGCCTTCAAGAACCCCGGATCCTCTCCTGGCCAAGGTGAGGCTTTTAAAAATTTAAATTAAAAACGACAAAAAGTCCTATCAAAGAGTTAGCATGCCATGGTTTCATGATTTGGTTGCAATAAGATTGTAGATTCTTGAAAGCCTATTCTTTTGAATGGGGTTTGGTAATTTCCTTCATCATAAATCACAGACCTTAACAATCTTCTATTTTGATTTGATTTCTTGTGTAAAATTTTGGAAATTGTTTTCTGGAGAAGGAATAAAAGGCTCAGAAGTAAAGGAAATAAACAAAGCTATCTACCATAAGCAGCCCAAAAGGATAATAAATGCAGACTATGAACCCAAATCTCACTCTCTTCAGAAGAGTTCTAACTGAAATGCTTCACTCCTAGGGGGCAAGGGGGAAGAAGACAGGATATCAAACTAATGTAGAGAACTCCCAGAACTGGGAAGTAGCCTGACATTTTTCTGTTTTGTTAAAAAGAAAAGCACCCAAGATATCAGAAAAAAGTGAGGAAGGTCACACTGGGTGGTAAACATATGGGAGAACATAGAAAAGAGCCCTACAGGATGGGGTTCAACCTGTAACACCGGCAGCAAGGTCCAAGTCTCAGGGCGGGGCAGCTAGGTAGCACACTGGATAGAGCACTGGCCTTGGAGTCAGGAGGACCTGAGTTCAAATCCAGCCTCAGACACGACACTTCTTAGCTGTGTGACCATGGGCAAGTCACTTGCCTTGCCAAAAAAAAAAAAGTTATCTCAGCACCATTAGAGTATAGAGGCGCATAGCTATCTGGCAGAGTGAATAGAGACCTGGACTTGGAACTAGGATGACCCAAGCTGACATTCTGCCCCAGGCACTTAACTATAGCTGTGGGGCCTTAACAAGTCATGTCAGTTTCTTCATCTGTAAAATGGGGATGATGATAATAACAGGATGGTTGTGAAGATACAATAAGAAAATATGTGTAAAATGAGAAGTGTTGGGGACAAGCCAATGACTATTATTTATCGAAAGAAGATTTAAAAATCCACTTTTTGTTTAAAGACAAGTTGAATTCAGACTTAAAATGATTTCATTTTCTTAACTAAAACAAAAATGACCAGCACTTTGATAATCTAACTATTCCATTCCACAGGACCAACTCGACCTGATCACAGATTCTTGATCCTAGAAAAGGCCTTCAAAGTCACTGCATCTAAACCACCTTCGAATTTTTGAATGCTTCCACAACGTGGTCCCTCAGTCTCTATTTCAGTACATCTAATGACAGTGAAGTCACCACGTGGGAAAGCAGGCGCTCTATTTTTGCTCACCCTGATTACTAGAAAGCTCTCTTGAACATCTCTCTCCTTGGAATTCCTGTCCATTTATCCTACTTTTGATCTCTGGAGACACACAGAAAAGGAGCCTCTTGAACAGGACAGCTGCTCCTTTATTTGCAGATATTTTTTACTTCTGTTGACTTTTTAAGCCAAAGCACAGGCCGTTTTATTTGTTGTGACTCTTTCTCATTTCATGTTTCTCCAGAAAAGCTCTCCCCTGGGCAGAAGGTCACTCCAGGCCAGTGGGGCACAAACTTGATAAGGTCTGACCAAGGTAGAAAACAGTCATGTACAGTTTCAGTCCTGGGCCCTACGTCTCACCTGGGGATGAGGCAGGCTTTGTTTGGAAAGTTCCATCAGCATTCTGGCCTGAGAGTGAAGGGTTTGGTCACTGCAGCTCCTGAGAGATGGAACCACTAAGTTAGAGAGGAGCAGCTACCTGTGTGAGTAGGAGTACTAATGCCAATGAAATTTTAGACTCTTGAAGAAACAAATGAAATAGATTGGGTACATTATTCAGGCCTATCATGGGATCACAGATTTAACCGAATCCCCTCATTTGACAGAGAAGGAAATTGAGGCCCACAGGGGTTAAGTGGCTTGCTGAAGATCACACAAATGGCAAAGCTGAGATTTGAAAATAAGTCCCACTCCCCCCCGCCAATAAAGCCACCTCACTGTGCCAATATGGCGCCAACCTTTCTCCATCGCAGCCACCAGGGGAAGACATGGACAAAGGCTTCGTGGAGCTCCATATAAGGCACCATCTATGGCTTTCTCCTGATCTACAATAGCCTCTTAGTTTATTGCCTTGGAAATAAAATAATGTCCTATGTTTATAATAAATAACTGTTCAATAAAATGAAATTTATTTGGCAATTACACATGTTATGAGCAAAGCATTAACAAGAATGGGCCATAAAATTAAAATGTTTGTCAAAAAGGAAACATTAACGACAGCATTTGATTTTAAACAAAAGCCTGTACAACGCTCTCCAAAAGAGTCCATTTTAGGCCTAATGACTCCATCAGGATGCTCTTTTTAAAGGATACTATATCCTTATTTATTGGTTTTGAAGACATATTTAGGAAAAACAGCCATCACTGCACTTCTCAGTGTGCGTGTATTTTACTGCCATCTCTGGAACTTTAAACTAACGTATCAAAGGCAAATTGTGCTCATAATTCCTTTTATATTTCCAAAGGTAACACTGTCCTTCCATTACTGAGAGGCAATGTGGAAGAGCAGGAAGAGTGTCAGATTGAGGTGACTGGGGCCCAAATCCTGCATCAACCACATGGGGGGGAGAGTAGACAAGTTACTTAATCTCATGGAGCATCAGCATCTTCATTTATAATGACACTTGGAAATGAGGAAATGGCTTTGAAAACTTTAAAGTGCTATCATTGCAAATGGGAGTTACCGTTATTGAGAGAGGTGTTGACAGTATGGGAGTGAGGAGTTCAAATCTTGCCTACACAAGTTATGTGACCCTAGACAAGTCACAACACTCCTCTGTATCCCAGAAATCGTCTAAGTGTATAAGGTGCAGAGTAGGTGCTCATCTGTATCTGTAGAGGGGCTTTCCCCACTGGGAGGAAACACCCATGAAATCCCAGCTCTAGGTCCCAAAAGGAGAAAACTCATGATCTCAAAGATTGTAGCTCTAGAGCTGGAAGGCCCTTTAGTTCAACCCCTTTATTTTTCGCTTGAGAAAACTCAGGCTTAGAGAAGGAAGTGATTTGCCCAACGTCATGTGAGAGAAAGGCAGCAGAATCACTTGATGACTGAAACTCAGGTCCTCCTCCACAAACTCCATTGCCCCTTCACACATTCCACCACGTCCAGGATCCAACAGAAAGTTCTCTTACATTTAAATCTCTTCAGACCTCGACCCCTTCCTCCCTTTCCAGGCTTCTTACATCTCGCTCCCCTCTCCACTATCCAGCCCACTTGCCGTGTCTTCCACATGGCCCTCCATCCCCCAGCCTTCCCCCTGGCCACCCCTCATGCCCTGAATGCTCTCTCTCTTTACCTCTGCCTCCCAGCTTCCAGGGCTTCCTTTACGATTCGGCTCAAATCCACCTTCTGCCCTTTCTCCCTCTCTATCTGCTCGTGTCTCTCCTCTGACATCTTCCATCTACTCTGTATGCATTGGGAACGTACCTAGTCACTTGCACGCTAGCTTCTCTGATAAAGCAGGAGCTCTCTGAGGGCAGGGCCTGGTTTGTTTGGCTTTTCCCATTCTTTGGCAATCCAGCCCTTATTAACCCAGTATCCAGTACCTAGTACGCACTCAAGAAATACTTGATGATTGAGGTCTGGTAACTCTCTTCAACTTTTGGGAGTGTGTTTTTGGGGGGACGGGTCCTTCTTCCCCTACCACTCCAAGTATTCTCCTCCACTCCATTAATGGAGGAAAAATCTTGCAAATTCTGCTGTCAAAAACCTACCTCTCATTTCATCCCCAGCTCTGACCTCTTCTACCTGATTACATTTCTATGTGGAGGAGAGACAATGAGGCAGAACATGCGAGGGAGACAGCTTCTCCCCCATGGCCCTTTGCTCTTCAACACTCACTCCCAGGCCTCCCAGGCCCTTCTCTGCCATAGCCTTGGCACCAGCCCCCACAACTTGGCACATTCTTCTACGTGCTCCCTTCCTTCGTTAAAGTGTCGTCTCCTTGAGGGCAGGGCAGAGCCTGGGTGTTGGCTTGTGTGTGGCCTAAATACTGCTTGTTGACTTCATTGGGTAAGCAGCTCAATTCTGGCCACTGTTCTGGGCACTACAACTACAAAAACCAAAAGTCCCTTTCCTCCAGGAGCGAATGGAGCCCGATCGAGAGGATGCCCAGCAGCTGAAGGGCAGCCACTCCATTGGCACCAAACACGAGGGCCTACCAGGCTGCTGGGAATTGTGCTATGTTCTGCAGATCCTCAAGAAGGACCGAGTGCAGCAGAATGAGATGTGTCACAATTACAGGTGGGGAGGAGAGGAGAGGGGGCAGACAGCCCCTGAGCTCAGTCCTCCCCCTTTTTCTTCCTTCCCCAAGGCTCCTTTATGAACTCTATTCAACCTAGCAGCGGTAAGGGCTCTAAATTCAAAGGCGAGTGGCCTGGGTTTGAAACCTGGCTCATCGCTTATCACCTCTGTGACCTTGGATGACTTACTCCCCCTCCCTAGGACTCAAGTTTCCTCCTCTGTAAAATCAAGTGGTAGCCTAGATGATTTCTCTGGTACCAGTGTGGTAAAGAGGAGAGAAAGTGTGGGTCCAGAGGCAGAGGACCTGGCTTCAAATATCACTTCTGATACTTACTACTTGTGTGACGCTGGCCAGTCAATATTATGTCTCTGGGCCTCATTTTCCTCTTCTGTAAAACAAAGTCCCTTTCAACTCTAGACATATGACCCTCTGATCTGTGCCAGCTCTAAGCATATGACGCTACAAATAAATGCTTTTTAAATGCCTACTTCATGCCAGGCACTGTGCTAAAGGCCAGCCAAGACCATGAAGACAAACCAACAATTTCTTCCCTCAAAAAGCTAACATTCTACCGAAGGGACAAGGCCAAGGTAATGTGAGATGGGAAAGAGACTGAGAAGGGGTGGCACCCCTAGCAAAAGACTCCAGGGCACTGAGTCTCAATAAAAAGAGCTCAGGATTTAGAGACAGAAGACTGGGCTTCAGTCCTGGTCCTGCAACTTACTACCTAGGCAAGAAGTCATATGATCTCTCTGAGCCTCAGTCTCTCCATCTGTGAAACTGAGATCTTTTCCAACTCCAGCTCTAAGCCTATGATTCAAAACTCAGCTCTCTCCTCCTCCCCCATCAGGTCTTCCTTACCAGGGACCAATTCAGCACCATGGAAAGGAAATAGACCCACAGGGATTGAGCCCTTAACATCTGTGAGCACAGCCAGTGGAGGCATAGGTACAAAGCCGTGGATGCTGAGAGGTCAGCTATCCCTGGAAGCAGACACAAGCAGCCCTGCTGGATGCTCTGTGTTGAATTCCTAGTCTGCCACCCTCCACTAAATGGTAATGGTCCCCTGTGAGGAGCCCTGGCTCAACCCAGTGAGATCAGGGGAGAGAAGTAGGGGGTACAAATCCAAGGATGAGGACAATGAGTGCTTAGAGCTGGCCCTGGGATTTCATTGGCAAAGGGGACTCGAGAAGGAGGAGAGACCTTTTACCAGTGGAGGTGGGTCTGCCCCTGCTCCGTACCTTATAGCCTGAGAGCCTGCCTGAGGTGTTGAGAAGGCCAGTGCAGATTCCAGGCAGAACTTTCAAGTTTTTCTCATTCCAAGGCCAGGTCTTTATCCATTACTCCACGTTGTCTCATGGTGCAAATCAAGGAACATTAAGAGGACAGAGATCTCACCCAGACTTGCTCTGAGCTTCTCTGACTTCTCAATACCTGGTCCCCAAAACCAGGGGCACAGCAGGCAAACTATGGGGCAGTGGAAAAAGTTCTGGATTAAGTCTAAGAACTTTGTGTCAAATCTGGCTTTGCCACCTGTGAGACCCTGGGCAAGCCATTTTACCTCTCTAAAACTCAATGTCCTTACCTTATAACTTACTAAGTTAAAACTGGATTTGGGTCCTTATCACAGCTACAAAATGAGGTGATTGCATTAATAAGCCTCTAAAGTCCCCATCATCTCTAATGCTGAAATTCTTATCCAGCCCCTAAATTCACTTCTGCAATCAAACCCTGACGGGGGCCCTCTTAGTGCAGTGGGAATGTCAAGACCATGGACTTGGGAATTCAGAAGCCTGGGATTCAAGTCTGGACTCTTGAGATCTTGGGCAAGTCACTTAACGTGGAAAGGATAGTTTTGGAGCTGGAAGGGACTGAAAAAGCCCTTTACTCAATCCCTTCATTTCACTGATGAGGAAATGAGAGCCAGAGATGAAGTAACTTGCTCAGCATCACACAGGCAGTGAGTAACAGAGATGGGGCTCAAACCCAGGTGTTCTGACTCCTCAGGTCACAGTGAGGATCTGCAATCAGGACCCTGGCTCTAGATCCAGCACCCTCACAGCAGCCATCAGACACAAGCCCTGGTCCTCAGAGAGTTGCCCGGAGAGAATCGAGCTGAACACTGCATGTAAAGAGTGAGTCCGCGAGGGCGGAGCCAAGATGGCGGAGTGAAAGCAGTGACTTGCTTAAAGTCTCCCCCTCCAAATACTCATAAAAAATTGGCTCTAAACAAATTCTGAAGCAGCAGAACCCACAAAAAGACAGTGAAACAAATTTCCAGCCCAAGACAACCTGGATGATTGATCAGAAAGGGGTATCGCACCGGGCAGGGAGCGCAGTGCAGCGCGACATGGGTACGCAGGCCGCAGCAAACCTGGAGCAGGCCTCAGAGGACTGAATCATGGGCAGCTGTGGAGGTTTCCAGACTCCTCAACCCACGAATGCCAAAAACAACTTAGAAGGTCAGTGGGAAAAGTCTGTTTCTGTTGGTGCTGAGAAAGGAAGGCGGGGTTTCAGCTTCATTCCCCAAGAGCGTGGTCCTGTGGGGGCAGCTGCTTCCTGTGCTTCTGGCCCACAGACTGAGGGGGAATCCAATGGCTGATCAGAGAGTGATCGCAGGGATCTCTTTGCCAGTGCTGAGGCAGGAATCTCTTGCTTTGCCAGCATTTGTATCTGGGTCACAATTCTGGGCGGCAGTGCTGGGGTGAGGAGGAATGCTGGCGTGGTGGAGCTTGGAGTGGCTGTGGAGAGGAACCCCTCCTCTCAGTTACGGAACAGAAAGGAATACTTGTGGTCACAGGCCAGGAAAGGAGTAAACACCTCACCCCTTATCATACCACCTTGGAAGAACTGAAAATTTACAGGTCCCTACAAGTATCTCTGAAAACAGCTGTACAAACCCCTGAAGCTTGGGACAGTACATTCTCCACATTGGAAGCAGACTCTTACCTTAAAAAAGAGTTTAAAACTCAAGTAATTGGCGGATCATGAGCAAGCAGCGCAAAAAGAGTCAGACTATATTATCTTACTTTGGTGAAAAGAAGATCAAAATATACAACCAGAAGAAGACAACAAAGTCAAAGCTCCTACATCCAAAGCCTCCAAGAAAAATATGAATCAGTCCCAGGCCTTGGAAGAGCTCAAAAGGGATTTTGAGAAGCAAGTAAGGAAGTAGAGGAAAAACTGGGAAGAGAAATGAGAGTGATGCAAGAAAATCATGAAAAACAAGTCAACAGCTTGCTAAAGGAGACCCAAAAAAATACTGAAGAAAATAACACCTTAAAAAACAGCCTAACCCAAATGGCAAAAGAGGTCCAAAAAGCCAATGAGGAGAAGAATGCCCTAAAAAGAAAAATTGGCCAAATGGAAAAGGAAGTCCAAAAGATTACTGAAGAAAATACTTCCTTAAAAATTAGAATAGAGCAATTGGAAGTAGTGACTTTATGAGAAATCAAACACTGAACAAATCCAAAAGAATGAAAAATTAGAAAACAATGTGAAATATCTCATTGGAAAAACAACTGACCTGGAAAATAGATCCAGGAGAGAGAATTTAAAAATTATTGGACTATCTGAAAGCCATGATCAAAAAAAGAGCCTAGACATCATCTTTCAAGAAATTATCAAGGAAAACTGCCCTGATATTTAGAACCAGAGGGCAAAATAGAAATTGAAAGAATCCACAGATCCTCCTGAAAGAGATCCCCAAAGGAAAACTCCTAGGAATATTATAGCCAAATTCCAGAGTTCCCAGGTCAAGGAGAAAATATTACAAGCTGCCAGAAGGAAACAATTCAAGTACTGTGGAAACACAATCAGGATAACACAAGATTTAGCAGCTTCTACATTAAAGGACCGCAGGGCATGGAATATAATATTCCGGAGGCAAAAGGCGATAGGATTGCAACCAAGAATCACCTACCCAGCAAAACTGAGTATAATCCTTCAGGGGAAAAAATGGCATTCAGTGAAATAGAGGACTTTCAAGCATTCCTGATGAAAAGACCAGAGCTAAACAGAAAATTTGACTTTCAAATACAGGACTCCAGTGGAACATGAAGAGGTAAACAGGAAAGAGAAATCATAAGAGACTTATTAAGACTGAACTGTTTGCATTCCTGCATGGAAAGATGATATTTATAACTCATGAGACTTCTGTCAGTATTAGGGTAGTTGGAGGAAAAAAATTATATGTATGTAGATAGACAGATAGATAGACAGATAGATAGATGGCACAGGGTGAGTTGAAGATTAAGGGGTCATATCTGGAGAATAAAACTAAGGAATGAGGGAGGATTATACTCGGAGAAGAAGAAAGGGAGAGGTAGAATGGGGTAAATTATCTCACAAAGAAAAAACAGAAAAGAAAAGTCTCTTACAGTGGAAGGGTAGTAGGGGAAGATGAGAGGGAATGAGTAAATCTTATTTTCATAGGATTTGGCTTAAGGAGGGAATAACATACATATTCAATTGGGTATGAAAGTTTGTCTTACCCTACAAGAAAATAGGGGGAGAAGGGGACAAGAGAGCAGGGGGATGATAGAGAGGAGGGCAGATTGGGAAAGGGTAATCAGAAGTAAATACTTCTAAGGAGGAACAGGGTCAAAAGAAAGAATAGAATAAATGGGAGGGCAGAACAGGATTAAGGGAAATAGAGTTAGTTTTTCACAACATGTCTACTATGGAAGTGTTTTGCATAACTGCACATGTACAACCTATATTGAGTTGTTTGCTTTTTCAATGAGGGTGGGTGGGGAGGGAAGAAGAGAGAAAATTTGAAACCTAAAGTTTTAAAAACATGTTTAAAAAAAAAGTTTCACATGCTATTGGGAAATAAGAAATATAGGAAATGAGTACAGAAGTCTATCCTGCCTACAGGAAAATAGAAGGGGAAGGGGATAAGAGAAGCGGGGAGAGAAAGGAAAGAGGACAGACTAGGGGAAGGGATATTCAGAATGCATGCCACCTTGGGGTGGGGGGAGGGTGAGACAGGGTGAAAATTTGGAACTCAAAAACTTGTGGAAATGAATGTTGAAAACTACAAATAAATAAATTTATATTTAAATTTAAAAAAATAAAAAAAGATGAGGAAGCTGGACCGCTTAAAAAAAAGTGAGTCCTCACTGACACCTACTCACGTAGGATGACTCAGCCAAATGGCCCTTCGCCCTCGCTGTCTCATCTATTCAGTCACCTCCTTTGTGCCTTACCATTCACCTGATTCAGCTCCTCAGCTTCCACTTCACTCCAGCGACTGGCCACCTGGCTGTGCCACCACTAAGACCCTCCGTCTCTCTACTCTGGCTATTCTCTCTCACTGTCCCCAGGCCTGGAATCTTCTCCCTCTGCCAGTGTAACTACTGACCTCCCTGGCTTCCTTCAAGGCCCAGTTAAAATTCCGCCTTCTCCATGAAGCCTTCCGTGACCCCTCTGAATTTCACAGCCTTCCCTCTCAATTATTTCCTATTTATTCTGTCGGTAACTTGCTTTGTACACTTTTGGGTTTTTCTGCTTGTCTTCCCTATTAGATTAGAAGCTCTTTCAGGGCAGGGATTATCTTTTGCCTCTTTCTGTATCCCTAGTGCTTGGCACAGTGCTTTGCACATAGTAGGCGCCTGATACATCTTTACTGATTGATTGGAAAGGGGGGTGCTCAACAGCAAACCTTCATGCCATTTCAGAAACTTTTTTTTCATTTTTAAAGAAAACCCAATGCCTTGAAAAGCCTTATCTTTTGAAAGATTTGTGACATCAGTGATAATGGGAATTATGTTCAGCAGTACAGGTCACCACCCATCCACGCCTTATTAACCTGAACACAGAAAACAATCATGGGCAGAGCACGCACACCCAGACCACCCCTGAAAGCCTTCCATCCTCACCCTTTCCAGGTGAGCACACCTCAAAAGCCAAGGTTACTAATTAGCCCTTGTTAAGTACTCAGGATGCTGCAGGGCTCTGTTCCCATGGCCTTGGCAGCACGCTAGCTCCTCGGGGAGGCATGTGTAGCATGGGAGCGGCAGAAGGGAGGCCAGCTCCAGCAAGCTTTGTAGATTTCCGGGTGCCAGACTGGCTAGGGGAGGAAAGTCTGAGGAAGTGGGATAATCCCCTCTGTGCGTTCCTGTAAGTTGGCAGTGGTAGCTGTAGGAGAGTACCCGAAGTGGGGAGGGGAGAGGAGAAAGAGACAGAGACAAACAGACAGACAGACAGATAGACAGACAGACCTGCCCAGGCTCCCATCCACTCTGGGAAAGAGTCTTATTGTCTTGGAAATAATAAAGATGGGATTTTTCATCTGAGATTCCACTCTTGTCTGTATTCTTTTTTATCTCGTTGTATTAAAACAAATTTATCTTCATTTATGTCGCAATTACCTTGTAGGGCTGTTAATTTGCTGGAAATGAAGCTATTGTTTAATTGCGCCTATTAATCGGAGGATTTAAATGCTGCTGTAATAAACAGTTACCTTCAGGACAGAGCAAAGTCAAGGCTGGGGACATCAGGGGCAGGATCTCCAACTGTTGCCCCAATGCAAATGCCAGGGCAGCTGAAGGCACCAAGACCACCCGGGAAAGGCCAGGGGGCCATAGACAGAACAAAGTCACCATTTGCTACATTTATCTCCACACCTGAACCCTCATAGGTTGCCATCTGTAGCAAAGGGACAAGGAACCACCCAGCACAAAGGGAGAATATCTTTTGTAAAAAATCAGGAAATGGATGAGAGGCAGTATAGCTTGGTGGCTAGTGCTCTAGATTTGCAGTCAGGAGGAGTGATCTGCTGCCTGTTTCCTGAGTTTTTGCAAAGTTAGGTACTTAGTATTTTCTGAGATTTACTAGCTGTGTAACCCAGGCAAGTCACTTGACACACCTAATCCTCAGGTTTCTCATCTGTAAAATGGGGATAGTAATGCCAGCTATGTGCCATGTGGCTCCTTATCGTTTCTAAGACCCAATATAAAACCCTCTGGCATTCAAAGCTCTTCATAACCTGCCCCCTCCCACCTCTCCAATCTTCTTACACCTTAATCCCCAACACACACTCTTCCATCCAGTGCCGCTGGCCCCCTGGCTGTTCCATGAACAAGATCCTTCATCTCTCAGCTCTGGGAGTTCTCTCTGGCCATCTCCTCCATGCCTGGAATGCCCTCCCTCCTACACTCTACCTCCCAACCTCCTCGATATTCTCCAAGTCCCAAATAAAATCCCTTCTTTTACTGGAAGTTTTTCCTTAATTCCTCCTCTTAATTCTAATGCCTTCCCTCTGTTCATTACTTCCTACTTACTCCTGTATAAAGCTTGTTTATTCCCATTTGCTTGCCTGGCTTGTAACCTCCACACTATTCTGAATTCCTCATGAATTATCCCTGATGTCCCAGACCCAGTCAGTCACCAAATCTTGTGGGTTGGACCTCCCCAACATCTCTCATATCTCACTCCTCAATTCCCATGGCCAGCACTTTAGGTGGGCCCAAGTTACTCCCCAGTGTGATACATTCCAGTGACTCTGGGTAACCACCAAGATCAAATAAAGAAGCCTCGGTTTAACTTTTAACACCCTTTACAACTTGGCCCTGAATCACACTTCTAGTCTACAAGACACTGCTCTTCCCTCCAGCCCTTCCTGATCCAGACAAACTGTCCTCTGCTCCTTGCAAATGGGCATCCTTATCTCCCACTTCTGTGTTTTTCCACTGGCTGTTTCCCATGCCTGCAACATGCTTTCTCCTCACCTCAGGCTCATGGGATCCCTCATTTCCATTAAGAATGCTGACGACATTCTGATTTACTTACATATGTGAATGTTGCTTCCTCCAATTGAACATAAGCTCCTTGAGGGCAAGTCTGTTTCATTCTTTATAGTTTTTCATCCCTGGTACCATGGACAGCACCTGGCATATAACGTAAACTTTGTAAAAGCTTGTAAATTGATGGATTGATTGATTGTGAGGGAGGACTCAAAGGTACTTTAAGGTTTAGTCCCACATGTCCAGGATCCCTTCACAGAAAAGATGGCTGAAAATGAGCTATCCATTAAGACCCTGTACACTCTTAGGGACAGACCAAGGTGAACCTAGGAGATCCTCCCTGAGATGACCCCAGGTTTGGGCAGGTCGCTTGGACATCTATACATCCAAAAGCACTACGCAACGCCATCAACCAACCCATCAATTGACAAACATTTATTAAACACCTACTATGGGCTGGGTTTGGGCACATCTTTTGGGCTACAACTGGGTCCAAATCTACATACCCTAAAGCATTAAAGAGAGCCATCAACCAACCCGTCAATCAACAAGCATTTATTAAGCACCTACTATGGGCCGGGTTTGGGCAGATTTTTTTGAGCTACAACTGGGTCCAAACCAACATATCCCAAAGCATTACTGGGAGCCATTAATCAACCAACATTTATTAAACAACTGCTTGTACACTGTGCAATGAACTACAGATAGAAAGATAAAGGGGAAACAGATGCTGCCTTACACTCAATTCTGTATCTAAGCCATTGAAACCAGGGTTGTTTCATAGCCCGCCTAGCTTGGAATCAACTCAAGACATAGCCTGAAATAACTGGCAGGACACACCCACTGGTACTGACAGCCTAGAGGTAGACTGGCAGCCGAGACTTTAAGGCTGCGGGTCCAGGGCCCAATTCTAGGCAATTAGTTGAAGGGCACACCAACAGAGATTGGGACCAGCCAAGGCCCCTTCTCTTCCAATGGATGAGGAGACAGCTCTTTCAGGTTTATAAAGCAACTGAACATGATCGTCATTGGCACAGCTCTGGTATCGTTATTGCCACACCACCCCGCCCGCCATTCCCCTGACTCCTGGGCACCTTATGTTAAGCTGCAAACCCTTTCTGATGAGAGCAAAAATCTATCACTTTATGTATTACTGGCCAATGTGGTCACTGAGAAAGGAAAATAGCCAACTCATTGCCTGGGTCTGGAGCAGAGCACAGTGTCTGGCATGCGCCAGGTGGTTCATAAATGTTTCATTGATTGATTGATAATGGGATAAAGTCCCACTTACTTTAAACAGGGACATCTCATGTGTATATTCATAATCGTCAGCATCATAGTAAGAGCTAACATTTATATAGCGCCTACTATATGCCAGGCACCATGCTAAGAGCTTTACAGTTATTATCTCATTTGATCCTCATAACAACCCTGCAAGATAGGCGTTATTATTATCCACATTTTACAGTTGAGGAAACTGAGGCAAACAGAAGTCAAGTGACTTGCCCAGAGTCCACAGCCAGTAACTGTCTAAGGCCAGATTTGAATTCAGGTCTTAATGAGTCCAGGCCCACTTTAATGTGGTTTCTCCAAGATTTAATGTATCTGAGGCTAAAAGGTGATGTAGGAGTTCAGGGACCAGACAACCTAGATGGCACCCTTCCCACCCCGCTAAGTCATGGTAATATTCTGAAAGATGGGTTTCTTTCTCACTGTATCTACCCTCTCCTGTCCTCAACCTCGCATGCACATGCGCAAGCACAAACACACACACACACACACACACACACACACACACACACACACACACTAGCTTAAACATTAATCAAATCAGAAGCTTTGTATAGCAACGGCCTGAAAGCCTGTCTAACAGGTATAATTATCTCCTTAATTTTAATTGAGTAAATAATTATTGTAACAGATAATAACTCAAATGGACTAATACTGCTTAAAAGTAATGAGAATAAGAAGAAAACAAAGAAATAACTGCAGGCAGCAGTAGGGCCTTAATAAAGACGTGAATTGTAATGATGGAGAAGTGCAGAGATTGAAGAACCCTTTATGAGAGACATTCAGTTGGAGGAGTACAAGATTTAAATCAGAGGACCTGGGTTCAAACCTCAGACACTTACTATCTGTGTGACCTTGGACAAGGCCCTTAACCTCCCTGACTATTCTCAGACTTGCGATTTACGAAGCATCTTTAAAATAGTGCTTAGAACATGGCAACCATTGTCAACCACCTAGATAGCACTTTATGGTTCATGAAGTGCTTTGCACTGATCCTCAAGGTAAACTATGAAGTAAGCTGAAGGGGTAATATCCCCATTTCAAAGATGAAGAAACTGTCTGGAAGAAATGATTCTTCCAGCTGGCAAATAACAGAGGCGAGACTTGACCTGTCTGGTACTCCTTCCACTACATCCTCCGCCTCCATTATCATTCTGAAGCTAGTCAAAAGAAGAGTCTGGACTTCCCTGTGAGATATCAATGACCATGTCCATAGAGTTCACTTGGTGCAGGAGGCAGAATGAGAGCTAAGTTTGGAGTCTGAATGACCTTGAGGCTTCAGTTTCCACATCTCCAAATGGAAAATGTTGGCTCAGTTGATCTCTAAACATTTCACCCTCTGCCACTTCTTAGAATGTTCATCCCAGCCTAGGATGAACACCTCAGAAGAACAGAAAGCCAAGCCACGGCCCAGAGGGTCGATGCCTGATTCTGAGTCTGCTTGAAGGCTCAGGCTTCCAGCCCATCTACACTTGTGCAGTGGGGAAGCGGGTGATTAACCCTCCTGCTCACTCACTCCCAAGTTACATGCAAATCAGTGCCTTTCAAAGACGAGGTGAGTGAAGATTCCAATAAACTGGTAATACAATTCAGATGGCAGGCAAGAAGTTAAAGATAAACCGCTTAAACAAAGAGGGAAAAAATGAGCCCAGCACCCCTTTCAACTGATCAAGCTGCCACACAGAGAGAACTGAATGGAACTTTCCTGAGATGTGTCTGACACTGCAGATGCAACACTCATGGGCAGGGGGCAGGGGACAGGGAATGACTCCGGCCTTCCCAGCATGGTGGACAGGGCAGGTCACCCTGCAGTCTCACACCTAGAGCCAACTGCTATTAATTTAATTAGCAAATATGACTGGAATAGAAATGGTTTGCTCAGGAGGCAAAGGGAAGGGCTGGGAATAAACAGAGGTGAATTTCTTGATGACAAAGAAATAATCCATTAAAACTGAAATGGAGAGGGAGAGGAAGAATCATGGGATGACGGAGATAGCAATGGAAGGGACAAAGCCCAGGGAACCCTCCCCAAATGATAAAGTACAATGTGGATCAAGACAGAGTGTGCCAGAGAAGGAAGGGTGTGATAATTTAGAGAAAAACGACATGGGCGCCAAGATAAATGAGGAGCACCAGAGGAAGAGAGCTCTCAATGTGGGGAAATAGAAGGCACAATATCCATAAGAACATTTTGAAACCAGGCTCCTTGCGACAGACCCCGTTAAGCGCTGTAATTGGTTTTCCTTTTTTATTAACGCGGGCTGATGAATAGACTTTTAACCATATTTCTCAGACCTAATTTGTTTCTTATTTTATGATGTACACATTGTGGTGGGGGGAAGAGTTTGGAAACTTCCCTAATCTCCTCATTTGTCAAGGACTCCTCCACCATCGATTGCCTTCCCCAGACAAGTGGGCCCAAGCCATCAGATCTGAAGAGCCTTCCTGTGGCCCAGAAATCATTAGGCCTCCACTGAACGACACAAAAACACACAGCTTCATGGGATTTCGGTCTGGGAGGGAGCTCAGAGGCCAGGAAGCCTACATTCGACAGATGGGGAAACTGAGGCCAAGAGAGGTAAAGGGACCTGACCAGGGTCACGCAACCACTAATCCTTTCTGTGACAGGGTTTGAATCGAGACCTTGTCTCCAAGAGCATTGCTTTATTAGAATCTGCAGTAAACGTGGCTTAAAAACAGTGCCCTCAGGGCTGGGATGCTCTCCCCTCTCACTCCAGCTGCTGCCTTCAAGGCCTGTCGAAAATGCTTTCTCCTACAGGAAGCCTTTCCTTTAAAAAAAAAATCCTTGCTATATTTTTTCAAGATCACCTAAGATCATATATGTCCCACTTCACCTCTTCTCCCTTCTCCTTGCAGAGATTCCCTTAACAAAAATAATTAAAATGATGGAAAAGATATTCATCAAAATGAGCACAAAAATCAGACATTTTCTGAGTCCCTTACTCTTGAATTGTAGAAAGTGTGGGTTGTGGGGGGGGGGGGTTCCTGGTCCCTTAGAACGTTGGTCCAACTCCCTGCCCCCCTCCACTCACTGTCCCAGGAAAAATGACATCTTCTTAAGCAGGGGCTGCTTCACTTTTATATCTCTCCCCCCAAGTCCCTGTCACAGTACTTGGGACAAAGCACACAGTTTGTCAATGTTAGCCGATTGATTGATCTAATCCAAGTGGGAAGAGCTACCCCTGGCTGCCATGAAGAAATGGTTAAGGACAGAGCTGGGGTGGAGGGAGCAGCAGCAGCCCCCTCCCATTTTATTTTATTTTAAGAAATTAAGTTTATTACTTGATATTGTAATTACTCGTTGCCCCTCAGGTAATTAAAAGTGATCTAAATCTAATTTTATTTACATTCAGAATACCTGAGGTCATCCCCCATCTAGATTCAAGGCTGGTGACTAATAATGTCTAAGTGTTAATTAGAGTTGGGCAGAGAACACTGATTGATTTAGAATTTCTAATCTGCACCAATTTCATACAAGCAATGAAGCCCAGGCAGCTGGTCTGGCCTCTGCAGCTTGGCCACTGTGGACTTTCCTGGGCCTGCTCAGCCTCTTCTAGAAACAAGCACGTTTGCTGTCAGAAAATGGGTCTACAATTTTATGGAAAAACAAAGCTCAAAACTGCATAGGAGGGCTGAAGGGCTTCTAGACAGGCAGTGTGGTCTGCTGGGCAGAACAGTGGATTTGGAATGAGAGCATGGAATCCAAATGACCAGATCATGAGATCCTCCATGAAGGGACCTGGAGAGCACAGGAGGCTTAAATACATCTGAGGAGACAGTGAGGTGGGATGGTGGAGAGCGCACTGGGCCTGCAGTCTGAGTTCCAATGCAGTCTCCATTATGTGCTAGCCTTGTGACTTTGGACAAGTCACTCAAGCCCTGCTTTTCTCAGTTTTCTAATCTGTAAAATGGAGGATAATAACAGCACCTCCCTTCCAGGGTTGTTATGACACTTCAATGAGATAATATTTGTAAAGCACTTTGTAAACCTTAAAGCACTATATATATATATATATATATATATATATATATATATATATATATATATATATATATATATATATATATATATAAAAGTTAGTTATACTATTAAGCCTTCAATAACCCTAGACTTCTCCCTGAGAAAATGGACCATGTTTTTTTTTTTTTAACATTGGTATTTTTCCAATCATGCTCTAGGCACTGTGATAAACACTGAAGATAAGAAGAAAGGCAAGCAATCTGCTCCCTGCCCTTGAGAAACTCACATTGTAAAGGGGTAGGGAATTCATGAGTACCTATGGGCATTCCCTTTCCCCAGAGTAGATGGAAGCTGACTGCAGAGGGGAAGGTGCCAGCGGCTGGGAGGACCTGGTAAGGCAAAGGCTGAATTCTGAAGGAAGCCAGGCAAATTAAGAGGTAGGGGTGAGAGGAGAACACACCAAGCACGGTGCACAGCCAGGGCAGAGTCACAGAGGCAGGAGATAGCGTGGTGGCCAATGTGGCTGGATCATAGAGATGTCTCTAACTCAATGGCCCCCCAAAGCTATCTCTCTTCCAAAATTCCTCCTTGCTGCTGAGGGCATCATCAAGCTTCCCGTCACCAACCTCTGCCATCTTGGAGTCATCTCTGCTCCTGTGACCCACATAAGTCTTGTCAACTTTATCTCCTCCACATTTGACCTATCCTAAGCTTCTTCCCACTCATGCAGCCTCTGTCCTACTTCAGGAAAGTCCTTATCATCTGGCGTCCCTGCCTTCGGTCTCTCCTATTCTCATCATCCTTAATACAGTCAAGCCCAGGTTCTTAAAACACGTATCTAACCATGCTCCCACCCAAGTGGGGAATCCTCAATGGCTCCCTACTGATTCCGGGTTAAAATGCAAAAGGAACCAACCTGAGCCTATTCTGAAGAGCCCTGAGAGCTAAGGTATTGATTGCCTCCTGCATGAGCCCTTTCCCTAGCCCTCCAGTGATTCACAGTATTCTCTCATTCTTGAGATTACTTTATATAAACGTACTTGTTTGCAGGTTGCACCCATCAGAAGAAAGGAAGAATTTTGCGGGGAAGTAATGGCTTTTTTCCTTTGTATCCCCAGTGCCAAGCATCACTGCATATCTTAGGCAAAGCAGGTGCTTAGGAAATATTTGTTAAATGAATAAATGTGAATTCTGTCCTACGTTGTTGTTCAGGCGTGTCTGACTCTTTGACCATTTGGTGTTTGCTTGGCACAAATGCTGGAATGATTTGCCATTTCCTATTCCAGCTCATTTGACAGATGAGGAAACTGAGGTAAACAGCGTAAATAACTTGCCCAGGGTCACCCAGCTAGTATGTGTCTGAGGCTGGATTTGAACTCATGAAAATGAGTCTTTCTGTTTCTACGCCTAGTGCTCTGTCCATTGTACTATACAAGGACTGCAAATACAACTGAGTCAAAGCTTGCCCTCTATTAGAGAGGAAGGTGATCGTTACCTTTTCCATACTGGAAGGTCTCCTTTCTACTGCCATCTACACATGTTAAAGGATCTCCATTACTCCCCAGAGCCCCAATATGTTTGTTGCACAGAACTGAGAGACAGCTAGACTCTACCTATCTTTGCCATCTTGGAAATGGCTTTTGAAAACTAATTTGAACAAACATAATTTTCACAGCATTAGAGCAATGGTTTCATGCCACTGCATGCACCAAGGGTGTTTAGGCCAGAAATTAGAAAGGAATAAAATGCTCCGTGTCCTGTCATACTCCCCCTGAACACTGTGGCACAGTTTTTTAAACAATTATGAAGATACTCCAAAACCTAACATGACACTAAGAGATCAGTGAGGCACTGACAGTCGAGGTATATTTTCTGAAACCACATGTGGGTGGAATTCCAACTTGCAATCAGACAATGAAAACAAAAAACCCACTTTAGGATGTGATACTCCATTGTCAACAACACTGATGGAGCAGTGACTTTGGTACGTGTCCTGTCTGTAAGGCATAAGCTAAGTGGGAGACTATTAATGGAGACAGAAATGACAGAATCTCAGAGTTGCAGCAGATATCAGAAGCCATCAAGTCTAACCCTTACCTGAACAAGACCCTCTTAAGTCACAACCCCCCAGCAATTGATCAGCTGGCCTTTACATGACACCTTCCAGTGGGGGTTCATGCCCCACTGCTCAAGGAAACCTGTTTCAATTGGGAAAAGCTCTAATCATTAGGTCATTCTTCCTGATGTCAAGCCTAAGGTTGCATCTTTGCAATTTCCACCTATTACTCCAAGCACTGCCCTTTGGGGCCAGACAGAATCACTGATGCCTCTTCTATGTAACTACTCTTCAGCTACTTGAAGACAGCAATCATGACCCCCTGAGTTTTCTCTCCTCCAGGTTAAATATGCCCAATACCTTCCTCCAGTGCTTGTAGGCCACAAGCTCAAGACCACCTGGAGGCCATCGTACATGTCAGCCTCTAGAGATCCTCCAGTTTACCAACGTCCTCTTCAAACTGTGGCGGCCAGAACTGAACACAACACTCCAAATAAACAGGGGTGCCACCAATTCCCCGAATTCAAAGGTGCTTAGCCAACAAAAGTAAGGAGAAAGCATGACGGAGTAAGCATCTAACAGGTCCTCTGTACACACCGGCGCTTTGGAGACCTCCGTTAGCACGTATATGGGCCCAGAGATGAGACAGGGCCCAGCTTGGTGGGGTTCAGGCAAGCTCATCATCAGAAAGCTGCCTGCCTCGTGATCATTCGGGGCAGGGGCATGAGAACACACCTACAGAATCAGGATCCCTGAAGTCCCAAGGGATCACCATTTAACCCTCTCTGTGCCAGGAATTCAGCAAAGCGTTTCCTATAAATCTCACCAAACACAGAAGGACCCATACACTTTAATCATTTGATAACAGTTACAATAAGATTATATTAAAAATTTAAACTGCCCTACTTAACGCAATTTACCTCCAAATGTCCATTTCCAGCGAATGAATTTGCCTGAAATAAATGTCGAACACTCGACCAGATTTATGGTGCCCAAGAATATTTCTCCTGATACAGATCGAGAGAGTGAAGGCTAATGGCTCCACTTTTATGAGTTTTTAAACACTTAATGGGGAGATTTAGACATTTTCACAAGATGAGGTGTCCCCGAGATTGGTGCCTTTATGGAATGACAGGCAGAGGGGAAAAGGAAGGGATTCCTTTGGAGACAGGCCCAGTTCAGTGGGGTCGGCTTCACACTGAAGGCAAGGCAGATGTCCCAAGCTTGTCATACTGCCATTCCTACACCCACTGGTGACTTGTTTTCTTTTTAAGAAAAAAAAAAATCATGTGCTCCATCATCTTCCAGAAGGTTGTCAGCATCCTTGTTTTTTTTAAACCATGCATATAAAAATTTAACATCGTGTTTTTAAAGCACCCAAGTTGTGATTTTTTAAAAACTTTATATATTTATAACCACCCACACCATGGGGAGGTTATAGAGCAATCCAATAATTACCCAAGCATAATTAACCAAGCACTCAGAAGTATCAACAATTACTACCCCCCGCCAGGACAGTCAGCAGGAAAACTGTCTTCCAAATGTTTGGAAGCAAATTTCCAAAGTTTCTCTTTCATCGCAGTCGGTTTTTTCCTAACTCCAACACAGCTGTGAACCCTCCGATTTCAATTAATGCCTAGGCCCTTCTCCTATCAATCACACAGGGCTATAAATCCCTGATCTTTCTCATTAGCTCTACCATGCACAGCTCCTCCAGCAACACACCTTGCCTCAGTCCTGTAAATTATTAGGCAGGAGACACGGGGAAGGAAGGAGGCTCACTCTCCGAGATGCCATGAGTGATTGGAACAGATCGGGGGTGCCCACGCAAGCTGGGCTCGGAGCTGATTTACTCTTCCCTGGGATGGGAAAAAAAAAAAGAGACGCATACAACAAACAACCCGCCGAGAATCATTCTGACAGCAGATCTCTTTGAGCCCGCTTATTTGCCTTAAAACTAGTAATGACCTGTCTTTATTAATATTACAAAGTTTTATGGGCAAAATCCAATTTTCTGTGGGAAAAAATATTTTCAGCTGTCTCCGCCAATAGTATCTTTGGCAGGTACCTGTAGCTATTAATATATATATATATATATATATATATATGTGTATGTATACATACACACACACACACACACACACACACACACACACACACACAACACACACACACAACACACACACACATATATGTATTAAACTGAAATCTCCCAAATTAGTTTTTTTAAGCTGGAAATGAGCTTGAGATTGAAATTAAAAAGGGGATCCTAATGTGGCATTAGGAACCTGTGAACGGCAGAGGGAGAGTCATCCCTGGACAGCTGGGGCCTTCTCATGTTTTGGGAAGCAGCTGACCACCACAGCCCTTGGTGCTAACTTGGCAGGAATCACAATGCCCTGCCTGTTCCATAAAAGCAGCTCTGACTCCCGGAAACTTCTTCATTATTTCCGGTGACCCACTCCCTTCATAAGGGTGGTTTCCCAGTCACTAGATGATAGGAAGTCAGCCCCACAGGAGTCTGACCTGTTTTCCATGGTGATTGTCTCTATCAACTGCAGTCCACAAAGCAGCCACCAGCCACACTTTCCCCTGGGATACCCTCATCACAGCCCATTCCTTCTCAGATGACGACTCCCTCACATGCCTGAACATGGTGAGAAAAATCCAGAGGAGAAGGGTGACACATCAGTTCCAAGACTGTATTGGCTACAGCTAAAAGCCCCGGTTATAGCACAGACCCTCCCGTTTTCCATCATATCCACTTTATGCCTAATTTAATTAACTGTATCTTTCAAATTAAAATTGATGTAGCGCATTAACTCATTCCCATCTTTGGGAGGCACGGCCGATATGTTACCGCTTATTTCACCTAAATGAACTGATTGGCACAGAATTTGAGGGGAGTTCAGCCAGAGGCATACATTTCTGCCCATAACGGGACTGCCACCTGGTGGATGGCATTTTTATGAAGCCAGTGTTTGCATGGAGCCAATGTCTCTTCCATGACTTAAAGAGTGCTAGAGCAGGTAAGGGACCATGGAGGTTATCAGGTCCAATCTCCACCCTCTTGTTTTATAAATGAGGAAACTGAGACCCAAAATGTTCAGTGACTTGTCCAAAGTCACAAAGGAAGTACTAGATATGGAACCTGGATATGGCTCCTCCAGCCTTCATGCTGACTCTTCCCAGGAAAGCACACTTGTTTGTTAGAATCAGAAATAAGTGAATATGGAGTGTCTTTAACCCCTAGGACCTTTCCTGTGTAGGGAATTGGACTTTTTCCAAAGGGGTGGTGAGCTTTGCTGAACAGTCCTCCTCTCCTCCTTTTTATATTCTTTATCATAGGAGACATTTTTGTAGAAGTGCGAGTGGGAGCAGAGAAATGGGAAATGTCCTCAGAAGAAAACCAACTGCTTGATAGGTGTTTGGTTCCCTCACTTCTGTCAGTCAAATGTTTATTAAGCACTGATTACCGTGAGCTCTGCACTGTGCTCAATGCGAGGGAAATTTAACGACAACAACAATGAGAACAAACAGTCCCTGCCTTCCAGGAGTGTCTTTCTAATAATGGCACACTATATAAATAAAGTGACATATATAAGATACATATAGTGCAGACGAGAAGTAATGTGAGAAAGAAAAAGGCTCTAGCGGGGTGGCAGACACAGGAAAGGCTTCTGACAGAATGCAACCTTTGAGCTAAGTCAACGAGGATGAAAGGGAATTCTAAGACACAGAGCTTAGGAGGGAGCACCTTTCAGGCATGAGGAATGGTCAGCTCGGAGGCAGAGAAATGGGAGATGGAGAACAGTGAGTAAGGAACATCAATGAGGCAAGTAAAGCAGGATTGGAAACTCTGTAGAAGAGAATGACGTGTGAAAAGACTGGCAAGATGGAAGAGGCCAGGCAGTGAAAGGCTCTGAATGCCAAAGTGCGGTTACCATTGGATCTTAAACGTAATACGGATCCACGGCAGCTTACTGGGCACAGGGATGGTTAAAAGATGGCATTGGACTGGATTTAGAAGATAAGCTAGAGCTGGATATATAGATCAGGCAATAGTCAACATAGACTGTTGAGAGAAAGGTATCTTTGGAGGCACCCACAGTTAGGGGCCACAGTGGGGTAAAGAACCAGTCAAAGAGACTGAGGAGGGTTAGACAGGTAGAAGGAGAACCAGAAGAAAGTGGTCTTACAAAACCTAGAGAGAAACAAATGTCCAAGAGAAGAGAGCGATTGACAGTATTGACAGCTTGTCAACAGGTCAAGAAGGATGGTGACAGAGAAAAGACCAGGGGCTGCTGATGTAAGGCTCTGGCAGCTCCTCTGGATTCAGGGAGCATGAATCTCTCAGCTCTGTGTGACATGACCAGATGAGGAGACCGAGGACTGGTTCTCCTCCAACCTGCCTGACCTGGCCAGGACAAACAGAGATCCTTAAAGAGACACACCCTCACCCACGGCATCATGCACTGGTTCTCCAAAGACAGGACTTTAGATGACATTGGTTTTCTGAGGGCAACCCGTGTTATAGAAGGGTCACATACGGAAGAAGGGGTCCAAGCAGCTCATCATACGGATGATCAGATTGAAAATCTATGTCTCTGAAGACCTGCAACTAGAATAGGACTGGGCTGTGCTGCTTGAGTTCATAACAGGTCTGGAGTCCTCAGAAGCACCTCAAAGGTTTGTAGCTAGAGGTCCCAGAGAGGAAGACTCCTCTCTTCCTCCAAAAGGAAATTATCTGCCAATGTTCTGGGATCAGGAGGGGAAAAGCCCTGATTCTTTCCTCCCCAAGAATCCCCCCCGCTCAACCCAAGAGTTGTCAGAGATGATTGTTCTCAGATGAGAATGGATATTAGAAATAAGTACCTAGAAGGAGCAGGGAAGGAAAAGGCAAAAGAAGGGAAGAAGGACAAGAGAGGGAGAACATTAGGGAAGGAAGAAGGGGAAAACAAAAGATAGGACAGAGAGAAGGAAGGAAAGAAAGGAGGAAGAAAGAGGAAAGAGAAGAAAAGAGGAAGATGGAAAGCTAGAGTATTATCAATCACCCCTAAAGAGAGCAAAGGAAAAGTGGTGAGACCTACACCAAAGAACAGAACAGGGAGGGCAAGAAATCAGAGCGTTTGAGTCTCAGTCCTTCTAAAGACAATGAAGAATGGAGCGACCAATAGGGCAGTGGCCTTGAACTTGCAGAAGTTGGGGTGGAGTCTAAAAACCCTCAATCCTTCCTTTTTCTCCTTTTTTTCCCCTCATTCTCCTTCAGGATCCAGAGGCAGCTGGGTACTTCCTTTGAGAAAGGGGCTGCCAACTGGGAAAACCCTTGGCCATGTCAATGAACCAGTTAGATAAAGCACTTAATATTTAACAGCCCAGGTGAACAATGAGGACTCCAGCTGGTCCAGCAGTGGCTTGGCTCCATGCACTGAGCCTGTCTTGGAATTCCATCCTCTCTCCACCTGCCTGGCTGGTTTAATCCCTTTGGGAATAAGTACGGACAAGGCTGTCCAGGAAACCAGCAAGAACAAACACCCAATTCAATATTCCAGAACATCCTAGATACAGTGTTGGGACAATGGATGCAGAATAAAAAAAATGTGAGCATTCTAAATGGGAAAAGAGCTAAGCTTGAGAATCAAAGTCCCCGTTTAAGCGGAGTAATTAAAGTTGTTATTAGGAGGCTCACAATTGCAATGACCTTAGTCTGCTCCAAGAGACTGCGTTTATCTCTCTGCAGCAACACTTGGATTTCAATCAGAGCTTTCAAATGAACTTATCTTGCTCTTCCTCAGTCAAGTCTGAGTAGGACGCAGATGCAATCACAGAATAATCACCAAGTTTTGTATCCCTCCGGTAAAGGATGGAGATGAGGGAGAGGCAGACACACGGTGCAAGGGAAACAATCAAACCAAGAATGAGATGAGGAGCTCAAATGAGCGCCTTAATTTCTCGGTGAGGTAGGGGGAGGGGGGAGCGAAAGCACAGGGAACTTTTCAGCCTCCTCGAGAACGTCAGGCTCACTTGCTCATTGGAGGCTTGGCTTCTGAGTGTTTTCCCCTTTTATTCTTCTAATACTTTAGTGATTGGAAAGCCAGGACTGTGGTTGAAAGGGTACGTGGAGTAGACTACAAAAAAGGATGAAGACATGCTAACAGCCCACATTTCCTGAGTTGAGAAGCAAAGTGATTTGTTGAGGATCACAGAGCTAATAAATGTCAGAGGCAGGATTTGAACCCAGATCAAGTCACTTTAATCTGTTTGCCTCAGTCTCCTCATCTGTAAAATAAACTAGAAAAGGAAACAGCAAACCACTCGAGTATCTCTGCCAAGAAAACCCCAAATGGGGTAACGGAGAGTCAGACATGACTAAAATGACTCAAAAACACAAACTTCCTCATTCCAAAGGCAGCCCTCTTTGCACTGCGCCATGGTGTTGGTAATTCTCCTCCCTGCCAGTGACTCCACAGCAGACCACGGATCTATTGCGAGAAGGGGCTTTAGATGCCACCTTATCCAACCTGCTCATTGGGCAGATGAGGACCTGGCCAAGTTAAATCACCTGCCTGAGGTCACAAAGATCGTATGTGGCAGTAAGATTGGAATGGAGGTCTTTGGACTCCAGATTCTGGTACCCTTCCCACAGTGCCCTGACGATGCTCCTACATGCCAAAGTATCACTAGCCATTTGTCCGAGATGAGCAATATTGATTAATTGATCGATGAGGGGAGGAGGGGAATTGAGGAAACTCTCCTGGAGAAGGTGTTGGGATTGAGATTTAAAGGATGGAAGAGATTTCAGTGGGTGCATGTCCCCCCATTAGATACGGAAGTGCCTGTGGCTTTTTTTTTTGGTTCCTTTAAAGGTTAACATCCTCATATGCTGTTTGTATTATTAAATTATGCTACCGTGCCATGCGGATGACTAAGGAAGTGAGCACATAGCTGTGAGAAATCAAAATTCAAAAAAACCGAATTGCATCAACTCTGTTCTCTCTGCTTGTCTAGGAAAAAATAAAATAAAACACGCCCCTTGACTCCCTGCCCTTCAACACTTGGCTCTACTCCTCCCATAGGTCTCTGGGTATGTTTGGAGGAAACACAGGATAGGAGAAAAGGTAGTAGACTTACGAGCTGTGTGACTATTGGTTGACTTCATCAACCTTGGTTTTCTCATCTGGAAAATGGGATAATTAAACTTGCCCATCCTATCTAAACAGGGTAGCCATGCGACAAGTGTCACACAGAGATCTATTATTACAGGCTCAGCACAAATTAACCACTCACTGGATGCAGGCTCTGGGCCCAGAAAGTATAAACCTAAGAGCCCATGTTCTCTTCTGCTGCTTAAACATTTCACTTCCCTCTTCTGGCATATTTGTTTTCTTTTTAGTTTCTTCTATGTTGGGCTGACAAAGACCCAGGGCATGTTACACCAGAGGTCTTTAGGTTCCGATAAATACAATCCACATTCCTTACTTTAGCTTGAAGCTGAGACCCACTCTTCTGTGGTGGTGGCCGCAGTCAGTCCACTGGTCTGAGCCAGGATGAGGCAGCTGCAGCAGGCTCGCACCTCGGACGCCCGCCCACTGGCCGAGGGAGGTCCGGCACACACACTGACGATTGAAGCCCCTGCCTCTACTCTCTCAACACCCCATGGTAAGCTGGGTTTGCTCCCCAGTCCTGCCTCTGTTCATACCTTCTGTCTGGGTGGTCTGGAGCACATGCTCCATGAAAGGATCCCTTCTGCTCCTTCCTTCATCAAGTCTCACTTATTCTTCAGCATTCTCCCACTCCCTGGTCACAGATCTCCTAACGTATCTTTTTCATGTAACGACCACGGGCCCTGCTTTCAAGCCAGAGCCCGAGGTTGAAGGGAGCAATCTCTGTGGAGAAAGGGCCTACCTTCCTCGCCACCACCACCAATAATGGCTGACCAACTGCCACTGACAGGCAGGTAAACAAACGCAGATGACCCGGGAGGAGCAGCACCCCTCCCCCGCCCAGGTGACCTGGAAGGGCAGCACCCCACCCCCCCCTCAACCCCCCCCTGGCCCCCACAGTCAGCACCCCCCAAATGCCAGCCAACTGCCCACTACCTGCGAGGCAGGAAAACAAGGTGAAGCAACAGGGAAGAAAGGGGAGGTGGCCTGTGCTGGGGAAGTCCCACAGACCCCAGGACCCTGGTCCTAACAGCCTTGGAATCTCATTGTCTCTCACAAGACAGACCCTTCTTCCACCTCGGTCCCAGAGCCATCACTACGGAGAAGGGGCCTGCTATCCTCGCCATCACTGCCACCAGCTGCTGACCCACCATCACCAACAGCCTTCCATGAGGCAGACAAACCGTGCTCGCTACAGCAGCAAAGCCCACAAGGCAGAGACAGACAGGGTGTAGACAGGACAGCTCAGCCACACCCTGGCCGCCATCTCTCCTCAGGCCCTGAACCCAAATACCTGGGGAAGATCAGCATCTCCCACGCACCAGCCCGGCTTCCAGCCTGGGCCGCAAAGCCACAATTTGGGGGAGATGCCGCTGTGGAGAAGGAGCACTTCCTGGTCACCACCAATGCTTACTGCTGACCAACCTCCATTGCCAGGAATGGATGCCAGGGGCCCTCTCTGACCCCGGCTCCTGTTTCCAGCTGATCCTTCATCTGCTACGAAGGAGAATGACCCCAGTGGAGCTGCAACCTGCAACTGTTTCTGCCTTGGTCCCTGTCATCGCAGAAACCATGGAGGCTGAATATCTGGAAAAGATCATTCTTAACACAAGGCATTGGCGGGGGGGAAAGGGGCTAAATATAGCATTTATGAAGCACCTACTGTGTGCCAGGCCCTGTGCTAAGCACTTTACAAATATCATCTCATACAGTATTGACAGCATCAGAAAGGGAAGTGTTATCAAGGAAGACACATTCCCAAAGTCTGTCTACTTTTAAATAGCCCTAGTTATAAGGATGTTTTCTTTAAATCTGCTTTGGTATTGCTCCCCAAGGACCCTGGGGCCTTTCTATCAGCCCTGAAGATGAAACCAAACCTCCCATGTGTTGTCTCCCCTCCTTAGAATGCGAACTTTTCTTTCTTTTTTTTTTTTCTCAGCCAAAGATAAGGTTTATTAGACCATCCGCCATACTGGCCAGACTCTAGGCATCTGTATCGCTAATGCAAGTGGGCCAGATTTTAAGTATCTGAGCACCTTAATGGAGACAAGATGGACCTTATATACAGAAAGACTGTGGGAGGGATCTGGGAGTGGCCAAGTAGTTTGGGTGACTGCAGGAGGGGTCTAAGGAATATCTGGATGGGAATGACCAGTAAGCTGAACTGAACCAAGTGGCCAAGGGAGAATGGAGTCTAGACAGGATTAAGGGCGGGAAGTGGCCAGGGGCAATCTGGAGGTAAGAGAATGGCTTGAGAACAGGGCTGTCTTGCTTTTCTGTTGGGATCCCCAGGACCTGGCACAGTGTGCTGCATACAGTGAGCACTTAGTAAATGCTTATTCATTCACTCCCTCACTCAGGTACAATACTAGTCTCCTTCCCTTTTACATAGTCTGTGGTTACAGTTATGCTCAGCTAGTGAGTCTCAATCTACCAAGTCTCAGTGATATCTCAGAGAAAGAATTTGCTTCTCTTAACTGGAAGCTCTAAGTCACCTGTTTATTCCCTGTCCTGCAGAATTTTTGTACCAACATCTGTGGCCAGGGTTTGTATGACCCTTTCCCTCTCGGATGCTGTCATCCGTCACAGAACATCATTTTATCTTCTTTCCTCAAAGTCTCCAGGTCAAATGGACTTTCCTTACTAAGCTTTACCTCCTGACTCCTTGAAATACTTTTCAGACTCAGCAGTTTTCTTCCCTTCTCCTTCATCTTCGGGGTTTTCTTGTTCAGATTTGCCGAAGCTCCAGGAAAATGTACTTTTATTTGGCTTCATTAAATACCCTCCATTCCTGGTCAAAAGTCCATCACTGCAACATTTTAACCTGCAGTCCAGAAACACAAAGCCCATTTCCAGATGCCGTCTTCTTTATCAGTCATTGTGTTTCCAAATCCATTTCCCTCTCCCAAAACTTATCTACCTTCAATCACTGGTTGGTTGGCTGTCCTTCATTCTCAAAGAGGACCAAAATAACATCACTAGGTTAGAGTCCAGTTACAGTGTGTCTGACTGTGGCTGATCACACCAATAGGAGCTTGGAATGTTCTACCACAGGTCGGGCACAAAGTCCATATGAACATTTGGATGCTCTAAATCTGCTCATCTCACAATTCTTTTGAGCTACTTCAATTCTGCTTTGCTCATAGAGCACAGGACCTTCTCTGATGAGGACAATGAGCACAAAGACATAATATCAGTCTTCGATGTCTTCACTCTCTTGCACAGAACTTCAGCATCTTTAACAATGAATGGGTGGGATTTTTTTCCCTTCTAACTTCCTTCTGTAGCTTTTACACGAGCCCATATAAATCACCACAAGTGGGCAAATGGTACCATGTCTGACCAGTCTTAGTGGTCCTTCAGTGACAGGAGATAGCATGGTATCAGTGTAAGGAATGTTAGTTCTGGAGTCAGAGGACACACAGTGAGCTGAAAATCTGCCTCTGGTGCCAGCCACCTGCATGACCTTGGTCAAGTGACTTTCCCTCCCTGGACCTCAGTTTCCTCATCCATAAAATGTTGTGGCATGGATTAGATGGCCTCTAGATCTGTGAGCCAATGAGCATGTCCTAAGAAGACAGCAGACCTCTCCAGTGTTTATGTGACCTCCTCAAATCCTCAAGCCCCATCTAGGATTTGTCTCTTTTCCCTATCTCCTAGAAGGAGATGACATCCCTCCTGGAAGTGCAATCAGTCTACACCGTTCATTAAAGGACCAGATGCCGCCCTGTCAGGTGGCTCAGGAAAAGGCATCCTCCTCCTGTTAACTGATTCCTGCCCTCTTCATGGCTAAGATTCAGATTCTCCTTGGCCTCTTCCCACGATTTTTGTTCGTTTCCCTCTTGCAGCACTTCTGGCTTTTCAATGAACACTTCATTCTGTCAGATGCCTTCTCTACTAGGGATACCAACTGTATTTGATGATGATGCAGCTGTCCTTGTCAATGGCAGAAGCTCAGACACAGCACATGGCCAGGAGGTCACTGGGAAGCTGTCCTCTGCCCTCCATACTGGCTAGGAGGGAGATCCTTAGCTCTCTTCACTCTGTTCCTGGGCCTCTGGATATTAAAGTGATGCCACTACCATTGTCTTGTCTTGAATTTCCCTCAGGGCCTGGGGCTGCTTCACCTTGGAGCATCCTACTTACCCTTCATGAGGTTCACCCCCTCCCTCCCCCTGTGAGTCCCTCCTGGAGCCTCCATTTGGCAAAGAGACTGCGGCCAACCTGCTCCATTCCGGTTTCCAACTTTCGGGACTTCCAAATCATGTCCCAATCACCACCCCCAGCTTCCCAGCTTTCTTGTGTGTGCTGTCTCTCCCAAAACAATGCCAGATTCTCGAGGACAGGGACTACTTTCTTTTTGCTTATACTTATATAACCAGTATAGCACTGTTCCTGATATGACATCGTCATCAGTTAATTAATGGGCACCAACCATCTGGGAACGAGCCTTGTCCTTGAGTGGCAGACCCGCAGTCCATCGTCGGATCACAGATCTCAGGTGGAAGGGGGCTTCTGAGGTCATCTAGTCCTTAACCTGCTCATTTTTCCAGATGAAGAAACTGAGGCCCAGAGAACTCATTTGCAGCTCATCCCATGTCTTTCATCTTTGTGAACACCTAGAAGAGCTCTTTACTCATTACTCAGAACGAGCCCCTGAGAAACCAGAATCACCTCATACCATAATGAGAATATGGAGTTGTCCTCTAGGGGAGGGAAAAGGAAATGGGGGAAGGAGAGGGAAATTCGAATTCAAAGCAGAAGATTCTTCTCAGAGGGTTGGGATGGGGGCTCCTTGTGCTTTGTTTCTGCTGGGAAGCTGAAATCTCCCAATGAGACAGGAGCAAACTGCTCATGTTTTTGGAGAGGCACTAACTCTTCTGAGTCGTTAGCATCCATTTAGTAAATCACCACTGTTGCTAATGTTGCCCAGGCGTCCAGAGAGAACAAATACGCTGCCAGACAAAATCAGCATCTCCATCCATTCTCCCAGTTGTCGAAGTACGATGAAGCCATTAGCCTGCACATTGCTCCGGGCAGGAAAGAAAAAGAGAAAAGAAAGAAAAGGAATTCTCCCCAATTTACAGAGGGGATAGCTGAGGTTTGTGGACATTAGAGGGCAACAAACTTTATCCCAGGGAAGGATCAGTCATGGATCCATACGCAAATGGGCTGAACAGACTCATTACCATAAAGAGCAGTGTCACCAGAAGCAGGAGTTCTGGGTTCAAATCTCGTCTCAGACCACTTACTAGCCATGATGCCTAAGGTAAGTCATTGAGCCCGGATCCTCTTCTGTGAAATGAGACAGAAGGACCCCAAGGCTTCTAACAGAGTCCTGGGATCATCTCAAATGAATCTTTGCTGTCTGGAAATGCATGTGGTCTGGGAAAGGCCACAAGGGCAGGAGGCAGGAGCTGACTGTGACACGTGGTTGACCATGGGCAAGAAGGCCCTTAACCTTTCTGCAGCTCACTATGGGCGTCCATGAGAGAAGAAGCAGAGTTCCTTTGGGATTGCTGGGCAAGCTCTCTGGTCCCAAGGTTCAGGAAATGGGAGCCAAAGAGATACTGGAGGACAGTGGAATGAGCTTTGGCTCTGGAGTCCGAGGTCCTGGGTTCAGATGCCATCCCTGAGGCTAGCTGTGCAGCCTCTGGGAAGTCACGTTTCCTTCTTGGACTCAGTTTTCCCACATGTAAGATGGCACAGTTGGCTCCGTGGCCTTTCATATCCCTTCCAGCTCAAGAATCAGGAAGCTAAGGCCTCTGAGGCCCTTTCCAGCTCAGGTCAAGGATCCTGGGATTTCCCTGGGCCAGAGTTTCCTCCTCTATCACATGAATGAACTGGATTGGATCATAGGTTCTTAGCCTCTTACGTGCCTGATTCTGGCAGGGTGGAAGCCCACGGACCCCTCCCTTCTCAGAATCATGCTTATAAATGCAGCAAATTAAAAGCATAGGATTACAAAAGGAACAAATATTAGCAAAAATAAGGATGAAGTCTTTTTTCCATAGAAATTCATGGACCCCCTGGAATTTATCTGTGAGAGATTCATGGACAGACCCCAAGGGTTGAGAATCATGCTTATAAATGCAGCAAATTAAAAGCATAGGATTACAAAAGGAACAAATATTAGCAAAAATAAGGATGAAGTCTTTTTTCCATCCAAATTCATGGACCCCCTGGAATTTATCTGTGAGAGATTCATGGACAGACCCCAAGGGTTGAGAATCATGCTTATAAATGCAGCAAATTAAAAGCATAGGATTACAAAAGGAACAAATATTAACAAAAATAAGGATGAAGTCTTTTTTCCATCCAAATTCATGGACCCCCTGGAATTTATCTGTGAGAGATTCATGGACAGACCCCAAGGATTGAGAAGCACTCAGCTAGATGGTGTTTGGGGCACCTCCTAGCTCAACATTTATGGTACCATGGTCATTCTTTGAGACACAAAGAGGCCATTAAAGGCCTTAGCATTGGGCTAAGGACCAAAGCAGTGAGAGCACCCTAGTATTAGGCCCCAGCTGGGCATTTAAAAAATTTGTTTAAAAAAGATGTTTTTTTGTAGAAAATTTCTGAAATGTTCTGCAAAGCAGTCAGTCGATAGCCTGAATTTTGTCCTTCTCTTTGGTTCTTAGGAAGAAGAGAAGGGACAAAAGAAAAAGAGAAGGTGGGGAATGGTGAAAGTCACCCTATATATATCGGGGTGGGGGTGGGGTGCTTTCCTTGGCTTTTCTTTCTGTTTTTCCCCTCCGGCTCCTGACAAGGTCCTCCCTCCACTGAGTTCAACTTTCTGACTTGGGCTCCATGTGCTGCTGATCCAGGAACTTCACACACTTTATGGAGTGTGTCTTATTGCAGGTCTAAATGGTCTCTTTAAATGACTGTGTTAGCTTTATTGTGTCTGCAAAAGGAAGAATAGCTGAAGGAGACAGCCAATTTTCTGTATGGCAACAATGCCCCCTGGTGGCTGCTGGCTGAATTACCAACCAGCACTTCTGCCCTCCTAGCTCTGGGGCTGGTAGCCCATTCCATGTTCCATCAGTAAGAGGAAGCAGGTTTTACTGGGATGGCCTGTGGAGAATTTATGAGATCTTTCTGTAGCCAACTTAGGAACACCGGATCATCCACTGAGTTAAGGGAGGACCTCAGGAAAGTTATCGAGTCTAAAGTCCTCAAACCCAAGTCTTCAGAGAGAATTCAGGAGCTCCCCCACGGTCATGCACATAATGACAGAGGTGGGATCTGAGCTCAGGTCCTCTGGCCCCACACAAGCCCATCACGTGTTAAAATGTTGGGATAAACAACACTGGAGTTAGCTATATGCATTTACATAAGAGGATTTCAAAATTCATAAAGACGGGCACTGTGGAAGATGGTCTAGTCTGGGATCTGAGAGGCCTGGTTACTACTTTTGACAAAGTAAGACGATCAATGGAGCTCAACTCTCAGCCCCGTGCGACTTGGGGCACATCATTCTTCTTCTGAACCTCAGTTTCTTCATCTGCAAAATGAGGTTAATAATAACGGCATTACCGACCACAGAGGCTGGCCATAAGGATCAATGGGACAACATCTGAAAATCTCAAGATGACCATCATAAAGTCTTAGTGCAGATGGAAGCTTTGAGAGTTTACCCCCTCTGGGCATGCTAGAGACAGCCCTCCATGAGCCAACTCTTACATGTCCACCCTAACGGAAGGAAGCACCACACAGAGAAGCCAGAAAAACAACCAAGTAAGAATCCACATCTATCCAGCCTTGGAACTTGACACCTGAGCATGGTGCTGAGTGTGGCTGAATGGATGTCCATTCAATTCAATCTGATAGAATTTATGAGGCCCCTACTGAGAAGGGGCACACGAGGGCCCAAACAACAGCAGTGCCTCCATATAGGAGTTTACATTCTCTAGCAGGGAAATGATAGTATACATGGAAGTGAATATAGAATGGAGGAGACATAGGCAGTCAAGGGTATGCAAGAATCAACAGTATTTCCCCAAATACACAGCTGGAGAGGAGATCTCGCCTGGTCCAGAAACTAAAATCCATAGAGACTTATGCAACACTAGAGTTTCTGATGGTTGGATTTGGAAGGACCAGGGGGGCAGCTGGATTTCTGCAGATTTATTCCTTCTACACATACTGTCATGGCTAATGCAAAGATTTCCCCACCTTTTTCTCTCTCTCTCTCATTCCCTCCCCTCTCCCCTTTTCTTATTCTTTCCCTTCCTTTCCTCCTTTCTCCCCCTCCCCCTTTTATACATACACACATACATACCTACCTATCTGTCTGTCTATCCATCCAGATAGATATGTTCGTGTAATCTCATTTGCATATGTCATCTCATATATTGTTTCCTTCCTGCTGGGGCCAGGCAGCTGTTTGGGGGGGATTCCTAACAAAGCATTGGACTAAATAAAGTTACCTTCTCTCTTGTTGGCTAAGTGCTTGTTTCAAAGGGCTTTCCTGCTGAGATGTCAGCTTCTTTAGAACCAAGAGTATACAAGAGTCAGACATCAGTCAACTAAGTGATAATTAAGCAGAGTAGGTATGATCATTACAACGAAGCTTCAACAAAGCATGTAATTAAAAAACCACTGCGGTAGGTGCTGACAAACTGGAGAAATTTCCAAGAATTAGTCTCAAGCCTTTCATTCATTCACAATCATTCCTTCCTTCCTTCCTTCCTCGTGCACCTGGAGTGCTGCATTTCACTGTGGGTGCCATGCTGTAAGAAGCAGAGGGAGAAGAAGTTGGAGCCCCCATAGGAGGCTGACTGGGATGGTGAAAGGTCAGGAGGCCACAATAGGCAAGGATTTCTGGAAAGGGATAGTCAGCCTGTAGAAGAGAAAACTTAAAGGAGACACTGGCTTCAGGAATTTGAAGGGTTGAGGGAAAAGAGAATAGGCTTGTTCTGCTCAATCTCAGAGGCAGAACCAAGAACATGAATTTGAACCCAAGGCCCTTTATTGCTACTCAAATTCCAAAGCATTTTCCCCTACTCTAAAGAGTCTTCCCTGTCCATTACAAGTCATGTATAAATTCCTGATTCTGGCATTCAAGACCCTCTGCAGTCTGATTCTTCTTTCATACTACCCCTTTCAAGCCGTCTGCTTTTTAGCAAAAGTGAACTCTGACCCCTGTTTTTGTCCTCCTGCTCCCTTCTCTGGGCATGTCTTCATGCTGGCCCTCCCCCACACATTCCATCCTCTTCCTCAATGGAAGACCCCTTATCCCTTCAAAGCCTAACTCAGATTCTTCTCCTCCAGGTCACACCCCATCCCAACAAAATGGATCTTCTTAATGTTAAGTTTACATTAAAACATTTGATTAGAATAAAAGAGCAGGCAGTGATTAGTGGATGAAGAGCCCATTCTGATGTCCAGTTGGAGGTCTTAACTCTGGTGCAAACTGAGCTGTGAGATCTTGGTCAAGTCGCCACCTCTGAGTGTCCCAGGTGACAATCTAAGACTGTACATTACAGACAAACTGCTGGGCTGTCAAATATGAGCAGTGGATGGAAGTGTCCTTAATCTTTTCTGATGCCCTGGACATGTCTGGAGGAGAACAGAGTCCACCTTCAACCTTCATGTGCCTTCAGGAAGACACGGAAGATTCCGAGGCCAAGTGGCCCGGCTCCTAGTGAGCTGGAAGAAGGATCCCAGCAGGCCCTCCTGGCCCAGCTCTGACTCTGGCAAGGTAACGAATGAGTCGTCTGCGCCGCTGCGTGTCGCTTCCAAGATGGCCGGGGGCATTGCACAGAAAGGTCACAGCTGTCCATAACCGAAATGGAAGTAATTACCACAGCCGGAGGACCGGGCCCCGCTCCCGCTCAGCGCATCCTCTGGGCCCGGCTGCTACGACCTCTCGTTGTGAGCCCTCAGGGATACATCTGGAAGAGGAGCAGGCCACCGCCTCCTCCTCACATCTTTCATTCACGGGATGGCCAAGATGTTATTTTCCATCCATTAGACTGATTGCTATCCCTTAATGAAAAAGAAATTAGCAGAAGCTCATTTGCTGATTCTGATATCAAAGGACAGGGCTTTATGAGATAACAAATGACTGAAGCATAGGTCAAAAGGCACAGGTCCTTGTCCAAGGACCTGATCGTTTTGGGGGTGATTCAGTCTACTTACTGGGCACCCCTACATCAGTCTTCCTAAAGCAGCAAACAATGAAGAAATCAATGGGCACTCATTAAGCCCTGACTGTGTGTCTCTGTATAGAAATGCTTGAAATCACTGATCCTGCTGCCTACAGTTAACACTGGATATCTACCCTGACATTCAGGGCCCTTTTTTCATTTTATTTTATTATTTTTTTTAGGCAATTGGGGTTAAGTGAGTTGCCCAGGATCACACAGCTAGTAAGTGTCAAGTGTTTGGTCTGAGGCCGGATTTGAACTCAGGTCCTCCTGACTTCAGCGCTGGTACTCTATCCACTGTGCCACTTAGCTGCCCGTCAGGGCCCTTTCAATACGGCTTCCACCCATCTTTTCTGCTTTTCCAAACCTCCCCCCACCAGGACCCCCTACAGCATCCCACTGTCCTCCGTACTTGCCCCGGAACCCTTCAAACTCGGCTCTGTCCCCAGCCCCACCCCTTCCCTTCCTTCTTTCTCCTAACCTCCTTGAATAGCCTTATTTTGGTGCTCCCTCCACTCAGGCCAGCAGTGATCACCCAAGGACCGAGTCAACAGCTTGAAGCGCTCTGGACAACCTGGTGACTTGGATGAGGCTGTTCTGGGACAACCATCTGTCAGTAGGTGCCACATAAATGCTTATTTTCTTTCCTTCCCCCAAATACATCTATAAAGATATTGCTGTACATATCGATACGGACATGGGTACAGAGCTGCATAGCTATATGTCAATACAGATATGGACACTGACATAAGCAGCCATACTGATACTCATACGGAGGGATGAGGACAAGAACAGTGATTGCTTTAGCCCAGGGAATTCCAAGATGAATAAATACCCTCCACCTGAGGAGGGCAGCACCTTCCTTGCTACTTATTGTCCCAGACACTTGTCTGGATCACTAAGAGGCAAGTGACTCATCCAGGGTCATACAGGATGTATCAGGGGCAGGTGTTCTTGCCTTCAAGGCTGGCTCTTTATCCATTACGACACACTGCTCCCCCTACATACAGACATCTATATGTGTGTGTGTGTGTGTGTGTATACACACACACACACACACACAGACATGAACAAAGATATAGACAGGAGACACAGATACATACACACATATGACTATATGACATGCACGTGCATGCATACACATACAATAAATACAAGATGAGGTCTTTGCATTAATCAGCACAGCACCCAGAACACACTAGGCGCTTAGTTACTGCTGGATGGATGAATGAGTGAAAAATCACTGTCTAAACTGAGGTAAGACACAAGTCTAAAGTGAGGGTCCATTTTCTTGAATAAAAATGATTTTAAAAAATAAGTCACAAAGAGCAGCTACTATGAAACTTTCAAGACCTAGTTTTCTTGGTCTAGCAGAAGCGAAGAAGGGGGAAAGGCCTCTGCTAAAAAGCAGGCAGCAGATGAACCTCCAGACGGGGGAAAGGGAGTTTGTCTAAATGAACATTGCTTCCCGTCCTGCCTTTATCGATAAGCCCCAGGTAGCAAAGATGCTCCCAGGGATCACGTAGGGTAGTTACATAGGAAGGCAAGCTAAGTGGGTCAGAAAGGACATCATCATTTGATCATTTAAAAAAAAATTAGGGAAAGCAGAAAACCATGCAATTATGAACAGATCATGAACAAAAATAAAAGCCATTTGTATGCATTAATAGCACATCAGGCCAACTCAAGCAGGCTAAAGGCATTAGCGAGGAATCCTGGGGCAAAGCCCACTTAACAACGACCATGCCGACAAGAAATATTAAAATCATCATTTTCAATGTCATTGACAAAATTCACTTTATGAGCAAAAGAGAACACTCTTAATAGGGAAATTTAAATAGAGAACATTTACTAATGACATTTTAAAAGATTCAATTCTGAGGTGGAGGGGGAGCTAATTCAGGTATTTCTAAGGATGCTCAAGCACACATGCGCGCACACACTTGCATATACACATACATACACGACACACACACACATATACATAGAGACACTACTGATGGACCCAGTTTCTACTAATAAAAGACCCACTAGACACATTACAGCTTTAGGAGCTGGATAAATATCTCCCCCAAAGCTGATTTTTGGGGGAGTGGAGGGAGGCAGGAAGTGACATTCTTGGGGCTGTTTGGTTCAATAACAGACAGAGCTGGAGACTGGAAGAATATGTCCTCCTTTATTCTACTGCTGATATATTATTCAGAACAAAACCTGTCTTGGATTTCCTCCTGCCAATTCTTTCTGTAGATTATTATCATCACCTACAGCTCCATCACCATCCAGACCCACGACTTAATCCTTGTGGATTAAACTCCCAGTGTGGAAACTCTCTCCACTAACATCAGAGCTCCCCAACCCATCTGCCAATGAGAGTGTGAGAGGACTGCCCACGGACATTGAGAGGTGAGGGGACTCGGGCCAGTGGCTCGCTTCTTGTCTCAGAGTCGAACTCCAAAGTTAACTACATCACGTGACAGGAAGAGGAGGCATTTTACAAAGTACTTTATCTACACTGTCTTATTTGAGTCTCTCAATAGCCCTGTAGAGAAGATTAACCCATGGGGGGCTGGGGTATCTGCATTTTTGTCTTACATCATGCCCACCTGGCACATGGACAGTGTGTAAATGGTATTTGTTAAGAGGCAACAGGGTACACAGTGGAAAGAAAGTTGCATTTGGCATCAGAGGACCTGGGTTCAAATCTTGCCAACCTTGGACAAGGTTTCTAAGCTTTCTAGCTCTGTTTCCTCTTCTGCAAAATGAAGAAGTAGGACTAGGAGGTCGATGAAGCAAATTCCAGCTCAGAACCCAAAACACTGAGTGCTCGGTCTCTCAAGGCCTTGGTTTCCTCATCCGCCAGATAAAAAGGGTAGACCGACGGCCTCTGTGTCCTTCCCTGACCTGAACCTCAGACCACAGTGACCTGAATCAAGTCCCCAGCTGACAGGTGAGGAAACGAGCCTCAGTCTGGGCAGGGGACTTCCTCGGGGTCATACGGCTTTGGGGATCACCTTTGAACCTGAGTCCTTCTGACTCCGCTTCAACATCACCCCTCAAACCCAAACCGAATCTCATTACTCCTTCCCAGCCTGCCAATGACCCAGGCAGTGCACTGAGGTATTTTAGCACTTTGGAGAATGTCACCTGGGCACAAGGTTTGCAATTAATCCACAGCTGCTTGGGAGATAACTCCAAGGTGAAGATTTGTCCTCCTCAAGTCAAATCTCATGTGTCAGCCCACATGAGACTTTGCAGGAATGCTGAGCCTCCCAGTAGACTAGAACTCAGCTCCAGCAGCGTCTCAGGCAGAGGCAAAGGGGAGCCAAGAAGAGCCGAATGAGAACAGTGTGCCACAGAACACTGAGACGCCTTCCAGGAAGAATCAGTGCAGACCTGAGCTCAAACACACTCCCCCATCTGGGACAGTCTGGGCACTAACTCTACTTGGAATGAATGAATGAATGAATGAGTGAATGAATTCCTCAGAAAGAATCAGTGCAGACCTGAGCTCAAACACACTCTCCCATCTGGGACAGTCTGGGCACTAACTCTACTTGGAATGAATGAATGAATGAATGAATGAATGAATGCATTCCTCAGAAAGAATCAATGCAGACCTGAGCTCAAACACACTCTCCCATCTGGGACTGTCAAGGCACTAACTCTACTTGGAATGAATGAACGAACGAATGAACGAATGAACGAATGAATGAATGCATTCCTCAGAAAGAATCAGTGCAGACCTGAGCTCAAACACACATCTGGGATGGTCTGAGCGCTAACTCTACTTGGAAGGAAGGAAGGAAGGAATGATGAATGAATGAATGAATGAATGAATGAATGAATGAATGCATTCCTCTGGACTAGGACAGTGCTTCCATTCAGGAGGGAACATTAAAGCTTGAGCTTTGCTCAATGTCTCCAAAGGCCAGGGACCCACTTTTCAGGCTCCCAGTTCCATGCTTCAAGAACCCTAAGAATGTCTTAGAACCAGAAAACTCAGTAACAAAGGCAGAGAGAATGATGACCTGCCCCCAAAGTAATACAAAGAGGTCTGCCCTGAGCACACATTCACTTGTAAGAAACTTCCTCTTGGGTTAGGAGAGAGAATTATTTTCTATTTTTGCATTAGTATTGGTGTGGAAAAGCAAAAAACACCTTAGTTGAAATGTAAATGGTATTTATTTTGTAATTTACATTATTGGCCAAGAAGGGGATGATAGTAGGTGCCTATAGAATGCCTTAAGGCCTGAAAAGTACTTTAGAGATATGTCTCTGGTCTTACACCAGTCTCGGGGTGGGCCTGGGGACAACAGAAGACAAAGAGGGCTCACAGTCACGGGGCTCAATGGTTGGTCAAGGCTCCACAGGGACTCTCCTGGATGCTCACAATGACCCTGGGGGTAGATGCTATTATTATCTGCACTGCAAAAATGAGGACCCTGAGACTGAGAAAGGTGATGTCATTGTACAGGGTCTTAAAGCTAGATTAAGATATCACCAACATCAGAAGCTGGCCACTTTCCCCATGGCCACACAACTTGGTGTCCAAAGCAAAACTCCAATGCAAGTCTGCCTTCCTGATACACAAGTCACGTGGCAGCTCCCCTCTGCCCATCCCTTCCACTAACAATGCCTTATCTCTGTTTGGGTAGGATTCCAGGTCCCATACACTATCTGGCAAACCTAACAGCAAGCTGGAGAGGTGGCTTTGGGGACAGGCCTACGGACAGCCAGCTCGTCCAGCGTCTGAGAGGGAAAGGTCAGTGAGGTGTCTCAGTGTGTTGGCTGGAGAAGAAGGCACCATGTCAGCCACACAGCCACACCAATACTCAGAGGCCACTGACCAAGTAATGTGAAGGGGCTGTAACCAAAAGCAGGACCGAGACTTCACAGAATGAAGTCACAGACCTTGAATGAGTTCAAGTAGGTATAACACAGGGTGAGAGTCAACTGTGACAGCTCGTTAGTGTATAAGGAGGAACAGCACCTACTGACATTTATACAATTCACCAAACTTTCCTTCTGTCTGACTGTAAAACAACCCCCCCACACACACACACCAGCACAGGGGTGCTATGCTCCCTCTCCCCCAATAATGTTAACCCAACTAACATCAATGCATCACAACCAGACTCCGCCATATCTTGGAATGCCAACCTCAGCATCCTTCTGATGCCAGTTTTAGAATTTACACTATTTATAACACGTACTTTTAAAATGCTTAACTTAAAAGACCGTTCATATGGAACTAACTATCCCCATGGCCAGTACTCCCCCAACACGGTGTTTTCAAAGAGCCAGTTAATAAAAATTGGCTGGGACACGTGCATTAAATTTCCAAACTCTGGCTAACATCAACACTAACCAGCCAGGGAGTCTTGAACCGCTGAGATTCAGAAAGCGGCTCCAGCATCACAGGTGTCTTTGTCTGTAAGGTGCAATGACTCAAGATTACTACAGACTGTTATAGTCACATGACTCCATGTAGACCCTCACTTCATTGTGTTTGGGAATAAGTCAAGGCGCATTCTTGGACTCTGGAATTACTGGAACAGCTATATGTTACTGGTTCGTGGGTAGATGGAACCTCAGAGGGCGTGTAACCCAACCCCCTCAATTTGTAGATTCAAAAATTGAGGCTGAGGGAGGTTAAACAATAACTTGTCCAAGATCACACAGGCAGTAAGCCCCAGAGACAGGATTTGGACTCAGGCTATCTGTCTCCAACGCCAATGTTCTCTCCAACTGGTCCAGTCTATACTTTCTTTGTACACAGTCGTTGTCATACCTCTTCCTACATTAGACTGTTGGCTCCTTGAGAGCAGGGACCGTCTTTTGCCTCTGTTTATAGCCCAGTGCCTAGGAGAGTTCCTGGCACATAGTAGATGCTTAATATTGCTTTTTGATTGTTTACACCACACTTCTTGTCCACTGACAGCAATAAATTAGTGCCACGTTATAAACATCTTATTAATAACTAAATCACTTATTAATTTCTAAAAATATTTAACTAAAATTCTCAGAAGAATATTAAGATTTATCAGCTTTAATATTTCTCCCTTCTCTCATACATAGCAATACTATCTACACACCATCCCCATCACACTAAAGATAGACTAAGCCTTGTTTATATGTTTCTATTCATAAAGCAGTCTGGACATGGGATTTCATTGCTGAAGGGAACTCTTGGTGTGGAAACACCCTCCACTATTGCAGATCTGCAACTCATCTCTAACTTATGCTTACAGGGTTGTCTGTGGCACTGAGAGATGATGTGACTGGGGAGCGGCTCACATACCTAGCAGGCACAAGAGGTAGGATTGGAACCATTGTCTTCTGAATTCCAAGCCCTGGCTCTCTGTCATTGTATCTCTTCTGCTACCTCTGTCTGTCTTTCTGTCTACCTATCAGTCTATCCATCTATCTATCCATCTGTCCACCATCTGTCCATCCATTCATCCATCTATTTGTCTATCTATCCATCTGTCTCTCCATCCATCTATCTATCTATTTACCTGTCCATCTATTCATGTCTGTTCATTCATCCATCTATTCGTCTGTCCATCTTTCTGCTTTTCTGTCTATCCATCCACTCATCTCTCTCTCTCTCTCTCTCTCTCTCTCTCTCTCTCTCTCTCTCTCTCTCTCTCTCTCTCTCTCTCTTTCTCTATTTTAGGCATCTAATAATTACTTGCTGAACTGAACATATGCCCACCTTCTCAATAGATTCCAGATCCACTCCCTTCAAGGACAGTTGTAAAGTTGTTTCCGAGGGAGTCAGCAAGGGAGTAAATGGAGAAACTGGGTAAGTTAGAGCAGACGTGGTAAGTTGGGGAAGAAAGAAGATGACTTGCCAGTAGATGGACCAGAGAATGCTGACATCCTATTATTTAATATCAGTGACATTTAAAAAGGGCTAAAAGAATATAAACAAGATCACAGAATTCTAGAACTTAAAGGGAAACTGGCAACTGCCTAATCCAACCCATACCCAGCAAAACCCAAAACACCCTCACCACTGTGGTACGCTATTGTGGACAAGTGCTCACCCAGCCTCTACACAAAGGCAGGGTACCCTCGTCTCCTTCTCAGGAGGCTCATCACACTTTTTTCCTCATACCAGGCTTGAATCTGCTCAGTGGGTGGCAACTCTCACCCACTGTTCCACCCATTGGCTTAGGGGGCCAAAAAGGCCAAATTCATCTCTGAAATGACTTGCCTGAGGTCCAAGGAGTCTCAGAAGCTGGTGGGCCCAACCCCCTCATTTCACAAATGAGGAAACTGAATTCGCACCTGGCCAGCAGCAAAGTTTGTTTCTGAGCCCTGGTTCTCTTTTTAAAATGGCCACAAGGCAAGGTGTCAAACTGCTCCTGGCTCTGCTCTCTGGGGCAGACTGAATGATCCCTCCCATCTTCCACATGGGAGACCTTCAAATACATCCCTGAACAGGACCGCCAGTCCCCCATGCTCTCAGCATCTTCTGCATTTCTTGTCTTACATGACTCCAAACGTATTCTTTTAGAATGCCTCTTCCTCTACAGAAGGAATGTGGCTAGTCATAAAACTATCACAAAAAAACAAAGGAGGGGGGCACACCTGGACTCCCCCCACCCTCCCAGCATAGCGAGCACATGATGGGAAGAAAAGAAATAGTCCTGACTGACATTTGTGAACTTAAAAAAAAAAAACTACAAAAGGCTGGACCAGCACATTAAACAGATGATGCAAGTAGATTCTGAAATCAGGAGGAAATTCCAAACGATTCTTTGAGTTAAATGATGACCTACTGAATGCAATGCGTCCCCAGCCATCCAGCACCATGGACATCAACTCTGGTCCCTTAATGAGGATCAGGCTGCCACAATTGACTTACTGGAACACCCCCCACAATCTCCTAGGGCCAAGACCGGTCTCATAGAGGAGGAGGCTGGAATCAGTATCCTGAGCCCCCTTCTTGTCGGGCATTTCCAGTATATTTCTGCCCCTGTGGTCTCCAAAATCCAAGTCCGTCTCTAAGATGAACTGGATCCTTAGAGCAATGGAAGAAACAGTTCACTGTGTAGAGGCTATTAAACCTAAGTGGCCCACGAGCTTGAGGTAAGAGGGACCTCCAGGGGCTGTCCCAGCCCACCCAGAGCCGAACAAGAGTTCCCTTGGTCCCCAACAAGTGGTCAGCCTGCCTCTGCTTGGAGATCTCCAAGGACAGGGAGCTCACCACCACCTGAGACAGCTCATTCCCCCTCTAGGATAGCTTTCCTTGTTAGGAGCCCAAGACTAGTTCTTTGCACCTGCCACCTGTGCTTCCTAGCTCTGCTTCCTGGAACCATCACAACACACTGAAGTCCTCTTCCAGAAATGGGGCCCTCTAGATGCTTGAAGAAAGGTATTCTGTTCCAACCTAGGCCTTCTCCTGTCTCAGCTAAACATCCCCAGTTCTTCAGCCAGATTTCACACAGCCAGAATCCAAGGCCCTTTGCAATCCTACGGCTCTTCTCTGGACACCCTAGATGATCAGGTTTCTTCAAAAAAATGCAAGGTCTGGTTTATGATCTAATCCCCCTCCTCCCATTGCTTTATATAGATAAAGAAATTGAGGGATATTAGCTGACTTGCTTAAGGTCACACAGCTAGGAAGTAGTACAGCTTGGATTCCCATCCACCATGTTGGCAAATGTTGTCTGAAAATCCATTCGGGAAAAAGACTTTGCATTTGCAAGATTGGAAAGAAGATGCTTGATCTTAAGGCCCCTGACCATTGTGTGCACATCATAAACACTGAAAACATTTTGTCAGAGGCCACCTCAGAAGTAGAGCTTCCCCCTTCCCCATGAGGCCATGTTCCAATGGCAAGGAGGGAGCCCAGGCATCATAGCTTAGGCTTGAGCTGACAATATGGCCTAGAGTTTGGGAAGATAAGGATGAGTCCAGCTAGAGTTTGTAGAATTTTACACATACAAAAATAGGAACTATTCTGCCCCCCAAAACCCACTGCTTGGAGCAGAGGAGAAGCAATAATCCATAAGACAGTGAGCCTCTGTTTTTGCCTCTGTCTAACCTTGCATCCCTAAGGCTGAGCACATGTTAAGAGATCCATAAATGGATGAAAAGTTGAGGATTTTTCCTTCTTCCTTCTCCTCCTCTCTCCCTCCCTTTCTCTTCTTTCCTCTCTCCCCCCCCCCCATTTCTTGAGGTCAAGAACTACCTTTGGTTTTCTATTTCCATCTCTAGCACTTAGCACAGGGCTTAGAATATATTAAGCACTTAATAATGTTATTTTAATTCATTCATCCATGTGTTCCCCTGCCCCTGCCCCCCTTCTTTCCAGATTTCCTTTGTATTTCACAGTGGGGATCAATGGATTCTGTGATCAGGAATGTCTGCAGTCTTCCCTCCTCCACCGAGGCGCTCTCACAGAACTCTCCACAGCCAGTGCTCATCCAAGGTTTTCCGAGTCACCACTAGAGGGAACCTGGAGACTGCTGTGGTTTTTTATTTAAATATATGAAAAAGGGAGCAAAGGAAGAGCCAGGTGGTGCCTGTTTTTAGAAACAAAATCAGTGCTGGGATTGTCCTGTCCCCAGCAGGGGATCCCAGCAGATGTGGCAGCGGATGCCTTCCAGTCACAAGTTCATAACATCCAGGTCTTAGAGGAGAGGAGGCGCCCTTTAATGCAAGCAGAACATCCAGGGAAAGGGGCCTGGAGTCTGAGTCGTGTGACCTTGGGAGATCATTTCTCTCTTAGGACTTCAGTTGTACCATCTGTAAAAAAAGGGGGGAAATAGCAGAAGACTGGGAGAATGTAAGCTCCCTGAGGACAGGGTCAGCTTCACTATATTTTTGGATCCTCAGGGCCCAGCATGGTACCTAGCTCCCAGAAGGTGCTGGTTAGTGCTTATGCACTGGGGGGTTGATGTCTCGGTTACTTTTTAGGGCTAAAAATGTAAGCCCTAGGACACCTTTCTTTTACTTCTGGCAGATTTGGGAAACCTGAGCCCCCCAGGTCTGACAGACTAGGGGGTCTTCGTGGTCACCACATCATCATCTGATCTCCCAAAAGAAGCTGCTTGTGTTAATTTAATATCAATAACCAGACCGGGAGCCACTGTAGCATTTTTTAGAACCCAGAGGAGACCAGAAGAGTGTTCCAAAGGGAACAAGGCCAAGCAGGAAGGGGTCAAATTTATCGTACTCTTTAAAAAGTGAATGCAAGTTATACCTAAAACTGAGAGAAATTATTCCAGCCTCAACCATAAAAAAAAAAAAAAAGCCTACGACCTTCCAATTCAATTCAATAGAATAAATAAGCCACAAGCACTGAGCAAGGGACTGGGAATGTTAAAATACCAGAATGCTCAGAGGCATTCACAACTGCCAAGAAGGTTTCAATAAAAAGGCCCATTTTTCACTCTTTAGGCTGGAGTTCGGACTGGTAAAAAATGGAGGATTAATGTCGCATCGAGCAGAAACATGGAACAGGGAAGAAACAGTGGCCCTGGGCTCAGGTAATCAGAGGTTTAGAGCCAGAAGGGAGCTTGGAGGCCAATTTGAACTCGGGTTTTATGTTCTATTCACTGGGCCAAAGAGCAGATTAAAAATCCCAACCCTGAGGTTCCCTATGTGACCTTAATGACCACCACCATACGACCACTTTACTACTCTGGGCCTCAGTTTCTTCATTGGTAAAATGAGGGGGTTGCATTAGATGGTCTGTGAAGGTTCTTCAGGCTCTAGAAATCCTGAGGCCCTAAGCTCCCATTCCAGGTGGGCTCCTGCTGAATTCTGGAGGCCACTGAATGGGCCAGAACATCAGGACCGACAAGGGCGAGGGCCGTCCTCCACTGGCGGTCATGCATCTCCCAGGTGAAGAAGAGTTCTCCCGGAACAGCTCTCTTTGGTCCCAGGGGCAGGGAAATCTTGGAGGTGTTTTATATTGAGAGAATCGTGATGCCAAGCAAGACAAAAGAACAGCAGAGAAACACGGGCATTGGGAGGCTCAGGGGGAGTGTTAGAGAGAGAAGGAAAAAGGAGGCTTATCAAGAAATGGGATTTTGGAAGGAACAGGGAAAAGAACATATCAGGTCTGAAAAGGAAGACCAGCCTTGACATCAAAACAAAATGGCAAAGAGCGGATGTCTTACCCTAAGCTTCCCATTTTACAGATGAAAAAATGAGGCTCCGAGAGGAGATGTGTATTACACAGCATCAGAGGGGTCGTAAAGGAGCAGATCCAAGATTCAAACCCAAGAACTTGGGAAGCATGGCCATCTTCACATTAAAAGATGTGGATGATGGGGCAGCGTGGGAGGCTTGGCCACAGCATGTAAACATGGCGGCAGACCACAACCTGTGTACGGGATGATGTGAGAAGGATGGCTCTGGCTTCACAGGTCCTGGGAGTGAATCCCTGATCTCCCAATGGAAGGCAGATCTAGGAAGGTCTCCCTCTCTGGGCTCCTGCGATCGTGAGTAGAATGCAGATTAGATGGTCCAGAAGGGCTGTCCACCTTGGTCCAGATGCCTCTCCCCTAAGTGTTGCCCTTGCATGTCTGATCTTTGCAAAGAATGCACAGAGCAAAGCAAGGGGCAGTCAGGGGAGATGGAGGTGAGCACACAGATGTCTATGGCAACTGGGAAAACCACCCATTGAACTGGGAAGTAGGAGGATGTGGATTCGAATTCCACCTGACACTGGGAGGGCAAGTCACTTATTCTTGGCCTCAGGCTGCTCATCTGTAACGATGAAGGCCTCGGATTCAGCTCTGAATCTACAGTCATCAAGGCTGCATCAGTCCACAAAACGTCCCCACATTTTAGCAGACACAAACCACTCTGAGATGGGGGTTACAGAACATGCATTCACTGCCCCCTCCACTTAACCATCATCCGATGACTCACTGTGGTCTGGAGGTGACCCCTGAGTCTCAAGGCAAAGAACAAGCTTCACTGGTACCTGCTAAGACGGGAAGGCTTCCCAGAACAGGCCCATGATGAGCTGGGCGTGCACCATCCCAGGACAAGCCTGGCTCCTTTCACAGGGGATCCAATTGGCTTCCAAACAACTCACAGAGACCATCTACCAAGTCCTACCCAGGTCCCGGGCCATGAGTTTTGTCACTGGAGGGACTGACCACAAAATGATGAATTCCCTAGATCTTTTAGGAACCAGAGTCCTTCATGCCCAGAATGATTCGAAGACGCTCAAGACGCCACCCTGCCTGTCCCTCACAAGTCATTGCCCAAATCCAACCCTCAGACACCAAGAGGAAGCAAGGATGATAAAGATCCATTTCTATTATCAGTATGGTGTGTGTGTGTGTGTGCGCGCGTGCGTGCTCCCATGCCTTCATGGGCATCTCTCAACAGATGGGGAAGAAAGGTGGGAAGTAGCAGGCACGGGCGCCATCTTCCAGAAGGGTTCCCTGCCACAGATGTCTAGACAAGACAGACAAAAGCATCAGGGTTTACCATCTTGGAACACACGCTCCACATTCAGGCCGTAGGTCGCGCAGGTCTCGTAGTACGTGCATCGCTTCAGGTCATTTGACAGCTTCCTCGCTCGAGCGTCATCAATCACACGTGGGTTGCTGGAACTTATCGCGTCTGAGACCAAAACATAAAACATCAAAATGTCACTTAACAAACACTGTGAAGACATCTACGAAGCCGGAACCCTAAAAAAACTCACAGCACAGAGAGGACAGAGGAAGTTCAGGTGAGGATACAGAGGGCAGTTTTATTATTACACTAAATTTAATAAACCCAAAATAAAAACAGTAACATTAACCAGAAGTTACTGAACACTTTAAGGTTTGTAATGAACTTTAAAAATATCTCATTTTATCCTCATATCAGCCCTGGGAGGTGATTATCCCCATTTTACAAAAGAGTTAAACTAAGGGTGAGGGAAGTTAAATGATTTGCCCAGAGTCATACAGTTAGTGCCTGAGGCTGGATTTGAAGTCAGGTCTTCCTACATCCAAGTCTAGCTAGCGTTCTATCCACTAACTTACCTAGCTGCCCCCAAACTCTGATGATTTCACATATAATCCTACTGTTTGCTCTTTGTTGATTGAAATCACAAATCCAGATCTCAAAGAGACCTCAGAGAAGGAAAGTGGAGTCTGAATTCTGAGAAATCATAATGACAAAGCATGGCACCAGACTGTATCTTTGCAGAGGCGGGGGGCTCTGGGTGTGGAACACTGCAAGCACGTAACATCAGATCTTTTAAATGTCCATCAGTATGGCGGACTTTACATCTGTTCTTTTTTTTTTCAATAAATTATGAGGGAAAACTCTCTGGGATGGGGAGAGGTACACTGGGACGTTAAGGGATAGAAAAACAAAAGTAACAATAAAAATGTCTTTTTTGAGAACCCTTAAATTTGGGATTTTAAATTGCCTGGCATTTCCTCTGAGGGAGAAGAATGGATAGAAGGCCTTTGAGGTGACCTCCAGTTCTCCTTCTGTGATGTGATGAGCCTATAATCGTACCAAAGTCACTCAACCTCTTCCCTCCCTAGGTTGGGAACAAAGTGACTGATGCCATTTCAAGTTACGCCACTAGAGGGAGGTGTAGGCAGGGATTAGGGACTATTTTGATTGTCACGTTCTCATTTACAGTTTCCTTGCAAGAAGCAAAGGGAAAAATACCCTTTAATATGACAGACCAGGAGAAAATAAAAGAGCTCACCCACCGGTTGTGGACCTGAGAAGGCTCCAAAGTCTCTTCCTACCAAACAATTTTAGCATCTGAATCTTTATTGTAACCATAGAACTTACTTTGTTCCACAATTTGCTCGAAGGGTGCTCCAAAGTGATCTATTCCAATATCATTTTACAGAGGAAGAAACTGAGGCCCAGGGATTATGAGGTAGAAGGACCTTGGAGGACACGTGGTCTAACCCTTTCTTTTCTGTTTCTTTTTTTACAGGTGAGAACACTGAGGTCAAGTTAAGTAATTTGCCCCAAATCTCACCAATGGTATTCACACAACTTCAGAGCCAATGCTGTTCTACTGTCTTGTGATGCTTCCCCATCAACAGACCATCATTAAGCACCATCTTTCTATTTCCAAGGCCTTGTGCTCCATGCTAGGAGACAGAGGTTGATGACACACTTTATTAATTAGTTGGTTATGAGAGGCACATGAGGTAGTGGTGAGGGTGCTGGCCGGCTCTGGAGTCAGAGAACTGGGTTAGAAACCATTTCTATCATTCACTGTATGTATGCAATCTTGGGAGGACACTGGGCCTTGGTGACCACTGGAAGGTGGTGGTGACCCTTGGCTCTCCAAAGTCTAGACTTGAAGACAAGAAGACCTGAAATCAAGTTCCTAATCCAGACAATGTGTCACTACTGATCTGTGTCTCAGTTTCCTTATCTGCACAATGGGGGTAATAGCACCAAGCTCACAAGGTTGTTGCATGGATCAAATAAGAACATTTTTGCAAACCTCAAAGTGTCACAAAGTGTGAGCTATTGTTGGCATTACTAGTACTATTGCCCATCGCAACCTGAGTGCTGCTGCCTTCCCCCAAGCTGGGGAAGCTGTCCAAGAAGCAGCCCAGTTCAGTTCAAATCTACTCATCCCCCAAACCAGCAGGGGCCCCAGAAAGATAACTGTGGGTGTGGAGTGGAGGGGATGGTGAGCCCCTTAAAGACCACGAGCAGAGGTGGGGAGGCTAGGGACCTACACTGGTGGAGAGAATTTAGGGTTCAGGTTCAACGAGCCCAAATATATGTCATATGGATAAGAATTCAAGGGCTTCTTAAAGGTTTCCAGATTCATTAAAAGCAGGAAAAGGACGAGGACTTCAGAGAAGCATGGGAAGACTTCTATGAGCTGATGCAGAGTGACATAAGCAGAACCACCATAACTACAGTAACATAAATAAAAAGAATAAAAGAAATCCAACTTTGAGTAACTGATGGCTCGACAATGATCTCGGAGAAGCAACAATGAAACATATTTCTCTCTTCCTGGCAGGGCTGTGGTGGAACATAAGGACAGAATGCTCTGTCCATTGTCAGGTAGGATAAATGTATCAGTTGTTTTTACTTCACTATCACTTTTCTTCCAAGGGGTGGAGAGGGGAAGTGGTAGTATTTCCCAAAGTGGCTGCAACATAAAACTCTGTGGCATGGATAGAACGTAATTAAACTATAAAGAGTGCAAGAAGGGATCAGAATTGAACGATTAGCTGAAACCAGTCTTTCAGCTGTTCTGCAGATGTCTGTGTTCTCTGATAGCCTGGGCACCAGAATAACACAAGTCAGCGACAATCAGTGCTTTAGATTTCTAAATCACACAACCCCCAAACAGGGACCAGAATACCAATATCTCTCACCTGCCAGAGTTCTTGGGAATATCAATGAGATAACACATGGGGAGGGTTTTGGAAATCATTCAAGGATACAGAAATATCATCAGTTTTGTGAATGAGGACTAGTACAGTTTTCACAGTAAGTAGGGACCTTCGTGGTAGCTCTGGAGTCAGACACCGCTCACCACGAAAATGGTGAGCCAAATGGTAGCCCCTTTTCAGAATATTTGGAATCACTGGGTCACTCACCCTGGGTTCCCACTAGAACCATGGGGATCTCATTCGTGTTCCGATAATTGGCCATTCGACTGTAGTAATGGTAAACTGTCTGGAAGCTGATCTCATCCTCCAAGCTGAAGACAAATATAACCGCATCCACCCACATGGCAAACTGGGGAGGGATGTGGGTGGAGAGAAAGAAAACGGGAAATTAGGTGAGAAACAGGTTGGAAACAGCTGAAAAAATACAAATATCCCATGTGAGAGAAAACATAACCATTTAGAAAAAAGAATCACTATCTGTGTGAGTGAGTGTGTCTGTGTGTCTGTGTGTCTGTGCATGCCTGCATGCTGAAACTTTCTGGATGAATTTGTTAATTACAAAGGCAAGGGATCAATTATAGTGGTGTGAAATTGTCATGGTGCTTGGAGCAAACAGCAATCTATGCAATGCTTTTATATCACAGGTAGTTCTAGGAAATAAAATATCAGACTGAGAAACATTCTTTACATGTGAATTGACAAGCTTTGAGTTATAATGGTGGTGGGCAAATGTCCTAGTCCAGTTCTTCCACAAATGCCCCTGTAAAGACAAAGAAACGGTTCCTGGGCTTTTTACTGAAGAAGGAGATCAGCAGAGCTGGAAGGATCTCAGAGGTACCCAGCAAAACACAGAATTGGAAAAGGATCCCTTTACAACTTACCCAGCAATGGCTCATCTGCCCACTGTGAGAAGAGTTCCAGTGAGGGAAAACCCACAACCCCTAAGTCAACCCATTCCATTCAATGGCAACTTTGTTGTCGGGAAGTTTTTCCTGACCACAAATTTAAATTGGCTTCCATGCAACTCTCTCCCATGGCTCCTTTTTACTTGAAGTATTTTAATAAAGGGAAGGGTATTTTTCTGCAAAGAGTGATGAACTGAGAGTAAGAAGGACCTGTATTCAAATTCTACTGATGCAACTCACTGGGGACTCCAGCCCACTTTCTCTCTCTCTCTCTCTCTCTCTCTCTCTCTCTCTCTCTCTCTCTCAGGCCATTAGGGTTAAGTGACTTGCTCAGGGTCACACAGCTAGTAAGTGTCTGAGGCCAGATTTGAACTCAGGTCCTCCTGACTCTAGGGCTGGTGCTCTATCCATTGCACCACCTAGCGGCCCCAGTCTACTTCTCTTAAGCCCCAGGTTTCTTCATCAGGAGATCAATGGTCTCAGGGTTGTTATGAGGCTCAAGAAGATAATGGCTCAAAAGCATTTACTCTCCTTGGAGACCTCTACAGAGGCAAACTCACCACTTCTTGGGGCTATGCATTCCAAATTTGGAATAGCTTAATTGCCCCGACATTCAGACCAAGTCTGCCTCTTTGCAATGATCCTGATTGGCTCCTGGTTTTGCTTTCTGAGGCTAAAGAGAAGTAGCCTCATTCCTTTCCCAAAGGTCAGTGCTTGAAGACAGTTCATCATGGATCCCTGGGTCTTCTCTTCTCCAGGCTAAATATTTCTATGTCTTCTACTGATCTTCATGTGGAATGGAGTCAAGAAGTCAAGACCCCCTTCCTTGGTAGGATGTCTCTTCTCCTGTTTATCAAATTCCTTCCTAAAGCATGGTGCCTGGAAGTGAGCACAATGCCCACATATGAGGTCTGAGGGGGCCTATGGATCAACACCTCTATATTCCTAGAGCCTCTCTTGCTCGTAATATAGCCTGAGATGGCAGGATGGCTTTAACGGCCATAACCCCTGGCTGACTCACATGGTGCTCCCGCCATACCACTGACACCCAGCTCCCTACTCAACAATGCCTTGTACCTGCTCAAACCCAAGGAGGAATACTGACATAAGGGATCCAAGCAAGGGTCGGTGAAACTGCTCCCAAAGCTAAGAGTGGGTCTGGTGGCCAAGCCTGGTGGCAACAGGAAGAGGTGGAATCACACCTAGAACAGATGGGATTCATCACTCTCAAAATGTCACTGAGTCTCTAAGGTGGGCAATATGGAATGGGGAAAACAAGGCTTGCCCTCTCGGTCTTAAACTTCATATGAAAAAGTCTAAAACACTTAATAAGTGAATATTTGTTCAGTCCACTTCCAATCTTTAAAAAACAAAACGAAAAAAAAAGACTAATATCTATGTAGCACTTTAAGGCTTACAAAGCACTTTATAAATACTATTTTATCCTCATGTCAACCATGGAAGGTGGGTGCTATGATTATCCCCAAATTACAGACGAGGAAATTGAGGCAGACAGAGGAGATATGACTTACCTAGGGTCACACACCTAGTAAGTGTCTAAGGCTGGATTTGAACTCAGGGCTTCCTGATTTCAGGTCCAGTGCTCTATCCCTGGCACCACCTAACTGAATGGTCCCAAAGGCTAACTACTGCTTCTCCTGGCTGCTCTCTTCAGCCAAAGGGGCTTTGAGAAGGAAGAATGAGGAAAAAAGAAAAAAAAAGTAGCCTTGGGTAGCCTGTACATCTGTCAGAGCTCAAGGCAGTAAGCGATGAATCTCATTTCTATCATTTGCTCTGAGCTCCTTTAAACAAGTTTTGTGATTGAGCCTGGAGGCTGAAATAATTCTGTGTTAATGGAATGCACAATAAAACTGAAAATAAGACATTTTCAGAAGCTACCCTTTCTTTGAATTTTTCAAATGTCCATCTTCCAAGAATTTGAGTGATTTTGCAAACATTTCTCTGGAAGAGAACTACCACCTGAACTTGAAAAAAAAATCATTTTAATGAGATTTTAAATATCCCCACATAGATTAAAAAGGACAATTACCAATCACTTAGAAAATGCCAAGAGGGAGGCTAAGGCCACTGGGCTTCCCAGCATCTTGGGGAAGGGCAGAAGGAGAAACCAAGGCACAAGGTGCTTTCTGATTTGACCCAATGACTTTTCTCAAAAGACCATGTGGTCCATTAGGTCAAACCAGCTAGGCACAGTCTAGCGTGGCCAGATCCCTGGGCAGCCTTGTCTCCGGAACCTCCTCCTCCCCTTGACATCTGCCATATGGGAAGCACAGGGTAATCCCCCCTTTGAAAATGGGAGGCTTGCATCTGAGGACCTCTGAGGTCCTAAATCACAGAGGTGGAAGGAAGGATGCAGTCTAGAACAGCAGAAAGAGAGCAAGATTTGGAGCTAGGTTCCAAATAGTGGGACTCTGCCATCTTGTGTTCCTGGTGTCATCTCTGTCACTTACTGCCTAGTGAACTTGGGAAAGGGGGCGGAGTCTTTTCCTCTCTGGACATCAAAGAGGGGATTAGACCAGAAGTCTTTGATTTTACCCAAGCCCATGATTCTATGATCTCACCACCTTAGATGAGTCACTTCAGTCTGCTAAGCCTCAGTTTCCTGTTCTGTAAAATGAGGACACAAGACCTTTGTGGTTTCATCCAGCTCTCCATCCACAAAGGATCTCAAAAGTCATCTCCATTCCAACTTCCGGTCAGCAAAGAAATTCTATAGCTCATCTTTTAGGGTTTCCAGTATTGCCTTCATTAATTTCCAGAGATCTGATCCAAATTCCCCAGATCCACCTGACCTGGTTGGAAGAAATACAGACCCTTTTCCATGACTATAGGAAAACCAGGCTGCAGCTGCGGCTGGGTCCATGCTCACCTGTGCCTCTGGAGGACCCCCTTCATCTCTAATCAGCAGCAGGTAGCTTTGCCCATCCACAACTATTTCCTTCTTGAATCTCCCACCTGTCACACAAAAAGGAAAACTCGTTACAGAAAGGGGAAGAAAGGTGAAAAGGCTGAACAGACTCAGGCTCCGTGTGGGGAAAAATACAACCTCAGCTAGGCCTGGGGGCTCAACATTGGTCTCCAGCAATGCCAGGAGTTTTATGAGAACAGTCAAATCCATATTTTAAAGTTCCCTTTAGAAACCCACAAGCATTCATATTTGTAGCTAGTGGCTTTCTGTGGGATCCCAGGTTCATAACTGGCAAAAGGGAACATTTTCTAGGATCATTTACATTATAAACTCCTTGTTGCCCCCAAAGGACAAGAGTTCCCTTCAGAGATGATCAATCATCTCTTAGGAAAAGCAGGTCCAAATCAGCTTTGACCCACATTTCACCACATACAAACATATATACATACACACACATACATTCATTCTCTCTCTCTCTCTCTCTCTCTCTCTCTCTCTCTCTCTCTCTCTCTCTCTCTCTCTCTCTCTCTCTCTCTCTCTCTCTCTCTCTTCCCCACCACCTTCCCTCCCTCCCTCTTGCCTAGATTGTCTCTGGGATTCATTGGAGGGGAGGACATTGCTGAGGAACTGTATTACTCCCCCACAAGAAGCCTGACTCTAGAAAGGAAAACACGGAACATTATGAGAATGGTGACACTTTCTGTACTCACAGGGCACAATTAGAGGGGAGATGCTGTCATACTACACACATGTTAGACAAAAAGGAAACGCTACTACAGGGTGATGACATCTCTGGACTACGCGGTGAGGGCCAAGCAGTGCATCTCGCTAGCAGCAGGAGAGACAGACTAATCTGGGTTAGAGATGAAGGTCATCTGGGACTCCTTATCCAAATGGAAGGGCTCGATCCCACTCAACAACTACTACTTTTCTTTTTCTTTCTTTCTTTTTTTTTTTGGACAGAGAACCCGGGAAAGCAAAGGACTGCCAGCATATCTAGGCCAACTCCCTGCAAGCAGCTGGCCACTATCTGTCCAAACAAGGGACATTGTGGCTGAAATTGACTTGCCCCCTTCCCCAGCCCCCCAGCCCTGAAACTGACACTGCAAAGCCACTGGGTAGGGACCCCTTCCTTTTCCAGGGGTAGCCCCAAGTATTTCAGACCTCATGCAGCCTAACTCAACTGATTCTGGAACATGGCCAATCTTCTTCAGGTTTTCAGTGATAGCCCAGACTAAATGAAGATCAGCCAGAGACACGAAGGCTATAGCCTGAGCAAGGGTTGACTTCCTGTCCTTGGGAGCTGACTCGCCCTTCTCAGGCTAGTGATATCACCCCAGCCCCCTTCAGTCATTGATTGTCACACCTTCTCTTTAATCAACATGTCTGATTAAGACCTTTCCCATAACATACAAGGACTGACACAGGGGAACTCCATGCCTATATTTTGACCCCAAGAGAGAACCTTTCTGCCCCAAAACACTCTTTCTCCACTGGATGCCCTGTTCCCTGGAAGCTCTCCCTTACCACCCGCAGCTGCTGGAACAGCTGGAGTTCCCCCTCGGGCCCCTCCTACTGGCAGCTCTGGCTAGAGTCTCTAACTCAGGGCTTAAGGCTGAAGGGACCTTGGTGCTCACCCAAGCACTATTTCGGGGACAGTTGTGGACAGGCCTCAGAAGCTAGCAATCTTTCCAACCACATGTTTTCCAACTTGCAAACGGTTCACATGTCGTCATATACAAGGACGTGACTGCTAAGCCATTTGGTTAGCAGGTAGAATACCTCCAGGTGAGTTTGGGGATCTCTTCTGTCCTTGAGCGCACCAGAGAGAGCACTGGATTTTGAAATTAGGACAGCAGGGTTAGACTCCTGTGCCTCCCACTCACTAAGCTCCCTTTGTGACTTCAGAGAAGTCGTTCAGTCTTTCAGAAGTTCATCCTTGTTGTGGCTAAAATGAGCGGCTGGATCAGAGGACCAAGATGTCATCCAGCTCTAAACCTATGAGATGATGGTCCTCAATCACATAATCTGCCTTCTGGGCCTCAGCTTCCTTAACCATAAAATGAAGAGGGGACCCAGCATCCCTTCCAGCCCGAAGGATCTGAATTTACTTTTCAAAAACATCACTTTGCTCACGGATGAGGAAGATGGCTCTTTCTAGCTTTTTGTGATGATTTGAAACAGAACAAAACTTAAGTAATTATTGGGGGGTGGGTAGGGGAGAGAACACCAAGCTGCCAGGACTGGGTATGGCAGACTTCCCTCGCTACACAAAATCCAATGGTCTCTCAACTAGGTCCTTTGCCAATTTGAGGTTTCTGTGGATCTCACTCACAAAAGGAAAGTGAGACAAAAGTCAAATCCTAGCTGTGGTTTTTTGCCCAAATCATGTTTGAGCATAGAGCAGGAGCATGGTCCAGAGGATCATCCCCAGGAAGTCTTGCCTCTACCATCTTCTGGTTATTTAACCAAAGCTAAGTTTGCCATTTAACCTCTCAGCGCCCTAGGCAACTCTCGAAGAGAATAGTGTAGAGACAATTGCCAGTCTGCTTCAGTCAAAGGTATTTATTTCCATAACAGGAATTCCCTATAATTATGAAAATCAAAGGTCTAGAAAAGTAACAATAACAATAAGCCTGGGAAAGAATACTGAAAAATTAAACATTCTCCAAAAGTGACAAAACAGCAAAAGAATGTGAGGAGGAGAGAGCGCTCTTGAGCCACAAGTCCAGAGCGACACTTTCTGCCACCCTACTGTATGAAGTGCAATGCCAGGCCCCAAACAAAGGCGTGGGGATCGATGTTCAGGCGGCTCCGCCCCAACTCGAGGCAGCTCTTAGTTCTAAAAACTGAAAACAGGAAGTTTTCTTCATTGCAGGGAAACCCAATTCTCTTGACCATTGACCATAGTAACCCTATAGAGGAAGGCTAACCTTCTCAGGTCTCCAGCTGGGAAACCTCCTTGCCCCTGAAGCCATTTCTGTGGATCAAGGAACAGTGGAAACAAGGCAGGACCTATCTAGGGGTCACACACAAGCACTAATTCTCCAAGTATAACACGTGAGGATCCACACTAGTCCGTTTCCAGGAGGGGATTCCTGCATTGCCCAATCCTATCATCCAGCATCAATGCCATATGTACAAGGAGAGGTTCATTAATGTATCTCCAGTCCTCACTGTTGCTCCAATCATCCGGACCCCTCCCCAGTCGCACTCCAACACCAAATCTGGCCACTGACTATCCCATTCCACTATGACCTATGGAATTCCCACTCAATTGCCTATAAATTGTTATCCATCTTTGAAATTTTCCATCAATATCTCTTCTACATCTTCAAGAAAGGCAATATAGCAGAATGGCTCAAACACTGGACTTGGAACAAGGAGATCTGGGTTTGAATCCTACTCTGTTCAGTTACTAGCTATGTGTTTGGAGACAAGTCACTTCAGTTCTAGGAACTTCACTTCCCCCATCTGTAAAATGGGCACAGTAACATCTGTAACGCCTGCTTCAAAGTATGGCAAGGAACAAACTGCAAACTTTGAAGCACTATATAAGTGTGAGCTATTAGTACTGGACTGGTGTTTTATTTTAACAGTAACCTGTGTCTCCTAGTAACCATGAAATATCTTTTTCAGCCTTTTCTACTGGACTCCTGACTCCTGGGGCTAGGAGGAAGGGGGGTTAAGATACTGCTTGGTTCCTGCTGCTTTAACTGCCATTTCTCATTTATGTTTCCCTTTTGAAGTTCACGTTATCACCAGCACGACCCTCTCCCTCCCTGTCTTTGCTATGGATCATCTACCTACTTCCAGGTAATTACTCCAACTTTATCCATGACTTTGGAATGTCCTTCACGGTCTTCTTCATCCTCTTCCCTGCCGAGCAATATTCTCAGAGATTTCTACTAAACAAGGTAACAAATTCTTTGGCAATCTGAGCACCTGTATTCAGCCTCCTTCCCTACCTTATTTTAATCAAATATCGATGTGCTTGCTTGCTCCTTAGAGCCCTCCCAACACTGCATCACCTCTATGAAATGAAACCTTAAAATTCCACTCTTCAACCACGCAGTCGTTCCACCCTCCCGGCCCTCCCACTTCCCTTTCTATGACTTCTTATCCTCTGGTCCTTTCCTATTTTTATAGCCTATCTCTACTTCTCCACTTGGACTTGTCCATGCCCATCTCTCCCACCATGGTTTGCCTCAGTAATGTTGTGAGACCTGCTATCCCTAAATTCCTTATGACCCTTGACCCGGCATTTCTGATCCTTGAATACTCATCCCTGGGTAACCTATCCATTCTGATTTCTCTAATCCTTTTACAATACACCCTAGTATTACAGAAGAAATGAATGAAATCAAGCTGGTATTAGCCATGACAAATTTATGGCATATTGCATCCTCTACCTAACTGCCATTAGCCTCAAGCATGTGATGCCTGCTCCTTTTTCCTTTGCTGATCTTAGGTAAATAAGCCTCTAGAGGCAGAATAGACCAGGTCAAGCCCTTTGAGCTAGAAAAGCTTGCAAAAGCCATCAGAGATCCCTAAGTGTCTGGAGTTGGTAGCAAGAGTAGCTGAGACCAGGGAGGAGTCAGCCCTAAAGAGTGTCCTACTTGACCCAAGCCAGCCGACTATCTTCCCACCAGCCAAGACAGCCTGTCCTGCAAAGAGCCAGCCAATTTTCAGGAGATGAAAATCCAAGAAAAGAATCATCAAAGCTTATAACTTCAGTAGTCTAAATACAGATAAACAAAGTATAGATAACTCAAACCAAGGTGAACTTGAGAATCTAATGGAAGGAGTAATATTTTGCCTTATGTGTGGTGGGATGGGTCTACTCAAAATGAAAAGACTAAGTAAGTAAGTGTGTGTGTATGAGAGAGAGAGAGAGAGGGACCGCGCGCGCGCGTTTGTGTGTGTGTGTGTGTGTGTGTGTAGGAGGGAGTCAGAAAAGAATTGAGTATTGTTAAGAAGACATGTTCATACGAGGAAATACAAGGTTTCCAGAAAAGGCAAGGATACATACATACATACATCACAAGTATATCTCACATTTCCAGAGGACTTTAAAGTTTAGAACATGCCTTCCTCCTAATTGTACTGTGGGTCAGCAGTGCAACCTTATTTTCCCATTTTACACAGGATGGGACAGAGAGCTCAGGAAGCATGCCCCCCATCCCACAGCTAGGAAGCATCTGGCATAGGATTCAAACCCGGGGCTCCTGGCTTCACACCCATCACTGCCACCATACACCAAGCTGCCATTCCTACACCCTATACCCTCCCCCAAAGAGAAGCAGAGAGGCATAAATATAATTCTGATGATTTTAGACATCTGTTTTGTAAGTTTACAGAGTATTATATCCACAGATCCCAGGAGAAGCAACCAGGACATGGCCTGACATTAGTTTACACTTATTCGTTTCATCTGACATGGCTCCTTTTAATCCGCCATCCCACCAGGAAGCCCCTCCCCACCTTCATGAGAGGTGATGGACCTCCAGGCACTCAGTGATTCCCTGCCATCTTTAGACCCCTACAAAAGACCACACCCTGGTGGACATGAAGCTATAATGCTCCTTGCGGACTGGAAAACACAAAATGTCAACTGATCTAATTTTTAGTCCCAAAGTTTCATTAATTTGCTTCAGCAAACATCTAGTCTGACAAGTATTTTTTAAGCATCTAATGCATGTAAGGCACTGTGCTTGGTGCTGGGGGTAAAGGGACCACAGACAGCAGCTAGAAGGGACCTGGAAGGCCATTTAGTTCAATCCTCTGCTTTTACAGGCAAGGTTGTTGTTGGTCCTTCAGGCTTGAAGAAGACATAGCAGGAAAATGATGCCAGGACTTGCAAGTCAATTGGACTTAAGTGAGGCAGTGCTGTGCAGGGTCACTAGCCTCACTTTCTCCTCCGCAGCTATCTAGGTCCAGAGGTAAGACATAGATTAGGATAGATGGAGGTGGCCTCCCTTGAAAATGTTAACAATGTGGCTAGATTAGAAGCACGTTGATGCCTCAATTTAGTTGCAGGGATGTTAAAACGTTCTTTTGTCAAAGTTGTCCTCAGACTTGGGAGTTTGAGAACCATTTTGATAGGGCTCAAAGTATCCTGGATCCATCCCTTAGGCAGCTCTGTACCAAATTTTTGATAAGATAAAAATGCTTCCTGTTGGAATTTTTTTCTCTAAACAAAATACATTTTCTCTTACATATTTAAAGGCATGTAAATGAGCCCATAAAGAATAGTCATTTACCCAAAGAGAAGTTCCAATATCCTGTTATTTCTGTGATACTGATGGTGACAGAAAAGGAAACTGAGCTCCAGAGAGGTTAAGGGACTTACTCAATTTCACACAGGATATGTCAGAGTTGGGATTCCAATCTATCCCAGGGGCAGGGCTTCTTCCAACAAACAGCAGCCCCTGCCTGCAAGGAGTTTACGTTTTACCACGGGAATAGACCAGGTAGACCCATAATTCATATAAGACACTTTGAGGAGGAAAGAGAGATTCTAAGTAACAAAAAGCCAAGGGTAAATAAAGATTTTGAGACAGGGAGGTGAGAAGATGGAACATTCCTGGCCTGGGGGCTGGCAGCCTGCACAAAGGCAGAAGGCTGATGGTGGAGTCCTGACAGATTGGCCTGAGCGACACTGAGAATGGGAAGGAAGAGTGGTGATGTTCACTACACTTGGAAAGGCAGCTTTGAAAGTTAAAAGGGAATATAGCCAAGCTGCTGACTTAAGAACAGATGAATACCCTTCTCCTTTAACAGGATTATGCCCATGTAATAAGATTAATGAATTCTAATGATTTTACAGTAGTCCAGCACAATGCTAGAAGGTGTTAGGGACAGACTCGGTAGTATTAGGAACACTTCAGGCTCTTGGCCCGTCTGTGACTGGTCTTAATTTCTGCTTAAAATGACTTCCTGCTTCAGGGAATCTTCACAGACTTAACAGTGACAACCACATAATGCCTGGATTTGCCCACTTTGAGCACAATAATGACAGGAAAGGAAAGGAGACAAAAAAATCCCATCCAAATCACTGCAAGCTAGAGGGAAGGAGGGCAGCTCCATTAGGCAGGGTATCTGTCACCAAGGTCAGATCTTGGAAGACTTGCACCCAGAACAAATACCAGTAAGGGAGGGCAGCAGGGTGCTAGGTGGAGAGTGCAGGCTGGGATTCAGAGAAACTGGGTTTGAATCCTGCCTTGGTCCCCAAGTGACACTGCAGGAGTGAGTCTCTTCACCTTGTCTAGGACTCAGTTTCCTCATCTGTAAAATGGGGGGAGGGCAGACTGAATGGTCTCTAAAGTCCCTTCCAGCTGTAAAAACATATCTTCTATGTTCTTGGCAAGCAGGAAAAGGCAAGCTCTCCTCTGCTGGGTGGGACAGGGTTTAGAGAAAGATACTAGTGCTCTGTATGAAACGGCCATCATATAGGGAAGGGAGAAAGGATAAGGTGGGAGAGGGAAAGAGCTCAATCATTTCGATACTTGAAAACTTCCTATTTTAGCTAATTAATCTTGAGGCAGCTAGGTGGTTCAGTGGACAGAGGTGTCAGGAAGACCTGAGTTCAAATTCAGCCTCAGATAGTCCTTCTGTCAGCCTCAGTTTCCTCAACTGTAAAATGGGGATAATAGCCCCCACCTCTCAGGGTTCTTGTGAGTATAAAATGAGATAATATTTGTAAAGTGCTTAGCACAGTGCCTGGCATATAAGTGTCATAGAAATGCTAGCTATATCATTATTATTATTATTATTATTATTTTTACTACTAGCACCGCCACTGTTCTTTTCATTGCTTAGTCATGCCGCCTCTTCAGGACCCCATTTTTCTCATAGGGTGTTCCTAGCAAAGATACGGGAGTGGTTTTCCATTTCCTTCTCCAGATAATTTTATAGATAAGGAAATTGAAGCAAAGAAGATGAAGTGACTGGCCCAGGGTCACACAGCTGGGAAATGTCTGAGGATGGATTTGAACTCAGGTCCCCCTGACTCTAGAACCAGTGCTCTATTCACTGAACGCCACCTAGCTGCGACTACCACTACTCCTACTTCTATGTTAGTGTTATAGAGAGGCCTGCGACACTGAGAAGGTAAGTGACTTACCCAGGGTCTCACAGTCAATGCCAATATGCTAACATACCTACAAACTGCCCAGCCAGAACACGGACCCACAAACATGTAAGAGTAACATTTTTAATACAAGTTGTCATCCTTTCCAATCTGTGTGGAGTGAAAAGTTCTCCAAATATAGAGGTCTAACCAAAGAAATAAAGACCATTTGGGAATGGCATGAGGTCTACATCATCCTCATCACCCTTTCAGCTACAGGGATGTCCGAAAGAGAATTCTGACAAGTCAACTGGAGGCGAACTTTTATCCGGGTATTTTTACTGAATGGAAAACTAAGAACTAGAGTTATAATAATAATTTGATCTGTGTGCACAAGAGCTTGCTGTGGAGAATAGGGCAGTGACTTGTCCCACTTCTGGGTCTCTCTGAAGCCCACTCAATAGAAGATGAGCCAAAAGACAAGAATTAGAACAGACATCGGCATCTGGCTGGTTCTCCGAGGTTCACAAAGCCCTCTCTGTGCCCCTTCTCATGGACACTTACACAGGTGGGGAATCAGAGGCAGCATGTCTAGTCGCGTGACGGGTGACTGTATGGTTTGAAGTCCAGTCTCTTGACTCCACTACGTTCAGGGCTCTTTCCTTTAGGCCAGCCCGACTGTAGGAAGCTGTGATGGGAAATCACATCCAAGAATCACTTGGGATGAGTCGGGGTAGAGGAGCGGCTGCTGGCACTGGAGGAAGGAGTCCCCGTCCTGAGGAAACACACATCCACCCAAATCACAAAATGTCTGTGAGCCAGATTGTGACGGGCAATACGTGAGGCTTCAGCACCAGTCTGGGGAAAAGCTGAGGCCTGGGAACTGGGAGGAACAGCCCAAATCACTGCCCAGCTAACTCAGGTCACTTAATCTAACTAGCACTCAATCTTCTCATCTGCAAAATGAAGTCCTCAGGCTAAGTGAGTCCCAAGAGCACAGAGCAAGGCTTTGATGACTAAAGTAGACATGAGGGCATGGGTTATAATCCTTGACCAGTATAGGTGAGGGGGAGGGACAGTGTCACATAAAGAGGAAGAGAACAAGGGTTCGAATCCCAGCTCTGCTGCTAATCAGTGGTGTGACTTCCCTTGTTCTCTCTGGATCTCAGCTTAAAATGAGGGGATTCGATTGGAGGCTCTGACATCCTTTCTAGCTACGGATCCACTCTCTAGAGAGGCAGCTAAGTGGTGTTACAGACTGACCCTGGAGTCAGGAAGATGCGAGTTCAGATTTGCCCTCAGACACTGGCTGCCTCAGTTTTTACATCTATAAAATGGGGATGAGAATAGCTACTTTCCCAGATTGCTATAACGATCAAATGAGGTAATTTAGGAAGCTCTTTATAAATCTTAAAATTATACATAAATGCTGTCTACTATTAATAATTATTCCCTTACGCCTTATAAGTAGGCAGGTCATAAAATCTCAGAGGAGGCAGCAAGGTCTGAGTTGGGGAAGGCAAGGTAATCAGACTTTACTAATTTATCACATTTATGCAGAATTCTATGATTTACAAAGCACTTTCCTTACAAGAACCTGGGGGAAGGAGGGGGCATACTGTCATCTCCATTTTCTAGATTGCAGAGTCTGAGGCAGAGGTTAAGTGACTAGACCAAGGTCATACAGCTGGTAAGTGTCAGGGCAGAATTAGAACTCAGGTCCTATATGACTGACCCACTTTTGCTGGCTGTCATGAGTGTTTAGGGAGTTGAGATATATTTGTTCTATGTAGCCGCCTCTAATTAAAAATTCAAGCTCATGAGTCTTGCCTTAAAAGCCTATACTCCAGCTCTCACCTATGTTTAAAGATTGAGTTCACATTACTCCCTGTTCCCTAGTTTCCCTTGTCAAATTATAGACACATGGGATCGTTGGTTTAGAGTTGGAAGGGACCTTTGAGTCCCATCTCATAGGCTCAGAGAGGTTGTGTGACTTCTCCACAGTCACACAGCTGGTGAACATCAGAGAAGGGATTGGAAACTCCCTATCAAGGGCCAGGCAGCCTTTCTACACCCATGTGTACATGCCCTATGCTGCCCATGTGTCCCATGCCCCGCGGAAAGTCCCTGAAGACAAGAATGCTGTTTGCTTTTTGGAATGTTTTAAGATCTTTCTATCTCTTAGCTTCTAGCACCTTGACTAGAGATAATTAAAAAGTCTAACCTGAGAGATGATAAAGAGAATGAAAGAGAGAGGCCCAGGACAAAAGTTCAGGTGGGAGATGGATGATTATGGAGAGAGGCTGTTCAAACACATACAAAGAAAAGAAGGAGAGGGCAGTATTGCAGGAGCCAAGGGGCCACAAGCCAGGAGAAGAGGGGAGCTGAAAGGGTCATGATCTGGGAGGGGTCAAGCTGAGTGTGCCCAAGAAGGGGACACAGCATGGCGGCTGAGGGGCTGATGGGAAGCGGAAGGTGAAGGATGGAGGGACCCAGGCACATTAGATGGAGCAATACTGAAGGGGATAAAGGGAGGGGAAAGAAGGAGAGAGGGCAGAAATGGAGGCAGAAGAGATAGAAGGGGAAAGAGAGCGAGGAGAGAAGGGTGGGGGAAGACAAAGGAGAGATGAAAGAGGGGGAAGAGACAGGGGAGGGAAGAGGGGGAGAGAAAGGAGAGAAGGCTGAAAAGAGGGAAGGAGACGTGAAAGAGGAAGAGAGATGGAAGGGAGAAAGAAGAAGAGACAGAAAGGGACAGGAAAAGAGGGGAGAGATAAACAAGGCAAGGAGAAAGAAAAAGGGGGAAGAGAATGGTAGGAATAAAGAGAGACAGGAATGAGAAAGATGGGGAAGGGAAGAGAGAAAAGAAAAGGCAGATGGAAAGAAGGGGAAAGGAAGGGAAGAAAGAAAGGGAAAGAAAGTAAGGGAAAAAAAGAAGAGGAAGGAGGGGGGAGAGGGAAAATGAATAAAGAGGCAGGCTGACAGAGGAAATGGGAGATCTGTCAGATACCCTGACACATCTCATAGATGGACTCATTGGATGAGGACGGCCCTAACGCAGAGTAGAGTTTGGGCATACTGGTTTCCAGGCAGCCTGGCAAACTAGGAATAAGCATCTCACATCAGAAGACTTGTGTGCCTGTGCTTCACACGACCATCAAGAGACAGGCTGTGCATAGCTGCCAACGTCCCTCAGCTCTCCTCCATGAGACGAGGCACATCAGTGGCCCATCTGGTGCTGACCACTGGCCTCGGCGCCTGGCCTAAACATACCAAATGTAGCATGCATTTCATTCAAGACCTCTGTGACTAATTTTATTTAATTAGCTTTCCCTGAGCTGCTCTTGTCTTGATGCCTCAGACACCCTGGAGCAGGCCCTGAATGGGGTTTAGCTCCTTATCTGAAAGTCAGAGTCAAGCGTAATTCGTGGGGTTCATGTTTTATCTCTAAGGTCGGCCTTTGGAGTTCCCACAGAACTTCCCCAGAAACCTCCATTTGCCAGAGCCTCCCCTCCACATGTATCTCAGTATGATCTTGGGGGGTAGGGCGTCAAAGTCCGCATCTCTCCCCAGGGCCAAAGATCTCTATAAGAAAAGGCGGATAGAAGGGAATGGTAATCTGACTGGGTGTTTGTGCCAATACCATGTCTAGAGGCAAGATGATACGAGACACTTTGTAAACTGTTTTGCATTAGCACATGTACCCAGACAAAGCTTAGAGAGTTACTTAAGAAGCAAGGAGGAAGTAGGTCTAGGGGAGGTGGGGTTCCTCAGAGCTCCAAAGACCATGTGGCACTTGGCAAATCTGGAAGAGAAGACCAGATGATTCTCTAGGATATGAGGCTGGAAGGGATTCTAGGGATCCCCAAGGCCAATTTCCTCATTTTTTTAAAAGATGAGGCCCAGAAAGTCCAATCAATTTGAGAATCACAGTATTTTAAGTCAGAAAAGACCCCAAGGCCTAAATTTTGACCATCCATTCCCATTTTCCTCTTAAGAGTTCTTAATCATCAAATGGCCAAAGAAGATATTTTTATCTGCTCTTGTCTCTGAATTTTCAGCCACATTCAAAATCTGCAGAAAACCCAGCATTATGTTAACATCGTGCTTTGGGCAAAGTCCAACATGGTGACATTTAACAGGAATTTTGGACGGACTATTATTTTCATGGATGGGAACCATGATTATTGGTAACATATTTGTTTACTAAAATGTAATTAAATCACACTTCATCTGCTCTGCCAATTTATTTCTAAGCTCTCTATCTTACAGTCAAGACCATGAAGTGGAATGAGACACGAACAGACAATGTTAGTAACAGGAGAAGATTGGGATGCTGGGGGCAGCAAATTCTAAGGTCTAAAACTCTCCAGGTCAATGACCATGGATGAACTGGAGAGGGACAGCACAGGGTCACCTGAGGCCATCAACTGAACATCATCACTTTAGCTCACCCACTTCTAAGTAAGATAAAAAGAGTCAGATAGCACTGGACAAGAGATAATGAAATGAATCTTGCTGGTTGTGCATGTCTACGTCTGTCTCAATGACTCAATACACGTCTAAAAAGAACCTCGGGAATTCAGGATCGACAATCACACTAATACTTTTTAGGGAATATTAACAGGACAGATAGCTCAGGTCAAGTTCAATTGGCCTTCAAGATCATAAACACGGAGGTCTTGGAAGAAAGTTCAAACTGAGCTTTTAAAAATTTTATTTTTAATCAAATCTGGAATTCTTTATCCACTGCAACTTGCTAACCTGATATGTTGAGCTCAAAAGCACTTACCATAAAAAATCTATGCTGATAAGAGAAGTTATCATGTAGAAACAAAAGCAGACTGAGTGGCTCACAATATTCAGAGGGTCTAACAGCCACATGGGGGCATCTGCAAAAGCTATTGCCCTTTTTACAAGAGAACGCACTTAAAAAAATTTTTTAAATGATTGTTTTTTAATAAATCAGTAGACCAATGCAGTAAAGTGACAGCTCCTGAAACAGAGGTCAATATTTTTCTTCAATAAATTATTGGTTGTTGAATTCTAAAGACTTCAAAAGAAAATGATACTTTAGAATTTCTCATCAGCAAGGAGAAAAGCAGATGACCGGCTCAAAAACCTTTTTGTTAAGTTTTCAAAGTCTTTCCTTTCCCTACCAGATGATGCCAGAACTCATTATCTTCCCCCACCTCCCACCCCCAACCCTCCCCTCTTCCTACCTTCTCCATTACTGCTAAAGGCACCACCATTTTCCCAGTCACCCACACTTCTCGACTCCTCACTCTTTGTGACCCCAGCCCCATCCAATCTGTGGTCAAGTCCTGTCGATCTTTAATTTCCTAACATGTGCCCCCTTCTCTCCTCTGACTGTGCCCCATGATGGTTCAGGGCCTCATCACCCCATGCCTGGACTATGGCAATGGACAGGGGGATCTGCCTGCCTCAAGCTGCTCCCTCCAGTCCATCCTCCATTTCACTGCCAAAGAGATCTTCCTAAGGCACATGTGAGATCATGTTATCTCCTTACTCAACAGACTCTAGTAGCTCCTTATCACACCTAGGATCAAAAATAAAATAACCCTAACCCCAGCTAAAATCTCACTTTCCCAAACCCCCTCAATGCTGGTGCCTTCCATCTGCGGGGTATCTCCAATTTATCCTGTGTGCCATATGCTGTCTCCCCCCACTGGACTGACCCTTAACTTTCTTTGTACCCCAGCACTTGGCACAGTGCCCTGGCACATTGGAAGCACTTAATAAGTGTTTGTTGATTGACTAACTAGGACAACATGGTATGGGGAAAAGAACACAGGATTTGGGAGTCAGGAGAACCAGAGATGGAATCTTGGCTCTGATATATATTAACTTTATGACCCTGAGCAAACAAGTAACTAGCCAACTCTGAGCCCTTGTTTCCTCTATCTGTAAAATGGGGATGAGAAAATAAAGGCTGAACTGCGCCCTCCCCACCCCCCAAAGAGCCACACTCCATTTCACAGGTGCGATGATGTGTTTCTCTGCTGTCCCCTTCAGTTGGAGTGTTAGGTCTGTGAAAGCAGGGACTGCCTCAGCTTTGCGCCGTCGTTGTTGTCATTGTCGTTGTTGTTTTTAAAGTTGTATCCCCAGTGCTCAGCACAGTGCTTGGCACTTAGCACTTCCACATTCATTCCAAGATAAACAGCTGGGAAGAAATCACAGCATGATGTGATCCCAGGTCGAGCTCTCTGAGGGACCTCGATGCTATCTGGTCCAAGCCCTTCCTTTTACAACTTAGTAAACTGAGCCCCCAAGAGGTGAAGCAGCAAAAGTCACCTAGGTTGTAAAGGGTAACATCTGGATTGGAACTCAGGTTCTATGATTAAAAGTTCTGGGGGGGCGGAGCCATGATGGCACAGTGAAAGCAGTGACTTGCTTGAACTCTCCCCCAAACCCCTCCAAATACCCATAAAAAAATGGCTCTAAACAAATTCTAAAGCAGCAGAACCCACAAAAAGACAGAGTAAAACAAATTTCCAGCCCAAGGCAGCCTGGATGGTTGATCGGAAAGGCACATCGCGCTGGCGGGTAGAGGAGCGCAGTTCAGCGTGGGCACGCAGGCCGCAGCGAACCCAGAGCAGGCCTCAGAGGAATGAATCACAGGAAGGTGTGGCGGTTTCCAGACTCCTCAATTCATCAACACCAAAGACAACTTAGAAGGTCGGTGGGAAAAGTCTGTTTTTTCGGTGAGAGAAGAGCTAGGTCAGAGCCAGTTCCAGAGCAAAGAGCTCGGAGCACAGGTGCTGGGTTGGTGGCTGCATCCTGAGCTTCCGGCCCACTGACTGAGGGGGAATCCAATGGCTGATCAGAGGGGGACTGCAGGGATCTCTTTCCCAGTGCTGAGGCAGGAATCTCTTGCTTTGCCCGTGCTTGGATCTGGGTCACAGTTCTGGGTGGGGGTCCTGGGGTGAGGAGGAGTGCTGGCATGGTGGAGCTTGTAGTGGTGTTGGAAAGGAAACCCTCCTCACAGTTCCAAGAGAGAAAAGACTGCTTGCGGCCGGTCACTCAAAGACCAGAGCACAGGCCAGGAAAAGAGTAAACACCTCAACCCTTATCATACCACCTTGGAATAACTGAAAATTTACAGGTCCCTAGAAGTATCTCTGAAAACAGCTACACAAATCCCCGAAGCTTGAGACAGTACATTCTCCACATTGGAAGCAGACTCTTACCTTAAAAAAGAGTTTAAAACTCAAGTAATTGGCGGATCATGAGCAAGCAGCGCAAAAAGAGTCAGACTATATTATCTTACTTTGGTGACAAAGAAGATCAAAACATACAACCAGAAGAAGACAACAAAGTCAAAGCTCCACATCCAAAGCCTCCAAGAAAAATATGAATCAGTCCAGGCCTTGGAAGAGCTCAAAAGGGATTTTGAGAAGCAAGTAAGAGAAGTAGAGGAAAAACTGGGAAGAGAAATGAAAGTGATGAAAGAAAATCATGATAAACAAGTCAACAGCTTGCTAAAGGAAACCCAAAAAAATACTGAAGAGAATAACACCTTAAAGTATAGCCTAACCCAAATGGCAAAAGAGGTCCAAAAAGCCAATGAGGAGAAGAATGCCCTAAAAAGCAAAACTGGCCAAATGGAAAAGGAAGTCCAAAAGCTTACTGAAGAAAATACTTCCTTAAAAATTAGAATAGAGCAATTGGAAGATAGTGACTTTATGAGAAATCAACACAGTGAACAAATCCAAAAGAATGAAAAATTAGAAAACAATGTGAAATATCTCATTGGAAAAACAACTGACCTGGAAAATAGATCCAGGAGAGAGAATTTAAAAATTATTGGACTATCTGAAAGCCATGATCAAAAAAAGAGCCTAGACATCATCTTTCAAGAAATTATCAAGGAAAACTGCCCTGATATTTTAGAACCAGAGGGCAAAATAGAAATTGAAAGAATCCACAGATCTCCCCTGAAAGAGATCCCCAAAGGAAAACTCCTAGGAATATTGTAGCCAAATTCCAGAGTTCCCAGGTCAAGGAGAAAATATTGCAAGCAGCCAGAAAGAAACAATTCAAGTATGTGGAAACACAATCAGGATAACACAAGATTTAGCAGCTTCTACATTAAGGACCGCAGGGCATGGAATATAATATTCCGGAGGGCAAAGGAGATAGGATTACAACCAAGAATCACCTACCCAGCAAAACTGAGTATAATCCTTCAGGGGAAAAAATGGTCATTCAGTGAAATAGAGGACTTTCAAGCATTCTTGATGAAAAGACCAGAGCTGAATAGAAAATTTGACTTTCAAATACAAGACTCAAGTGGAACATGAAGAGGTAAACAGGAAAGAGAAATCATAAGAGACTTATTAAGCTGAACTGTTTACATTCCTGCATGGAAAGATGATATTTATAACTCATGAGACCTTTGTCAGTATTAGGGTAGTGGAGGGGAAAAATTATATGTATGTATGTATAGATAATAATAGATAGATAGATAGATAGATAGATAGATAGTAGATAGATAGATAGATAGATAGATAGATAGATAGATAGATAGATAGATAGATAGAAGATAGATAGAAGAGGCACAGGGTGAGTTGAAGATGAAGGGGTGATATCTGGAGAATAAAATTAAGGGGTGAGAGAGGATTATACTAGGAGAAGGAGAAAGGGAGAGGTAGAATGGGGTACATTATCTCACAAAACAGACAAGAAAAGGTTCTTACAGTGGAGGGAAACAGGGGAAGGTGAGAGGAAATGAGGAATCTTATTCTCATAGGATTTGGCTTAAGGAGGGAATAACATACACACTCAATTGGGTATGGAAATCTGTCTTACCCTACAGGAAAATAGGGGAGGAAGGGGACAAGAGAGCAGGGGATGATAGAGAGAAGGGCAGATTGGGAAAGGGGTAATCAGAAGGAAGTACTTCTGAGGAGGACAGGGTCAAAAGAAAGAATAGAATAAATGGGGGCAGGATAGGATTAAGGGAAATAGAGTTAGTTTTTCACAACATGTCTACTATGGAAGTGTTTTGCATAACTGCATATGGCCTGTATTGAGCTTGCCTTTTCAATGAGGGTGGGTGGGGTGGGACGAAGGGAGAAAATTTGGAACCCAAAGTTTTAAAAACACATGTTTAAAAAAAATGTTTCCACATACAAATGGGAAATAAGAAATACAGGAAATGAGGTACAGAAATCTATCCTGCCCTACAGGAAAATAGAAGGGGAAGGAGATAAGAGAAGCGGGGGGAGAGATAGAAGGGAGGGCAGACTAGGGGAAGGGTATTCAGAATGCATGCCATCTTGGGGTGGGGAGGGGCAAGATGGGGTGAAAATCTGTAATTCAAAATCTTGTGGAAGTAAATGTTGAAAACTAAAAATAAATAAATTTATATTTTTTTAAAAAAGTCCTGCACTTTTTTTTTCACTGAAATGTTGACTTCCTTTAATTATTACTTAAGTAAAAGTGACAGGATAAAAAAAAACAGGATATGCAGAAATAACTTAAGAATTATTGTTTTCTGAATAACATGAAAATAAATTTAAAAATCATGAATACTACAATGCAGGAAATACTGCAAGAAAATGGGCCAGAACTTCTGAATGCTGACAGCAAGCCTCAATAGAGAGAATCCACAAATAATTTTCAAGGCAGAAAACAAAAATCCATAAAACACACACTTCAAGCTCCAAGATCCAGTGGTTAAATTGAATAATTTCAATGACAAATAAAAATAATGGAAGAGGACAAGAGAATGACCTTCAAATAGAAGGAAAACACAAGATTATTCTTCAGTCACAAGAATTGCAAAAGGGATCGGAACAGAATACGCCAAAAAGCAAAGCAGTAGAAGCTGTGACAAGAAATGACATTCCCTAAAAACCTGAGCCTAATTATCAATTATTATTTAAAAGGAAATTGAGAAGCCTTTAAGAAAACTATTGTAAGAGATATACTTAAAAATTGTACATCCAGTTAGTCCCAAGAAGTGAAATGGAAAAGATAAGGGCTACAGGGTCAGAGACTGATTTCAAATCCCACCCCAGCACTTCCTGTCTGTGTGATCTTGAGGAAGCCACTTGACCTTTGAATTCAACTTCTTCATTTGGAAAAGGAGGGGGTTGGGCCTCTGAGGCTCCTTCCAGCTCTGGAGCTAGGATCTTTAGTCATTCTAATTAAAAATAACTGGAGGTAATTTTCTTTCCTCTTCATTTTTCAAGGACCTCGATGCAATAGCAGAATATTAATCTGCTGACTCTTGGTACACTTAGGCAGAACCAGTAACTCAAGTTTTTGGCCACTTCAATTCATTAAACTATCACATAACACCAACTAGGAGTCATCTCAAACTAATTGTTCTCTGGTTCCTTTTAATAGTTGCTGCTGTTCAGTTGTTTCAGTCCTGTCTGACTCTTCATGATCCCATTTGGGGTTTTCTTGGCAGAGATACTGGAATGGCTGGCCATTTCCTTCTCCAGCTCATTTGACAGATGAGGAAACTGAGGCAAACAGGGTTCAATGACTTACCCAGGGTCACACAGCTAGAAAGTATCTGAGGCTGGATTTGAACTCAGATCTTCCTGGCTCTATTCACTGCACCACCTAGCTGCCTTTAATAAGTGTCCAGGAAATTCCCCACGGCTAGTTAAATAAACTGGGCTGTAGGTTGGCTGGACAAGCCAAATTCAAAGCTGGAATATGAGGAATATTGTCTTCATCAATAGACTTTGAAGACTGACGCTGGCATTTCTGCTAAGGGCGCCATTTCACAAACGCAAGCTTGAGAACAATTAGAACCAACCTGAGTGTGGATAATATAAATCCTTGGCCCAATGTCCATGTTTCATTGCAATGAAAAGAAATTTTGTCTGACACTGGACAGTCAGAATTCCCCACTCCTCCGGGTAGGGGTAAGCCATAGCAAATGGGGCACCATGTTTTAATTTGGTTTTGTTCTTTAGCCATCTTAAAAGTTCATGCACTTTTAGATCATTGACAATCACCTCTCAAATAAGAAATTCGTTATGGGGCTGAAAGTGACCAGAAGGCTCATCTAGTCTCTGGCTTGTAGGGAGTGCATATGAATCTCTCCCCTTCAGAGCAGGGGGTTTGATAATCGCCATTAGCAACCTCTTGCTTCTTAGAGAAGGATGATTCACGGCAGAGTTGAATGGAAATCTGAATTAGAGGCAGGGAAGGTTTCATGGGCTGGACTAGATCCCTTGAAAGGATCTGCTTAAAGACTCTATGGGCTTGAGTCCCGCCTCTCACACTGAGGAGATGAGTGAAGATGGGTGAAATCTGAGCCTCAGTTTCTTTGTCTGTAAAATGGGAAAATGATAAAAATACTTGTGGTACCTCCATGCCAGGGTTGTTGAGAGAATCTAGCAAAATAATTTACATAAAGTGCTTCAAAAAAGCGTCATGTAAATGACAGCTGTAATTACTATTACTCCCATGCAATAAATATTTATCAAGCACCAACTATGGGCAAAGCTTTGAGCTCAGCGCTGGGCATCCTTACATCCCTTGATGGTATAGGCAGTGAGCCCTCAGCAAATAATCCCTGGACAATTATAAACCCTTCTCCAAGTTATCAAGTCCCAGATGTAGAACAGCACCCTTCAGCATGACCGAGCAACTTCTGAAACAGAAAACATCCCCCATGATACTCACGCTGTTCCTCATCCATGCCACTCATTTCCTCCCTCCTCACCTTTGCACAAGCTGTACCCAATACCTAGTATGGCTTCTTTTTCACTTCTACTCCTTGGAATCCTCAGGTGCTATGAAAACTCAGTTCAGGTATTACCTCCCATCAGAGGCACTTCCTGATTCTCTCGTGTTAATATGCTCGTGAAATTACTTCATATTTTACTCAGAACATATTTTGTATTGACTGATCGACGTGCTCTCCTCAGACATTTCAGCCACCAAGTGCGTGCACATCTGGAAGAATGTGCAGGGGAAGGTCACCACCAATCTATAGCCTCCTGCATCTGTTTCTCAAGAGGGAATCATCCTGAACTGCTTTCATGCTTTTCCCATTAATTAGCAGGATAAATGACAGAAGGAAAGATCATCGGGGAAACGTTAACTGTGTGAGCACAAGGAATCCCAGGGAGGAGCCGGCTCTGCCTGTTCACCCCCAGATCCGCTTCCCTGCCCCCGTGGGGTGACAGCCCCCTGACCTCCAGTGGATGGGCAGGGGCTGGAGTGGAGGAGAGGCCACGGGGAGGCAGACCCAGAGTGAGGCTATGAAAGAGAGAGGGGCCCCAGAGGGATGGAGGATGAGGCTGAGGGCCAGGAACGGGCCAGGAACAAAAGTTCAAGTGCTTTCTCAGATTTCCTGTGAGGAAGCCATTCTGAAGGAATATTTTTCCCATGTGAAAGGACCTTTCTGCAGAGTTTAAAAAACCAAATAAAGCATGTCCAATGGGAAGCAGTATAATTAACAGGGCAGAAACAAGTCCTCCTGGGGCTGCTGGGGGGAATGGGCTGTGAGAAGTGTCAAGGGCTCCAGGGTAAGGGGTTTTGGCTGCATTACCCCCTCCCTCCAGAATCACACAGACCCACCTCAGAATGGGTGGACAGAGCTGGTTGAAAGACTCAGAACTAAAAAGCGATCACTGACAGCAACGAAGCGTTTCACAAAATGTGATAATACAGCAGAGTGAGCTGGACCAGGAGCCAGGAGAGACTGGGCTTTGAACCTCGCCCTCACGGGGGACCAGCAGCCAATCACCTCATCACTCTGGGTCTCAGTTTGCTCATCTGCAAAATGTGGATAAATGGTAATTGCCTATCTCATGGGGGAGTGACAAGCTCAAAGACATGAATGCAAGCCTTAAGCCAGAACTTTAGCACAGAGTAGGGACAATTTGTTTTCACTTCATTTTTCAATCATTCATTAAAGTATACATAAAAACAGACACACACGGATACAGATGTCAGTTTTCTCAATGCTACCTATAGTTTGATTCGTCCATAATGTGAATGAGGCAGGATGGCGAAGGAGGTGGAGTCAGACGTTACATGAGGAAAACCCAGGTTCTTCTGCTGTCTCTCACACATCCTGGCTGGGAGACCTTGGGCGAGTAACTTCACCTCTCAGTGTCGACACTAGGCCTCTCTCTAACACTAAAGTAATGATGATGATGATGATGACGATATGAAGACAACAACAATAATAAAGTTGTTCAGTCATTTCAGTTGTGTCCGACTCTCCGTGAGCCCTTTTGGGGCTTTCTTGGCAAAGATCCTGGAGCGGTTTGAGATTTCCTTCTCCAGCTCATTTGACAGATGAGGAAACTGAGGCTAACAGTATGAAGTGACTTGCCCAGGGTCACACAGCTAGTAAGTGTCTGAGGCTAGATTTGAACTTAGGTCTTCTTGACTCCAGGCCTGGCACTCTATCCACTGCCCTAATAATAATGATAATGAGGATGATGTATATGGCACCTACTATGTGCCAGGCACAGTGCTACATGCTTTACAAATACATTTCATCTGAACTTCACAAACAGCAGCCCCAAGAAGCAGGTGCTCTTATGTTTCTCCTTTTATAGTTGAGGAAAATGAGGCAAACAGCAGTGAAGTGCCTCTGCCCATGTCACCCATTAGTGTGTATTAGGAGACTGGATCTGAGCTCTGGTCTCCCTGACCCCAGGCCCGGCACTCTATCCACTGCACCATGACCAGCTTCAAACATCTTTGTACAAGGTACAGAACACTTGCTCCAGTGGAGGGAGTTTCCACACCTGAAACACCCATCAATTTATGAAATCACAGGTCTTGCCGCTCTCTGCCAAGGGAATCATAGGTCATCTGAAGATAGACCCAAAACATAGATATACATACACCACCATATCTATCAGACACACATATATATGCCAACATGTCTCACACAGATACTAACTGCATGTCTTCATGCAATTCATATTGGGGTTTGGGGGGGGCAGGGAGGTGATTTTATCAGTGAGTTAGTAAAAGGGACCAATACATTGAAAAGGGAAGAGGGAGGAGGCAAAGATGACCCCAGGGACTGGACAGGAAGGATAGCTGCATCCTTAGTGAAAACAGGGAAGCCCAGAGGAGTTGAGCTAATTCGGGCTTCAAAATTAAACAGTAAACTAAGATTTTAAAGTAATTCAACCTTGAGGCTGGTGAGGCTTTAGGATATCTGGCTTTTCCCTTGAATATTAAACCCAATGCCTTTAGAAAGAAATATGAAAGCAACTGGGCAGAATGTGCAAACCTCATCAGTCACAGGAACTATGTAGGGAGTTTCTGCTGAATTGTTTTTATGTTGGTACAATAAAGGGTTCAGGCTGGAGTCACGCAAGTGTGTGTGCATGTGTGCACGAGTGTGTGTGTGTGTGTGTGTGTGTGTGCGCATGTCTGTGTGTATGTCTCTGTTTCTGTGTGAGCACATGTGCATGTGTGCGTCTCTGCGTTGGGGAGAGACAGTCCAGAAATGACTGATGTGAAAACAGAAGGCATCAGGCAGACTGACTTTAAAGAAAAAATGCCTGGCAAGTGGGTTGGATCACCCGTGAGGGAGCAGGCCCTGGAGCCTGATGCTGGGCACCCACCACATGGCTGGTTATTAAAAACTAAATCACATACACACAAAATCCCAACCCACCACCAGATGACGTTATTTTCTGGATGCGTGGATCCCTTTTACTCACTTGCTACATTTTAAATAGATACATCTGCTAAAAATGCTTCTGGGCAGATAGACGTATGGAGAATCACTTCTAAACCAATTCAGGGAGCAGACCTGGCTGAGGGCTGGCCAGCAATGGGTATTTGCCCCAAGCTGCTGTGATGGGAATATCAGAGCTGCCCAGCTTCAGAACTGGGTCTCTGGAAAAGTGAAGCCAAAATTGGAGAAAACCCAGCGACCCCTCCAAGATCACAGGTTAAGGAAGGGTGACTTCCTCAGAGTGTAAAGTCCACCCACCACTCCATGGACAACTAGGTTTAAAGTGACGTGCCTGGGGCTTCTGAGATGGCCCCTGTTAAGGCGGAGTCTGTGAAAGGGGTGGATAGGCAGGGTACCTCTACCACCCCCCTTCAGCTTTAACAGGCTGATGTCCTGATCCTCCCAAAGGGCCCCTGTTGGCCAAATGTTCTCAGGGGGCTGAGGGTGGACGGCCACACTGCCCCTCTTAGTGATCATGACTCCTGACGTGGATGTGATGAGCGCTCAGCAGACCTCTTCTTCAAGCCTCCCTGAAACCTCAGGAAGTGCCATTATTAGGCCCATTTTGCAAACGGGGAAACTGAGGCTGGGAATCAGAACCAGGGTTAGAGTCTAGGTTAGGGAACTAAGGTGGAGTGACTGGCACAGAGTCTGGAATGAGCTTCAGGCCAGGCACCTCCTGACCCAGTGGCTCAAGAGCACCCACTATCCCTGCACCCGAGGAACTGACGGAACTCAGCAGCCAGAGTGTAGGAGTCAGAGGACAGACTGGGTTCAGATCTCGGCCTTGTGTTACCAGTCGGTCAGTTAAGGATCTAGTATAGAAGCTTCAGTTCAAAAGGGCGAGACGACACATAAGAAACTCGATAGTCTCAAGGGGGAAGGCCTTCTCTGGGCCTCAGTTTCTTTCTCTGTAAAATGAGGGAAGAGGCCCTTCCTGGCTCTAAATCTGTGAAACTCAGAGACATGGTGAGGCCAATTTCGAGTCTGGGAATATAATGAGTTATGGCAGAGCAGGGATGAAAGAGGCCCAGCCATGCTGGTCCCTGCTCTGAACAGGGCCCAGAAACCTCCAGGGGCCAAGCACAGCCTCAGAACCAAGCTGGGAGGGACACTGGGGCAGGACACAGGCAAAGGGGGTGAAAGAGATTAAATGAGGCATGGGGGCCCTCCTGGGGGCTCCCCAGCACGTGTCTCCCATAGAGAAGGTACTTCATATGGGCTTCCTCAACTGCCCTAAATGACCAGAGAAGGATGGGAACAAAGTCACTTCCCACAAACCGTGGTCAGGAAAACACTGGGGTGCAGCCAGAGATGTCAAGGTCATGTTCAAGCTTATGTCCTCTCTGGGTACCACCATAAAGTGGGTTGGGCCTTTAAATACACTGTGGAATTAATTTCCTGTTTAAATATTAGGCTGATAAGAGTTCACCTTCAAACTGGTTTAAAAAAATACACACATCCACACAAGCATACATATACATGCAAACACATGCATACCTATACACACACACATACATATACATGTATGTACATTCTCCCAACAGTATGCTCCTGCCAAGTGCTTTGCAATTAATTCAACACTTAAATTCAGGGTATATGTGTCTCTGTGTGGGTATTTGGGGAGGGGGGCTGTTGAGGGTGCTTTCAGACCCACGATTTCAGCATAAAGAGGAAGCCCTCCCTCCACCTCATGCAGATCACAGGGACAAAAATACAGAAACAGATAGGACCTTATTGTTCATCTAGTCCAACGCTATCATTTCACAGAGGAAGAAACTGAGACAACAAATGGCATAGGGACTTGCCCATCTATAGTCCTACTAGGGCCTAAAGCACTAAGAGGTTAAGAGACTTACCTAGGGTAACATGTATAGCTAGAGGCAAGACATGTATCCGTGTTCTTCCCTTCAGAAGAACATAGACCGGAGGGCAGGGTCAACTAGTTACACAGTGTGAGCAGTGTCGCCCCAGCCCTGGTATATAGCAGTTGCCTTCCACATACCAGGTGCTTAATAAATATCTGCTGAATAGACCTGAGTGACCAATTCCAATTCTTCTACACTGCCTCCCACGTCCGGGTGTCCGAGTGTTCGTGTACACACGGCTGTCTCGGAGGAGCACAGGGTAAGAGCAGGAAGGGGCCTCTGATGGTCATTTAAGTTCACCTCCTCTTTTTATGGAGGAGAAAATGGAGGCTCTGACAGGCTGACTCAGAATCACAGATACAGAACCAGAAGGAGTCTTAGATGGCCACTGAGTTCACCCTCCCCTCTTTTTACACAAGAAACAGGCTGAGCCAGGTTAAGTGACTTAGGAGCAGAAATACAGAGCTGACCCCTCTCCGAACAGGGAAGGGAGCTGAGACTCATGAAGATTGACTTGTCCAAGGTCAAACAGGTTCCGGGTTTGAACTGACATCGTCAGACTTCCTACCTGGGTTCTTTCCACCAGCCATGATTTTACTTGTCTGGATAGGGAGCTTGAGAAGTCTGTTACCCAGACATGCCTTCTTTGAGCTTTTTCCTCCAGAATGCATTTTCTATGCTGCTGCTCCTGCACTGCTGGTCAAACGTGTGCATGCGAATGTTAAAAGTCCTGGTCCTCAGAAAAGACTGGGACAAATCAAAGCTACAGGTGCTTCAGAAGCCCATCTTTCAGCCTGGGACCATCGCCCCAGTCAAACCCAATGGTTTCTCGGCACTGACATTATGGTGGAAAACAGATAAAAAATGAGCTTCCCGGCTTCCTCCCCCAAATCCTGAGGAAGCTCCCCAACACAAGCAGGCCAGGGCCAAGAACAGTGACAGCAGACATGTGGAGAGCTGAGATTCGCCTCATCAAAAGGACCAACTGTGAATTAAAAGGCCAGGCCAAGAGCTCTGCGGACCCTCAGAGGCACCTGAATGACAACCAGGATCACAAAGCCAATATCAGGCCCTTGATTGCAAATAGGCAGCTACAGGAGACAACGGTCCCAGACTACAATGGACACTTTGGCATGACAACAAAGAGCACAAGGGGGCAGGAGGCCCCAGCAAACCCGCGAGGAAGAGGTCTGCAGCCAAATGGGAAAATGGCGGCCGGAGTTTGAATGTGTGATGGGCGCCGCAGTGGAGAACCTGCACGCCTTCCCATGATGAGGCAGTGCTGTGGGCAAATCAACAGCCCGCGCTCATCAGCTCGCAGCTCCGGAGCAGAAAGAAACCTTAGCGACCACCTGGTCATAAAATCATAGAGTTGGCATGAGCCACAGCGACCATCTATCTGGTCCAATCCATAAAAAAATAAAAAAAAAAAGGAGGGATTTCTGCTATAAAATACGGAATGAGTGATTGTTCAATCTCAGCTTAAAGATAACCAAGGAATGCCCCTCCCCCTTGGAGAGGAAAGTCTACTGTAATCCAGCCCCTTTGTTACAGAAGAGGAAACTGAGGGTCAGAGAGGTCAAAGGACTTGCCCAGGGCCAAACAGGTAACACGTAGCTATGCCAGGATTTGAACCCGAGTCCACTAACTTCAAATTCAGAGCTTTTCTATCATACACATTTTCCTGTGGTATCAGAAGCCATGTTACAGGTGGGCTTGAGTGGGCTCTCCTAGAGTTCTAGATTGGCATGGAGTAAAAACTAGACCTAGTCTGTATGGTGCCTAGGGCTACCTCATGTGGTAATATTTCCCAGAATCTCAAGAGATGGAAGGGACTTCAGAAGCCATGTGGTCGATCCCTACATGAACAAGAATCTCTTCTATCATACCACTGAGAACAGATCATGGAATCTGAGGGGACCAGACCTATCATTTCGTTGATGTGTTCCCATGACCCTTGCCCAATTCCCCCTGTTCCTAGTAGCTCTTTTCTCACGAAAATTGCTTTGCATGTTTTGCTTACTCCCTGAATTTATAGACTACCGAATATTTTTGTTTCCTCCAGTAAACCCTTCAGCTCTCTGGGGACAGGATGCACCTCACTTTTGTCTTCGTAACCCTGGTGGCTAGTAAGGGACCTGGCACCACGAAGCTGCTCATAAATGCATGTTGCATCCAGTTCTTATTTCTAGGTGATTAACTGGCAATATCCCACGAATTTCTCTCCATCACCTTCTCTACGCTCCAGGTGGTCTCTCCCTGATGGGATCAAACCTCCAGTTTCAGAGCAAAGTTGCTAACCTTTCAGGGCAAAGTCAAGCCCACCCTGAGAGCAACACCAAGAGTGTTGGAATTAATGCTCAGAGTAAGACACAGCGTCCAGGACAGGAGTTAACAACCGCAGACAGGTGTTATAGGAGACATATGGAACTAGTCACAACTACTGCTAAGAAGACAACTACAGGATGAAACAGTGAGATGTTTTAAAATCTAAAGGGAAAAAAAAAAGAAAGAAAAAGCATTTGGATGATGACACCGAACAAGGAGCAGGGTGGGGTGGGGGGGATGGGACGGGACTCTACAGTAACAGAAGCTGAGCCTCCTGTCTCTTCCAAACAAGACAAGCGCTGCATGAAGGGAACGTATAGTTACCTGCATCCACATCTGCAAAGAATGGAACAGCCAGTAAGAAAAGGAAGGAACCAGAGATTCAGTGTCTCAGAGATGGAGGAAAAGATCACAAGGAGTCAACAGCATTGAGAACGGCTTTGCTCTTGCATTTCTATGGGAGTGCTCTGACCTGGCTACGAGGGCTGAGAAAGCAGCTTTCCCACTTGTGACTGTTTCCATTCCAATTACTTGTAAAAAAAATAATTAAAAAACCTATTAAAAGGTTGGGAGTACGGGAATCGAGTCACTCCAAGGGTTGCGGCCAAAAGAAGTCATTTTCTCCCCATTGCCAATTAAACGCTTAGAATCCATTCCAGAGGGAAACTCATGGGATCCAATTAGACTGGGTCAGGGATTGGTGTCTCTGCCATCGTTGGAAAAACGCTCCCATCCTTGTGGGGCAGAGCACACAAACATTTTTATGGAAACAGGACATCAGGATTAGGGAAATTCCCCATGGAATAACTATTCAGTGGACAAGGGCTAACCCATTACAAAGCAAAGGCAATACATTCAACCTCTCTGCTTAAAGCTAGCTTTTCCTACTACTCTGATAGCTCAAGTAAATGAATCTTGCTTACTACTAAGTTGCAGAAACACCAGTTATACAATTACGTTTTCATAAGGGATTTTTTTTCCCCTCGGGAGAGGGGTAGTGCTAGAATATATTGATGATTGCAGATACATTCAATAAAACGAAACAATTAAATTGGCACAAGGCACAGATGGGCAGCTTGCACATAACTTACCTTCAGGTGATTCCTCCTGAACGTATGTGCCAGTCAGGTACCGGTGGACCAGCGCAGACTTGCCACTGGCCAAATTACCCACAATTCCCTAAAATGGGGAAAACAAAATAGTCATCGAGTTAGACTGATACCAGGAGGTCACACAAAGGGCAAATAGAGAGACTAGTTGAATTGTCAGTGCAAACTGGCACCTTTTCTAGGGACATGGAAAGTGTCGTAATAATACAATATATTATTATATATCATAATAATATATAATAGAATATATTCTATTGTTATATATTACAGTAATATATTACATATATTATATAAAATATAATAATATAAATAATAATAACTGATTTATGTGTGGGAGTGCTTAGGGAACAGAAGCACCCAGGTAAGTCAATACAAAATATCATAAATATATAAAAATATAAATTATTTAAGGAGTTCGAGAAGACTCAGCTCCTTACAGAAGGCAGTCAGGAGCTGAGCCTGGAAGGGAGAGAAGAACAGCATCCCAAGGACCCGGTGGACGACAGAAAAGGCAAAGGCCTTTCACCAAGCACAGACTGGCCCCACGTGGCCAACAAGCTAGAAGGGGAAAGCAACCTCCTCTAGAATCACCTGTTTCCATCAGCCCAAAGGAATTGTGATGTAATGGGAAGATGGAGAAGCCAGTGGTGGGGGTGAGCAGGCCGTGGCATTTTAATTACTGATAAAAATGGTGAAAAACAGAGATGTGGATCTTCAGTCTAGGACTGGAAGGGCCCTGGGAGGTCTCTGAATCCAACATTCCCATTTGACAGGTGAGAAGGCTGAGGTTCAGAGAGGTTGAGGGATCTGTCCAAGGTCACACAGCTAGCACACATCCAAAGACGGATTTGAACTCAGTGCTCCTGGCATTATACCAGGCTGCCTCTCGTGAAAGGAGTGGCCAGATATGGTCATGGGTCAGTCTGATTATGAATGTGGGGACAGGTGTGCAGCCCCAGAGTTGCGCAGCTCTCCTAAAAGACCCAGAGGAAGGGATGCTGGGGAGTTCTTCTTTGAATGAATGGAAAAATATGCCTGTAATCCCTCCCCCAAAAAAGTAAGAGAGGAGGAAAACCACTGGGATGTGATGAAAACAGGGGGACACCAAGGACCTGGGACAGACTGAGGTGGATGTGAAGAGGGGAGGGGGCCAGAAGAGCAGACCACAGAGCCAGGGAAGGAGTGGATTCCTCATCCACCATGGAGAGAGGAAACGGCACATGTCAAGGGAGGACCAAACAAGAGAAAAGAAAGTCGGTTTGCCAGAATGTAGCACGGCTCCCCCCTTGGAAGAGATGAGATAGGAAAATGGGCAAAGGGCAGCATGCTGGGAAGTGTTCCACTAGAAAACAGATAGCTCCTCCTAAGTCCAAAGCAGAAGCAGAGTAGTACCATGGAAAAGACACTGGCTTGGGTTCAAATCTCGGCCCTGCCATTTGTGGGATGTTGGGCAAGTCACTCTCCCAGCCTGGGTTTTCTGCTGTCAGACAAGGGGGTCAGACTGTATGACCTTCAACGGCCCTCCCACCTCTAAATCTAGGAAGTGAGCTTGATCTTTTTTTCTTAAAATCCTTTATTAGTTTTACTTTTAAAGGCACTAAGGAGCCACTATAGGTTTGTGGACAAGGAGATAACATTAAAGAAAATGATGTCCAAGGGGAGATTCTCACTCCATTGGGTGAGAGCAGGACCGAAGGGTGAGGGAACAAGGAAGCAGAGGGCTCTGCCAAGTCTGAATGGCAGCCGGCCAAGAGATTCCTGATAACCGTGAAAAAGGGACTAAAGTTAGAGAAACTAGGAGAGCAGAGAATCCATTCACACTGGCTTGAGCTTCAGCTGAGCCCTTAGGAGAAGTTCAGAGCTAGAAAGAGGAGAGAGAGAACCTTGAAGCCCACCCTGCAGGGCTGTGAAACAATTCCTAACCTTTCCAGAAAGGGCTAAATGCGAATTATCCTCACTGCTGGTAGGAATCCAAAACCCTCCTTCTAAAGAGGAAAAAACCAAGGCCAGCCAGTCAGTCAACAAATAATTACGAAACACGGCATGGCATCATCTCCCCGATGTCATGTTCCTCTTTGAGAACGAAGGACAAACCACAAATTAAGCACCTACTATGTGCCAGGCACTGTGCTAAGTGCAGGGCATGGAGACGTAAAAGTGATTTTCCCCAGGAAGCAAGTGGCTAAGAGCAGTAACAAAGAGCTGGCCCATTCCAAAGCCTAGGTAGTTTCCATGAGCCCACAACAGCTGGTCCTCAGCCCTCAGCTGTTCCAAACACAAAGGGCAGTGTACATCATAGAAATCCATCAAGCCCGGAAATGTATGTTTTCTGTTCCATGAATCTTTCTCTTCAGTTCAACAGGCATATAGTGAGCCTAGGTGCCAGACACACACACACACACACACACACACACACACACACACACACACACACACACGTGTGCACGCTCACGCATTGATATTCCACTGGAGGGAAACAGCACCCGTGCAGACACACTACACAGTACTGAAGAGAAATAATACAAAGTAATTTTAACAGAAAAAAAGCGCTAACAAAAGGGACGATCAGAGAGGCCTCATCTGAGCTGTTTCTGGAAGGGAACTGGCATTCTAAATGTGAGAGGCAAATGCATTCTAAACACGGGCAGCAGCCAGGGCAAAAGCCCATAGGTGGGAGAGGTAAGGTAGAGAGGGAAGAGCTATCAGGTCAGTCTGGCCCCAAAAGAGGAAGCAGGAACTGGAATAATAGGAAAGAAAATTAGGAAGGGAAATGTGAGAGAGATTGGGGGCAGGGGGAAGAAGTGGATTTGGAGAGAGATAATGAATTCTGCTTCGGGCATGCTGAGATTGAGAGGCCTAGAGGACACTCGGGTAGAAATGCCCAGTTGGCAGTTACTGCTGCAGGGTTGGCACTCAGGAGAGAGGTCGGGGCTGGATACAGAGATCTGAGAGTATCCTACAGAGAGAAACTAGTTAAACCCATGGAAGCAGATGAAATCTCCAAAAGGAAGTTCAGAGAGAAGAGGGCTCAGGACAGAGCCTTGGGCAGTGGGGGCAATAGTATATTTTTACAAATGTTATTCATTCAGGAGACATAGCACAGACTCTTAGAGACAGGTCACCAGGATCCCTGGTACAAGGCTGTCTTAACACAGCTCGATGTTGTAGCCTATCCTCTTGTTTCAGCCCCTCTACCACCAGCACTGCTACTGACCTGTGAAGAGGGCCTCATGGGACTGAGGGCTGTTTAGGTCTTTATATTTGTTTCATGAGTAGCCAAAAAAATCATCGGGGGGGGGGAGGTAACAACATGCCTACAACAATTAAAAGCTAACAGGATTCCAGGTTGACAAGATTCCACCAGAAACGATGGCTGCTGAGTTTTTGAACCGTCTGCAGCAAGGCTTCAAGTTTTCTAGGCACATACATATGCATTTGGCATTTACTGAACATGCAAAGGATGGTGGAGAGAAGCCAAGAGGGAGAGAAACTCAGTCATCCAGACACCAGAGTCAGAAAGACTCAGAGTTCTGGGACAGCTCCAAACCTGGAGGTCGCCCCTCAAAGGAAGCACGTGGCTAGCCAAAGAGCCAGGCCTGAGGCCCCACCAGGAATGAACACAGTTTAGAAGAACCAAATGCCACGCCGCCCCCAAGCCAGCATGGCGGGCAGGGGACACCTGCAAAGACCTGGTTTTTCAGATGAAAGTTCCAAAGAACAGGAGACAGCACAAAGTTCGAAAAGCAGAGGGAAAGGGGAAATTGAGCATCAGGCGACTGCAGCAGCTGCTGCTCAGGGCCAGGGAGGAAGGGAAAGACCCAGTGAAAGCAGAGGAGGGGAGGGTCCAGGGGCAAAGAAACAGGAAGCAAAGCAGCTTGGGAGACAAAGACACAGAGGATTCTGGGTCTACAAGTGGGAGGGACCTCAGGCCATGGAGACCCATCAGCCCATTTTAAAGAGGGAAACTGAGGCCAGCAGTTGGGAAGTGACTTAGGAGCCTGGGCTCACAGATGCAACCTCATTGCACAAATGAGGAAACAGAGGCACAAGAGGATAAATAATTTAGACTCTACCTTGCAGGGTTGCCAGGATTAAAGGAGATCATATTTGGAACTGGCTTAGCACAATGCCCGACACACAGGAAGTGCTAGGTTGAGAAGGCTCCAACAAAACTGGACCCTCTGGGCATCTCTACAGCCCCAAAGGTTGAGCCAAGGCTCCGAATCTCAGCTCTGCCTTCTCGTCTGCCTGCTGCTGAAGCTTTGTATCAAGCACACAGTGGGTGCTTAATACGTGTTTGCTGATTTATCGATGCACTAATTGATGCTGAAGCAAAGCGGTCATGTCACCTTGCCCAGCAGGTAGAAGTCACTCCACTGTAAAAGGAAAGAAGTGAACAAGCAAGCAGCAAACCAGCCCCCCGGTCTCATTTAAGAGGAGGCCTTTGAGGGTCACTGCTGAGGCTGGCCCCTCCACCTCACGCCAGCAGCATCTTCAGCGTGCCACAGAACCACCGAATCTCAGAGTGGACAAGGTTCTCCGAGGCGAACTGGGCTAAGCCAGACCTGAACCAGAATCCCCACCACAACTCAAGCCATAACGATGATCCTGAGTCACTAAGAAAAGGGGAAATTATATTCTGCACCGCATGCTCAAGAAGGCAAGGGAAGGAAGCAGGAAAAGTGCAGAGAGAGCACGGTTCAGGGGGATGAAAGATGGCTGCAGAGTCTGAGACTTCCCACCTGTGGCCCCTTAACCGACTCCTTCAAGCTCCCTGAGCCTCCGTTTCCTCATCTGTGAATTGGGGGGTGGGGGCTGAGGACTTCAGACAAAGAAGCCTGTCTCAACAGAAGCAGGCAGCCCAGCTCCCACAAATCTACTCCTGAAAACAAACTAAAAATAGCGCCAGACCAAATAATGGTCAAGAATTCCAATGAGAAACAACAGCAAATTACTTAACCACACCAGAGCTACACAAGTCCAGGAAAGAGCGCACATGCGAACACACACACACACACACACACACACACAATACCAGAGCAGGAAAACAAGACAGGTACCTCCAAGGGGCATCTGTATCCTACAAAGGGAATAAGAGTAGAGGGATTGCCCAAAAATTCCGCAGGGGGATAGAAATCCATTTGGACCTTGGAAACCACCAGTCTGGGTACAAAAGTGCTCTGCCTCGGCGGACACCCTGGTTCCAAGAACTAAGAAGATCCTGAGATGCAGGGGAGTACTACCAGCATCACTGGCATAGACATACCCCATTAGGTGAAAGTCAGTGCAGAAAGTAATGCATGACAACTCAATACCAACGAGCCAACCCAACCTAACAGTGCAACAGAGAGCACATTCTGGTGCTGGCACAAAGGTCCAACACAGGAACAAAGATGGAAGACAGGATGAAGACAAAAACAACGATAAAAAAAAAAACTGGTAAACATCTGGAAATACCCCAAACCTGAACCTGTACGAAGAAAATAAGTCCACATGATAACTGTAATCAGAGGCAAAAGAGAAAACTAATAGGATTTTCTATAAGGACTAATAATGATAACATATTAATAATAATAATAATAATGAATATTTAGATAGCGCTATGGGCCAGGTACTGTGCTAAGCACTTTAATAATTAGTATAAGAATACCAAAAAGAAAGGAATCAAAAGATAGAAAAGCAATAAAAATATGGAAGATTTGGAAGGAAAATAAATATTTTAAGAAGGAAAATAGTAAACCTTACCCAGGTAATTAACTCCATGAAAATTGAAACAGACCAAACAGAAAGCAATGACTGCAGGAGACAACAGAAAATATTAGGACAAAATTAAAAGATTGAAAAACTAGAAGAATATATCAGATAGATGGCATTAAAAGCAAATGACCTAGAAGACAGGTCAAGACAATTTAAGAATCCATGGACTCTCTTAAAATCATAACCAAAAAAAAGAGGCCTAAACATTATATCTCAAGCAATGTAATAAATTAAAATTATCAAAATCTAATAGAATCAAAGGGTAAGAAAAGTTCGAAGGAAAAGAAAGGGGACGTTAACAGCAATACACTTGTATAGAAAAGAGGGAAGAACTTCCTATTTTTCAAAACTGAAGTGCTTCCAAAGAACTACAGAAACATAGAGAAAGGTAGGGACACAGGCATGAAATTACTCTTTGTGAATCAGACACAGGAAGGTTGAGAAAACACACACACACACACACACATAGAGTTTGGTTGCTGGAATATACCAAAGTCAAGAGGAATATGGGCAGGGAAAAAAAAAAGATGTGATTGTGAAGGAGGATAATAGTGGGAAGGGAGAGTTGGAAGCAAAACACTTGGACTTCAGAGAATAGATATTGAATTGGAGGTTAAAAGGAAAAAGAAAAGAACTGGAAATTAAAAGGTGCCCATCAATTGAAGAATGGTCGAATAAAGTATGGCATATAATATAAAGGAATGTTATTGCTCCTTAAGTACTGTCCAAAGAGACAGCTCCAGAGAAACCTGGGAAGACTTGTATGAACTGATGTAGACTGAAGTGAGCAGAATCAGGAGGACACTTTATAAAGTAACACTGTAAAGGGAAGAAAAACAAAAGCTTCACACATAAGCCCTGTAAACAAAGCAAGCCCAATCGTGTCTCCAGAGGACCGATGATGAAAAGTGCCACGTGATTTTCTATAAGAAGGAGCCAGATACAAGATGCGGAAGGAAACGTGTCAGTGGACACGGCCGGGGCGGGTGGTGGGGTGGGGGTGGGGGATTTGTTTTGTTTGATTTTGCTTGTTTGGTATGAGGGTTTTAACCCGCTTTTTAATTATAGGGGTGAATTTGAAGGAGGAAAGCAGGACTAACAATAGTGATGCCCCCACCCCACACACATCTCCAAAAGTACTTAAAAAAAGAGAGAACCTTGAAAAAAAATTAATGGGCCCAGAAGGGAAAAGAAGGAAATTCAGAAAGAAAAACAGGCAAATTCCTGCTTGGATTTATTGTGTACTTAAAGCATAAAGCAAGTGGTATGGAACAGAGATTCACAATCTGATATGCAACTCTACACATTCTCCTTTGTGGCTGGGATTGTTCTTTTTTGAATTAAATTCACAATTGAAAAAGAACGTTATTGTTGTTGTTATGCCATGTCCAACTCTCAGAGACCCCATTTGGGGTTTTCTTGGCAAAGATGCTGGAGCGGTTTGCCATTTCCTTCTCCAGCTCATTTTAAAGATGAGGAAACGGAGGCAAGCAGTGACTTTCGCAGGGTCACACGGCTAGTTAAGTGTCTGAAGCCGCATTTGAACTCAGGTCCTGTTGGGTGCACATCATCTTAGCTGTGGCGGCTTAGTCTGTCCAGTACAGGCATTGCTTTTGGCCTCACTTCTGCAGCAGTGACATGGATCTGTTCATGACAGAGGGCCTGAAAAGGCCTCTGACTCCCGGTGCCATTTTCCTCCCTTCTATTCCATCAGGAACAAAGAGAGAAGACGGAATGGCGTACGGAATGGCGTACTGGAAAACAGCAGCAGAGTTTCAAGTCGGAGGAATGGAGAGAATCATTAGATTCTGTGGATTCTGTGGCCAAACAATGGTCGGCCTCTCGCCCATGAGCCCCATTGTGTAGGAGGCTCTTTCTGCCACAGCCATCTTCTTGCCCTCTGTTCCATCTAGCTTCTAGACCCTCTAGACCTAAGAGGACTGCCCCAGGGGCTTTAATCTGCTTGGTTTTGGAGCTCTTGCCTTGGGTGGGCCCTAAACTGTCCACACTGTTATTCCCACCCAGCCACCCATCACATTCTCTCCAGCTCTTCTGGTTGCCAAGAGCACCCCTCTCTCTCCGGCCTCTTTCTTTGGGAAAGCAGTCAGATCAATGCTACCAGCGTTGCTGGAAAGGGCCTATCGATCACTCCTCTGGACCTCCACTAATCAGCCCTTGGACCCCTCCATGGTTTTCACTCCTCCATGTGTCTTCTCCTCTTGTTAGCATGTAAGCTCCCTGAGGGCAAGGGCTATCCCCTTTTGTATTTGTACCCCCTGTGCTTTTCATAGTTCTTGCCATATCATAAATGCCTTTTCCATTCATTCATGTAATTCTTAAGGAAAAGCTCAAAACCTCTGAGCGATATTTTTCAGAGACCAATTATTACTAATGAACAAACAAAAATCATAGCCTTAGAAGAGACCCTGACAGTGATCTCATCCAGCCCGACTTGTTGGTTCTCATCTTCTACCTTCTCACTCTCTGCTCACCTCGATCCTCCCTCTGCTTCAGGCCCCGACTGAAGTCTTTCTCCTCTATTCCCATCTTCAGGTGTCTTTTCCTCTCCCGAGCTCCTGAAGCGTGGGGCGCCCTGCCTTCTTTTGGCCCAGAACCCAGTGAAGCCTGGACTTATTATGCACCCTGTTTCATGCCCTTACATTGGGTCTCCCAAACTGCTGTTTGATCTTTCAAAGGCTCAGTCGATGCCAAATGGCTAGGAGGAAAGGCTTATCTTTTACAGGGCAAAACCTCCCTCTGAACTTTCGGGAATCTGTCATTTTGTAGAATCAGGGCTTCCAGATTGCTTTAGGGTTAACGGTTTAAAGACAAAAACTTGGGGATGGGGTGGGGATTAAGCTTTTTGAATGGAAACTTTTCCCAACAGGTCAGATGTCTTTCATAGATTTAAAGCTGGAAGGGACCTTGGAGGGCATCTAATCTAAGATTGTTTTATTTTGTTGTAATTTAACTTTTTTTTAACTTTTTAAAAATTTTTTTAACTCATCTTCCCAAGTTCATTTGACCTCAGACACTTACTAGCTATGTGACCCTGGGAAAGTCACTTAACCCGCTTTGCCTCAGTTTCCTCACCTGTAAAATGAGCTGGAGGAGGAAATGGGAAGCCACTCTAGTAACTTTGCCAAGAAAACGCCCAATGAGGTCATGACCAGTCGAACACAACTGAAATGACTCACTACCACCATCAGCACCCAGCACGTTTCAGGTACTCTTCCATAAACAACAAGCAAATGGCAAACCACTGCACATGGCAGTCCTCTGGTTCACCCTGGACTTTCTTACATTATAAATCCAACCACCATCTCAACAGGGCTTCTATTACTCCCATTGAATTCTAAGCTATAGAATAATTAAACCAGGGCAAACATGTGTTGTAATATCAATATTTTATTTAATATACAATGCATGGGTGCTTGTTAGTTTATTTATTAAAATGACCTGTACTTCCCTCCCTCCTTTGCAGAGGTGGTGCCCATAGCTACAGACCACTGGATACACTGTCAACCTTGATCATTCCAGTATTTGGGTTTGCTGAACTGCTTTTTCCCCCCTTCTTTAATTTTATTCTCTGCTACAAGGGACAGTTCTCTGGGGACAGGAAAGATGTGTTTGGAAATTAGCAATATAAAAACATAAGATCAATAAAAATTCATAAAAACCTCAGTTCCTTTTCTGGAAAAAAAATGGCCATTTATTTACACGAATGAAGCTAACCTTTTTCACAATCTTTTTTGAAATCTCAGCCTCTTAGATATCCAGTTCCCTTGTGGTTTTCTTGCATAGATTTATTCAACAAGGAAGAACAGGCCCAGATGGACCCAGCCCCGTTCAAAGCCTACAATTCTGTCCTCATTAGAGAGGGGATTGTCAGGGGAACCCTCCTGGCCATGTCACTCAGCTCAGGGGCTGCCTCTCCCCTCCCAGACAGGGAGACCCTGAAGGCATAATTATACAGAGGAAGAAGCTGAGACAGCCTGATGGGGCAGCCAAGCAGAAAACCTGAGAAAGAATCCAGGCCGCTTTGACGCTTTGTCACGCCCAGATTTATTTAGGAGGGGCCCCTTCAAATGGAAGAGAAGACCTATAAGGACTGATCCCTTTACCTGAATTACTTCATGTTGGATATATGTTTATAGACCCTTTCCCCCACTAAAACCTCTTTCTTATCCAAATGGCTGCGCATTTCAACATAAGAAGTAATGACTTTGCCTCTCCTTGGTACACAAAAATCCTGCAGGACCAAGGGAGGAGGGGCTGCCATGGAGGGCAAAGAGGCTATGTTTATGGCGGGAGTGAAATGTCTGGTTCACCTTTGTACCACTCCACTGCTGAAAAGAGCTCTGCCTAAGGTAGGTGTTCTGGAAATGTTTACTGAATAAAAGAATTTACATTTTTATGACAGACCACTGAGCCAATAAAAGCATACCCGACTTCTCAGGGAAAGGAGCTCCCCAAATACTGAAAATGGATCACACAGCAGTGAGCAGCAAGTTTGGATTACTTTGTTCCAGGTGTGACCATGAACGTTTTCACTACATCCTGGGTCAGAAGGTAATGGCAGAAAGCACAGGACACTGGGAGGTAGTCAGCTGGAGCTCTTCTTCTGGGTCTCTAACTAAACCACTGAAACCATGGGCAAATTCACTCATTCACCTAAGAGACGGATCATAGACCCGGAGGCAGAAGGGACCTCGGAGGACAGGTCATAGGAGGCACTGAGGCCCAGAGAGGGTGAGGATTGAGATCACAGAGCTAGGGGTACCTAGGCAGTGCAGTGGATGGAGCGCCAACCATGGAGTCAGGAGGATCTGAGTTCAAATCTGGACTCAGACACTTCACACTAGCTGTGTGACTCTGGGCAAGTCACTTAACCCCAATTGCCTAGAAATTCCCCCCCTGCCAAAAAAAAAAAAAGATCATAGAGCTTACTCTTTCATATGACAAATGAAGAAACAGAGTCCCAGGGAAGAAGGTAAGATAGAGCTGGAGGGAAGCCTATCGATTCACAGATTCATGAATCTAGAGCTATAATGGCTCTTATAGGCCAAACTTTCCATTTTACAGATGAGGACACTGACGCCCAGATGGCAGAAGCTACATACCCAAGGACTATAGGTATGTAATGAACAGAACTGAGATTCAAACTCACGTCTTCCACCTCCAAGTCCAAAGGCACCTGATTCCTCAGCTGAGCCACTAACCTACTTTCCCCAAAACCCTCAATAGATATTTGTATGTTGTACCTTGACCCCTTCTACCTTTGCCAGCTGCCCGTGTACACTTTCCAATCACCCCCTCTCTCCAGTGTCCAGGGTCATCCTTGGTTCCTTCAAGCAAAGTCTCTCTCCTTATTCTTTGCCAATGAGGCCAAACTGGCTTGCACGCAGAAGCCCAGACCAAGAGAAAACTTCCATTTTAATGATTGAAAATGGCTTCAAGGCTATCAAGGAATCTCAGAATGGGCCTTTTTCTGAGAAATGGCCACTTATTCTACCACTCACAGATCAGTACTATTTGTGAATCAGAAAACAGATTTACAGCATGCCTTAAAAAATTGAGTGCTGATATCTTTAATTTTATAAGGATGGGTTCTATATGTAGAGAGCAGGAAGAGAGAAAGATGACAGGTAAAAACACCAGTAACCATTTTTGTATCCCGATGCTTATCAAACAGCAGGCACTTAATAAATGTGTGTTGATTGACTGGTGATCAGCCATTTTATTACATGAAGCAACAATAACACATGTAAATGAAAGCCCCTCATTCTTCCCAGCACAAGCATGAACATATTAGCAATAAACCTTCTTGGATACACCAGGGAGTCAAAGCTGGTGGGTGAAATGGATCCCTCCCACTTCACTGCTTCATCTACTCTGGTCAATTCCACTCCAGATTCAACAATGCCTTTGAAATCCTTCTGGGTGCTAGGGCAATAAAACCCCACAAGTAAATTGCTCCTGTCTTCAAAGGGCTTACCTTACACTCAAGGGGCAAACAACAGGTGAATTCAGACTACAGGCAAAGTCAGTATCAACTTCTTAGAACAAGAGAGAGAACAGTAGTAACAATGTAACAAGAGTAACAAAGGAGATGGAAGCAGGAAGTGAATCCTAAGGTGGGCTCCCAAACTGCGCTGGGAGGGAACCTGGCTGAGGTTCAATCACTGAGAAATGGGACCTCGGGTCTAAAGCTGGATGGGTCACCTGGAGGGGAAAACTGAGGCCCAGATTGGTGAAGTGACTTAGGCCTGTCTATTTAGAGCTAGAAGGGATGTTAGAGGTCATCTAGAAAAAGAAATTTGGGGAAAAAAAAGAAAGAAAAAGAAACTAGGGGCCCGAGAGGTTCAGTTATTCAGAATCATAGATTTATAGCTGAAAAGGACCTTAGAGGTCATCTAGTAAAGTCCAATTGTGTCATTTTATAGACCACAGACCCCAGAATTAGACTTGGTAGGGACCTGAGGTCATCTTGACAAGGAAATTGAGGTTCCAGGATACTGGGCGATTTGTACAAAGTTACACAGGTGTGAAGTGGCAAATTGGAGATTCAAACCTGGAATTTCTGACTCCAGAGCCAACGCTCAATACGCTATACCATGGAGGCTTTCTGGACATTGTGGTTGGAACTTCAGAGAGGTTAAAAGGTTCTCCACTAGGGTCAAAGGAAGACTCTGCCACCGAAGAGGCAGTGAGAAGGAAATAGGAGAAAGAGGCCCATGGCCAAATCTTTTCCCATAAATACATCACAGAGTGACAATCCCCGCCAGAGAGCAGCCTGGAGGCAGCAGCCTTGGCCAGGCCCTTCTGGGCAGAGTGTGTCAACTCCTCCACTCTGGGCTAGCTCTCTCCTTCATGCAGACCTTCCGGATTGCTTCACGAAGGCGCTGCTCTTCTGCCTAAGCAGAAGCCCATCCTCCTGGTTTAGCAAAGTGAAAAATGGCCCAAACACACAGACACCAAAAGGAACACCGAAATGAATTACTCACCACTTTCAGCTCTGGCACAGATCGACTTAATGTCCATTCTTGGCTATTCACGAAGGCATCTGTAAAACAGCAATGGGAGGGAAAGACAGATGTCAGAAAGCTTGGATTCGCGTAAGAGTCCCAGATTATCTCCAGACAATGACTACCCCTCCCACCAGACAAAAGTTTGCTGAAGTAGAGAGAGGAAATGAAAACCAAAAAGCAGAACCAGACTACTGTCATTGTTAGATGATACATGCCTGGGCTGTTTTATTCTGAGCTGGCTAGTATAGGATGCATTCTCCAATGGGACCAGGCTGGCGGCTCCACGCACAAGGGCTTATCCAACTTGGCGCTGAGAGCAAGTTGTCCCCAACTGCTTTACATACGTGTGTGTGATCAGTCTCAGGTGGCCTGGATACAGCAGTGTTGTGTGTGAACTATGACTTCCTCATCCTCAAAACATACCTCAAAGGACAAAGTCCACTGAGACCAGTTGATCAGCATTCTCTTGAGTGTTCTAACCAAAATCCCAACATAGAGTGAGTCAATGAAGAACTCAAGGATCATTTTTACATCTTTAGTATTTAAGGGTCTCTGATTTTCCCCATGTCACTATTTTCTTCTATAACAATAGGACAGACTTCAGTTTTAACATCTTTTAAGTCCTGAGTGGGAATTAGATGTGTTAGTGCCCCACCCCCCTCCACCACATACTTATTTTATACAAACTCAGACTAGAGGTAGTATGGCATAGTGGACAGAGAGCCAATTTGGAGTTAGGAAGACCTGGGTGCAAGTCTGGTCTCATATGTACTAGCTGTATGACTCTGGGAAGTCACTTAATCTTCCACTGCTCTAGGCAACCCTCTGAGAATTCTGATTTGCAGAGGAAATAGTATTGGATAAGGGGTTTTCCCACACAGGACTTCCTTATTCCAATGAAATCACAGGTCCAGTCCCTATCTCAAGTTCAGCATATACTAGCCTGTGTGTGTGTGTGTGTGTGTGTGTGTGTGTGTGTGTGTGTGTGTGTGACAGCCCCAACAGAGGGTAAGCCCTTCGAGGGCAGGAAATGTTTCATTTCTGCCTTTGCATTCATTCACAATACAAGCGCTCAGCACAATGCCTGGCACACAGTAGATGCTTAATCAATGTTTATCATTTTGAAATGAACACCAAGCACAGCGCTTGGCAACACTGAACAAATATAAATATCTGTTGGTGAATGATTGCTTGCTTAAAAAACAGATGGGTTCTTAGGCGGAGGGTGCTCACAACTGGGAACATACCTCACCAGAGCAAACAAGCTCCATCACTATGGATTCAAAACGTGAATTCAAACACACACAGCCACTGTCAGCTGGACACACATTCACAACTCCTTAGCCACGTCCATAAAAGGAACCAAACCACATGTGTTTACACTGAGGAATTCAAAGAAGGAAGACTAGCTGTAGTCACACAGCAGCAACCTCTTCAATCGAGGTTGGAAAAGTGAATGCCACTCACATTCCTAACAACTGGCACCCACACAAGACGCCTCAGTGGTGCAGTACATCGAGCACTGGGCTTGGATCCAGGAAGACCCGAGTTCAGATCCAGTCACAGACATAACCTGTGTGGCCCTAGGCAAGTCACTTGACCCATCTCATTCTCAATTTCCTCATCTGTAAAATAGGTATAATAATAGTCCCAACTTCCCAGGGTCGTTGTGAGGACCCAATAAGACAAAACTTGAAAGAGCTCTATGCACCTTAAAGTATTCCACAGAATGTGAGTTTTAAAGTTCACCTAGTCCCTTATGGATATGCCATGATCTGAGTCTCCCAATAGGCCTCAGGTCATTATTTTCAGAGTTAGCTTAGGGATACAAGAAAATAGACTCCATTCTAGCAAATGACACATGTTCTGGACTCCCACGGCTCTCAATATGTCCAAATACTCCATTCATAGCGAGACAATTAGTGATGCTCTGATCGACTCAGCACCAGGTTCAGCGTGCCCCTCTGCCAATGACATCAGAGCTCAGTGCAGAGACTTGGAGGCTTCCTGGATGCTGGTGGTGACCCTCCCAGTGGCCTCACTGAGCTACCATTCAAGAAATTCTCTGATCTTGCAAATTACATTACACATGGCATTTATTAATAATATCAAGCATTTATATCGCAAATTCTTTGCAAAGGGCTATACAAACATCACCTCATTTTATCTTCACAACAACCCTAGTAGGTATGTGCTACTGTTACCATTTTGCAGATGAGAAAACTGAGGCAAATAAAGGTTAAGTGACTTGCCCAGGGTTGCACAGCTGGTAAATGTCTGATACTAGATTTGAATTCAGGTCTTTCTGACACCAGGTCTCACCTAGCTAACTCTGTTGCCTAAGGTAAAAGATCTCACTAGGAGCCTGAAGAATTAAGGGCACCAAAGATACACTGTGTATCATCCATTAAGCCCCATTACTGGCAGGTATTCTCAGGGTCCCCATCTTCCCACATAAGATTCAATAACCTAGGGACAGCTGGGTGGCTCAGTGGATAGAGCACCAGCCCTGGGGTCAAGAGACCTGAGTTCAAATCCGGCCTCAGACACATAACACTTACTAGCTGTGTGACCCTGGGCAAGTCATTTAACCCTATTGCCTAGCCAAAAAAAAAAAAGATTCAATAACGTTCTACTTCATCTACTTCATCTACCCCAGGTTCTCAAGGTCCTGCAATTTAGGGTGATTTATTTTTCATCTCTGCTGCCCCAGTTTCTGACCTCCTGAAGAGAATGACTATGGGCCAGCATTAGACTTGCCTGGTTCTGGGCCAGAGAAGATCCTGCCCTGGTCCACTACCCACCTACAGCGCCCTTTCCATACTGTATGAAGTACTGACTACCAGGCAGGCACCTTAGGAGACCCTGGAGACAGAGGCAAAGACAAAGATGAAACCATCCCTACATCCGAGCAGCCTCCATTCTTTGGGGAATTCATAGGATGCATGAAAAAGGGTAATAAACAAGGCAGAGGCATCTAGAATTCAAACTACTAGGGCCAGGGAGGCCTGACACAAAGAATGTGGTACAAATTCATTGCAAACACTGTAGATCATTGGGGGGGGGGAGAGAAATCTAGATAAACTTATTAATATATACAGACCCAGCACACAGAACTTTCCCAATTAATAAGGCATTTTTAAAATGAAAATAATACAAATATTCTAACTATGAGGATAAACAAAGTCCTCTGCCTTCTGAACTAGCTCCAATTGCTGTTATGGGAACGTCTCTTCACAATGAGCCGGCCTGGAAGCCAGGGCCACCAACAAAGGCCCAGAAAGGTGTGGGGGTGGGGGAGGGATGTGTAATTCAATCCTAAACTAGAATCTGCCGTCAGCATCAGCTTGGGGCTGCGGGCTCTGGGACACTTCCAGCAGACAGTCCCCTTTGTCGAGGAAAAGAAAAATAAAGAGATGCAGAGGCATACTGAAGAAATTTAGTCCCCGTGTTGCATAAAATACTACCGAACCACAACTTTCACAAAAAAACTTGAACCCTGCCATTCTAGCCACTCTGGGAACTCCCCCTCCTCTGGCACAACCAGCCATAAGCTATTGTCTTTAACTTCTTTCGGAGGCAATTTGGGCATGGGGTGGTGTTCTATCCATATCTATCTATTCTCAAGTTCAGAGAAATTAACAAGATGGCCAAGATTACCCAGCTATTAAATTTCAGTGGTGGGATTTGAACCCAGGCTTTCCCGACTCTCAACCCAGTACCTGGATCGATTATATTAGCTTCCTCTCTCAACCTCTCCCCTTAAACCACAAATCAAAGACCAGATCGAACTTGACATTCATTGGATTAAAAAAACCATAAGTTCTTATAGTCATCTTTTCTCTGTTGTAAAAGATTAAAGATCACTCCTAATGTTGACTGAAAAGACATTTAAGAAGCACTCTGCATTAATGTGCTACCATATTGTATTTATTATAAAGCAAAATCATTTGCCACTGTTCAGACAAAGAGAAAAAAACTCTCATGAGATACAAGTTGATGGCAAATGAAGACCAGAGTTGTCCTTACTTGTGGAAACATCTATCAATTGGTCTGGAGCAAAGAGTCTAAAGGGATGGAGAAGTAGGGAGTGAAAGTGGTACAAATCATAGGGTTAGATTTGGAAAGCAACAAAGGGACCTAAGGGCAGAAAAAAAAAAAGGAAATTGCTTTGATAAGCATAATTAACAACCCTCAACGTTCAAGGCCAATGCTCCCTAAACACTGCTATTCTCCGGGGCACCATGCACAGCTTCAAGACCATTTTGGAAGAATTCCAGTTGGCAAAGGAGATCTGTGTGGTGGGCAGAAGAAAGAGGGAACAAAAACCGACCGAGATACAGGCATGGAAAGTAGCTCAAAGGGAATCATCAGAGGGGTGGGCATGAGGACCAGGCCGGCTGCCAGGGTGAGGGTTAAACAACCTATGGCTTATATGCAGCACTGAGACCCACCTAAGTTCTGGAGAGCCAGAAGAAGGCCCCTGGCCCACTGGGCAGAGGACTCTGGCAGAGAGTATAGGAAAGGACTCAGGCAAGAGTTCCAGGGGATATAAGAGATGGAAAGGTTGCAACCTGCACCACTGCAGGGAGGGTCCATATCAAGGAATATTTGGGTCCACCAAGAAAAGGTCTTACAGGCAGGTACTGAGGGTATGAGAATAAGTAAGATACAGTCCACTCCCTTGAGGAGATCAGATTCTAATAGAAGAAATACAATTGATTTTAAAACAAATAATTATAACATAAAATTAAATTTAAGAGTATTACTTGATTATATTTGTTACAAGGGATATTTGTGGGGAGGGGGACAGGGAAAACGGGTGGGGGTGAGTAAGGAGATAGTGATGGTGATGCCAGAAAAAAAAATTTAAGAAAAAGAGACAAGAAAATATTTCCAAAATTCACAGCCAAAAGTGGAAGAGAGTTCAGAAGAGGCCAAAGACAAGCAGAACAGTGTTGGAGCTACCATTGTAAATTCAATACACACTTTAAGAAACCTGTACATAGTAGAAAGTCATATCATATACAGTCATCCGTTACTGTTCTTGTTGGAATATGGAAAGATTTGTGTATGCTAGTGTTTGTCAAGTTAGTTCATAACAAAAAAAGAAAAAAGATTTAAAACAAAAGAAAGCGAATCTAAGAAATGAATGAGATGTGGGCATATGACAGCATGACAGTTCCTAGGAAGAAACAATTCTTTCTCAATGAGGGAGAAGAGAGGATATTTCAGACAGAAGGGGACAATGGAGCTGAGCTGTCAGTGATGGGTGGGAGTTTAGCAAGCAGAAACAGTAGAGGGGCATTTCAGGAATGGGGAGGGGCATGAGAGAAGGGACGGACTCAGGAAATCACAAGGCACATTCTCCATGCAAGGAAATAACAGACTGTGCCACTTATACCAGACCCTAGAATGTGACAGCTCCTTCCCAACAATACTCATGGCAACCAAAAAAGATATAGGAAAGATCAGTTGAGCGGCAAAGAACTCTTATCCAGTGATGGCTGAGGTTGAATAGATAGTTCAATGTTCTCCTGATGCTTCCCGGATGTTCTAAATCCAGGAATCCTGATTTCATGACTCAAAATTACAGGTCATCCAGAGGTCAAGAAGACACAGGATGAGCATTATTGAGTTACAACATATAATCAATGACGTGTCGAGAAGTAAAAACAACAATAATAGTAATAATAATAATAACAGCAGCTAACATTTATACAGCTCTTCAAGCTTTTTGCAAAGAGCTTTCCATATATAATCTGTTTGGATGGTCACATCCAAAGGCGTGAGGTAGATGCCATTATTATCCCCATTTTATAGATGAGGACATTGAGGCTGACATAGTTTTAGTGGTTCATCCAGAGTCACACAGTTAATATAGTAAATGCTTGAGGCAGGATTCAATCTCTCAATCCCAAATCCAGTGCTCCATCCATTATATATCACCTAACTTTAGTAGGGCTAAAGAGGCACTTAAACACAAAAGATGGCCCCCAGGCCATGAATGACTGGAAAAGACAGTGGACCTGTGATTGGCCTAGGGCCACCAGATGGATGCTGATGTGACAACACTGGCATCCCTAGAAATGTAAAAAAAGCAAAGGACTCCTCCTCCCCCTCCTCTGTGCATTGTGCAAATGCATGGGATAACCTCTGTACCGCCATGGAAAAGAAGCATGCAGGATGAGAAAGGATGGATGGGTTTCAGGTAGTGCTGATGGAACACATACCCAATTAGCAAACTATCCCTGTCTTACCCAAGAATCGGTAATGCATCAGCATTATGGATTGAATCAGTATTTACAAAGTTACAAGACACCAAGAGGCAGAGGATTTTGTGTAATTAAAATGGAAAATGAGTCAGAGATTACTTGAAAATAAATCCTGCTCCAGGTGAACAGCCATGAATAAGGAAATGGAGAAAAGATCTGGATGGTGTGGAAGAAATGCTGGTGAGGAAATTCTCTCCACAGATGCAGATGGACAACTATCCTGCTCAGAGAGTTGCCTAAGACACTAAAGGTGTAAGTGACTTGTCCAGGGTCACACAGTGAAGTATGTAACAGGAAGTTCATCACAACTCAACATCCATCATTAATGCTGTCTCTCTCAAAGTAACTATAAGGACATTTTCCTTTCCCTTTTATTGTAGTTCAAAATCTTTTGAACACATTTACCAATGACATGCATGATAACTATAGCAGCAATAGCGATATAGGTTCTTAAGGTTTACAACAAGCATTATCTCAATATTTCATTTGAGCTTCACAATATCCTTATAAATTAAGTACTGCAAGTATTTTTATCAATCCCATTTCACAGATGAGGACATCAAGGTCTATAGAAATTAAGCAACATACAGCCTTTCAATGATCTCATGTATTAGGAATGACAGGTATTATCATTCTCATTTTATAGGTGAGGAAACTGAGGCAGAGAGGTAAAATAATTAGTCTATGACCACATAACTAATGTGACCACAGAGCTGACCTCAGGTCCCTGAAACACTATGTCCAGTTCTCTACATACTTTATCACTCTGCCTCTGCTAGACATACATTGTAATATACTGGTTTCATAATAGCTGGGGGGAGGAGATTGAGAATTGCAAGTCTTTACTCACAGTAAACTAGAGATGTGGTGTCAGTTATAAATGTTATTGCTGCACTCAAACAGAAATAATTATACAGACTGTCAGCTCAGGTGAAATGCCATGATAAACCACCTTCTCTCCCCTCGTTAATTACGCTCCACATGCAACAGATGGTTTCATAAAACTAAAACTGCATTGACAAATGACACATTAGTGCATGACCAATATCACAAATATTTATTTACTATCCACTGGAGTGTGATAGATCGTGCTCAGGATATTCTAAAAGGATTCATTAAATGGAGACAGTTTTGAAATTGAATACATGGACGTTCTCTCCCCCTCCCTTCTGGCCAGCCCTGGTTTTTCTTGTCTGATTTCAGAAACACATGTCCATTGGAAGCAGCTAGGTGGCGCAGTGGATAGAGCACCAACCCAGGAGTCAGGAAGATCTGAGTTCAAATCTGTCTTCAGATATATAACATTCACTCACTGTGTGACTCTGGGCAAGTCACTTGACCCCAATTGCCTCACCAAAAAAAGAAAGAAAGAAAAGAAGAAATACATGTCATATCACTTGTTCTTTGCATCCTTAAACTTGAAAAATGTTCCTTCAATGAAGGGGAAGAGCACATCAATGCTTTCTGTTGGTATCTGGCCATGGTGCTGACAAGGAGAGAGCACACTAGCCCTTTGAGTACAATCGATCAGCTCAGCAAGGTGAGTTAAAAAATCTAATCCTGAATCCAACCATGGAACGCCAGCTTTCACTGGACCATAGATTTAGGTATGAGAGGGATCTTAGGGTCCTGCAGGACGATCCCCTCATTTTAAGGATGAAGATACTGAGGCTGAGAGAGGGGACATGATTCGTCCAAGGTTTAACAAACAGGACCTGGCTAAGATGTGAATGCAGGTCCCCTTGATCCAAATCCAGTGCTCTTTCCACTGAATCATGTTTGAAGAGGCCTCAGAGGCGCCTCAAATCCACTGCAGCCGGCCCAAAACAGGAGCCAGGATACAGCCTCTACCTGAAGACCTCCAAACAGAAGGAAGTCACTGCACAACACGAGGTATTGATTTCATTCCAGTTCTGGACAGCTCTAACTGCTAGGAATCTGTCTCTTAATTATGCCCAAATTTGCCTTTTTATAAAATCCACCCATTGCTTCTAGCTCCAAGACTGAGCGGAACGGTCCAATCCCTCTTTGACCTTACAGCTCTTCAGGCTAAATGATGGCAGCTACCAAGTCATCCAAGAGTCTTTTTGCCTGTGGCTAAACCCCTTCAGTTCCTCCAAACAGTATTTCTCATTCTGGCTACTCTTCCAAATGTTCTCCAGTTCACTGATGCCCTTCCTACACTGGGGGCCTAGAAGAGCAAACATCACTGCAAATGTAGCCTGAGCAGAGGGAAGGGGACCCGCCACCTCCTCCTCCTTGAAAGGTTCTGTTCATACACACCAAGATTAGGAGGATATCTTTTTAGCTGACACATCAGAAGTGCAGTGCAGTCAAAAATATCCTGAATGAGAAATTGGGGGCAAAGTGGGCAGGTCTTAGGTTCGAAACCTGGCTTACTGCTTGCTGCCTGTTTGACTTGAGACAACTCACTTGAATTTTCTGCAGCCCAGGTTCTCTCTCTGTAAAGTGAAAGAGTTGAATGAGCTGACCTCTAAGGTCTCTTTCTGTTTTCTAAGGCACAGGGACTTTGAGAATAGAGCTGGAAGGGTCTGTGGCAGCCATGGAGTCACCCACTCATGTACCTGGAGATGAGAAGGCCCATAAGAGCCACCAAGTCAAAGACCCTTGAGCTGCAGATGAGGAAACCAGGAAGAGACGAGAGAAGCCTTGTCTAAAGTCCAAAGGGAGCAGCTGGAGGAAAATAAGGGTGAAGCCAGGTCTCCTCTGACTCCAAAGCCATAGTCCTCTCCCAGTACCACACTGCCTTCTCTGCTTGACTCACACCAAACTTGTAGTCCAATAAAACGCGCAGATCTCTTTTCAGACAAACTGTTGGCTAACCACATCACCACTATTAACAAAAAATCTTTTTCATAAACTTAACAAACATGAATATTTGAACATTCAAAAAACTGAAGAGGGTTTTATCTGCAACCAGGAACTTCGGTTACATAGTTTGCTTCTATTCACTTTTTCTAGCGTTCACAGCATCTTTTACCCAAAGTGTTCATTTCCTTTTGTGCTTTATTCAAAGGAATGCAGGATTTAAAGCTGCAAGGAAGCTTCCGGATGGTCTAGTTCAAAGTCTTCACGTTACCTATGAAGAAACTCAGGCCATAGAAGGGAATCAATCTGCCCAACTGAGGTTGGTCTCACAGACTGGTGAGCTAGAGAGAGGATTGACATCTAGCTTTTCCAGCTCCAAATCCAGCAGTCTTTCCCCTCGACCGGGCTGTTTCCTTAGCCCTTACATCACTGCGTGCTGCTGGGTTTTGTTTCATTTAAATACAGGCCTCTGCCTTTCTACCCAAGCTTCCTATTCATTTTGACACAAACAGGCCAAACTGCTCTCTAGGGAGGAAAGCGAGAAGGATGTAGAACTTTCGAGGAGACTGAGAAAGAATTCCAGCTTTGATGATCTGTAGAAAGCTTCAAGAAAAAAGCTGCCCCTGGGCATTCCCAGGTCCCTTTCCTGCATGCTGCCGACCGGGCAGGGAGGTAACAAGAAATCAGGCTGGTTTCAGGCTGGGGGATGGTTTCCCAGCATGGCAGAAAGCAGCCAACTTCATGAAATGCTAGAAAAAGTCAAGAGGGGGGATGAGTGGTGGTGGAGTGGCCATCCCTTCAACCCCACACCCTCCACCAAGTGCCAGGCAACACAAGCCATCAAATTTCTGGGTGGCCAAGAGAGCTTCCAAGAAGTTTGTGGGCTGAGAGACTGGCAGATGGATGGGCAGAGACAGAGGACTTGCAGCTTCCATATAACATGGGAATGGGCACCAAGCATGACAAAGAGGAGGGAACTGAAAGCTCCCTGCATCTCAGAGCTACAGGAAAGAAGGGAAGGAGGCAGTGTGGCACAGGAGAAAGAACACTGGCTATGAATTGGAGGACCTGAGTTTAAACCCTGCCTCTGAAACTTATTTCTTGGGGGACCTTGTGGAAAGCCAACTAACCTCTCTCAGCCTCAGGCTCTTCATTCTTAAAATGAGAAGGTTGGACTACATGGCCTCCTAGTCTCTTCTAGTTTGACATCTATGATCCCATTAACTTCTTGGGATTCAGTTTCCTCATCTGCAAAATGGGACAGTTGGCCTAGACAGCATCTTTGATCCCATGAAGGAGGCACCAGAGCTCAGTGGAAAAGGCCCTGGGTTCCAGTCCTGACTCTGATGTGTACTACCTCTTTTCCCCTCTCTGAATCTCAGTTCCCTCCTCTGTAAAATGAAGGTGTTGGGCTAGATGGTTTCTGCACTCTCTTTTTGGCTCTTAGTCTGTGATATCACGAGCCAAGAAAACACTACTTTCCATTTCTCTCCTGAGAAAAACATATTCCCCTCCCCAACCCTCAAGTCTGGACCTTGAATGAAATTCACTCTGATTACAAAATTCTTCCATTCTGTGCATGCCTGATGAGACTGATTGAGGGATAATTACTCGGAGTTCCATATGATTAAATAATTGTGTCTACTCTATGAGCAGCAATATGTTAGCCCAGGCTCTAAGCGTGAGGCACCTGTCAGGAAACTGCTTGAGTGAAACATGAATTTTCCCCGAACTGAAAGGCCCTGTAGTTTCCTAAAAATGAAATGCACGGGTATTGTGGCGAAACTTGTCTGGCGACATGGCACTGGGCTCCAAGAGAGGCTCCTGGTTTCTCAATAGGGTTCATGAGAAGAACGTTTGTCCATGCTAGGAAAAAAACCAGCAAAGCAATAACAGAACGGAAGGACCCATTCCCATGTCTCTGTGGCCAGCCAGACACAACAAAGCATCTCGATTATTTTTTTTTCTTCCTGAATGCTGATAACAGGATGGATCAAAAGCCTCCTAAGAGTGACTGCTTGGCAGCCTCAAACTGGAGTGCTTTTCCAGAGTGGCTCATCACATTTATCATGAATCTTGGCGTTCTTTTTTACTGAGATGTCTCCATTTATTCAACTACAGACTTGGAGAACAATTACATCCAGCACCAGACCTACACTAGAGGAAGGGGAACTTTAGTGGGAACACTGTGGGAGGCTACCTATTTGTGAGCTCATGGCCCCCTAGGGGAAAAAAACAAACAAACCTAATACAAGAAGTAATTGATTAATTGGTACAATATTCTCCAGTTTTCTGTGATCGGTATGTCGGTATTACTTGCAACCACGTATTCATTCATTCAATAATGGTCCCTGCATGGCAGGCACCAAAGATACAAAGATAAAAACAATATAGTCCCTGCCTTCAAAGAGCTTACGCTCTCCTGAAGAGAAACAACATGCATTCGGAACACACACGCACATATCAAATGTCCCAAAATTTGAACTGGGGCAAGGAGGGCACTAGCACCCAGGAGGGATTCAGGAAAAGCGTCTTGTATGATCTGGTACTTGAGTAAACTTTGAAGGAAACTAGAGACTCTTAGAAGCGAAGGTGAAGAGGAAGTGGATTTAAAGCATGGGGAGGGGGATGGCCTGTGCAAAGGGTCTGGAGGTGGGAGATGAATACAATGAACAGCAAGTAGCCCGTTTTGGCCGAAACCTGGAGTAAGTGAAGGACAGAGGTGTAAAGTGAACCTGGATGAAGGCAACCTATCCAGGCCTCCCACACTGCGTGACTCATCGTGACTCATCGTGATCCATCCATTCCTATGCACCCAGCATGACTCTGGTCCAGCTCCTAAGGTGATTTTATTTCTGATGGGTCAGGATCACTCACGATGCAAGTTTAATTTGAGCAATCTGCATTCACTGATACCCAGACTTCTTAAAAACAAAAGGTGTCAAAGTGCCCAAACAACAGATGCATTCATCTCGTGTGAGGAATAAAGGGAGCTGATTGGAAAATCAACCATGCCGGTTTGCTCACCAGTCTTTCTAACATCAAATTTAGCTGAGACATTCTCAAGAGGGGAAGAGAAGTCAACTGGCATCACTCAAAACAGCATTGTTTGTTGTTCCTGTGTTTAATGAAAAATGGAGACAACTTTCCCAGACAGTGAATATATCATCGTCGTCCCTTCCTCAAAAGGGCACGACATGCAAAAACCTAGGGGCTAACTGACTGGTGAGCAGAAAAGAACTGGAGTAAAACTCCTTTCTTTTTGAAAAGGGAGAAATCATTTTTTTAAAAAGCAGGGAAAACTTGACTTGTAATTTTGTGCTTAACAGAGTCATTTTCCTTCCCTCAGTTAGTCTGTCTTGATGAGATGTTTTTGGAGGAATACATTTTCACATCTAAACACAGAATAAAAACTGTTAAAATCACACATGACTTTATTGAAACACTTTTCTATTTGTGGTACTCAGACATGGCAGCTTCCCAATGATGTGTGCCAGAAAAGTCCAGTAGAATAGGGAGAGAGAAATCCATGTTTGTGTTTTTAAAACAGTCCTAATAAGCTCCTTCCAATGTACCACGCTGTTTCCCGACGACAATTCTTTAAGAGTGAAAAGGCCCACTAAAATGAATTATCAGCATGGAAGGTCAATACATTATCCACCCTTTGCCCAATTTTACACATTTGTACATAGCAACTTACATTTCCTCATTCACCCAAGGGCCAAAAAGCTGAAGTCTCATAAACTTCCCTGTTTCCTCAGCAGTGAGTCTTTCAGCTAATTACAAAGAACCTTGAAAATGGCCCCATCCATCCTCCTTCAGCAAAGAGTAAAAGAGACTGAAAATAAGGGAGGAAGAAGGATGTGACCAATGGATATGAGGAGGGTTGGAGGGCAAATGCAATAAAACATCATCTTCTCAGCCCATAAAACCGTGAATTCAGAAAACAACAGATATAAAACTTGACTCCACAAACATGCCTTGAATTCAGAATTGGACACTATGCTTCTTTCAGTGTTCCAGTTGGAGCACCACAAACTTCTTGATATGACCCACAACCCAACAACAGGTTTGAGATGAGCATATTTATAGCATAAGGCATCCTCCAACACGATGGCAGCTATGAAAGCAAACATTCAATAGCACCACAGTTACACAGATAGAAGGGACCTCAAAGGTCATCGAGTTCAAATCCTTCATTTCACACGTGAGAAGCCGAGACCCAGGAAGGTTAAATGTCTTTCCCACAGTGGTAGTAAGCTTCGGAAGCAGGATCTGAACTCAAGTCTTCTGGCTCAAGAGCCAGGGCTATTTCCACTAGACCACACTGCTTTCATCCATTTTGCATGCCTGCTCTTCCCCAAAGGGAGTTGATGGATACTTATTTGGGATCCTAAATTATTACTTAGCTGTTCAATACGTGGCCAAACTCCTGTGAATTTTATGAAGGCTCAGATACATCTTGCTAGACAACCCTGAAAGCAGAGAACAACCTCAAAACACATTGTTTGGAAGAACCTTCTTTGAAATGTTAAGTCTACCTGTCCCCTAAAGAAATTCAAAATCACAGGTGAAGAATGCTTGGGGCCAAAGAGAGTTACTCTCTTTGGCCCCAAGCATTCTTCACCTGTGAATCTGAATTTATCCTACTGGGGGCAAGGATGATTTTGATTCTCCAATCATAGTTTCTTTGACAGCATCACCAAATTCTACACAAAAATGAAAGAAGAAATTCTTTCTGGACCCAGAAATACATGGGCATGCTGAGTGTTAGGAACTGAACCCTGACTTCCCACATGATCAATAAGAACTTTACCAACTTAATGCATCCCAGGATCCAAATACCCTGAGGGGCTCGGGTAAGGATTTTTCATGCCTGGGTGTTTTATATTTTCTGAGTAATTATCAATCGTAATGAAACCTAATACCCTCATATCAGCAGAGAGCTGGGGGACCACTAGGTCAGAAAGGCAGACACACTATCAGATAAGCAATTGCTGCATTACAGAGTTTTTGCTTAACTTTTTTTCTTCATTGAAAGGGAGGATCAATTTCAGGAATGAGGAAGGGAACGTGGTTCTAACACAGATTCTGATGCAAAAGCAAAATTGATAAATAAAACCTGCTTTTTTTTAAATAACTAACATCATAAAGGTGGTAGTGGTGAAAAACACTAAAGAACAAGGAGAAAAAAATACACCTGCTCCTCTCAAGATGGTGGCTAGTTCAGTATACACACACACACACACACACACACATACATATACACATACACACCCACATATACACATACACACACACACACACAGAGTTTTGGGAGTGAGAAAGGAAATGGTTGACTAGGATAAAGGCAGAACTCCATTGAAAAGCCAACCAAAGGAAGAGCTTTGCATTGATTCCAGTCACACTACAGTTCTACAACAGTCTCCCAGGGAAATCTTAAATGCCTCACTTGATCTCCTGCTCCTCAATTTCCTCGTCTGAAAATCGAGGGCTGTGGAGTAGGTGCCTCCTCAGATGTGTTAAGCATGAAATCTCTGAGCTCATGGCCACACATTTGGAATATAATGGTGATGCTCAGAAGCAGATGATATACATTTACATGGGAGAGTTATACTATTTAATTTCTTATTTTAAAATAGTGAAGGATTTAATAACTTTTAAATTATGGGGGTTTTTTTAATGCTAATAACAAGACCCTTAACAAACCAAGTCAGTTTTAAGAAAATCCCAAGTGGTAGGGTTCCACTGGGCTCAGGAATTCAGGTCAAGAAAACACAGGGCACCCTAGACTTGCCAAAGAGCAGACTGCTCATGTGAATGTCCTAGGGCTCACTGGGCTCAAACCCACCCAACCAAGGTGGGGGGCAGTTAGAAATCAGAGGATCCCCCCTCACACCTGTGGCCCCAGTGTTTGCCCTACTTCCAGGTGATTTGGTTTGATTGGCATACAGCTTGTCTATGACGACCTGAACTTTGTGATCATCAGACACACCGTGGCCCTCTCCTCCAGAGTGCTATGATCAAAACTACATCTCTTTCTCTCGCTCCAGAATATCTCCAGCCTAACATCCTTCATGGGGAGGTTCAGAGAGCATTCATTTATTTTATATTGACTATCGGGGGATGGGGAGAGAGGAAGTGAGTTTTCTGTGTCTGATGGTTTTCTGATAGTCACAGCTGTAGGCAGGCACTAGCAGAGGCATCCTTAGCTGGCAATGTTGTGTTTCTAGCCATTTAAATGCACACACACACACACACACACACACACACACACACACACATTTTGTTTTAAGATTAACAAAATGGACTCAGTCTGAAGACCTTTTGGAAACCATCCTAGCCTTGGTCATTTAGCTGGATGACATTGGAAAGCCTGTAGAAGACCTTTCATACTCACATCATGGGTTTCCCAACAAGCCCTGCCTCTGGCCGGCCACAGACATAATTACCAACAGAATTGGGCAAAGGCACAATAGGTTAGGTATCAACAAAAAACTGCCCTGGGGCCTCGGCCAGCTCTCCTGTCAGGAGGCAATTCTGAGCTCCTGGAAGAGGCTCTATTCTGAGCTGTCCATTGTTCTGCTTCGAGATCGGCGGCATCCTACTTCCGTGGCTGCTGGTCTCCTCGCTATACAATAGCCCACTGATTCTCCCTCTGTGGCAGGGTAATGTTTCTAGGATGGGCTTGGGGTCAGAAAACGAGGAGTCTCCTTCCTGACTACTGATGGCCTGGGAGGCAGCTGACCTGAGGGACATGGACATTCTCAATTGTGAACTCAAGGGGAAGGTACTGACCTCCAAAGCTCCGACACCTAAATTCCAGGATTAAGGTTACCCAGGCATGCACCAGCAGTCACTGGACAAGAACATCATTCCTCTGCTAGCTTCCCAGCATTCTCTCTCTCAGCCTCAATTTCCCCAACTGTAAAATGTAGGGGCAAAGCTACATGATGACTAAGGTCTCTTGGAACTTGAAATCAATGATCCTTTTATCTCTTTCTTCAAAACAGTCCGCAGCCCAGGGTTCTTTGGTCAAAGACAGAAACCATTTCCAAATTTCAATTCCCAATGGAAAACTAGCAGTCAGTGGGTTGAGAGATGTGGTACAGGAATGGGGACGCACAGAGAGAACCATAGACTAACCTAGCCTTGGCTCTTAAAGCCCAGTTTGGGACAAAGAGAAGCCTACCTGCCTTACGGCTCAGATATTAGACACTGGCCTGGGAAACTACAGGTAGTCTTACCAACCTCATCTGCTACCAAATTGATTTATGACCTTCTGCAAATCTCTGAAACTACCAGGGATGAGTGAATAAGGAAGGTTCCGGAAAGTCAGCCCAGACAGGCCACCTAATCACACACACAAAACTTGGCATCTCAAATTTAGAGCAGCCAGGCCCAATCTTATTTTAAAGAAGAGAAAACTCAGGCCCAGAGAGGGTATGACTTGTCCAAGATCACAAGAAAGCAGAGCCAGGATCTGACCCAGAGGTTTGGGGTCAAAATCGGGACTGTTTCCCCTGCATCAAGAGGTCTCCTAAAGTAATGATGTCAGGTACTAGGGGAGTCTGAGACAATGCAAAGAAAAGAGTGAAACAATGAAACCAGTCTCTACCAGCAAGGAACTTATGTTCTCCTAGGCACTGCTGTATCCCCCCAATTTACAGATGAGGAAAGTAAGGCCCATTTGGTAAGACCTAGTGAGCGTCTACCATGCACAAGCCCCTTGAGAGGGAACCAGAAACCTAGAGCTGAAAGGCGCTTCAGAGACCATAGATGGTCTCTGAGTGCATCTCTTGACCAAAATCACAAGGAGAGTGGCATCTGTGGAGGCATTTGGATCTAAGTCACCTGACTCTAGCACCAGGGCCATCCCACCGCACCACTTGGTCAACAAAGAAATATTCCCGCCCTCGAGGGGCTACTTCAGTACCATTGCCGGTTTTGTTCTCCACAGACCACAAACCCAGCCTTGGGTCCCCTCCACAGCATGACGAAGAATCAGAGCAGAACCACACAACGGGCACGGCCATATTGGTAACATTAACAATTCCAGACATGTACGCCAGGCTTCATGAGAGCTTTAGGTCAGATTCATAGATTTGGTGGGGAAGGGACCTTGACGGCCAACTAGTCCAACGCCTTCTTAACACAAGAGGGGACTCTCTCTCCCTGGCCTTTGAGAGATCAGACATGCTGGAGGAAAATCCCAAGGACAGATCATTGGTCCCATCCTGATCTCTAATATGTCTGGCACTGGTTTGCATTAAAAAATAATAACGACTTTCATCTAAGAAATCACTAAGGGACATGGGGAGAGGTTTCACCCCCAATTATCCAACCTGACCAGGGATAGCTGGACACATTCTCTTCCCCTTCTTAAGTTAACAACCAGCCAACACATGGAACCACACAATAAATCCCATCCTACTATAGTCTGGTTCTTATAACTTCCTTGGAAATGGAAATGCTTCCAAATTGGACAAACATATTTCTCCAGGGAAGGAAAATATCATTTTCCAAGAGAACAAATTGTAAGACAGGGAGAAGATTAGCCCTCTCTGACCCAGGATTCTTTATCTCTTTCTCTTTTTAACAGTCTGCTTCCCATAAAAGGAAACCGGATGAGGTAGGGTGATGTGAGCAGGGCAAATCATGGAAAAAGTTATAAAAACATATTGGGGCCCGGCATTTTCATGAGGCTTCACAAGAGGGTTTGTAAAATCATCATAGGCCAGAGGCCACAGCTCCCGACAGATGGAACCTCTCTGGTCTCTCTGGCCCCAAAATGAGACTTGAAACCCTTGCCTCTCTGGATCTCCAGTTGAGCTCATGTATATCTTGCTGTTCTGCAGTGGTTTGCATGTTAGCTACTTTCACTAAATTGTGAGCTCCTTGAGAACAGAATTGTCATTTGCCTTTTTGTTTCCTATCCCCAGAACTTAAGCACAGTGCCTGGCACATAGTAGGTGCTCAATAAATACTTACTGACTGACTGGACTCAAGTAGAACATCTCAGTATCATCTGACACTATAAACACATTCCTATCTCACATCATGTCATTCCAGAGGCCACCTAGTCCCACTCACACCTGACCATGAAGCTCCTCTAGAACAATTCTGAAACATGGTCACCTCTTCTCTATTTGAATACTCCCACTGATGGAGAACTCACTACTTCCCTAAATAAATCACTCTACTTTGGCCAACTCTACTTCTTAGGAAGCCCTTCCTTCTACTGAGGTGAAAGGTGCCACCCTACAGCTTCTGCTCATTAATGGAGGAGTCTGGGCAGGACTTTTTTCCTTGGTCTCGACTGCTGACCCCAGCTGAACCACCGGCAGCCAGATATGAATGGCACCCTGCCTGTCACTATTTCTAAACACTGCAAACACAGTCTTCTCCTCCCACTCTGTTTCTTATTAAAGCCACAACCGCACGTATCCTTTCCTCTCCAAAAATATAAACCAACGGAGCTTCGGCTTTGCCATTTGTTAAACAAAATGTAGGATCTTTTGACAGTATGTCTTAATTTGAGCTGCAGAGAATGCTTTCAAGCAGCTAGAAATCCACATTCCTTCAAGATCTAAGAGGAGTTTTCACCCAAATGTACTGAAATCCCCAAAGGAAAAGAGCCTTTTCTGATGACAATTCCCAGTAGGAAACCTTAGGAAGACCACAAAACCACAGAACACTTCACCAGCAGCTAGCTGTCCACATGTGAGAGTGTACCCATGCCGCAAGAATACATCAACTTAAATGGGCAAAAAATAAAATGGTCCCAGATTTGAAGGCTGAAAATACAATTCAGCACACACTTACTAAAGCCCTACTATGTGCTCTGCACTGGGGAATCAACTGATCTCAGCCCCCAAGATGCTTACCTTCTTCTGGGAAGATAAGAAAAAAGAACGTGCCCTGAGCACTTGCTTAAAGACACAGACTTAGCTGTGTCAGAAATTTCATCCCATTGGGAGACAAGGTTGCCAGCATGTTCTGTACCTGACCCCCATGGCAGAAGAAAGGTCCCAGAGCTGTCGACCATTAAAGATCAGTATTTTCTAAGAGGAGAGAGAGGAGTAGTGGCAGCCCAGATCTGAGCTGTCAAATGCTTCCCAAACCACCTGAAAATAAAATTAGGCAATGTTTAACAAAATAAATAGAAATACAACACAACAGAGATAATGTTAATTTGGTGTTTTCTTGATATGCAACCCAAAGGGTTTTCTGTTTCTATTTGAACTTGACCCCACTGGCCTAGATCATGTCTTATTCCTAGCATATAAAACACAAAGTTTGGATAAATAATAAGCCTTCCAAACACTGAGAATAACAGCATTTCAGAGCTGGAATGGACCTCGGCAACATGAAGTCCACCTGCTACTTGAACAAGAATCCCTCCTACAAAATGCCCTCTCTATGTGGTCACTCAGGTCTCCAGAAGGTTCTCAAAGAAATCCCTCTGAAAACCTGGTGTACATGTTTGGGAAGGATCAAACTCGTGCTCAGCCCTCCACTGTGCATCAATTTTATAGAATTATTCCCATATATCTCTGAATGCTTCAGATCTGTCCTTTCTTATGGTGTAATAACATTGCATGAAGCAAACATGAAAATACCACAAGCCCCCCTAGACTGAGAGCATTCACTGTCCTCTTTCTCTCATACTTGGGGGTTTTTGAATGAATTAGTTTGCTCTGAGGTAAGGTAGAGAGATAAGGCCACACACTAGCAATTTGGGGGATTTCTACTTCTAACAGCACCTCATCCCTTCTGCTAAGCACTAACTGCTGTGAATGAGGGGTTTCAGGGGCTGCTGTTGACATTCCTTGAAGGTACATTGTGCCCACAGATAGAGTTTCTTCTCTTATCGTAACTCTGTGGCTCCCAGGCTGGGCACCGCTTGGGTGGAGATCCTCTAAGATCCCTTCTACTCCGAAGTCCCATGACCCTATGAGAAAGGTCATAACAAGAACACAGGGACCAGCTGGTCATCAGCAGCTCAAACCACCAGGGCTGGAATTCTGGGAAATCAAAGACTTTAAAAGTTAAGCTCATGTAACCTTCATAATCCTCCATGTTTTAACACTCTCATCTAACTTTGGAAGTCTCTGAGTGTGGGGGTGTCAGACAGGACATACCCCAAGGCAATCGAGTACCTGGGTCTTGAGAAAAGTTCTTGGATATTGAGAATGAAGTTATTTCTGGGTGGGGAAGCTGGGCAGTCCTGGACAGCTGATTTTAGGCAAGAGAAGAAGGCAAAAGGGGAGGAAGGTGAAGCCACAATTCTCAAAAGCCTTCTTTGTCATGCCACTTTGACACTAATACTGGACATGTCAATTAAGGATTCCCAGGGAAGGGGATGAAATGCGCACCCTTCTTGAGGCGTTCAGTTACATGAGTGTCAAGAGCAGACCAAGGTAAGTTCTTTGGGCTAAATTATTTACCACTCCTGCCTACCCTGAATGTTAGTCATCACTCTCCTGAACATAATTGAGTTGGACAGTCTTAATTCTGTCAAGGAACATAAGCATCAGCCACTAACACCCTTAATTCACAACACCGTTCGTGCTTAGCAGAGAATATGAACTACTAATGGGAGAAATAGAAGTCCGCCAAATGACTAGTGTGGGGGCAAACCAGAGGGTCCATGCACCTGCCTTGGGAAGCCTGAGGTCTTTTCATGCAATGTTATGATGCTATAAGAAATGATGAACATGAACCATTTGGAGATACATGAGAAGACTTTTATCAACTGATGCACGGTAGAGTCAGAAGAATCAAGACAACAATATACACCATGACTGCAATAACATAAAGACAAATAATTCTCCTGGGAAGGCAAACCCAGTGATTACTAAGAGCCAATCATGGCCATGGAGAAGAGATCATGAAACACACCTGACTTCTTCCATGTGAATGACCTGGGGTGCTACAGGTCTGGCACATGCCTTAGGCTCGTCAGATGGAGCTGCTATTGGTTGCCTTGATTTTTTGCTTAACAGTTTTTCTTTGTTACAAGATTCAGGGGATTCACTGATTGGCTAGGCATACTGCAGGTGTATTGGGGTGGAGGCTATGCCCAGAAAGGAATGGGGTGCAAAAACAAAAGGCAGCAACAAATTGATTTTAAGAGTCTTTCCATAAAGAACCAAGATAAAGAACATGGTAGACATCTACATTTGGTCAGTCAACAAATAATAATAATAATAGATAACATTTATATATTGCTTCCCGCTTATGTGCCAGGCACTGTGCCAAGGGCTTTACCATCATATCCATCATTTGATCCTCACAATAACCCTGCAATGTAGGTGCTCTTATTATCCCTGTTTTCCAGATGAGGAGACTGAAGCAAACAGTGACTTTCCCAGGGTCACATAGCTGGTGTATTAGAGTATGGTATACATTCAGATCAATCCTGCAGAGAAGAAATGTGGACTATATGGAAATATAAGCCCAAGTCTTGCTGCCTGTCCTGACTTGATGAGTTTAAAGGCTAGGAAGGGAAGGCCGTACAAATACAAAAATAAGCACAAGCTATGCAAGGGAATTGAGAAGGTGGAATAAAAGAAACGCAAGACAAAGCATCCATGAGTTCAGAAGAGGCAGCCAGAAGGTCCAACCAGGGAATTAAGGGAGAGCCAGAAAAGACGGCACCTGAGCTAGGCCTTGAAATATGGGTAGGAACAGGAGATGGGGATAGAGGAGGGCAGGCTTATTAATGGCTAAGGCATTCTAACCACAAGAAAGGGCTTGAACAAAGACATAGAGAGAAAAGGTATAGGTGGATTCTGGAGAGAGCCGAACCCTGGCTTAGCTGACGTGTTAAATATAGTAAGTAACATAAAAAGACCAAACTATAGACGAGAACCACATTGTGCTTAGACCGATGTGCATATAACAGTTTGGATATGCTCGTAAAACCTCTGACTGGGTCTTCTAGCCACATCAAAAGGATCATGTGGACTTTCCTAAAAAAGATGCACTAATTCTTTCTAGCAGTGGAAAGGGGGTTAGTAGACAGAGGTTTAGATCCCCTGGCACCCCTCAGTTCTTGGGCTCCCCAGAATCAATGGGCAAGCCAACGAGGAGCGTGGGAATGAAATGTTTCAATCTCTTGACCTGGAAAGTAAAGGAGCTCTCCAAAAATCAGGTAAGGTGGGAGACAGCAAAGTGCTTGTCATCAGGAAGGGAGCGGGGGAGTGGCAGGGGAAAGAGAATGAGAGATTCCTACTGAGCATAAATGGATTTTTTCTAAACTAGTTTACAGACAGAACTCAGGCAACAGACCGTAATTTCATGGTGCCACTACCAATTATACAGCTACATTATACAATTAAAATAAATATTATACATTATGTTTCAATAAGAACAAAATCTAATACTATCTTTCCATAATAATGACTACATTTTGGGATCTGGCAAAATATTTGACTCCCCTTTCCACCCCTCAGTTTCCTGACCTCATTTCCAAGGTCATAAGATATGTATGTACCTCAGGGACTGAAATGGCTACTTCTTTCTAGCTTTGTACAGCAATCTCCATCACAAATTCTGGGAAGTCACTTAGCCTCGTGGTCACTGACATTTAATGTTTATTGAGAGACTCACAGGAGGAAATAGATGAAAAAGGAAAGCAAAACAAACGGGCCTTTCCTCCAGTTCAAGACTCTTAAAGAAGAGGCTTTCTTAGATCCCAGGCTCTCCAGCCGCCTCAAATTCTCCTCCTCTCTTCAACGCATCCAGCAACATGGTATCACCACCATTTTTGTTCCCCCACTGGAAACAGATTTCTATGGCTCCCCAATCATACAGTGAAATGTGATCACTAAAAAACAAAGTCACTTCCACTCAATTCGATGGTAGCCCTTAAAAAGCCACATCTGCAGAAGGAGGAAAATCACCATTCTTGTCCAACATTTGGATTTCTGCTTGCCACAGCCCCCACCTGGAGTTCAGATACAAGTTCCCTCCCTTTCACAAATAGAAAGGCATGCTTCTAGTTCTTGCACACAGCCTTCCAAGCAGCAAATGATAGCACCAACACCCAGCAATGTTAGGTAGGGGTTATTCAGTGGATCAGGATAATCTGACATCATTTCCGTTGGCAGTTTTTCCCCCTTTCCAGCTGTTTCATCAAGGCCACTGATGACTACTCAAGATCGACCCGATGTCGTTTTTGCCCCTTCATCTAACAGCTGAAAAGGCTAAAAGCCTGACAGCCATCAAGAACTTGTCTCCATGCAGAGTACTAACTCTCGCTAAGGGAATTACAAGGTGAAGATTTTTCAGGTGTGGCACTCCTCTTGGCAGATGCCCAGGACTGACCAATTCCACTTTTTTTACAAGAAAAGTTAATGGACATTCATGATTTCACACACAGCCCTTTTTGTTGGGTTTGTTGGGTAGCCTTTAAACTTCATTAAGTCAGGACAGGCGCCATGAGTTGGGCTTATAAAGTTTTCTTTTTTTGTACATGGAAATGTCATGTATGCAAAGCTGATTTTAAAAATTAAAAAGAAACCTAAGCTGTTAAAGGTGTGAGTCCTCCCTTGCTCCTTTTCCTCCCTAACCATGTGAGCAGTAGCGTCCTCACACCAGTTATTCCTGCGCAAGAAGGGATCTGAGGGCGCCACACCTCCTGGGAAGCCATGGAGCTGCTGAAACGGGGAGGGCACAGAGGAGCAGGGCTGAAGTCTTCTTTACCAGCAAATAAATGATGAGCAACTGAAAGTTAACATCAAGCCAGAAAATGTGAAAAATGGGCAGAAAGCACAAGGCAGCCTCGATAATCTTTCCATCTCAGCCAAGGTCTATAAGACCTGTACACGCAGGCAGCAAATTCCTGTGAAATATACCCAGCTGTCGTCAAGGTAAGGAGGAAGTACCCCTCTAATATACAGCATTTGCAGGAGTCTTGGCACCACGGAAAGCCAACGTGTTCATTGTTTGCCACTGAGCAGGAAGTCAGAGTGCTTTAAGCTCAAATAGTCCCCATTTGGGGGGAGGAAAAGAAGGCAGACCAAGTAGCATGACTTTCATAGGTATTTCTCCTTTGAAGGCGTCATTGGGACACAGAGGTGACCACGCATTCTCTAAGACCATGCCAATAGAACCCAAGCTTGAGCAGGTCCCGTTGGGCTGGAAAGGCATCCACCACTGGCTTGGTGAGGCTTCTTATCTGAAGGACCAGCTTCATTATGCTCAGTTGTCCACAAAGAGACGATGTTTTGTTCATATCATCGATTCTGAAAGACCTATGGATGCCGGGAGGGGTCATGATCTCGGTGGAAGGAGCGCCCGCATGGATGAAATCACAGGTCGGTGAAGAATTGACATACATGGGCATCACAGATTAACTAAGACTGGACTTTCAAAACTGCCTTTGTGCCAAATCACAGTCTCTCTAAGAAACAGAATGACTCCTCTTTACAACCAAGCTCATCGGCCTCTTCTCACAGTGATTCTTCTCAGTTGGCTGGCTGTTCTCCCTTCCCCCATATCTGAGATGAGACTGACTGCCATCTGTGTTCTTAGAAAATGAAATAATTACCTCTCCTCCCTTCTTTGCTGAGCTGGGAGGAATACCATCTAGTCTGTCCAGCTTGAGCTCTCCCTCTTCCTCTCTACCCTTTGGAATCCTGGGTTTTCTTCATTCAAGAAACACTTACTTACTGCAGGGAGGGTCTTTACCTGCTTCCCCTAGTCACCAAGGGCTCCCTAGCAGAGATGCCTCACAGCTGTGCAAGCTGTCTTCCCCATTAGAACATAAGCTCCCTAAGGGCAAGGGTGATTTTGGATTCCTTGTATCTCTAGAGCCTCCCACATGGAAAAGCTCCACAAATGCTTGCTTTCATGATACCCTAATTAATTAATTAATTGATTGATTGCTTGATTGATTGATCAGGTACATTTAATTCATTTTGCTGAGCTGTGTTTGTTTTCTTCTTTTTTTTATTCTTTGTTATGAAAGATGACTCAGAGTGAAGGGGAGAATGGGGGATATACTGGGAAAGTAATGTGATGTCCAAGTAAGAGTTATCACTCAAAAAAGGAGAGAAAGCATCCCCGTATCCTTCCTTTCTCTAGAAAGATGTTCGACCAAAGGTAGGTAACATTGCATATGATGTCAAACATGGCTGCCCTAGAAGATGTTTTGGCTGAACACTTTATATACTCATGCCCAGTTATGCATGTGTATATAGGAGATAAGCACATATATCTTTGTTAAAAGGGGAGGGAAGGAAGTATTTACATAGTACCTACTATGTGCCAGGCACTGTGCTAAACATCTGTCCATTTGTTTTGCAAATAGCTTACGTGATCCTCAAAACAAATCTGCAAGGTAGGTGTGGTCATTATTATTCTTATTTCACAGTTCAGAAAACTGAGGCAAACAGGGTTAAGTGACTTGCCTAGGGTCAAAGAGCTAGTAAGTGTCTGAGGCCAGATTTGAACTCAGGTTGCCCCATTCCAGGTCCTATCCACTGACCCACCATATTTCAAGGAAAGGCTCCTTGGATAAGAGAGGGGTACAGTCAGAAAATGGGCACCAATAAAACTGAAAAGAAAGAATTAACCTGTTTCAAGTTATCTCAGGCCAGTGTCTGCCAAAGCGTAAGCCCCGAATAAACGCATTTTCATTCATTCACCCAATAAATGTTTTTTTTCTATTCATTCATGTCCTGTTCGTGTACATCAAGGCTTCTGATAATCACTTCCTTTAAACACTCTTATTAGAAATTGTTCCCATAATTAGTGCCCTTGACGAAGCTTGCAGCTGAGCCTAACAAAGGCCTGGCTTGCCCCAAAGGAGCCCTGGAGGGCTGTCATTCCAGACACAACTGCTCACAGACAGGCCCCTGGCCAGGCTGACCCATTCCTTGTTCCTACTACAAATGATGCATGAGACCTCAGCCGGCATCATGAGCAGCCAAGATGTCACCAGTCATGGCCTGACGGGGGCAGGTGCCAGCACTGGGGACCCCAAAATACTGGTGTATCAACCGAAAAGCCGTTGGAGTGTCTGAGCTGGAAGAAAGCTCTAGGAATGGCAGGGCCTACTCAAAGACAAAGTGCGGAGAGGCCTAGAGGGAGACCGGGCAGATTTCTGCCCACTGGCCTGCAGCAGTGTTTCAGCTTCTTAGATAGGACCATCACTTAGGAAGGGATGCTGGGGCTAGGTCTGTTCATGACCACTTGCAGGTATGTGATAGTAAGGCTTTTTGTTTCAGTGCAGGTCAGGTCAGATGACACCTCTAACTCTGTTTCATGATTCTATGAACTGCTCCTACCCCTACCCTTGTTTCTTAAGGAGCTCGGAGATTCAGACAAGTCACTTGATTCCTCTGAACCTCTGTTTCCTATTCTGTCCAATGGAACCCCAAAACAGATGGGGGCTGCCTTGGGAAGTAGAGGGCAGACTTCCCCACTGTTGGAAGTCTTCTAGCAAAGACTCGATGACCACTTGTTGTGTATTATGTAGATGGAATTGCGGTGACCAAACCAAGCTCCAAAATATGGAATATCACTGTTGCACTAGGAAACAAGATTTGGGAAAAGGCTAAAGCAAAAAAAGTCAAACATCCACCTCACCGTTCTCAGAGAAGCTTATCTAATGCCGAATTTAATCAGCCTCTTTGATGAAGCTGATAGGGAGAAAGAGCTGCTTAAGATAAATCCACAAAACCCCTGCCATGCCTGCCTCATTGATCACCCACTGGCTGTCCACAGCTAATCATCCTCTATTCATCAATCACCCCCAAATCCCAGGGCCTGCCCAAGTCAGAGGAGAAGTGGAAAGAGAGTTCTTTGGTATGCAGGGAGGGGACATACCAAGCATTACTGGGGCGGAAACATAGGGAAACCTGAAGCTTCATTCAGCCATTTCCCTTTATACAAGTCTCTTTCTTTAATTCCCAAATGAGGCTGATGTTTCACATGTTCATTTTTAAGCTAGAAATTATCTTAGACAAAAATTCAAGATGGAGCGATCAGTATAATGAGGTGTATGGGTGGGAGGAGCTTAAGCCAGGAAGGCTCAAGAAGAAAGACACTGAGTACGCCAGAGAAAGGGGCCTGAGCTGGGCTCCCAGTGCGTTCATCCAAGGATGTGGGCTGGGGGAGTGATCAACCCCCACCTTCTCTTCACTGCAGAATGGGTTTTGTTAAGATACCAACACCAAGAAGCATTTGGTGCTTGGGCATGAGGGCCGCATGTCGTCTGTGTGAGCTGATGTAAAATGTTCATGATTCGTCTTCCCAAATATGCACTTGACATTTGTGCTTCCAGATTTTGGGGTTGGAAAATCACTCAAGCCACCAAACGCTGTGTGTCTGCTTACAATGCCCAGAATGGTGCCCACATAAATCCCATGCATTCCCCTTCTTTACCTGGCTCGAACCCAGAGAAGCCAGCCCCGAATGCTCACAGGAAGCCAGCTAAAGTCAGAGAACAATAGGGCTTTCTGCATATAGACTGAGAAGGTCATTTGAAACCAAGAGCTACTTCCCTTTTCACTGTCTAGTTCATTTCTGGGTTTTCTCAGAGGAAGAATCGAGATCTGGGGCCCTTCAAGTCAGTTTTGTGATAGCTTTCAACAGTCCCAAACATGGTCTTAAAAACCACAACAGAAAAGTGAGGGTCTAGAGCTCGGACTGACCTGCCGTGTACACAGAGCACAAAGGGACTCACTGACCTACGGTCGAGAATAAGTGGAGACCAGAAAATCAGTGGGTCTGACATAGCCAAGGCAGGTCTTAGGACCTGGAAAGAAAGTGGGCCTCCACCTCCGGGGGAATGGCAGGCCAAACCGTGGCTCAGGAACAGAATGGAATCTTATTGTTCCGTAAGAGAAGAAGATGAAGAATTTGGGGAAGCCTGGGAAAACTTGGGTGAGCAGATAGATGGTGAGGTACAAAGAACTGGAACAGCACATGAACTGACTATAGCCACATACCGGAAAACAAGACGGGAAGACTTCAGAACTGTGGTCAACGCAGTGACCAATCAATCAGGACTTGAGGGTCAGCAGTGGACTATGCATGTGGAATGAGACATCCCCTTCACACGTGGCCAAAGTGTCTGTTTGCATTCCTGGGCTCTGCTTATTTGTTGCAAGGGACGGCTCTGATGGGGGGTGCGGGTGACAGTGACTCAGAAAAACCTCAATAAATCATTTTAAAATCATTAAAATGTAAAGCTTCGATAAAGACTTTAGGAAGCAGCTGCCTTCAGAACAATGCAGATGTAGGCCAGGCTGAGCCACACACTGCAAGCTGTCCTAGACACAACATACTACCACCATCATGCATGTAACTGCTCACAGTCACAGGCCAGAGGGACAACGAGGCAGGATGCTGTGAAAACGAAGGCTCCAACCCCTTCACTGCACCATCTCTGCCCTGCTGTCTCCACGGGGTAATTTCTCTCTCTAGTTTTCTCACTCTGCCTCATAGTTCCCCTCTCCTCCCTTCCACTTCTCTCTCTCTCCCTCCCCTGCCCTCCCTCCCTCCCACCATGAGAATTTACCATGTTGTATCCTTTGATTTAGTGAATGTGAGACAGTGTTATTCGACCCTTGTCAGGTATATGGCTTTTTGAAAAGCTGGGCATCAAGCACTCAAATTCAACTTACTTAGTTGTAGAAACATGTTTTCCAGGAGTGTCCCATGCTCTGATTTCCACAAATGTCTATGAATAATTCCAATGGGAAAACTCTAAATGGTTGATGGTAGCTTTTAAGGACTCTTATTCAGGGAAAGGAAAAGTTCCAGTCATAAATGGGGATAATGACACCATTATCTCAGAACATCTGCAAATACCCAGGATAAAATCCAAGCCTGATGGGAGGCCAAAAGAAAGGGAGGCGAACTAGGGGAGACTTTAGCAGAATGATGACAATTCCTAAAACGAAAAACAACAACAATAACACCCTGCCTGTCATACCTCTGGGGGCCCTCAGAGAAAAGAGGGACACACTCGGACCAAAACCCAACCAGGCGCCATGTTGCCATGTGGTCAATCACAGGCTCACAGAATGTTTGACTTCACAGAATTTCTTTGTAGTCGCAGAATCAAATTCCTGTCAACATCACAGCCATCATGTAGGTGCCCAGCCTTTAGATGAAGGCAACCTCTCAAAGCCATCCATTCAATGTTGGGAAACCATAAATGGTGAGGAAGCGTTTCTTACATGACGCCCAATCCCCTCAGCTGATGGACGGAGCAGAGAGAAGGGATCTGACTTCCCCACATCTCATGGCCAGATCATGGCAGAACTGAGGCGATACCGAAGGTCTCCCAGCTGCCTACCCAGTATTCCACGCATCTGCACCTCATTTCTCCTCTCCATATCTTGTTTTATGACTTCAGTCAAACCCAGAAATAAGTCCAATGCTTGCTCATTTGATCACTTGGGAAAGATTCCAATGTAAAATACATTTTATAAACCTTAAAGTGCTATATTAATGTCAGCTATTACGAGTATTATTATCATCATGGAAAAAAATCCAAAGCAGATTATATGGATTTGTCATGGAAAAATTCAGAAGTCCCAACCAGATTTAGGCAAATCTTAAGGGGCTTAATTTAACCTAAGATGATAAGCACATTTAACAAAGCCTTCTAAAGTTGTAAAATACTGCAGCTGAATGCAGTTCAACAATGCGATAAATCAGGAACATGAACACAAGAATAAAAAGTCCATGCTCTGATGCAGCACATTGTCAGGGGGGAGGGGGGGGGAAGGTCGGGGCAGGAGTACAACATAGACACAGGTAAGCAAATGAAAGGTCGTTTGAGAAGGTCTGGCACAAACAAGGGAGTGGGGCTAGAAGAACAGAGAAGGCTTCTGGGGAGGGGGGCACTGGAACTGAGTCTTAAAGGAACATAAGGATTAGGCAGAATGAAAATAAGGAGGGATGGCACTTCTGACACAGAGGAGTTCTGAGGAGAAATGCCCACAGCCAGAGGGAATGCTGAGTTTGGGGAACAGTCAGTCCAGGCTGATTGGCTGTGCTGTTGTTGACAACAGAGTTCACGTAAGGGAAGACTATTAAATAAGGTTGGAGACGAAGGTTGGAACCATGATATGGAGGGCTTTCCTAGCCTGGCTAAGGACCCTAGAGGCACTAGAGAACCAGGGGAAGTTTTCCGTAAGAAGGTTTAACCTGTGCCTTGGGAGTATTATTTTGCTAAGGGGTGGGGGAAGGGACAGTTTGGAGGGGAAACAGACTAGAAACATGCAATCTAAGTGAAAGTTGAGCACTGGGCTTGGAGTCAGGAAGTTCTCAAATCCAGCCCCAGATTAGCACTAGCAGTGTGACCCTGGGTAAGTAACTTCACCCTGTTTGCCTCAGTTTCCTCAACTGTAAAATGAGCTGGAGAAGAAAATAGCAAACCACTCCAACATCTCTGCCAAGAAAAACCCAAATGGGGTCATGGAGAGTCTGACATGACTGAAAAAATGACTGAACAACCACAAACTAGACCAGCCTAAGCAAAGAAAAGGGCACAGAGGCAGACATATTATGTAGTTGGAGCCAACAGCAAACTAAACAGTTGCTGAAATTCTCTAATTCTTAACACATACGATTTCTAGAGATTATTCCTGTCCAACTAGCCAGACCACTAACAGATGTACCGATGTTTTTATCCAAAGAAAAGCAGCACAATGCAGGTTTTCCAAGTGTGATCTGTGGATCCTGGGAGATCTATGAGACCCAGTCTAAGGTCATAACCATTTTCTCGATAATGACAAAATGTCTTCATCTCTAATAATGTAATATCATTAGATATAATTTACATAAACATGACTTCTTTAGGGACACATTCGGCATGGTGGAAAAACAGAAGAACTTCGATTCATGGACGGAGGCTGGAGTCTCAGCTCCATTCCTTACACCAACCTGTGTATGTGTTATGTCTGCCCTTAGGTACACATGCACACTGTTTCTCTAGCCAGAAGCTCCTTGAGGTCTGCAATTGTTTCAATTTTATCTCAGTATCCCCAAGACGCAGCGCACAGTACCTGACGCATGGTAGGTGCTTAACAAATGCTTTTTGATTAAGTGACCTTCTGGAAGTTTCTTCCTCTGCTCCACTACATTAAGTAGCCTCAGAAGACCCTTCTCCTTTTCATATGACCAGGAGGCTTTAGAACAGCCATTTTCTATCCCCTGGTACAGACTTGCAGAGGCCATGCCTGGAAGAAGCATCTCAGCTGCTCAGCTATTCCACCCCTTTTCAGCCCACCTCTTCCCACTGCCTCTGAAGAGGGTGTGCCAATGTCCCTCTCACCATACCACAGACTTCTCATCTTCTCACCCCATTTGGGGCCATCAGTCCTCTCCAAGCACAGACTCATTCATTAGAATAAACCTCTTTCAGGGTAGCAGCTGCCTGGCTGGTTAGTATTTGTATGAAGGGCTTAGCACTGCCCATTAGGTAAAAGAGTCCACACGATGCTTTTGCTTTATTGGTGTTCCTATTTCTAAAGGGACCACCTACATAAATTCTGTGGCTGCCCAGGTGGAGGGAAGTAATTCTGTGGGCATACAGTGTTTCCAGGTTCTGGAAACACCCAGCAGAAGTGGTTGGGTATACAACTACCCCCAAACAATGCATGAATAAAAACATGTCTCCCCTAAGGGCTTTGGAAACATCTAACACGACAAGCCTCACACTCCAGGGCTGGGACTCTGGAAGAGCTCTGTCTCTAATCCTGGAACCTGGTAGAGCTCTGAGAACTATGCCCCTGAGAAGCCACTCAAAACTACTCATGGAATGTCTGCTGAATAAAGTGAAAATGCCATCACGGAAAAAGAACAACACAATGAATTCGCCCAAAGAAGTCCCAAGATAAATAAACAGTGGCCAAAACCGAAAGCTGTTCTGGGATAAAAGAAGGGACCTGTGACAGCCTCAAAGCCACAGCTGTCTCCAGATGAGCTCATACAAAATAGAACTTTCTGGTGACCAGCAACATCCTGTCGTGAAGGAAATTACAGCTTTTCTGAGGGATGTTTTTTCCCCCTCAGTGTCTCTAAACCATCATAATCACATCTACATCTCAGCTCACATTAGGATAGATAGGAGGGAGATGATCCAGACGCCTCCAGGACCATACCAATGGAAAGCTAGTACTGGAAGGGCCTTCTTCCTTCCTTTCCCCCTTCCATAAACATTTTTTTTTAGGAGTTGACTAAGGCATTGAGGGCAAAACACAAAAATGATACATTATATAGTCCTCAGAAAGCTTGCATTCTTGGAAGACAACAAATGCAGATATGTAAATACAAAATATTGGCAAAGTGCTTAGGACTGTGGCAGCTGGGGAGATCAGGAAGGGCTTCCAGGTAAAGGTGAGCTCTGGGTCTTGGGGAACAAAAGGACTGGGAAAACCAGGGTCGGGGGTGGGGAGGGGGGCTGAAACATAGGTGACTGTGATTTGAGGCAGGGAAAGGCCTGAGCTGGCTTGAATATTTTCACTCATTACCAAGTATGAGGACACTGAAGGACCGGAAAAAAATAATAAACAGGAGAGCAGCCCCCTGGGCTGCTGTTTGCGCATCTCAGACAAAGAAAGCTTGGGCAATCCAGAGGCTGCCATCCTAAGCCTCAAAGAGCACTCAGAGGGCAGAAGGGAAAAGCCCAGCCATGCAGGGAAACAGCCTCCATCTAGTCAAGGACACTGAAGACAGTTCTTAGAGCAGCAGCTAGAGGCATGAAAGACAGCACTCATTGATGCACTAGGAAGACTACGGGCTTCCGTTCCCCACTTCCTGCACTTCACCCCAACTAAGATTGCCCAGAGAATGACCCAAACAGCTGGGGGCTGAGATGCCAAACAAGCCCCCTTTATAACTTGCCTGTGTTCCTTCTGCCGGGGACATGACTGTACTGAAAATACTGGATTTCTTCAAAAAGAGAGCTGGGATCAGCAACTATTTAAGAAAAAAATAGTTTTTTTATAATTTTTGACAAAATGATCTATTACTTTGAGGTACCTAGATAGCATTGTGGGTAAGAGTGCTGGACTTGGGAGTAAGAAAGACCTGGGTTCCCATCCTGCTGCTGACAACAAATAGCTGTGTGGGCCTCTAACTGCTGACTTCTCTGAGCCTCAGTTTCCACATCTGTAAAATGAGGATAATAACAGCCCCTGCCTCCCAGGGTTGCCGTGAGGATCCAATAAGACTATACACACATATATACTAACTTACATATTTATATACTCACGTGCCTGACTTTGCAATCTGAAAGTGCTATGTAAATGAAAATTTTTAAAATCTCAATGGGTTATTGCAAGCATCAAGTGAAATAATGTATGTCAAGGGTTTGACAAACCTTAAAGGGTAATAGAAATGTCAATAATTTTCATTGATCAATCCACAAGTCTTTGTTAAGCTTGTGCCCCACTGATCAATTACAGAGCACTTACCAAGCATGTACTCCAGGCCAGGTGCTGTGCCAAGGCCACACCAGTGACTGAAGAGAGAAAGACAAAAGGGAAACATCCCCTGCTGGCTAGGAGATTATGTTCTGACAGGAGATTGTTACTGTTATTATTACTATCTGGTATTTCTCATCAACGGGCAGCAGTGGATAGAGCGCCAGGCCTGGAGTCAGGAAGACCTGAACTCAAACCTGGCCCCAGACACTTACTAGCTATGTGGCCCTGGGCGAGTCTGAGCTGAAGAAGGAAATGGCAAGCCATTCCAATATCTTTGCCAAGAAAACCTCAAATGGGGTCATGAAGAGTCAGACATGACTGGAAATGACTGAACAACGACATTTATCATCGCCATCGTCATCACCATCATCACGTTAGTTGTGAATTCCTGCCACTTTCACATTTCCATAAAGGTAAGTATGGACAGGTGACAAGACATGGATGATAAACCAGCACACCAGAATAATTCAGGGCAATCCTAGCACCATAAATTCCAGCTCTTTTATGGAGAGACAAGATGACCTCTCCTATGGTCACTGAGTCATCCACAAGATGTAAAAGGACCAAAGAAAAGGAGGCCTCAAAGCCCAGGTGCCACAAGGCCCAGAAAATACGTCTGGACTCCACCATCTAAGTACCAGAAGCATCACGGCTACAGAGCCTGGCAGCTTTGGCAGTTCCCAACGGTATTTAAAGAAAAAGGATTCTAAAACAGAGAAACTAAATCTCTTCACAAAAGTAAATGTGGCCTGGAAACAAGATATAAGACGTCACCTGCCCCTACTTCTCTGCAGGGCGGGGGACTACGGGCGCAGAACGATGCATATAATGTCAAACCTTTTCCACATGCTAGAAAGTTTTGTTAAAATCCCTCTCCCCACCCCCACCCCTGCTATTTCTTCATCACAAGGGATGGCTCTCCACAAGGCATATATTGGGAAATATAAGTGATATGTTAAAAAATAGCAATAAAATTTTTATTTCAAGAAGGAAACTGACAATTTCTGGCATGTTAATCATAGCAGATGGCATATTAATTTTTTAGAATGCTTGAAATATTTCTTCCTTACACAGCTAGAGGGTAATTTCAAAATTACAGAATCGCTATAGAGCAAAGAGAGAAGAGATGGCTTAGAGGACGTGTGAAAGTTGGCTAGGAGTGACTAAATGACTGTCACAGGGAAGAAAGATTCAACTTTCTTGGCTTGCCCCCAAAGGCAGAACAAGAGACAAAGGGTGGAACTAGGGATGGGGCTGATTTAGTTTTCATTCAAGAAAAGCTCCCTATGATCTGAGTGGGAATTCCAAGTGGAACAGGTTACCTCCCTGGAAGACTCCCAGTAAGCACCAGCTTACCACCAGACTGGCATGTCTTGGGTTCAAATTCAGCTGATGGCTCCAGAGATCCCTTCCCAACTCTTAGAGTCTGTGACCAACATTCAGGGCAACAAAGAAATTAGCTCTTAAATATCAATTGTAACCTCCTTCCCACCCAGCTCACTGTGGTAGGCTCGAGAGGAACTGAGTCACAGAAGTCATCCTGAATCTGTGGAGGAGTCAGGGCTCACCCGGACTCCAGCCAAAGGAGAACAACCCAGATCTTCCTAACTCCAAATCCAATAGACCACACTGCAGTCATGAAAGCCTGAGTGTCCTTCCTCCCTCCCTTTCATTCCATATCTTGTATCACACTTATCTACACTGGTGTTTGTACCGCCTGAGAGTCACTCACATTCCACATTTAATTAGCTTCTACATGTACAACATCCCTCACCTCTGCTCTCTTCTCTCTACTAACAAGGTCACCACCCTAGTTCAAACCCTTAACACTGGCCTACACTATTGCAATTGCCTGCAGCCTCTCCCTTCTCCAATTTTCTGCCCAGAGAGTTGCCAACATGATATTCTGAAAGCAAAGGTCAGATCACGGCCCTCCCTGCTCAGCAAACTTCAATGGCTCCCCTTAGGCTCAAACACAACCCCCTCACCCTAATCCTTCAGCCTCATTCCCTATTGCTTCCCCATGTTCCTGCCAAATTGGCCAATTTGCCATTCTCAGCCCTTGACAGGATACCTTCTCCCACTTACATGAATGCCCTATGAAGAGAGGGAATAGCAGCGCCTATGGTGCTTTTTAAGTGTATTGAACTGTTTGTTTGTTTTTTAAGTGTATTGAATTGAATAAGGCTGAATAGAAATAAGGAGGCCAATGGCAAAAAGCAAGGACCCAAATGCACCAAATACTCATAGCAGCCCTTTTTGTGGTAGTAAAGAGCTGGAAACAAAGCAGATACCCATCAGTGGGGAATAGCCAAATTGCAGCACCTGAATGTGCATGTGCGGGAAGGAAGGAACAATGAAAATGATGAGGACAGGAAACAAACACAGGAAAACTTACAAGAAATGCTAAGCTACAAAGTGAAATGAGTGAAACCAAGAAAAGACATACAATGACTTGCAACAATGCAAATGGAAAGAACAATAGCAACAAAGCAACTGAAATTGAATGCAGTGAATTCAAACTGACCAGCTGGGACACCGAGAAGAGAGAAGCCAAGGTGGCCCTTCCCCGGCCCCTTCTGGAAAAGACGGGGGACTGTGGCTAAGTGCAGAATAATGCAGATGTCAGATTAGGGTGCTGGTGGCTGGGTTGGCTAAAGTGCCCTGGTTTTTCAAAGGAAATTCACTGGTTTATTGGGAGAGTGTGCATTAGGATATGGAGATAATATGAAGACAAAAGAGATTTGCATCTAGATACAGACGAGTAGCTCTAGATGTAAACAGTAAGTGCAGAATGAAGGGTGCATTTTCAGGTGTAGCCAGCAGGACATGAAGGTCTGTTTGGGTTAACTGTACTCATTGGTTACAAGGGAGTGTTTTTGAGGAGGAGAAAGAAGAAGAAATTGGGAAGGGTCAGAGACGAAAAAATAAGCATCAATAAAACATTTCAAAAGGGAAAAAAAAAGGTTGCAAGATCTCCTTGAAGACCTTATTAGATCTGGGTACAGAGTAGGCTTTCATTAACTGGTTATCTAGTGAAACTATCAATCCACAAACAATGGGGAAATGCTTCCTGTGTGCTAGGAAGTGTACCAGGCACTGGGGATATGAAGACAACAGGGGAGAGTGATTATGGGTTAGTTACGGGGTTCTTTGTACAATCTTGGGCAAGGCACTGAAACTCAGCCTCAGTTTCCTCATCTGTCAAGTGGTCGGACTCTTACAGCCTCTGACATCCTTTCTAGCTCTAAATCTAAGAATTTATGAGCCTGTGATGCTGTACAGGGTCTCCTGGGGAGCATGAGGATGACACTGAAGCATAAAGTAAGCAGGATATCATGTTAAGAAGGAAAGGTATAAATTCCTGGGAGGATCAATGAGGGCTTCCTGTAGGAGGTGGCACCTGAATGTACTATGGAGGAAGCCAAACAGGATTATTAGCCTAAGAATTTTCCATACAAAAAAAAATATATATATCCAAATGAAATTATTTGGGGGAAAAAAAACCAACCAGCCAAATCCTTACTCTGTGCTTTCTTCTGACATGAGAGCAGCACATGCCCCAAAGCACCCTGGGATTTCACCCACTTCAAGGTCAGAATTACCAATGGACATAAGAGCATGGTTGGTTTCTTCCAATCAGATGACACCCTCTCTTCAGGGAACATGGGACTTGTCTCCCAATGGAGCCCCTTGGGTAAACAATATCTACTCAAGGACATGGGGATTTTATATGGGGCCAACCCCAGACATAACAAAGAATAATGGCTTTCCAAGAAGATGGCTTCGCTGCTGGCAGGAGCCAGTTTGCATCTCACCTTACCTCACTTTGCTACGCATCTACTCTCCTGCAAACCTGCCCCATCCTCTGTTGCCCTCAAGCAAAAAGACTTATCCCATCCCTTCGTGGGCAGACGTGGCCCTAGGTGACACTGACAGAGTCGGTTTCTGGATCCGTGAAAAGTAGATGCTTTTGCCCAATGGCTGCTGGCTTTGTCACGGCACAAGGACACCTTCTATCTAAACCTGTTTGGGGAAGGAGTTCAGTGCCAATGAGGAGAGGAAGCAGGTATGCCTTAGGCTGACAGTGGCCTTCCGAGTCAGGAAGATCAAGGTCATCCATCTGGTAACCTCCCTGCACACTTCATCCCCTTTCTGGAAAGAAACCCACAGCTTCTGAGCTGGGAGGGAAAGCCTCATGGCACTGCATCTCATTCTCTGAAATGGTTGTGATGTCGTCACTTGACCTAAAACCTTGGTATTTTTTTATACTTACAAACAACTGTCTAGATCAGGCAGCCCAAATATAAATATTGCAGGATGTCACAGACTCAAGAACTATCTTAGCAAATCTAAATATTTTTCATGGAGGACAAAGCAGAAACTCATGAGGCATACTGTGGAGGAGGAGACAGTGAGGACTCCATGCTACCTCAGTTTACCATTTGGAAGGCTCCATCTCAGGGCACTTGGGACCACCTCTCACCATGTCGTCAAACACAAAGGTGTATTTCAGACAATATTTTAAATTTTATAGGAATTTCTTTCCCTCATTCAGATGACAAGGATAACTCTGGATTTGGCAGGCAGAGAGGTTTACACTCTGTAGAGTAATGTTTATAGCCATCTAAGGGGGAAAAGTCCAAACAGTGTTAGAAAAGGCAGAATTGAGAGGAACTGAAATGGTAAGAAAAGCTTTTTAAAAATATAAACAAATTCAGCTTCCATTAGGAATGACATACATCCCAAATTCCATTCTTCCACTTAACATGCATTTAAAAATGAATGCAGAGGAAGAATTTAATTCAATGACCATTTCCCAAGTGTCTGCAACCCACAGGGTCTTCTGGTCAGGCTGGGGGGCATGCCAACTGGATCATCTAATCTGAGGGCAGGAAGGGATCATGGGATCATCGATTTAAAACAGAGGCCAGCTAGGTCAGGGAATTGAGGTTAAGTGAATTGCCGGCGGTGATTGAGCTCAATGCCCTCATTTTACAGATGAAGAAACTGAGGCCCAGAGAGGGAAAACAACTTGCCTGGGGTCACAGCCTTCTGATGCCAAACTCTGCCTGGTCTAGGACATGAGGCTGAATTAAAGGCTGTCCCTGTGCTCATGGTCTGGCAGTCAAACTACCAACCAGAAGCCGGAGACCATTTGTAAGTATTCTAAATGAACTGTTTAGGGATGGAGTTATTGACAAAATTGTTGCCGTTTTTAAAATACAAAAACCAAGAGGGAGAAAGCACAAAATGCTTCTGGCCCCTCACTGGGAAATCTCCATTTCAATTCAATTACAAATCAAAAAATTAGTCTTCACTATGAGAAGAGACGGAAAATGTCTCAGCCATACTGATTGCTTTGGGCTGCACAGAGTCACAGAGGACAGTGCATTGAAAGATTTCCACAAGGACAGTAAAAAGAAGAGAGAAAGTTCCTGCCACAGTGAGGACCAGGAATGGTTAGGACCAGTCTACAGGCTGGGAGAGGGAAGAAATCCTGCAACACCTGCTCACCCTCTGGGTCATCACTGGGAATGATCTAGCAAAGTCTAAGCCACCTCATTTTATAGAAGAAGATGCTGAAGTTCAGAGAGGTTCACCACAGCTTAACAGAGGATGACGGCCTCTAGAAAAGCCCATTAAATCCAACCCATTCATTCTATGGAGGAGAAAACTGGCCCCCAGGAAGGTTAATGACTCATTCAAGCTGACAGAGTTAGTAGTAGGTGGTACAGGTAAGATTTGACCCAGATCGTCTGACTGAGGATTCTTTCAAATCATAGCATGGTAGGCCAAGAGCAAGAAGGGACCTGAATGATCATGTGTCCAACACCCTCATTTTACAGATGAGGGAAACTGAGGCCCAGTGGTTCTCTGGCTTGGCACTTGTCAGGATCCCGGAATTGGTTACAGGTCAGTCTAGTCGAACAAGTGTTAGGAGAAGTGACTAGGATGTTGGGGAGAGGAGGGAAAGGGAAAGGAGAAATGAGGACCCAGGAGTATCAATTTTTCAAAAAGGAAAAAAAAATAAAAACCTTCTGATGAATTGAATCCCCTGCCTTGACACTAATTTCCAAGGGTTAGTGAAGGAAATGAGTATTTGGGGGAAAGAGAGAAGTCTCCGGAAAGTGCTTCTCACCTGACTCTGGCACCCTCAAGGACTCGCCACTCTGACCAGAGGAAAACCCACACCAGAAACAGTTCTTCTTCGGGCCCCCTTCCCCAGCCAGAATCTTCCCTCTGAGTACCTAGACACGCCTACAACAGGGAGATGTTGCCCACAGGCCACATCCCTAAGACCAAATTCCTTTCCCATCTGTTCTCTAGTCCACACAAGGAACTACTGGTAAGCAGCCTTTATTAATTGTCAAACAGAGGAAGAAACAGTGTAAATAGAGCAAATCACCTTCAGCTAAAAAAGAGCGATTCCTGGGAGGCTGGGTTGTTCTTAAAAGGCTGGCAGGTGGGGGCAAATCCCCAGCCAGTCTGGAGATCCTGCCCATAGGCACTAGGCTCAAGGGCCCCCAAGTCACTGCCCACACTGGAAGGTTTCCTCCCCTTCCTGAACCCCCATCACCACAACAGTCACTCACTGGTGGGGATAGCAGCTGCGAATACTTAATAAATCCTCGCTGGATGAATGGTTGAGCCAACACTGGGCCCTTTCAGGACGAGGTCTCCAATGAATAAGAACCCAGATGAGTGAATGTCACCCATACTGGTCCCCAAAGATTGTCAGCTCAGAAGAGGAAGAAATGCTCCAGATTTACCAGAAACAGCCTCTTTGAGAGCTGCCAAAACCTAGGTTCCCAGGAGCTTTTTAATTTTCTCACCCTTGGAACTGCCCTTACTTGAAAAACTCTTGTTGCAAATCATTGGAAATAATACACAAATTTAAGATTGGTCAATACTTTGGGATCTTTTGTAAACCAAAGGAACAAAGACACCCGCCCCCAAATCTTGAATGTCATTTTTTTTTAAATCCCTTGACAAGGCCATAAAATAGATAGACAGGGAATGGGTGAACAAAATGTGCTCCTAGGCTATGACCCAGGAATAGCCTATAAACCCCGTGTGTTTTCTGATAAGCTGCTAATTCTCAAGATCTGCTGCGATAGGAGGCTTGGCGGCTCCAACCAGACATTTAAAGGCCTGCCCCGCTGATCTTTCCAGGGTCACTTCACTTTATTCCCTGATCTTCATTCTAGGATCACTGGGCTACTGGCCACACACAACAACCCAAATCCAGCCTCTATGCCTTTGCAGAGATCATTCTCCTGAACCTCAATGCCTGGTATGCCTTCTCCATTTCTGACGCTCAGAATCCCAACCTTCATAAAAGCACCACTCAGCTGCCACCCTTCTTGACCCCACCTTCCATGTCAGGACTGCTTTCTCCCTCTTGAACTTATTCTGCATCCACCACCCAATAATCAAATGTTCTATCGAGTATCAGGTAATTCAGAATAATACATTTATCCATGCACATTGTTTTTGCTGAAGGAATAGAAGATCCTATGGCAAGGGAAGGGTGATTTTTTTTCCTTGTAGTCCCAGCACCCAGCACAGTGCCTGATACACAGTAGGTTTTTAATAAATGCTTATTGATTTAAATAGGAACATCATAAAGGCCCAGGGATTCTGAAAAGGCCAGGCAAGCTGGGTCAGCATCTGAAGTGCCTTCCAACTCTGAAATGCTGTGATTCCATTCATCTCTCTCCTGCAAAGGCAGAGAAATCCACCAAACAGGCATCTCCTCCCCACCACCTTTTGTTTTCACAGGAGTGATAAATGGGCAGATAACGCCAATCAACCAAAAGAAGGCTGGGGGAGGGAAATATGACTGTAACACATTTTAAAAATCCACAAAACCTATGATTCTGGGTCACTCGCACCAGCCAAATAAAGAATTCTAATGGTGAATATGAGTTTGAGTTCCTCTAAACGTGAAAGGAAAAGGGTGGGAGGGAGTCCCTATTCTAGGCATCTGGTACTTCCCCTGATACCAGGACATTAATCCGTCCTCTTTTCTCTCATTCAGTGACCTTAATACCTCCTCAGTTCTTTGTAATCTGGATATATTAACTCAGCTGCTATCCCCTTCAGCTCCTATCCAGGGCTGCCCCAATACACAAGAGATTCCCTTCTTTACTCCCCTCCCCCACCTGGTCTACTTGGTGACTTCACTCTAGAGAATGAGCATTTCTTTGTCCATTGGGTTTTCATCACAGACAGATCTAGTAAGACATCTGTGGTCCCGATACAAATTGTTACCACTGATTTTTTTTAAAAAACAAAAATTTCAAAGCATGTCCCATCATAGGAGAAAGATATCTTTAGTGAGCACCAAAAGCACACCCCCCACTCTCAACGGGAGCTCCCCAAAAGAGGGGAAAGAGGCATCACAGCCATGTAGAATCTTGGCTGGGCCATTTATCACTGGGTGACCCCAGACAAATCTTACTGCTTAATGAATGTAGCCTGAGTCTCAGTCTCTCATGTGTAAAAAGGGGGGTGGGGTGGGAGGAGTCAAATCCAGCCTCCTACACTTACTTGCCGTGTGCCTAGCAACTGATTACTAAAGCACTTGGAACTTTCTATAAAATAAGGAGGTTAGACTTGATGACCTCTGACCTTCCTTCTATCTCTAAATCAGGGGTTCCAAACCTGGGGTCCATGATCTTGACTAAAACACACACACACACACACACACACACACACACACACACACACACACACACACACTCTATTACAAGATGACTGATGTCTTTTATCATCCTCAGTGTTTTTTTTAAAATGCATTTAAAAACATGACTATGACAAGGGCCCCATCAGGGTGGGTGAGGCAGGACTAGAATTAAGAACCACTCATTTAAATCAATGAACCAATGAAATGCAAACTCCCCTGAATTCTTCCCTCTCTCATAAATGGAAGCTCAGGTAGGGTAAGGGTCGTTTGTTTCTTTCTCTGAATATCCCCAGTGCCCAGCACATCGTAGTGCTTCCTAAACTTGAGTTCCTTGATTAAGTTTCACAGAGAAATATCCAATGGACATAAAGGGGTGAGGGGGGGGAGTTCTGTCTCCTACTACTGGTACAACATGGAACCATAGCCTCTCAAGAACACCTTCCAAAAGGGTCCCACCAGTGACTGCTCTCTGTTAGTGACCAAGAAAAGCCAGCTTACGCAGCAGAACCAAGACCAGTCGGGACCTCAGACAACACTGGCTATGCTCTGAGAACAGGGACTGCAGGAGGGAGTCCATTTCCAGGATTCTTTCATCTCTAGGTGCAGGACACCCATTCAAAGCCTCCCAAAGGAGGACTGCCTGACTGCCATTCAGGGCTTGATTCTGAAGAGACAGCCAGAGCAAAGTTCACGCAGACTGACCCAAGAGCCTCACTCAAGGGGGGATGCCTCTTGAGATATACAGACGTAGATACACACATATATGGATATTATGCATGTATATGCGTGTATACATCGGCTGTTGTCTGTTCTTGAAGAGGACCAAAATGACATCACCACACACTGTATCTGACTGATCAGACTAGTACAAGCTTGGACTGTTCTCCTGCAGGTCAGGCACAAGAAGTCCATGTGAACATTTGGGGTGGATTCTCTAAATTTGTGCATCTCACATTTCTTTTGAGCTACTGAAATTCTGCTTTGCCAATAGAGCACAGCACCTTCTTTGATGTGGGCACACCGTGCTGGCCGGTCCTGTGCCAGTGTCTCCCACATCACACAATCAATTCTAAAGTTCTATAGGTGTTCAGACATTCCACGTGCCAATGGTGAGTGGAATTATCTTTGCAAATGTTTTTGTACATTTTTGTGTGTGTTTCGACCACAGGGTAGAATCCCCCCTGCTGCAGAATCAGGCCAGGGTTAGGTAGGCAATTTTTAAGTCATATATGCATATATATTCATATATATATGAATTATGGTCTGCCTGGGAAGAACATTTTCTTTTTAAAAATTCGGTTAAGACTTAGTATGAGCTATCGAAAGAAGCAGAGGAGCACAGCACATCCAAAATGCAATATATGAGGAATTTTAATGTTGGGCTCATACACACACACACACACACACACACACACACTTTTCCCTAGGAAACTGCTAATGCTATCTAAGATGACCAAAGAATTCTGTGTCCTTCAGAATCATTGCCTCTCTGTTTTGTCCTGGAAAGGAAAGGGGAGAGAGAGAGGGATAGATGGAGGGAAGAGAGGCAGGAAATGGGGTGAGAGAGAGAGAGAGAGAGAGAGAGAGAGAGAGAGAGAAGAGAGTTCCCCAGATCACATGATGAAGAACTGGAAAGGGGCTCAGTTTAGGGTCCATGTTGAACAGATGAAGACTGGGGATGGGAAGTCACAGGATCACAGCATTAAGATCTGGAAAAGACCTCCAGAACAGTCTGGCTTAGACCTTCATCGGACACATGAGGAAGCTGAGCCCCAAGACCAAGAAAGACTTGTGAGTTCCATCAGGAGCTAGATCTCTATCAGAGGAAGAGAACTTTACCCTAGCTGGAGGACCTACATTCCAACCCCAGCTCTGCCTCCTGATAGCTGTGGGATGCTGGGCAAATCACTGACCTCCTGGCCTCGGTTTCTTCTTCTGTAAAATGACATCGGAAGGCCTCTTTCAGCCCTATATGTGGACTGCTATTGATAGGATACAAGGTCTCTCTAAATGCACATTCACAGAATCCAATATCACTCTATGCAGAGTTTTCCAAAAGTCTTTAACAGCTTAAAACTCCATTAAGATTTTTAGGGTCTACATATGAATAAATATTCATAGGACTCAGATTCTCCATCCTTTTCTTCCACTCCCTCTTTCCCTTCTTTGTACCAAACACACATTCATGAAACTTTTTAAATTACATTAAAAAAAATCTGACAATATTTCCTAATGGTTAGGAGCCCCTGAGGAAATCATCAGGGAAAGGGAGGCAGGGTGGTGCATGGGCTAGAGTGTTAGACTTGGAATTATAAAGACTTGGAATCAACTTCCACTCCCTTCTCTGAACCTCAGTTTCCTCCTCTGGCAGGGATAATACCTGCAACACTGGGACCATCTCACTAGGCACTGGGAGATTCAAATATGAGAATATATATAATAAAATGCTTTGAAAGCCTTTGAACCCATGGGAAATGTCAGCACTTACTCCTTGAAGTGCATTTGGGATTAAACAAAAATAAACCAGTCATTCACCAATGTATACAAGGTATATTGGAAAGAGGACAGAGCTTGCAGTTAGATTGGAAACCTTGGGATACCCCTTACTTCCAGTGTTACCATGAGCAAGTCACTGTATAGGTCCATGGTATTAACATCTGGAGGGGACCTTTGGGAAGAGCCAGCCCTTATTAGATAGAAATAACTGAAGTCCAGGACGGTCCAAGGACCCCAGGAGAAAAAGGGCAGAGTCAAAACTGAAACACAGGTAGGTCATTTGACTCCAAATCCATTTTAGTGCTCTGTCTACTAGACCATCAAGGCTCCTTGGAGCCTAAATTACTTCATCTGCAAAATGCAGACAATAATCCACACGTACCCTCCTCCCCAGGATAGCATGAGGAAAGTACCACAGAAGGACCTATGATCAGTAGGTTCAATCCAACAAGCCTTTACCAAGTTCCTACTGTGTTCCAAGGCCTGTGCTGGGTACTAGGGTCAAACACCAAAACAAAATTTTGGGAAGAATATTTTCTTTTTAAAAATTCGCTAGGATGATGAAGGTAACAGTGAGAATGGCTATTCGACAGGGTAAATTCAAGAAATCACATCTCATTGTTTTGCTTTGAATTAGTATCTAGCTCAACAATCTTTTTTTTTAACTAAGCAAATAGCATACTTCTGTCTCATAGAGGATACTGATTCCAAACCTACACAGCAAAATGCTCATATGAACCTAAGTGAATTATCTTAATAACAGCTGCTAGAATTGTGCCTTGAACACAGTAGGTCTATAATAAGGGTGTGGTCTGTAGTAAGTAGATTCCCCATAAAACATCTGTTAACCAATAATTTGTCCCCCATCACTAGGTTCAGAGAACTTACTGTGGCAATGAGAAAGCTATTTTTCTACCATGAGAAAGGAAGGAAGGAAGGCCAGCTTTTTGTCTTGCTGGGATCCTATTACAATTCATCTTTAATTTCTTGGAAATTTAATGCATTTAGTAAAAGCTAAAAAGTCAGATCTTAAAATAGCCCACAAAGATCAAGATTTGACTTTGCAAGGGCCAAGAAATACAAAGATATTGGCATCCTTCCTTACCACATACCACTTCTGCACTACAGACAGAAGATCTAAGACTTAGATGTCAGTGTATTATTACACAGGCTGACAATGGGAGAGGGGACGGTAGATTCATTACGAATATTACACCAGAAAAACTAGTCCAAAATCCCAATACATTCTAAGTCAAACCTTTCCAAAAACTCAATGTTATGGGTTTGTATGGGGGAAGGGTGAGAGCATTAAAGGGTCAGACTCAGAGGGATGGTTATGGCAAGGGTGACAAAAGCTGCAAAGTGGGTGATTTGGTGCCCCGAGGAGTGAATTAACCCTAGTGGAAGTCAAATAGTCCAATACCCTCATTTTACAGATGAAGAAACTGAGGCCCAGGTGTGTTAAATCATTGTTCACACAGGTAATAAGCGCCAAAGGTGAGACTGGAACCCAGGGTGCGGACCGATAGATGAAGTACACAGACTCCCAAACACCTTGGACCTCAGTTTCCTGACCAGGAAAATAAGAGAGTTAGACTAGACAGCCTTTAAGATCCCTTCCAATTCTAGTGCTCTGGCCTCAGATCTTTCTGACCACTGATAGATGCTCCAAAGGAATGAAAGCCAGAACCCGGAACATTCCAGGCATTTCAGTGGAAGGAAAATCCTGACTGCTCGGCTGCAATTATGGAAGCTTCCCACCAGAGCTGGGCCCCAGACTCTGGTTGGATTTTCTGTAATTGCCCCGGATCTTTCCCCTATTTTATTAACATTCAGTGCTTTTCAGTAATTCAGACTATGCCTGTAAGGCCTCAGACTAATGCAATTCCTGGCTGCATTGTATCAGATCTGAAAGCCACAAAACCCTCCTCAAAACCATAATGGGTATCACCTGAAGCCCAGGGTTGGAGGGAGGAAAGCAGGAACTCCACCACTGAACCCCAAGCCAGCCGATCAATACTCACCCCCCACTACCCCCCAAGAAAGGAGGGAGTCCCAAGCCCCCAGAGCTTTTAACTTGCAGCAACAGCTCCCACCCGCCCACCCTGGGATGTTTTTATTCTAAGTAATTGCCTGGGCTTTACTTTGCTTACCTCTTTGAAAGGCACTTGTCTAAAGACTGAGCAGTTAATTACTGTTTTCCTCTTAGGTCTATGATTACCAAGATGCAAAAGACCGATTAAAGAGGGCTGGAACCAGGACTCAGTGGTTGGAGTCTCATCGCAACGAGTAAAGGATGCAGGCAGAAGGTGTAGCTTGCTGCAAATTAATTATTTGGGAAAAACAAAGCAGCCATTTCTGGGGTGACTGCACGAACACAAAATACAGCTAAGAGTTTTGTTTTTCCTTCAGCAAGGGGGAGAAAGATGGTTAGAATGGGGACACCTGTCTTTGTTCTCCTAGCGAATACTTGTACATCTGCTACCTTCACACCTGGCTGTCATCAGCCTTTCCTTACTGCACATTACAGCCTTTGGCTAACTCCCCATCTCCTATGCCCAGACATTTGGCCTGGCTGAGACTCCCTACAGCTCAAGCACCGTCTTCTGTAGGAAGCCTCTCCTGGTTGCCCTTTTTCTAAGTGTGAATGCCTCCCCCCCAAAAACTACCTGCTACCTCTTTGTAGAGATCCTCAGACAAAGTACAAGCTGGGGGGCAGCAACAATTCAATTTTCGTCTTTTTCTGCCCAGAATCTGACACAAAGTAGCTGCTTGAGAAATGCTAGCACACAAGTTGCTGTATTATCAGTCTGTCAGTCAGTAAGCCCTTATTAATCACCAACTGTGTGCTAAGTGCTGAGAAAAAGACTGAGAAGACAGGCCCTGCCTATCAGGAGCCCCCAGTCTAACGGAGGAAACAACAGGGAAATAAATATGTGCAGACAAACTCTAGACAGGAAAAACTGGCGATAATTAAGAGAGGGAGGGCACTAGAAGTAAGAGGGCTGGGAAAAGCTTCCCATACAAGGTGGGATTCTAGTTGGGACTCACAGGGAGCCAGTAGGGAGAGGTAAGGAGCAAGAGTGTTCCAGGCCTGGGGGACAGCCAAAGAAAATGCCCAGAGCTCAGACATGGAAGGGCTCATTTGTGGAGCAGCCAAAAGGCCAGTGCCACTGTATGAAAGAGTTTGTGCTGGGGAGTACGGGGTAAGAAGACTGGAAAGGTAGGAGGGGACCAGGTTATCATTAGCTAGAGTAAGCCGCAATGGAAATCTAGAAAATAGTCAGCTAAGGCCTGGAAACTCTTCACTGTCTCTCGGTCAAGTCCAACCCCCTCCTTCTACAGATGAGGAAACAGAGGCACAGAGAGATTAACCTATTTAGCCAAGGTCACACAGGGACCAAATGGCAAACGTGGGATTCCAACCCAGGGCTTCCTGACTCCAAGTCCAGAACTTTATCGGCTACTTCAGGCTGCTTCTCATGCTCAGGCTTTTCTTATACACAAACAAACGAGGCAGATGTATAGAAAAGGACGCTGCAGAGCCTAGGCGAAGGCCCAGGGCATCATGAGCCCAGAATTCAAACTGCACCTCTGCTAAGGAGGCCCTGTTCAGTGACTGTGCAAAGCTGAGCCTCAATTTCTCTGCAGGTAAAAATGAGGGGGCTGTATTCTGCCTGGGCACTGTCCCTTACACCTCCAGCTCTGGGATGCCCGATCTAGGACAAGACCCCGACCAACCTTAAAGCACAACATAGTTCACCTGCTGAACAGAATTCTGGGACATCCATCCCCTCCTGGAAAACCTTTGGCCTCAGGACGAGCTACAAAGTCTCAGCCTGGCCCACCACATCTGGGCTCCAAACGACACACTGTAGTCTGGCCACCAGGGAGTACTGGTTGCTCCCTAATCTCCTGCAGGATTCCTGGCTGGGGTCCAGCCTGAAGCACATCCCTCCCTCCCTTCACCTCAGGACTCAGTAGGCCCCACCCTCTAGCGAGCCCCTAAAGAGACTTCCTCTGGGGAATGGGAATCTATATCAGAGTCATGGGATCTCAGACCTCAGAGGTCATCTAATACAACCTTTTCTATTACATAAAGGGAAACTGAGTCAAGTACAGAGGGGCGGAGGACTGGCTTGGGAGGCAGAGGTCCTGAGGCAAACCTTACTTCTGCTCCTTCCTCCCTGTGTGACCTCATATAACCTTTTGGGGGCTTATTTCTCTGCTTTTTAAAGTGAGGGGACTGCTAACTGATAACCTCCAAGGTCCTCCAAGGTCTCCAAATCTGTGATCCTCTAAGCGATTTGCCCCAAGCCGGACAGGTAGTAAAAAAAAGTTGGATTTGAGCCCAGGTCTGGATTCCAGACTCACTGTACCACACAGCCTTCCTCTAGGAACACTGATCTACTAATCCAGGTTCATCATCCCCCAAAGGAGAAAAAGGAACGTGGGGGAGATGGGGATGAGGCTTCTCCTCCTCACCATGCCTGGCCCCCCTAGCTCTCCGCTTGGACAGCTGGAGGAGGAAGAAAAGCTAGATCTGCAACCCTCCCCTTCCTACTCCCTGACCCACGATGGAGTCAGGTAGCAGCTAAATGTCCTCAAGTGAGGGAGAGGTCACCTGGGGCCACTGAGAATAAATGAATGAATGAGTGAGAAAATGAATGAATGAATAAATGACTCCCAGTGGCATCTACAGGAGACCAGGTGCCAGGGTGGGGAGGGAAGATTGCGAGCCTCATTCCCAGACCCTCATTCCCAGACCCCCCCCCCCAGCAGCCCACCCCCTCACCCCATCCAAGTCCCTTCCCGAGCTTCCAGAACCATCCCCAGCTCTTCCTTTGCTTTCTTCCCGAGCCCATGACGGCCAGGCCAGCCCCACTGGGCCCCAAGGACACAGCCTGACCTTTCTGCGGGGAGCCACCGATGCTCTCGCTGCTGGATTGCATGTCCAGGGCGGCCCCTCTTGAGGCTGCTGAAATAGCCCCGAGAGCGGGTGAAGCTGCCACGGGGGCCCCTGCCGTTGGGGCTGGAGAATGGGGTCGAGGTGCCGTCCTTTCTGGCGAAGATGCCGCTGAAGAAGCGCAGCAGCCGATGCTCCGGAGGTCCCAGGGAGGCCCCGGTGAAGAGGCCCCGGCCCCCGACGGCCTGGGCCTGGGCCCGCTCCAGCCGCTGCAGGTCGCTGTTATCCAACGTGCGGTTTTTGCTCTTGCTGCGCTCCCAGCGCTCCAGTTCCGACAGTGCCAGTGGGTCCACCTTGCTGAGCACCTCGCCCACGTCCAAGGTGTTGCGCTTCTCCGAGGGCTGGGGCTGGAGCTGGGGCTGGGGCTGGGGCAGGGGCAGGGGCAGAGGCAGGGCCAAGGGCAGAGGCCCCTCCGGGGCTCCGGGGCCCATCTCGGCCGCAGCCGAGTCCAGAGCATCCCTGGGATCTCCTGAGGCCCAGAGGGGCTCCCCTTCGGGCGGCTGGTGCAGGCAGCCGGAGCTACGGTGGTGCTTGTCCCGGGAGAGGGCCCGCAGCCGCAGCACGTCCCCGCCCGGCCAGTGGCGGAAGCTGAGGCTCCTCCGAAGGAGCCGCTGGGGTGGCCCTACGGATTGAGGAGCTCTAGAGCTCTGCTCCTCCACCTCCAAGGCGAGGACTTCCTCGGGGCTGCTTAGCTCTGCCCCGGCCTCGGGAAGGGGGCTAGTAGTCCTGGGCCCCCCTACAAATCCTGGGCTGCCCAGGTCCAGCTGCTCCTCGTCGTCGTCGTCGTCGTCGTCGTCCTCCTCCTCCTCCTCCTCCTCTCCTCCTCCTGCTCGTCGCCGTAGCCCCCTGAGGGGCTCCTGGGCCTACAGCCCGACGGTTCAGCTGCCTCAGCATGGGGCGTTCTCCCCGACAAGGAGCCTTGCTGGAAGCACTCTGGCCGACCAGGCACCTTGAGGCGGCCCAGCTCCAACTGGCCAGTGCTGCGGGTCCGAAAGCTCCGGGGACTAGGAACACGGTCCTCTCCCTCCCTCTCTTCCAGGCTGTCCTCCTCCTCTGCCAGGTCCTCTCCCGCCTCTTCCACCAGCAGGCCGCCCCGGGGCAGACTGGCCGTGGTCGTGGGCAGCCTCCGTCGCCGCTGGTGCTGCCGTGGAGCCCCTGGCCCCTGAGTGCCCGCCGCGTCTCCCATAGTCCCTGGGGGTGGCGACGGCGGCTGCAGCAGCTCCTTCTTCACCATGGTCACAGAGATGCGGTAGACGGTCTTCCTCTGGGGCGTCCCCCGCTGCATGGTGGCCGGGCCCGGCTCGGGACTGCTGCTGCTGCTGCTGCCGCCGCCGCCGTCCAGCAGGTACATACCGGTTCCCGGGACTCCTGTAGGGAGGCACCTCGCGACCGCCTCCGGCTCAGGCAGCCTGCTGTCGGGCGAGCATCCCGGCCCTGGCACCCGGTTCCCGCTCGGGGAAGGGGCTGCAGAAGGAGATGTCCGCTTCCTCGGAATCCTTCTCTCTTCCTCCTCCTCGCGGTCCTGAGCCTGTCTGTCCGCCGCTGTCCTTGCGGGTGGGGGGCTAATGCGGCACGTCGGGCTCCAGCAGCGCCCCCGGGACTGGGGTGTCCATGACCGGGAAAACGACCGTGCGCCCGCCCCGCCCTGCAGAACCAGAACCAGAACCCGAGCCGAAGCTGAGCTGCCCTTCAGGAGAAGGCGGGAGGGAAATCCGAGGCGGGCAATGGCCTGGGAAGAGGGGGCGGACCCTGCAGGCAGGCTCGGAGGACTGATGGATGGATGAACTGATGGACGAACAGCCGGACTGTGAGTCAAGCTCAGCTGCCGGCTCGGAGGCTGGCGGCGGCTGCTGCGCTGCTGCTGCTGCTGCTTTTGCTGCCGCCGATGCCGCCGCAGCCGCCTCCTCTGCTGCTGCTGCTGCTGCTGCTGCTGCTGCTGCTGCCGCCGCCGCCGGGGGCGGGGTGGGGGGCGATGCGGAGGAAGGGGGGCGCTGAGGGGGGGGTCTCAGGCTGCGGCCGGAGCAGCTGCTGCTGCTGCTGCGACTGCGGCTGGGGCTGCTATTGCTGCCGCGCTCGCGGCGGGCGGTGCGGGGCCCGCGGGCGGCCGCCTCATTGTCTCGGGCGCCTCTGGGCCCGCCCGTTCGCACCCGGGCCGCCCTGGCCCGGCCCGCTTCAGGCCCGAGGCCCCGCCCCCCTCGGCCAGCCCCGGGCTCAGGCAGGGGCGGCTATGGGGGGCCGAGGGCTGAGAGCGAGGCAGGGGCGGCCGTGCTCCCGCCCAGCATCCTCCCGCGGGCACGCAGGGCTCCCGGTCCCCCGGGCCGGGTGCGGATGAGGGGCGGAGCAGAGCCACAGCTGCCGCCGAAGGAGCGAGCAAGCAGCTAGCGAGCGGCGACGGCGGCGGCGCCGAGCTAGCGAGGGAGCTCGGGCTCCCAGGGAAGCGCGGCAGCCGCGGAAGCGCCGGACTGGATTCCCGCCTTCGCTGCGGGAAGGGAGCCAGCCAAGAGTGGTAGCAGAGGCGGAGGAGCGCAGCCCTCTCTTTATTCCCCCCCCGCAGAGAAGAACTCTCCGCAGGACTCGGGCCCTGCGGCAGACTCGGAACGGGCGGGGGTGGGAGGAGGGTGAGAAGCAATACACCCCCCAAGGTCGTCCAGGGTGAAAAGGCCCCCATAACCCCCAGGAAGGGAAAGGAACAAACATTTCTTAAGCTCTTAACTCATTTGATCCTCACAACAATCCCGAGAGGGAGGGGCTATTAGGATACTCATTTTACAGATAAGAACACTGAGGCAGACAGGCTCAGTTACTCGTCCAGGTTCACACAGGTCACGTTTGAACTAGCGTCTTCCTGAATCCGGGCCTAGCATTCTGTCCGCGGTACCACCTAGCACTGAATGAATGCCAGTAAAACCGGAAAGGGAATGTGATTTGATTGTAACAGTGCCTATGAAGAGAACAGAGTAGCAGAAGAAGATTATCATCTGATACAAATGAAGTAAACAGAATGACCTCTGACTGGAGCTCTCTGATCCCATGAACCTCTGCAGAATTCCTGGCTTGTAAATTCCTTATCAACAACCAATAGGTATTTACGGATTGCCTGCTGTACCATACCAGGCACCATGCTGAGCTCTGATGATTCGCTGACAAAAAAACCAAACAGTCCCTTCCCTCAATGCGCTTACAATGTAGCGCTATAGGGGCATAATACAACGTTCCATTTCCTTTCTGGAGCCTCCCCTCCCCCAGCCAAGCCTCCCGATTTTAGACCAACTGCACACACTAACTCAGCTGCTGGTACGATAAAGGGAAGAGCTTTGCCCTGCAGCTAACTGACCGGGAAACATGCCACCAGATTTTATAAATGAAACCAAAAGATGAAAGAAAGTTAAGGCTGAATGTAAGCTCCCTGAGGTCCGGAAATGTTTCATTTTGTCTTTGTGTCTCGAGTGCCTAGCACCATATCCTGAGCATGGACTGGTTGATGGAATCCTGCCAAGGAGTCTACCACAACTGAGTAGGCACTCTCTTGATGGGCTAGGTATAACAAACCGATCCCCAGGCCAGCCTGCCAACCTTCTGGGGATGACCCCTTTCCCTCTTAGCTACCTGGGCAGGGCTTCTGAGAAAAGCTCAGTCCTGGAGAGGCAATGTGATGTGAGAAGAAAAGTACTAGATTGGAAATTAAGGATTGAGAAAGGTTTCCTGCCCCTGCTACTGTATACTCTGACCTCATGCAAGACACTCACTCCTCTGCTCTGGATACGTTTCTGCATTTGTGCAATGAAGGGATAGAATCAGAGTACTTCTAAGTCTATGATCTTTTGCTGGAGCAGCCAAACCTTCAAGGAACCTATGGCTCTCCTCCTCCTGCATTAAACTGATGCAGGAAGGATGTAATGTTTAAAATCAATATGCCCCTTTTTCCCTCTTTCCAACTCTTCATGAAGCTTAAAAGAAAATCTAGCAACTGGACACACAAGAATCAATCTCTTCAAAAACTCACTTCCTCTACACTTTAGCAGCACCAAATGAAAACTGTCTTGTCTTCAGAGTGTGATGCCATGGGCAGCTGTCATGCCATGTGTCTCTCCTGGAGGAGAGTTCTGAAATAGGCTTAAAAACAATAACAAAAGAGAAAATGACAAAAAGCAAAGCTTTTCTGCTGGAAGTGGAATGAGGGGGCCTGTTTGGGGGTGAAGGACTTGGCTTCCAATTCCAGCTTCCTCACCTATAGGTGACCTTGAGCAGACTCAGTGTCTGTGAGCGTCAGCTTCTTCCTCTGTATAAATGAGGGACTCCTAAGGCCCCTGACAGTACAAAATCCTATGAACCCCCAAACACATGACCATCGGGTGATTTGAAGACATCAGCCCAGCAAGAATGAATAAACTCAGAGCTGCAGGGGAACCTCCAGGCCTCTCCCTCATTTTACAAGTAAGGAAACTGAGGCCCAGAGAGTACTGCCTGTCCAAGGTCACATAGGTAGGAAGTAGCAGAGCCAAGATTCAAACCCTCTGGCTCTCATTTCAGACCCAGTGAGGGCTCTTTCTCCTCCTTCAAATTATCACAAGGAACTTTTCTGAGCAGAAAATGGAAGCCCTGAGATGGGGACTGAACTCACCATGCCTTCAAGAATCATTAATTTAGACCTAGAAGGATCCTGAGAGTCCAAATCCTTAAGTTTACAGGAAAATGAGTTTTAAGAAACTGAGGCCCAGAGGGGAGAAATCCTACAGCAAAGGCAGAACTAGGACAGGCTGCAAATACTCAGTTACACTCAGGGTCCATTACACTGTATTATGGGGGTGTTCAGTCTTTTCAGTCCTGTGCACACTTCATGACTCCATTTGGGGTTTTCTTGGCAAAAATACAGGAGTGGTTTTGCCATTTTCTTCTTCAGACATACTATCTCTAGCATTTCACCAAGGAGGAAACTGAGGCCAGAGATGGAATCCTGACCCAGGGCCACAGGCCTGATAAATCTTAGCAATGGAGCTAGAACCTAGGACCTCTGACTCCTAATCTGGTGCCCTTTCTACTCCCCCTTGGCACCTCCATTCTTCATACAGCTTATATATTTTATTATTTTATTAATTTGTTTTTAGTTTTCAACAATCACTTCCATAAGCTTTTTTTTTGGTGAGGCAATCAGGGTTAAGTGACTTGCCCAGGGTCACACAGCTAGTGTCATGTGTCTGAGACCAATTTGAACTCAGGTCCTCCTGACTCTAAGGCCAGAGCTCTATCTACTGTGCCACCTAGCTGCCCCCCTCTATAAAGCTTTTGAGTTTTAAATTTTTCTCTGCCTCCCTCCCCACTACCCTTCCCCAAGACGGTGCACAATCTGATATAGGCTCTACATACATATTCCTATTAAACATTTTCACATTAGTGATGTTGTAAGGAAGAATTAGAACCAGTAGGAGGAACCACCAGGAAGAGGAAACAAAACAAAACAGAAGAAAAAAACAGCAAATAGTCTGCTTCGATCTGCATTTAAACTCCATAGTTCTTTCTCTGGATGTGGATAGCATTTCCCATCAGAGACCTTTGGAGATGTCTTAGATTCTTGCATTGCTGAGAAGGGCTAAGTCTATCAGAGTTAGTCATCACTATCTTATTAATTTTTAGAACTGACACAGTAAACTTGTTTACTTGACCCAGCGGGGCCACGTCCAGCTGCTGCAAAGGAACCTGCTTCGGCAATGTGGCTCAGCAGAAAGCATCTTCCCAGCACAGGCTCCCACCCCCTCATTCAGCCCCACTAGGTGCTCGGCTGAGGGGATGTACCCTGCGTCGCCAGCCCCAATCCAGGCCTACTCCAGTCCGGACTTTCCCTCCAGCCATACTATTAATGTGGGCTAGGATTAGGCAAATCCATTTTCCCCCCACCTTACAGAACACAGAACATTTCCAGCAGTCACTTTCAGCTTCCTGCCCAGGGCTCTCAGGGATCCTGGGTCCACACCTCACCCCACTCATTCCCCTCCAGATAACCGAGGTTTAGGGCCCTGGTGGACTCTTCAGGCAAATGATCCCAAGGCCCAGGAGCAGCCCCTCCCCGCGTCCCCAGAGACTTGGGCTGCTCCAAAGCATGGCCAGCCTGCCCCAGGCTCTCCCCAAGGCTGCCTTCCTCCTCCGCACACCACCTTTAGGAAACGGAGGGAGGGAGCAGGGAGCCTAGTCTGGCCAGGAATCCCTGTCTCTCCACCCACACAGCCACCACCGCTCCTCAGCCCTCTGGCAGGGTCTAATCCAACAGCCTCCAATCTCTCCCCCAGCTCCGTTCTAACCTCTACCCAGCTCCCAAATCGATATCCCTAAAGCAAAGGTCTGACCAGGTCCCTCCCTAGCTCCAGATACTCCCGGGGCTCCCTATTGCCTGCTGTGGCAAAGCCTGTCTTTAAAGGGCTGTTTACACATCATTCCCCTCCCCGTCAAATACTCCAGCTCTGGGCAGCTCGTCCTTCCCTTTCACGGAACCCTCTGCCTCTTCAGCCACAGCCCCCTAGAAGGCTCAGCTGAGGTACCACAGCCAGGTGTGAGGCTCGTCCTCCCCCCCCCATCCCAATCACTCCAGATTAATTTTCTTTTTCTCCAGTGTAATTACTTTCTCAGGACCATCAATGGAGAACTGGGAAGGGTCTCAGAGGCTTTCAGCCGGCAAAGGAGAAAACAGGTTCAGGTAAGCTGTGACACACAGGTAGCCGTTAAGGGTGGGATTTGAACCCAGGCCTCAGGATTTCAAAGCCAAGACTCTTACCTGGGAATTTTCTTCTTCTCTTTCCCTCCAAAACTGCAGGAGAGACAATGCCTACAGGGTCCTTTTGGATTTGTGTCGGCACAGCCAAGCACAGTGGGGGGACAGGCAATCCAAAGTATTTGTTAACTGGTTGATCTGCTGGGAGTGAGCCTTAGGGTTCTGTAGTAGGAGCTGACCTGGATCAACTCAATGAGCCAGGCCAAGGAGTAGCTCAAAGGAAATCTGGGGGCTAGAACCCCTCTGGAAATTACCCAAGAGGCAGCATCAGAGGGGGAATTTAACCCCAGATCTTCCCCACCCCTACTGGGAGGGCCAAGGGGAGGGCCAAGGGGACAGTGTCACAGTTTACCACTAAGGGTGATCAGAATTCCTGGGATCACAAGATCACAGACCTGGAGCTGAAGGAATCTCATAATCCAACTCCTTCAACACTGATTTTATGAGGAGGGAAACAGGACCAGGGAAACTGAATGCCTACCCAAGTCCACCTAGGTGGCACAGAAGCGGCATTTGAACACATCCACTGATTCCTAAGGCATTACTGCTTCCACTGTCCCAAGCTGCCTTGTGTTTTGTAACTCTGCAGTTTGCCTGTTTCACTTGGAACTCCTTCCCATACTGTGGCCCTGTCCCCCCCAACTCCAACCTCTCCCCCTTTTAATCCAAATCATTAGTTTGGAAACCTGTCCTGGGCCAGTGTTCACAGGGTGGAAATCAAAGTTTGCCAGTAGGTTTGCAAGTGTTTGTTGTATTGCGAAATCTCAGGGAAAGAGAGCCAGAAGCATTAGGGAAGACCCAAGCACGCTCCTTCCCCAGAATAAGATCTGCCAGCTTCCGAGAAAACGCAGAGCATCCTCAAAATGCCCCTTAGCTTTGGGCATCAAAAACTGGCCAAATGCCAGCCAGCTTCCTCTGTCCCCCAACCCCCAGGCAGCTCCTGACAGGTTCCCGGGCAGAAACTGGGCCCCGTTGAAAGGGATTTTCATAGAATCCCAGCTACAGGGCTGGTTCACTGCCATCATATGGCAGAGCAGAAAAGTGAAGCCAAGATGGTAAGGGACAGAGGCCCACCTCTAACTGGCGTCTTCTAGAGTCAGGGACAGGTTCTCTTAGCCATTATGTGATAGACATCGGGTCTTGAGAAATATGAAACCAAAAGCAAAGGAAAGGGTTTTGTAACCCTTACTTCTTCTTAATATTTAATTTGAGGAAAACTCTCAAATTCAGTAAGGATTGATCAGTCAATCAACAAACTCTTATTAATAATCCCTTATTGGTTTTAACACACAGGGCCCTGTGCAAGGACTCTCCCAATGGCGGTTTAATGCTGAGCTCCTTCACAAGGTGCCCAAGGCCCTCCTCTCCAAGGAAGGTTAGAATGAAACAACAGTTCAAGAGAGGAGTGGACCTTATCTTCTGGCCAAAGGAGACCAAGGACTCTTATCCCAGGGAAAGCTGTCTTCTGCCAGAGCTGGGAAGGGCAGGGGGTTCTGAGAGGTCTTTTTCTGGTTCTTGGCCTTGGAATTTTAAATCCTGCCTGTGTTAGTTTTGTATGTGTCCGGGGAGAGAGGGGTGTAGGGGTGTGTGTGTGTGTGTGTGTGTGTGTGTGTGTGTGTGTGTGTGTGTGTGTGTGTGTGTGTGTCTGTGTGTGTATGTGTATGTGTTTTCTCTCCAGGACAATCGAAGAAAACCTTTTCTGCCCAACCAGCTAGAAAAACGGATAATTTTCGTCATCATACTGTTAAGGCAGCCTGTCCTCCCAGAAACATACAGACTGGAAAGCAAATCAGTACAATTTGCAGCAAGGGCCAGAGTGTCATTTAAATGGACAAAGTGACTGTTTTTCTAGCAGTGAAGTTAGGAGGATGGTATGCCTGGATATGAAAGGATCCCCTCATAGAAATACATGTTGACTCTCTATTAAGCTCAAGGGCCATCTCTTACAGAATATATACATATATGCACATGTGTTTATGGATATATGTAGATACATGAACAGGTATTTATACACATAAACACATGTGTATGCATGTGTGTGTGTGTGTGTGTATGTGTGTGTAAATTTTTTTTCTGAATTGTTTCTGTTTTCCTATAGAATTTTTTCTTGTTGGTCTTAAACTCCCAGGGCCTTGCAAGGCTTCTGGCACACAACAGGTGCTCAATACTGAATGAATGAATGAATTCCCACTTTCTTGGTGGGAGAAAAGGTAAGGAGAGCACTCAGTTTCAAAATGCGACAGCACCCACCTCACGGGGTCATAGTGAGAATCACGTAAGTTAACATGTGAAATACTTTGCAAATTGTAAAGCGTTATATAAATACTAGCTATCATCTTCTGCTTCTTCTTCATTATTATAATCAGACAAACCAGGGATTGGGACCCAGGCCCCCAGACCCCCATGATACTCTTCTGTATTGGGTCTCTCTCCATTCTAGTCCCATTCAACAAGTTCTAACTAAGCACGTACTATGTGCCAGGTCAGCTACTGTGCATGGAACTGGAGCTGTATGCCTGACACACAGTAGGGGCTTAATAAGTACTGACTGCCCAACTGCAAATGAGTGCCTTTGAAGAGTTTACATTTTTTAACCTAAAGTTCCATCCTCTGTAAAATGAGGGGTGGGGTGGGTGGATGGGGTGACCTCTGAGATCCCTTCCTGCCAGACCTAGGAACTTAGGAATTCAGCCAAAGACGGAATGAAAAGACTGACCATAAGAGCAAAGTAAGAAAACATTTGTGCATGTGTGTGTGTGTGTGTGTTTATATTTTTGTGTGTAAATGTGCGTGTGTACACAACATGTGAATGCAAGAAAAGTTCTTGCTGCCCTCATGAAGAGGAAAACTGATTTGCTTGAGGTTCAGACGATTCATGTACTGACCAATGGTTCAGAAAAAAAAAGTGGGCAAAAAAATCTGGCCCCTGGGCATAGCCAAGCTCCCAGCCTACCCTTTTGTGCTGGTGGGCAGAGGGCCAACCATCAGTTGAACCTACTTTAAATCATTAAAAGCGTGAGGACCTGATTAGAACAGAAATAAATCCTGTCTCCTCTTGGATGGAGATGACCCGGAGTTCTCTGAGCCTGTGCCATTAGGGAATGCCCTCTCTGGCACGTTAGGCCAGGCTGGGTCAGGTCCATGTAGAGAGGCTAATCATGGGAAGGTTGGAAGAGTGGACCCAGGCAAAGAAGGGCTGCCGCCTACGTGGTCTGAGGGAAAAGCCACATCAGTGGAATCAAAGATTCTTTTAAATACAGAAGAGAATTCAATTCTTGCACACATTAAATCCCTAGTAGGTACCAGGCCCCACAAAGACTAGAACAAAACAGCTCTTGCCCTCAGGAAACGTACACCTTCTGAATTCAACATTACCTGGATAAATGGAAAGAATAAAGACGAGATCACATGAAAAGAGGTTATGCCACTGAAGAAGTGGCATGTTGTGCTTGACAGAGCTCTGGACTTGGGTCAGGGAGACCTGGATTCAAATCCCACCTGTCAATTAAACCTTTGTTAACGTCCCTTGAAAGGTTTACAGTGCAGGCCCCCCTCACCTCCCGCCTCCTACAACACAGCCTGCTGGTTGCTGTGCCTGCCTCAGCTCCAGCCTCCACTCAGCTGCTCCAGAGAGCTTCCTAAAGTCTGGGCTGACTGCACCCTCCCCTATTCATTTAACTCCAGTGGTAGGCACCCTGGCACCATCAGGATCAAGAGAATATCCTCCATGTGGCACCAAAAACCCTGTACGTCCTGTGCCACCCTACCTCGGCAGACTTCTCACACATCACACCCATGTACCCACATGCTCTGGAATGCAGTGACACCAGCCTCCTCACCTTACTCAAACAATCTGCACCATGATTACAATATTATCAATGGAAAAAACAGAGAGGGGAAAAAAAGGGAACCTGAGTGCATATCCCCCAAAGATGAAAGAAATAGGAAAGGGACCCATATATTCAAAGACATTTAGAGCAAAAAGCTGGAAACTAAAGGGGATCCCCTCAATTGGGGAGCAGCTGAACAAATTACAGAATCAAATATGCAGATAGTGTAATGTTATTGCGCTATAAGAAAGGATGAAGGGGACAATTTCAGAGAAATATAGGAAGCATTCAAAGAACTGATGCAGAGGGAAGTGGACAGAACCAGGAGAACAATTTACACCCTAACAACAACATGGTAAAGACAAGCGACTTTGAAAGACTTCAGAAATCAGCGTAATGCACGGGAGGACCAGTAATGGTGTGCACTGCCCACCTCCTGACACAGTGGCTTGGGCTGCAGAAGGAAACTCACATTTTCAGATGTGGCTAATGGGGGAATTTGGTTTGAATGATTATGGATATATGGTGTCAGAGTTTTGTTTTCAGTTTAGGGTGGTGGGGGTAAGGAGAGAAAAATAAATGCTTGTTGAATGAAAAGAAAATAAACTTTAAAAAATAGAAATGAAATATTTCAAATTTATAATGACCAAGGTTGGCTCCAAAGATGAGCCATGAGAAGGCCCCTCTTCCCCTTTTCTGCAGCTGTGGAGAATCACAGATGTCCGATTTTCAGTGGGTGGGTTAGTTTTACTGAACATACTCTATTTTATGATCTTTGTTACCAGTGAGAGTTCTCTGGGATGGGGTAGAGGGAGAGTCAATGGGAAATAGAAGAATGGAAAAATAAAATATACAAAATGAATTTTTAAAAAGCTAAGGGAAGGCAAATGGTCTTCCTCCCTGATGGCAATAAGACATATGCTTGTGGAGAAAATGAGTGAAGGAGCACATGTCGACCTTTGGATCTCACATCAGCTTCCGTATGCAGAAATGAGTCTGTAACTGGTCCTATTCAGAAAGGGGATTGGTGTGCCAGCTGATAAGGGAGAGCAAAAGGCATAAAGAAAAGGCCTCATCAGTGCCCGCCTTTTATTTTTAGTCACACACACATAGATGACAAAAGACAAGCAGTGAATTATATTCACAAAGTCTTAGAAATGCCAGCCTTGATGAAGCAGCTCCACGGAGCGCCAAGGATGAGTCATCCGATTTGCTGATAGTGAGCCTTGTGGTTCATAAATTAGACCTCAGGTTCAAAGCTGCCTCTGCACTGCCGGGACTGATGAACCCCCTGCTCTGCTCTTCCTCCCCCAGCTTCCAGCTCTCAGGGGAGGCTTGGCAGGGGCCCAGATCTTGGGAAATCAAAGGAATCCTCCAGCCAAACTAGCAGGAAAGTTCTACCTGCCTGCCTGCTCCCCAGCTGCTAGATGTGGGTGGGCAGGACCATGAAGAACAGGCTTCTCTGGCCCAGCAGAGTGGAGCCTGCTCTGGTCAACAGGAATCGATTTTCTCTTTCGAGGTGTGCCAGATGTGGAATGGGGCAGATCCCACTCAACTCAATCTCAGCAAAACTGAGCCTGGTAGATGATTGCAGTGCAGCTTCTGGAGAGGACCTAGCAAGGAAGAAGTAGCTCAGAGGTCATGGCCAGGAGGGACATGTGAGGCCATCTATTCAACTCTCCACTTTACAGATGAGGAAACTGAGGTCCAGGGAGGGGATCAGAGCTTTAAAGCTGGGATCTCAGAGACCACATAGACCCATACCCTCATCTTACAGATGAGGAAACTGAGAACCAAAGAATTTGTGGCCTGCCCAAGGCCCCACAGGGAGTGAATTCTGGTGGGAACGTGGGCCTCTTGAGGTCAGGGACTATCTATGCCTTTCTGGGTGTCCCCAGCACTTAGCACAGTGACCACCTCATAGTCAGCGCCTAATAAATACTGTTGACTGACTGTCCTGATTCCAGAGCCTTCAAGGTCAACATCTGGCCCTATCTGGATGTTTACCCTCCAAAGTGCCCCCTATAAGACTCCTCTTCAGTCCACCCTTCACACTCTGCCTAGGCCATTCCCCAGCTCACCAGGCTTCTGAGGCAGATCTCTCTCTTGTCTGTAGGAGAAAACACAGAACCGCCCCCCCACCCCCCAGGCATTTTAAGCCCTTCACAACCTGGGTCCAAGCTCTCTCCAGAATGATCTCCCATGACTGCCCCCTCACACATTCTCTGTCCCAAACCAGCCTGGTTTACTCGCTGTCCCCCAAACTCAGTAGGCCACCTCTTGCCTCTCCTTGCTTTTTGTATGCACCTTCAGAGCAGTGATGTTGAACTCAAATCGACACAGGACCACTAAGCCCTACATCTGGATCACTGTGGGCTGCAGCAGCCAATGTGAGATTAGCCATGGCCTACTGTATGTTTATTTATTGTGCTAAATATTTCCCCATTGCATTGTAATCTAGTTCCTGCATATCTTACCCCTCTGCTTTATAGGGTTATAGAAGTTGGAGCCAGAAGGATCCTTAAAGGTCATCCACCAGGCCTCTTGTTTTAAAATAAAAATTAACTTCATTCTTTTAAAATGTAGTATAATTTTAAATTTGCTTAAAATTTCTGATAGCTCATTCTCCTAACACTCTTGTCCACCTTCATTTCTGAATGTGTCTGCCCACCCTCTTCCTCAACAAGCCATTTGTGCCCCGTAACAAAGAATTTACAAAGAGGGAAAAGGGAACTCAGCAAACTTGCCAATACGCCAGTAGTACAGGATCCAGTATGGACTGGGACAGCGTATGCAGTATTGCACACCCGCGGTATCCACTTCTGCAAAGACAGGAGAGGAGGCAGCTCATCCAGCATGTTTGTTATAAAGGCCCAGCAGCTGCTTTTCATACTTTGCTGCTCTTTCTGTCTCAATTGTTAGAATCATTATCTCTCCCCACTCGTTTGACAGATGAAGAACTGAAGCCCAGAGACGTGAAGTGAGTTAGCTGCCCAAGGACACAGATGCAGGAGTCCCACGCAGGTCAGTTTTCTGGGTCCCTTCACAGCTAATTGCTTTCCCCTCCCCGTCCCTAAAGAACAGACAAGTATGAGTGAAAACTTAGGCTCAGCTCTGAGCCAGCTGGAGAGCTGAGAGAACATAGACAATGACTCAGTATGAGCAGAACAGCACCAAGACATCAGCAGTCCTGAGGGTCGACGAGGAAACCCCTTTTGGTTTGCAGGTGGTGGGCTGCAGATGTGGAATGCTGCATGCACTGTTGTGAGATAGGTCAAAGCGTTGCTTTGTTTTGATTACCTACCCCCCCACCCCCCAGAAGTAAAAGCATTAGAAAGAAACTAAGAGCTAACAAAACGTTTTTTAAAAAGCACGACCTGTGCCGGAGAAGGGGCAGCAGAGAATGAAACAGCCACAGCCCACTTCGGTGTTTGGGCTGCTACACAGCGTCACTCATTCCCCCGCATCCAAGCTGCCTCCCAGACCTGCTGACTTCCCCTCTGCAGCATCTCTCCAGAACACACCCCCTCCTCTCCTCTGCTTCTGCCTGGCCCACTGCGCTAGCTGCTGGGGGTTGGGTCCTGCCTGCCTCCAGGCTCTCCCCCCAGTCCACCCTCCACTCAGCCACCAAAGTGATTTTCCAAAAGTGCAGCTCTGACCACGTTTCCCCCTCTCACCCTCCCCCAATAAACTTAGGCAGCTCCTTCGGGCCTCCAGGAGCCAATACAAAGGGCTGTGTTGGGCATTCCCAGCCCTCCATAACCTGCCCCCTCCCACCTTTCCAGGCTCCTTCCTCCTTACTCTCTGACTTGTGCCTCAGACCCGATGACCTTGGCCTCCTGGTTGATCTACAAACAAAAGCCTCCATCTCTCAGTTCTGGGCACTCTCTGGCTGTCCCCCTGCCTGGAACACTCTCTCCCTCCTCTGCTCTGACTCCCCAGCTCCCTGGCTTCTTTGAAGGTCCAGGTAAAATCCCACATTCTCCAGGAAGCCTTCCCCAGCTCCTCTTCGTTGTTCACTGTTTCCTATTTATTCCTCCAGAGCTTGCTTTGTGTAGATTTGTTTGCACATGGACTGTCTTTTGCCTCTTTGTGTCTCTAGCCCTTGGCACACAGTAGGTGCTTAATAAATGTTTACTGATTGATCGCTTTAAAGTTTGCTAAAGCACTTTAGACATAAACACATTTTATTCTGACAACAACCCTGACTGGTAGGTCTTATTGTTATTCACATTTTACAGATGAATAAACTGAGGCAGACAGCGGTTAAGTAACTTGCCCAGGGTCAGACAACTATGAAGTGTCTGCCATGTGATTTAAATTCCAGTCTTCCTGGTTCCCTGTCTAGCTGTCTAAACCACCTCGATGACTGTGTCTTTTATCTTAAAACTTTAGCATGTAATTGCGGGAAGGGCAAAGGTTTGATGTGGAATGGGGCACCATTATGCCAATAATGTCACTGCCCTCACTGTGCCTTCAGCCTTTATCCCCTAGAGCAGGCAGATTGACTGGGCATCTTCTCCCATCTCTTTATCAGCAAGACACATCCTGCTTACCAGTAGATGGGAGAGAGAGGAGATGATATGAGGAATGTTCATCTCTTACCTAGCAGCCTCTCTGAGGAGGCTGGGGTCCAGGTGGGAGTTGGGGCTGAACAGAGCCTCTCCTTATAAGAGAAAAAGAATGTGGTTTCTGAAATCTACTCATCATCTCCGATCTCAAAAGGCATTTGGTGGCTGTGAAAGGTATCTACCATCAAACCAGAAAATAACTGCGTTCACAGAAAGGACTGGGTAATGGGGGATGGAGGAGGACGGTTTCATGAATATTTAATTGACCACAAGGAGAGTCTGCTGGCTTTGATCTCCTATGGCTCTATTTTCCTATTTTTATTAACAGGTTAAAAACTCACACAAAGAGCTAAGCCCACTATCATGGTGGGGGAAGGAAAGACCAGTGGAGGGAAGGATAAGAAAAGGAAATAAACTCCACCCAATAAGCAGCTTCCTAGAGATATTTAGGATTTTATGATGGTAATACTGGGTGGATAGATAATGTTTCTTTACCCCACAATCCCACAGGCCTCCGTTCATGCAGGTTCAACTTAATCTGACCAATGATACAGCTCTTAACTCTGGCTGCCGAGTGAACTGAGAACATACTGAAACCACAACAGGTCTACAAGACACAAGAAGCCCTTCTGTTGACATGATGCCTGTCCTGAGGGTCCAGAGGTCAAACACCATCTTTTGTGATATAGGACATACAGAAGGACAAGGTTTAGAGTAAGGAGTTCCTGAGTTCAAAGCCCAGCTCTGCTGCTCACTCACTAGGTTGGGCAAATCAATTCTTCTTCCTGGGTCTCAGTTTCTTAATCTGTAAAATGACAACGTTGATGAAACTGATAGAGATGATAAAAGGTAAAAATAATTCAAGGAGGAGAAGAGGAAATCTGATTCACTAATACATTGTTAGTAGAGCTGTGAGTTGGTCTAACTATTCATAAAAACAATTTAGAAGTAGGTGAGAAAAGTTAATGAATTTCCCTGCACTTTAACCCACATTCGGCATCTACTCCCATGCCTGTCCCCTAAACCTAAAATGCTCTCTCCCCTCAACCTCTGCCTCTTGACTGAGCCCCTCCAAGGCTCACTTGCTTCAAGAGGCCTTTTCTGATCCCCCTCCCCAGTTGTTGGTGCCCCTCACTCACATTACTCGTTATTGATTTTGTATATAATTACATTTGTTTATCTGGGACTATCTTGATTCATCAATAAAACAGCAGTTTTTTGATGGCAAGGATTGTGTCACCCTTGTCCCTGGGTCCTCTGGGTCCCCACCTGGCACATGATAGGCACTTAATCTTCTGGATTGTTGATTGATTGAAAGCTATGAATACCAAGACATTGGTGGTAGCACTTTTTGTGATAGCAACAACTGGAAACAAAGTGGGTACTCACTGACTGGGGGATGGCTAAACAAAGTGTGCTACAAGAATGTAATGGAATTTTCTTGCACTGTAAGGAATGACCTGGGTGAAGAATTCAAAGAAACTTGGGAGAACTGATGTAGAATCAAGAGAACCTTATAGACGATCACTGCAATGACAAAAAAAAATTTTGAAATAACACAAGAAAATTAACCAAACACAGAATAAATACAAAGGTTGATATTAACTCCAGAAGTCAAACAGTTCCAGATGCTGGAGGTGACCTATTCAGACAGATATAGTTGATGTTTATGTTTTGATCAACTCTCCTTGACTGTTTTTCTTTGTTACACAGAAGGACTTGGGGCAGAAAGAAGGAAAAAACAGTCCTAAGGGCACTAGATCCGGAGCTTCTGTGCCGTCCAATGCCATAACTTTACAGATGAAGAAACTGAAACTTAGAGAAATCACATAAGCACTGCCAGAAGAGGAATCAGAGCCCAGGTTCCCTGAGGGCAGAGCCAGTCCACATTCTTTCCACTATGTCACACAAAAGGGAAGAATATTGTGATTTTTTAAAAAAATCAATAAATTTAAAATTTAAAGAAGTGGTGAGGAAGGACAAGATGACCTCTAAAGTCCCCCCTGCTCAAAAATGATGATCATATGATTGGGGAAAGGATTGCTAAACCTTTCTGCTTCTGCTACTTACTACAATCCCACAGTAACTGGGAGAATTAGCACCAAGACTCCTCCAGCACTGATTGGTTTGTGTTGGAGCACAGAGGACTCTCTCATTCCCCTTTCTTGGAATCAGATCTCAGGATCATTAAGCCACCACAGCGGGCTCTAGAACACAGGCATGCTTGTGCAAACCAGGATAATCCAGACTCTTCAGCTCTTCTTACAGAAAACATGGTCAACAACATGGAATGGAATCATTTTCTTCCTTTTATCTTTGTAATTTTGAATAATAATAAAAGCCCATATTTATATAGCAATTTAGGTTTGGCAAATGGCTATATATGTGGTATAGTATACATTTTAGTATATATTTTAGTATACAGTATACATACATATAGTATACATTTTAGTATGTATTAATATATAGTATATGTAATTATATATGTATGTACATGTGTGAATCCGTATGTGTGTATATATGTATGTATATATAGACATACATTCATACACAGCCCCCCATATATATATATATATATATATATATATATATATATATATATATATATATATATTATATATATATATATATATATATATATAAAATCTTATTTAATAATATAGGTACTGCTATAACCATTGGACGGAGGAGAAGATAAGTGACTTGCCCAAGGTCACCCAACTAGTAAATGTCTGATGTGGGAGTCAGGTGTCTGCTCCTCCTGACTCCAAGGCCAGTCGTTGGCTGGAGTACCAGGGTTTCCATCCTGACTCTTCTCTTGTCACTCGGGTGACCTTGGGCAGCTGATTCCCTCTCTGGATCTCACTTTCTTCCAAATGAAGACAGTTGGACTGAACAACCTTTGAGGTCTCCCCAGTCTTAAAGGTCAATCCCACCATCCTCTTAGATGTTTAAGAAGAGAATCTAGAAGTATTTTTGCCCGGAGACCATTGGGTAGAAGGGCTCTCCTTGAAGTAGCAGAACGCCAGGCAGGAGGCCAGGCTCCTTGGCTCCCCATCACTGGGGATCATTAGAGTATAAGAGAGCAGGAACCTCTTCCTTAGCTTTATTTGCATCCCAGAACCTTGCACATAATTAGGGCTTAACAAAGACTTGTTTGATTTTATGATACAGGTGTAAGAATCCTGATTCTAGAGTTGGAGCCACCGGGTTCTAATTCCACTTCTGATGCTTACTGACCTTGGACAAGTCATCTACCATCTTTGGGCTTCAGTTTCCTCAATTGTAAAATGAAGAGGTTGGTTTGCAGTCTAAGGGCCCATAGATGAGCCTACAATCTCACATGGCCTTTGAGCTTGAGAACCTCTGATCCCCAAGCTCTTCCCATTCTTTACCACCAAAGCCCCAAATTGAGGGCTTCAGCCATTATAGCGGCAAGAGTGATAGAATCCTGAAGCCTGAGCTCAAACCTCACCCCCCCCACACACACACACTTCCTAGCTGCATGACCTTGGGTAAGTCATTTCACCCTGTTTGCCTCAGTTTCCTCATCTTAAAATGAGCTGGAGAAGGAAATAGCAAACTACTCCAGTATCTCTGCCAAGAAAACCCCAAATGGGGTCATGAAGAGTCTGATATGGCTGAAACAACTGAACAACAATGGCGGGGGGGATGGTTTGGACTTCATGGCCCCTTCTACCTCTAAAGCTAGGATCCCCAGGCAGCCTGGGTCTGCTTTTCTCTAGAACTGAAGACCAGCCCCCCACCCTCAGTTCATTATGTAACCCAAGGTTCTGTTAACATCCTATTTGCAATTATCTCAACAGGTTCCAAGGTACAGAACGAGGGAGGGGGGAAGGAGGAGGGCTGCTATCCCAGCACCCCTTCTGTTTCCCACAATTACTGGGGGCAGCATCAGGGGCCTTGCCCTGGCTTTATAATAATAACAGTCCTGGCTCTATGCAAGAGGGAAGCCTTGTTTTGATTGGAAACTCAAAGGGAGGGAGAAAGGGCCCCAGGCAAAGAGGCATCACATGAGGATCAATACATGGGACTCTCAGCTCCCTAGAAGGAAAGAAAAGGGAGTGATGGAGGGCTAGGCCAAGGCATGAAAAATAGTGGGCCTACCTGGGATGTTATAGGTGCTAAATGCTCTAGGATTTAACACAGCATCTGGCACCTCATCGGTGCTTAATAAATGTTTATTTATTGATTGTTGGTTGGTGGATTGCAGGAAGTGGCTCCCCAGCTGTGTCTCTGTCAATGTTCCATGATGACCCCCCCCCTTTTTAAACATCTTTATAGAAGTGTCTGCCAAAGAAATAGATCATTCCCCTATACCCAATTCATTTTGCTCATTGAGTGCCTTTCTAGGATGGACTTTGATAATCCCTTTTGAGGAGGTGCTGGTCTTGTTTAAAGGATTACCCTCAGAGGTCTGCTCTGGAGCAGGGGAGCAATGAGCCAGGGAATGCTCCTAGGGAAAGAACACTGGATTCTCTCCTATGGTGAGCCCCAGGCTGGCGATGCTTGGAGAGGAGGGCTCCCCCCACCGCAGGCCAGTGGGTTTGCAGTGCTTAGGAGCTGTTCCTAAATTGGAGGCGGTTTGTACTCAAAGAGGACTGATTTCACAGGGCTTCGTGTTTCAATGAAACCTGAGGAAGAATTTTTAAAAATGACTAGCCCACAGACATCTTTCTCTTCAAGAAAAGTCCAGTAAAGCTGTCAATAAAAAACCAAAGAACAGCAACAAGAACCCACCTAAATGAGGGTATTATTTCCTGTGATTTTCTCTCTTATTCAAAGTGATCCAAGGTTGCCTTGCCATAGCTGGCAATCAGAAATGTGCACAACAGCCTCTGGATTAATCTACTCAGTCCTGACCCTGATGGGGCAAACAGGAGACACAGAATAGCCTGTGAGCAACTGTAATTTACTCGAAGTGTGAAAGGAAGGAAAGAAGGGAGGGAGAAAAAAAAAAGAAAGAAAGAAAGAAAGAAAGAAAGAAAGAAAAAAGAAAGAAAGAAAGAAAGAAAGGGAAGGAGGGAAGGAGGGAGGGAGGGAGGAAGGAAGAGAGGGAGGAAGGGAGGGAGGAAGGGAGAGAGAGAGAGAGAGAAGAGAGAGAGAGAGAGAGAGAGAGAGAGAGAGAGAGAGAGAGAGAGAGAGAGAGCGCCCCATATTGTCAGGGCCTGATTTTCCTTTCCTGTGGGTTCTCCTTCCACTACACATGGATCCCACCTTCTTTCTCACTTAATAGATAATATTAATGAGTTCCTGGAAGTGAGAAAACCTCCCTCTGGCTATCTCACCTCCCCCCTCTCTTGACTTGGCTGGGATGCTCTAGGGAAAGCAGCCATACAGCCTGGCACTGAGCCCCTATGTTACCGGTTCTGTAAGACTGGCCAGAAATCAAGGTCTTTTGGCCTCACCCTGGATCTTGACTCAGAGGACCTGGGGCCTTGGGTGCCTGATCTGGAAAATGAATCAGTGGCCTCTAAGATCCTTCCCAGCTCTAAGTCCTTGAACCCAAGAGCCAGAGTCCATGCTCCAATGATCTCCTCAAGGAGAACCAGTGGATGATGGGGTAACGTCCCCCAAATTGACACCAAGTGTGACCCGGGACCTAGAACTAGAGCCCTGGAAATGGAGGGGAGTCAATCCTAGGGGCAGGTGCACAACAAGCCCTTTGGTTCCTGCCACCACCAAGGGCGGACACTGTCAAAGTGATGCCAGTTTTTGTTGGTGGTGACATGTACAAAGAGCACTAGCAAGGCAGGCAGAGAACCACGGTTCGAACCCTGTTTCCAATGGTTACATCATCTCATGGCCCTGGGCCTCAGTTTCCTTCTGGATTAGATATGGGGTTCTCGATCTTTTTTCAATGCCCTTTGGCAGTCTGGTGAAGACTAATAGCATTGTTTGTTGCCTGCATTTACAATGGAAGGAAATCTGAAATTTCATTAGACAGTCCCTGAGGAATTTCCACATCCGACACCTTTAATCTCTCCCCAGTGAAATGAGATTATTTATAAAGAGCTTTACAAACTTAAAGTTCTATGTAATGCAAGGCAGGGTTGTAATGTCCTTGAGAGCAGGGACCAGGACTTAGAAATATAATAAATAAATGCCTGCCTCTAGGTAGCACTTGAAGGTTTAAAATGCACCATCCATCCCAACCACAGCTCAGGGAGGTGTGTAGAGCAAACTCTTCTTGCTTGGCCAATGAGGATAGAACCAAGAACGTGACTTATCCAAGATCACACAGAGAGAAAGAGCTCAAATCAAAACTGGAAAGCCAAGTACTCTCACTGAACAGAGCACTTGCTGTGGCTTGTGATCCAGTTTGCCCCCTCCCCCTGCCTTACCCAGGGGCAGGAGATGACAATCAATACATGTTAAATCAATAACGATTCCGTTTGAATGAATCTTACTTTCCTAACTCTATTGTTGGAGCATTGACTAAATGTTGATGTCTCCTCATGGTGTGGAGATGAGTCTAAGACTGTTATCCTGGACCAGCCTTGCTAACAGAGCAAAGACAAATTCCCCAGCAGACTGATGACCAGGAGATGAATGAATGAAAAAAAAAAAAGTGAAGCACTTACAATGTACCACTTACTGTTCTAAGAACTGGGAATATGAATACAAAGGTAGAATGTTTGGCTGTGCTGTGACTTCCTTGGGGGAGAGAAGTGAGTGAGAAAGTGACCTCCACAGAGGACCTCAAATGAGCCCCTGCTTGATAACTTTGTCTTAGAGAGCTGTCTCAGGCACCAGAAAGTGACCTGACTGCCACAAGGCAGTAATATCAGAAGTGGGACTTGCACCCAAGTCTTCCTGATTCCATCAGTAACTCATGCAAAATATCTTAGGTTAATAAAAACAATAGCTCACATTAGCAGCAATTTAAAGTCTGCAAAGCCTTTTTTCATAAGTTAAATCATTTCATCCTCAAAATAGCTTGTGAGGTAGTCACTATTATTATCTCCAAGTTACAGAAGAGGAAACTGAGGCTCAGAGACATTAAATGGCTTGCCTAGGGTCACAGAACTAGTAATTCCCTGAGATGGGACATGGCCACCATTATCCATTCTACTACCCTGTCAATGGCTCTGTCCTGTATCTTGTAGAATCCCTAGCTTTTATCCAATCATAGCCCAGGGGTCAGTGTCTACACAAAATTTTCTCTTGCTTCCGCTACTTGTCCATGCCTTCTTACTCCTGCCCCACAAATTATTTTGCATTTACTTTCCAGGGATATCTACAGGACCTGTGATTTCATTGATATAATCTCTACCAATGCAAGCTGGCACCTTCTCTCTGCCCGGTTTCACCTAGCCAGTCAGCAAGTGCCTGAAAAACTTGAACCCTAACTTCTTTGAAACCAGCCCTCCATCCACTGTCACGCTGCCTTTTTAATATGCTTTAAAATTTAGTTCCCACCTGTGTAAATGTTGCAGGTGCACATACACACACACACACACACACATGCACACACACCCATGCCATTTCATTGTTGAGAATATGAAACTTTCATTGTAGTCTTTTTATCGCCAGCATCAAGGACAGAGTCTAGCTCTTAGTAGGTGCTCAATAAACTTTGCTGAATTAAATAGATCTTCGACCCTCATTTGCTAGAAGGAAGACCACACAGATTAAAAGCCTGATCCTGGAAAGACAAAGTCCTTCCTTCACTCTGAAGTTTTTACTGGATCATCAAATAAACAGGCCAGGATAAATTGTCTCATCACCAAAGAGGCAATTCTCCACTGAATGATTCTCATTGGAGCCTTTCAGCAGAGACAGAGCAGAAGACAAGAAGAGAAGCTGTCACATTGGAATATTTCACACCCTTTGCCTCCAAGAAAACAATTGGATTTAGGAAAAGTTGATCATCAATCCACAGAAGTTCAGACAAAAGCCAAATTTTCTAAGAACTGAGATGAAGGATTTTGGTTCTGTGATCTGTTATCACATTAGTTGTTGAGGGGTGGGGCAGCAAGCAAATCAGGTAGACAGAACAAAAGGTCAAACCCATTTGTTATAAGAAACTCAACCAGAATACTCAATTATTTACATGCAGAATTCCCCTGAAGCCAGAAGTAAGTGATGGACCCATATCTGAATACATTGCTCACCCCAATAGAACATAAGCTCTTTAGGACAGGGGCTATCTCCTTTCTTTCTCTGTATGCCCTGTCTCTGGAACACTGTAAACACTTAAAGGCTGGTCAAGTGACGTATTTATTGGTAAACAAGTCCATCAACTCCACTGGCATCTCTGAGACATCAGGAGAACCAAGGAAGGCTCCCAGAATGTTGGGTGACAGATTTAGGGGAGGCCATAGATAAGAGTGGGCAAGTATGTTCGCAGCCCGCACATGGAGGCAATTAAAGCTCCCGGGGATCACTATGCTCCAGGAAAATGTAAACAGTCTAAAGTCAAGACTATTGCTTTTTAATTTGACTTGGTATACACAGCACCTAGCACACTGCCTCCAAGGGCATGCTTTGCTAAATGGAATTAAGGATGAGATAGCTGTATTTCTCAATGTGGTTGAAATAAAGTAAACATTTTTAATACTAAATGATTTAGAATTAAATCTAGAACATTTCTCTGATTTGAAAGTAATAATTCATAATAATATCTAGCATTATGTAGCACTTTGAAGTTGGCAAAGCACTTTACAAATAATATATCATTTTAACCTCACAACAACTCTGGGATGTCAGTGCTGCTGTTAGCCCTGTTTTATCTATGAGAAGACATTTCAAATCCGTAATTCAATTTACATATAGACAGAAAAATTCAGCACGGAGGAGTGGAAAGTAGTGGTATTAAGAGTCAGAAGGTGTCAGTTTGAAACCTAGCTCGACCACTTAATTCCTATGAGATCCTGACAAAGCACTCCCCTTCTCAAAGACCTCAGTTTCCTCATCTGTGAAACTGAGGGTTTGGACTTCTAGTTCTAAATCAACGAGCTGGGCTCGCTTTGACAAGCCTATGAATACCAAACACTCTGAGAAAGCAGAGAGGACAATTTCATCGGGGGCTTTCAAACCCCTTCTCCTTCCAGAGTGATGGGGAATATGGGTGCAGAATGTTGGATGGACCATGAGATGAGGTTACTGCATGGCTTGACTTTGCTTGGCTGCTTTCCTTTGCTAGAAGGCACTTTCCCTGGGTGGGAATGGTAGGGCAGGGTTGATCCAAAAATGATCATTCTATAAAAACAAAATCAGCTCTAAAATGAGGGATCTGGCTGGACCCGCTGGCCTCTAGGGCTCCTTCCAGCTCCAGACCCAGAATTCTAGCCCCCTAAGCATCAGTCAAACTTCTCATCATTTATTCATTTGATGTTAAGTCAGTTCAGTCGTATCCAACTCTTAATGGCCAATTGGGGTTTTCTTGGCAGAGATACTAGAGTGGTTTGCCATTTCCTTCTCAAGCTGATTTTATAGATGAGGAAACTGAGGCAAACAGGATGAAATGACTTGCCCAGGGTCATACAGCTAGGAAGTGTCTGAATCCAGATTTGAACTCAGGAAGATCAGTCTCCCTGACTCCAGACCTGGTGCTCTATCCAAGGTACCACCTAGCTGGCCCTGTATTCACTTACTTATTTTTAAAAAAAGGGTTTTCAATCTGGATCTGAGCTGCTTCCCAGAGGTCAGTATTGAATATGATCCTCCCTCCTGTGACCTGGGCTTGCTTGACTAATGCTGGTGGAGCCCAACATTAATAACAGACAAAAATCACATGTCCCCCATGCAGGGGGAAGCCATGGCTGTCTTTGTACCAAAACAAGCATTTCTTTCAAGGCCCAGCCATTTTGGAGTGGGTGGGATGGCTCTAAATTGAGTAATTCCCAGGAGTGATTAATGAAATATTATCTTTCCTTGTCAAAGACCTGAAGCCTCAAGAGACTGTCCTCCAAGTTGTTTCTTTCCCAGTGTTTACTCAGCCTTCCATGGCAGGATTTCCAGGCTGGGAGCCCTCTGATGTCCTCATGTAAGAGACACTTCTGTGACTGTCAGTCTCAACACAAGCTCACAGTCACATCTATACCTTTTGTTACATAGGCTAAGTCGAAGGCTGTTCCTGCAGGTTACTGGGTAGTTTTGTTGAAATGCTTCCAGATGTTCTTTGGGAGGCTGGGGCTATCTAAATGATTTGGGGGATACTGGCAAGCACACTGCTCCCCTTCACCAGCCAGGCCAAACACCTACTTGCACATACTGTCTCCCTTTTCCAACTCCATGCCCTCCCTCCTCCCTGCTGCCTCTAGGAATCATGAGCCGTCTTCAAAGCTCAGCTCCCATGTGCCACATCCTCTGGGAGGAAGGCCATTCTGGAAGCCTCCTGCAGCATCTCATACCCTCCCTACCAGAAAACAACTTTGTGTTTACATATGTGTATATCGGATATTCCCCCAAAGAAGAGAAACTCCTTTAGGGCAGGGACTGTTCTCTCTCTATATCCCCTGCACCTGTCCCAGGGCCTCTGAACACATTGGAGGCACAATAGAAAAGGTCAATAAAGGTTGTCTGTCTGCTTTGTTCAAACAAAATGTATCATTTACATATTGTTGTTATTTTAAGTAAACAGAAAGAGTTTCCACTTGTATGCATAAAGTTAAAGGCAGAGAACCGGTGTTCAGATATTTGGCTCTATCACTGACGATATGTATGAGTTTGGGGAAAATCATTTGGTTTCTCCATCCATGAAATGGGGGGGAAGGGGAGGCCTAGATGAGTTCCCAGGTCCTTTCTAGCTTCAAACTGATGATCCCATGCTTAGTTTAAATCCAAACGAAAATCTTTTGAGAGGTAACCCTACATTAATGGATCCAATTTATGACTTTGGTCCGAATATTGCTCAGAAATATAACTCATGAAAGTCACCTTTGCCATCAGCCAATCCATATGTGATGTACAATATTTAGCCTTCCCCTCCCCGCTCCCTGTTTTGTTTTTGTTTTGTTTTTTTCTAGTACAATTGGAAAATCCACTTCCTTGGTCTGGCTGTTCCCAAGCTAAGTGATCCCAGCTGTTCAGGAAATACCACGGCAATGAGCACACCACTGAAGATGGAGGAATCAGTTGGGGATCCCGTCAGAGAGTGCACAATCTGCCAACTGGTCCTGCGATCCAAGCAGGGCATTCACTGAACCCCGAGGAAAGGAAAACTTGGGTGACTTTTATCACTTTATCACTTTCTAGGGTGAAACTCAAAGCGAAAGAATGCAGGTTAAAATCCCTCTGGAAAGCAAGTTTTCTAAGAGGTTCAGGACCTCCCTTCCTTCTTCCCTCTTTTTCTCCTTCCTTCCCTTCCTTTCTCCTTCTCTCCCTCTCACTCTTCCCTCTTTTTCTTTCTCTCTCCCTCCCTTCCTTCCTATTTACCCCAAATGTAAACTGTAGTTGTTTCTTTTTTTTGAATTCACCATCAGACTTAACTTTGAGTTCAAACTAATACTTATTTTTGAACATTCTTGACACATGGCCTCATTTAATCCACCCATCCTCTTAGTCCCACCTCTAGATGTAGTATCAGCAGAATTCTTTCTTATCTAATCCATCCCTAGGTATCCTTAAGGAAAAGACAAAAGAGCAGTTGACAGTCACTTAAAATAAATTGTGGCTGTCTAGAGCTCAGGCCTTGGCCTCTCTCCAGATCCCTTGTCCGTCCAGGCTGCCACTTTGTCCCTCTCCTTTTGGCCTCCAAGTTCCAGCTCCATTTAGGGCATGACGATCCAATACCGCTTTGGGTTCAACTGTGTCAACCATCAACAGCTGGTCTACTAGTCCATGCTGGAGACTTCACTCCTTTCCAAACCGCCCAAGCCCCAGTTAGATGGCTCTGCCGCAAGAAAGGCCTTTCTTCTTGAGCCAGAAGCCGCTTCCCTACATCTCCCACCCTTTGGGCCCAGTTCTACCTTTTAGGGTTGAACAATCTTGTTTTCTCAGAAGAGGCAGTTGGCAGTACAGTGGATAACTTGCTGGACTTGGAGTCAGGAACCTTGATCTAAATTCAGATTTAGATCCTGGCTATATGACCCGAGGCAAGTCACTTCAGTCTTAGTCTGCTTCAGTTTCCTCATCTGTAAAATGGGGTCAATAATAGTCCCTACCTCTCAGGGTTATTGTGAGGATCAAATAAAATAATAATTGTTAAGTGCTTAGCTCAGTGCCTGTCACATAGTAGGTACTTAATAAATGTTTCCTTTGTTCAGGCTAAGTAGTTGGTTCTCACCCAATCTATGATTACCAAGCATCATGGTTGTGCTCATCAAATTGTCAAATGAGATAATCTAAGGAAAGCTCTTTGCAAACCTTAAAGCATAATGCAAATAGTAACTATGATTATTTTATTATTATTGCATATGCCCTGCCTTCCCCTACCCAATGACTGCCACCAGATCGTCAGCTCCATGAAGGCAGAAACATGTACTATTTAATCTCGACTCTTTTATGGCATCTAGCACAAAGCTGGACATACTGGAATCATTCCATTAACAAGTAGTAAGCACCTACTATGCACCTGGGTGTGGTCAGAGACAAAGACAAAGATGAAAGAATCTCCTGCCATCAGCTCTACTGGGGGAGACAACATATGGACGTGTGTGTGTGTGTGTGTGTGTGTGTGTGTGTGTGTGTGTGTGTGGAGAGACAGGAGACAGTGGGAGAGATTTTTTATATCTCTAGATAAGTGTTTATATATTTACATTTATTTTGTAGGTGCATATTTACATATACATATATATACATATATACATGTATATATACATGTATATATATATACATATATATACATGTATATATACATACATATATATATACATACACACACATATATATATGCCAAATATGTAACTAAAACAGATACAATCTAATGGGGTAGGGTTGGGGGAGGGAGGAAATCAGGAAAGATTTCATGCAGAAGGTAGGATGGAAGCTGAGTGTTGAAGGACTTGGTGCCTATTTCCTGCTCTGTTTCTCCCACCCAGAACTACCCATCCAGTCTCCATTCCTTTTTGCCAGCTGTCCCCCACCCTACCAATGCTCTCCCTTCTCAACTCCACTTGCAATCCTGGGTTCATTGATATGGGGAACTCCCAGGTTAGAAAATTCCACCCATCAATTCAGGTCCACACCTTTCCAGCATCTTAAAGTCTGGAATACGAGTTTAATTGACTTGCTCTAAGTTACATAGCCAGTGTATCACAGGCAGGACTTGAACCCAAGTCTTCCAGACTTTGAGTCTCTGTCTCTATCTCTCCCTCTCTGTCTCTCTTGATGTGTCTCTCTCCTGCCCTCTTCCTCCTTCTACTCTCTCTCTCTCTCTCTCTCTCTCTCTCTCTCTCTCTCTCTCTCTCTCTCTCACACACACACACACACACACACACACACATACACACACACTCTTTTCTTCTTCATCAATACAGATGGGGGGAAAATAACGATTTAGAATTTCTAGTCTTAGGTGGTTACCTCACATTTCAAGAAAATAAGAGCCTTTGCTCATAGTTGCAGAGCTAGTTAGTGGGAGAGGCGGGATTTTTGGACACCTATGTTGTGACTTCTACCATTTTGAACTTCTCTGGGCTTCCATTTCTTGTCTATAAACCGAGGGGCTTGAGCTGGGTGGTTCCTGAGGTGTCCTCCAGCTCTCAGGTTATGATCTTTATGGACCCAGGTCTTCTTGGGTTCCAGGCCCACCTCTCCTTCCACTTTATCCCTTCCTCACATTCCCTCTCCATTTTAGGGATTTAATGTGGGTGAATTATTGTCTTTAACCTTTCTTCACTTGCCTTGACTCAAAGAGCATTTCTGTAAGCTCTAAACAAAAAAATGTATAAATGACACAGCATCTCCTTTCCCCATCATTCAGTCATTGCCTATTTCCCAGTAAGATGCAAACAGACATTCTAGCAAAGCCAGAGATGTTGAAGCTTTGTTTGAAATTTGGCCTTTACTTAAAGCACAGTACGTATTACCCATAGATTGGAGAACTTTCTCAATACTGAACTCTGAGGGTAAGAAAATGTCCATCCAGCCAATTTCCTGAACACAGAAATACATACATGAGACCTTGGGAGAGAATACATAAAAAACATGGCAGACACAAAGCTCTATCTTCATCCACATGCTTCCCATCACAAATATATCTCCTGTCCTGACTTTTGATACTCAGCAGATGGCCCAAAGCTATCAACCTCATTCATATAGAAGGGAGACATTCAGCCATTCATCTCTTAATCATTTCTCTAGGACTCTGTCCAATTAAATCCCATTTTCCAGTAGGTTAATAATTTTCTTTGCTCTCCTCTTCATCAGAAGCTATACAGTGCCTGGTCTATATTGATTTACAATTAGCTCCTGAGACTTAAACCCTTTAATCATTCTGGGTGTCAGAAATGAATTACCAAGGTACATTGGCAATGGTGGGGGGGGGGGAATAAGAAAGGAAGTAGGCTGGAGCAGCATCACTAGGCATTGAAGAGATGGAACCATGGAGAAATATGGTAGACTGAAAAGAGCAATGTAGTTGGAGTAAGAACAGCCAGGTTCAAATCTCACCTGGGTCTTTACTGCCTGTGTGATCTTGGGCAACTTACTTCATATTTTCAGGCTCCTGTTTCCTCATCTATAAAATCAGAGGACTGGACACTCTAAGGTCACTTCCAGCTCTGGATCTAAAATCCTATCATTTCTAGAGGTGATGCCATACAGCAGATTAAAAACCTGGACTTGTAGTTAAAATGGGTCAAGTCTTTCTTCAGAAACTTACCAACTGTAGGATCCCTGGGCAAGTGAAACTCTCTTTGCTAGAGACAACTCTAGCCAGTACTTACAGTCTTAGTGGAGGCAGGTCACAGTGCACACTGAATCATCCAGTGAGGGTGCTAATAGCTCACATTTATAACTAATTTTAGCCAGTAACTAAAATTTATAACTCTCAGGTTTTTCAAGTGCTTTGCCAGTTGGCTCTGATCCAAGACTTTACAGTTCTGGGCCCTCCCATACACACTGTCTCATTTCAGAAGATCCTGGAATCTCAGAGGTGGAGGGAGCCTAAGAGGTCACCCCATTCAGCCCCTAAAGCTAAAAGGTTGAATCCCCTCTGCGACATCTGAGGGGACCCACTATGGCTTGAATACCTCCAGGAATGGAAAACGCATCAGGCAGCTTTTCCTTCTCTGTGGTTTCAACCTTTATCCCTTTAACTTCCAGGCATTGTTCCCAGCTCTGCCCTCTGGAAGTGCATTGTTCTTTAAAAAGAAGGCCCTTTCAGAACGTGAACATCCCTGCTAGATCCCCTCAGGTATCTTTTCTCCAGACCAGACTCCACATCTCCCTCGTTCCCCATCACCACCCCACCACCACCACCCAGTGATTTCCTTGGGAATGGTTCTTTTCAACGAAAGCAGACAAGGATTGGGACAGGATCTGTGATTTCGCTGATGTGGGCAAGTCCAGGATGGGGGAAAGCCTTACACCACTGCAGCTCTGCAAGAGTCTCAGAGAATTGTCTAGGTACTGAGAGTTTAAAATGCTTCCCTAAGATCACATAGGCAGTAGGTATCCAAGGCAGGACCTGAACCCGGCTCTTCTTGATGCTCTACTCACCACACCTAAGAATCCCAGTTAGCAAAAATTAGGGTTAGGGCAGGAAAGGACCTTAGAGACCACCTCGCTCAACCCTCTCACTTTATAAGAAGGAAGCCAAGGCCTGGATGATTCTCAGGGTGCAAAAGCAGCAAAAGGCAGCATCAGGATTTGAACTGAGTCCTTTGGCTCCAGATTCAGAACCGTTTACCATGCGGCTCTTCCGCTGTTCCTCGGGATGCCCCGCACCGCCCGGGCCGCACTCCTCAGGAGGCATTCACGCTTGTTCTTTCTTTCTTCCTTGGGCCAACATCCTTCTTACAACATGGTATCCAGCTCTGTGATTCTAAGCACTTGTTAAGTAACTATAGCTCGCCAGCTCCTGTTCTAAGTACTGGCATGTAAAGTGGACAAAATGAAATGGACAGTGTCTTCAAGAGGCTTCCATCTCCAGAGGGCAGTGCTGTCAAAGATGGCAGAAGCTGTTTTGCCACCTAAGACTGTTGACTAATAAGTTGTAGCCAACCAAAACCCTTAAGTCCAACCCAGACTTATGCAGTTAACTTTTTGGACCTAAGCAGAGCTTTACATTAATTCCTCTTATGTATTTTTCAACTAGGGTCATTTTTGGAGTCAGTCCAAATTGGAAAGATCCTGGTTCTCTAAGGCTCTCCCTACATTTGTGCCACTAACAGCTTCATTCACACCAAAGAAAAAATAGTGTGAGTGTAGTAGGTCTGGTTGTATTATGGCCCTTTTAGGGAAGAGTTAATTAAAGTCCGGAGAACTTAAATTACTTACATAAAGACAAGATCCGGACTTGAGACTCCCTGAAGGGCACCTAGGAGAAGGATCTTTCCCTTGAACTGCTCAATGGCTGATCTATGGCAGATTGTCACTGAGGACTCCTAAGAATAGAGGATAGACTTGGTGTTCTACCCAATTTGGACAGGGCTCTCCTCCAGCTGATACTGTGGTCTCCCTCCTCAAATAATTGGATACGGGACTTAGCTGTGAACACATTATCACCGCCCTCCCCTGCTGGGAGAATGAAAGGGCAAGGACTTTTCACTTACTTATTCGTTCACGTGTTTCATGGGATCCTAACTCTGCAGCTGGTAGGGAACCATCTAGACCAATCCCCTCATTTTACATATGAGGAAACTGACTTCTGTCAAGGGGAAGTGACTTTGAATCAAAAAATATCAGACCTGGACAAGACCTTAGAAGCCAGCTGGTCTAACCTTATAAATTTACAGATAAGGAAACTGAGGACCACTGAGGCCAAGTGATTTATCCAAGGTCACATCTGTAGCCAATGGCTTTTTGCAATGAAAAGGGTATTGGATTTTTGGTCAGATAATTTTCATTGGAATCCTAGTCCTTCCCTTGGCTTCTAAAGTGACTTTGGACAAATTATTTAACCTCCCTGGGCCTTAGTTTCCTTATCTGTGAAATGCAAGGGTTGGGCTAGCTGACCTTTGAGGTGCCTTCCAGCTCCAGATGAAGGATCTAACCAAAGTCCATCTTCTAAGTCCAGAGCCAACCCGCTTCCCAAAGCACTCCCCACCTCCCTGCCCTATCCAACAAATGCAGAATGTAATGTCTGATTTATTACATGTTGTTGCTGGGGAAAGGCTACCATAAACTAACTTGAGGGGAGGAATTAGAAAGCATTTATTTTTATGCAAAATGTATTCCACAGTAAATCACCAGAAAGAGGAGAACATGATATAACAGAAGCCAAAATATTTCCAAATGCTCTTACTTCATCAGAAGTCATGCTAACCCAGCTCCATCCATCAATCCTTCCCTAAGTCAATTTGAGCCTCCTCTGGGTTAGCAGGTGTCTAGAAAACAGTTGGGACTGCTTTGAGATCAAACAAGCACCTAGCATTTATTAGGCACCAGGCACAGAGCAGTGCTTCAGAGACATAAGTGAGATGGGCTTTGCCCTTGAGGAGCTCAAACTCTGTCATCTATGCATGTCCCGATTCTTTGTATCATAGTAATCATAGGTGCAGAGGTAGAAGGGACCTGGAGAGGGTTATCTAGTTCAGCAACAATTTTAAAGATGAGGAAGCAGAGGTACAGAGAAGGGAAAGAACTTGCCTGAGACACACAGGTAGTAAGTGTCTGAACAAGGGTTTGACAACTCTGAGGTATGACTTCCAACCCATTAGACTAGCTGCCATGACAGAACAGGAAAATGACAAATGCTGGAGTGGATATGGAAAAACCTCGGCCACTGAGGCACTGTTGGTGGAGTGGTGAATTGGTCCAACCATTCTGGAGAACAATTTGGAGCCATGCCCTAAAGGCTATAAACTGCGCATTCCCTTTAGCCTAGCAAAATCATTATTACACCTATATACCAAAGCAATCAAAGAAAAAGGAAAAAGGAAGTACTTACACCACAATATTTATAGCAGCTCTTTTTCTGGTGGAAAAGAATTGGAAACTGAGGGGATGCCCATCCACCAGCTGGGAAATGACTGAGCAAGTTGTGGTATATGATTGTGATGGAATACTATTGTGCAATGGGAAATAGCAAGGGGGATGCTTTCAGAAAAACCTGGAAAGGCTTACATGAATGGATGCAAAGTGAAGTAAGCAGAACCAGGATAACACTGTACACAGTAACAGCAACATTGTATGCTGATCAACTGGGAATGACTTAGCTATTCTCAGCAAGGACTCATGATGAAAAATTCCATCCACCTCCAGAGAAATGATGAATGTTGAGTGCTATTGTTATTTTTCTTGACTTGCTGTTTTCTAGTCTGTGTTCTCTTTTGCAACGTAACTAATATGGAAGTATGTTTTGCCTGACTGCACAAGTATAATCTGTGTCAAAGTGCTTGCCTTCACAAGGTGTGGGAGAGGGGCAGGATGGAGGGAGAAAATTTAGAACTCAAAAAAAAAAAATATATATATATATATAAAAGAACAAGATTTTGAACGAAGGTCCTTGGACTTGTAAGCCACTGCTGACTCCTGTACATACACACACACACACACACACACACACACACACACACACACACACACACAAACACATTATTAACCCCTATAGAACATAAGCTCCCTAAGATCAGGGACTGTCTAATTTTTGTCTTTTTAAGCCCAGAACATGGCACAGTTCCTGGCACATAGTTGGTGCTTAATAAATGCTAGTTTATTAATATAATTATAAAAATAAATATCATTATATATTATTATGGGTTATATATAATAAATATGATATAATAATTATTGCTGTTAATGAGTCATTTTTCAGTTGTGTCTGACTCTGTGACCCCATTTGGGATATTCTTGGCAAAGGTACTGGAGGGGTTTGCCATTTCCTTCTCTAGCTCATTTTATAGATGAGAAAACAGAGGCAAACAGGGTGAGGTGACTTGCCCAGGGTCACACAGCTAGTAAGTGTCTGAGACGAGATTTGAACTCAGGGAGATGAGTCTTCCTGATTATAGGCCTGTTACTCTAGCTCCTACGCCACCTAGCTGCTCAATATAATTAAACCAATTACAAATGAAGACACAATATCATCATTTTTCCTCTTTGAGCCTCAGTTTTCTCATCTGTGAAATGGAAGGGTTGGATGACATGGCCTCCGAGACACTTAGCAACTGGAAATCTACACTCTGATACCATGGGTTCCCCTTCCTAGACCTAGCTTCCCAATCTCTGACCTAAAGTCCTTGGACTATCTGGCCTTGGAGATGTCTTCCAGGTCTACATCTGTGTCCCTAGGACTTCTGACCAAGTGCCCATAGCAGGGATCTTTTGGGTCCTTTGGCCTTTCTCAGGCCCTCTTCCATCATTCAAAAAACAACTCCCAGAGAAGACAAAGGATGGCCACAGTTTCAGATCCCTGTGACCCAGAGTCCTTCAGGCTACCTGGAGATTTGGTCACAAGATATTCAGTCTAAGCACTGGCAGAGAATAGTGGTAGGTCTGGAAACATCCCCTTTTCTAAGCAACACTCCCTTACTAACTTTGGTGAAGGGCCGGCCTCAGACACAGCCTTCCCTAAGCTTTCGCGGCACGGAGATAATAATATAACAGGTCATCAAGCACACAGAAATAGCGGCTTTAAATGGTCCTGCCACTTATAGGCACTTACCTCCATCCTGCTTCAGCTTCCAGGGTCAGAAACATGGCCCAGACTTGGAACTTCTCTGGGAACTGAGATCACTCCAAACAAAAAAGCAAGCATGTGTCCTGGAGGCCACATATAGGTAGCCCTCTAGGTCTCCAAGTGCAGCCTTTCAACTGAGTCCAAGCTTGACAAAACAAATCCTTCTATGAAGGGGATTTGCTCTGTGAAGTTTGGATTCAGTCAAAGGGCTGCACTTGAGGACCTAGAGGGCCACATGTGGCCTCCAGGCCGCAGTTCCCCATTCCTGCTCAAGAGGCTTTCAACCTTGGCTTTCTCCATCAACTTCAGCCTGATTCATGATACAGTTCAAAACCACATTGTCCCAATATAGAACAAGCTATTATCAGAGTAGGGCACTATTCTGGAGTTAGGACAGATCTGGGTTCAAATCCAACCAGCAGTGTCTTCCTGGTCAAATGCTTTAAATTCTCTGAGCCTCAGCTACCCCATCTGCAAAATGGGAATAATTAATACTACTATTCCATTCCTCAGGGGGAAAGGATATGGAGGAAGGTCCTATTCAAAACTTAGAGGGCCATAGCTGTCATTCCATGTGTGACAATGAAGTCTCCGCATCATAGGATCACGGATAAAGCAAAGGAAGGGACCGGGAGGGCCATTTGGTACAACCCACCGTCTGTCCGCTTAATGCAACTGAGAGGCCTGCTATAAAAGGTTTTTTGGTGGGGGTGGGGAGACATTTGCCTTAAGGCATACAAATCATAACAAATTTCAAGCAGATGCTTATATTCCGATTTCAGGTACTTTCACATCACACAATGAAAAAGGAGGATGGAAGTCTGACTCTAATTCCGAGGATGTTTTTGAAAAAAAATCTTTATTGATGCATTTTGTTTATATATTACAAACATTCACAGAATAATCTCATTTTGTGAGAGGTCTCTTAAAACAAAGTCAAAGCGTCACATAAAACTAATAGTACGGTTACCTCCATTGAAAAGGCGTGTGATATTTCACATCTGGGGGATGTGAAATGCCCCCTCCCCATTTACAAAACCCCAGACCTAGAGTGGATGAAGCCTAGGACCTGTGGTCAAGAAGGCGGGTTCAGGTATTGCCTGGGAACCTTCCTAGTTGGATGACAACCAAGTCCCGTGTTTCCTCATCTAGGTAATAAACGACAATTTCGTTATCATTAGAAACCCCTGTGCCAAAGTCTGCAGAAAGGACCATAAGAAGGACAGACAGAGGGCAGATTTTCTGACCATTTCCCAATCCCCAGCTCCAAAAGAGGGCAGGGAAGTTTGAACCATTGTTCATCTATTCCAAGTGCCTGGCCTATAGTAGGCACAGTAAATGTTAGTTGGTTTATAGATCTCATTCCCCCACCCTCCCCTAGCCTCCCTTGGGCAATTGGGAAGTAAAGCAAGGGAGAAAGAATAGCTGAAAAGCATTTTAGCATTCTCCAACAGATTGGCTCTAGTCCATCTTCTGCCTCCACAGCTTTCCTTACACTATACAGGGTATCCCCAAAGTCTTGGTGCCTTTTTCAGCTGTAAAGGCACCAAGACTTTGGAAACACCCTAGACTTCTCCAAAGAATTGGCTCTAGACTCAGAGGACCCTGGGTTAAAATCCCATTCTCCCATCTTCTACAGGGGAGACCTTGAGCAAGTCACTTGCCTATAAAGGTACTTGGGACAAGTGTCCTCTGAAGTCCATCCCTTCCAATGTGGAGCTATGTGTCTATATATTTTAATACTCTGTTGTTTTGTCCAACAGAATATGAGCTCTTCAAGGTCAAGGGTTGTGTCAAGGTTAAACACTGTTGTTTGTGTCCCTGTAGCCCTAGTGCCGAGCACACCGCATAGTAGGTATAAACTGATGCATAGTAGGTATAGGCTGACACATAGTAGGTATGAGGGTTCGTGACAGACATGGATCTAATCCTGGTTCTGCCCCTTAGCCTGGTAACTTTACACTAGTCACCTCTTTGTAGGCCTCAGTTTCTCCATCTGCAAAAGGAGGGTGCCAGAATGCAGTACATATGCTGTCCCTTCTGACAGTAAATTCCAGAACCTATGAACACCACCATGCAGCCCACAGGTTTGCATTTTTCCCCTCTGCCGGCACATGACTCTGCCATATGTATTACTTTCCAAGAATAACCATGAAAGGAATGAAATGTACAAAGAAAGATGCAAAGCCTTATTGGCTGATGTCAAAGCTAGCAATCCTGACCTCCTTTCGGGCTGCAATTCTCCTGTGACTGCGGTAACTGGGCAAGTGTTAATATTTCTGCGCACAAAGTGCAGCAATCTAGGCTAATGGAAATCTAGGGAAGTGGGGGAGGGGGAAGGAGTTCTTCAAAAGCTGGAAAAAGGCGATTCCCAGCAGAAAACCTCAGCCAACTGGGGGCAAAGACTGCTGGGTCAGATTGGAAATCTCCTATTCAGGTGGCTCTGGACAAACATTGGCAGCAGTCTACTCTGCAGGGCCAGGCAACTGCACAAAGGGAGGGGAGCGAGTGACCGATGACTGAGAAAGAAAATGAACATTTATCAAGGTATTTTGGTTTTCCCCTATATATTTGCCATATATTCCTCTCCGCACCCCATTCTAGGGAGCAAGCCCTCATAATTAAATGCTTTTTAAAAAATCAAGAAAAAGAAATTTCACAAAAATTAACCAACATATCAAAAAAGTCTGATGTTGCACACATAGTTCCACACCCATAGACCCTCAATCTGTAAAGAAACAGAGGAATGTGTCTTCTCATATTGCTTCTTTAGAACTAAACATGGTAATTAGAGTTTTGAAGCACTTGCAGTTATGATTATTTTATTATGATAATAATGATAATTTAAATAATACGTGTATGTATATAGCACCTGGGGCAGCTAGGTGGCACAGTAGATAGAGCACCAGGCCTGGAGTCAGGAATACCTGAGTTCAAATCCAGCTCAGACACTTTTTATCTACGTGACTCTGGGCGAGTCATTTAATCCTGTTTGCCTCAGTTTCCTCATCTGTAAAATGAGGTGGAGAAGGAATTGGCAAACCACTCCAGTATCTTTGCAAAGAAAATCCCAAATGGGGTCACAGAGAGTCAGACAGGACTGAATGACAAATGTGCCAGGCACTGTCCTAGGTGCTGGGCATACGAACACAAAAACTGCGCTTGAGAATCTCCCATGTAAGGGAAGGATGTATCAAGAAACAGGCAGCAGGAGGAAGTAAGATCGTCTGGGGGGCTGGAGACAGATAATGAGCACCTCAACAGCCAGGCAGAGGCCTGGCCTGACTCAGGAACGGGGAGTCACTGAGTGCTCTTGACCAGGAAGGGGCAGAGCAAGAACAGGGAACCCCGGGAGAACTGATCTGATGGGGACACGTGGGCTAAAGCAGAGCTGTGGAAGACTGAAATAAAGAAGACAGACTCTAGGGAGAAAGTAATGCGTTTCACTGGCACTGGGGAAGGAACATGGGCCAAGTGGGCAGAAAACAATGACCTTGCCTCTTTAATTTCGCTTTTCTTCTAGTTCAGATTCATTTCCAAGCAAAACTGGATTTGGGGAATGCCTACATTCCGCTGAGTTTATCTGTCATATACTGGGCAGCTACAGAATACGGGGCTTAGAATCAGGAAGAGCTGAGTTCAAACCCTGCCTCGGACACCAACTAGCTATACAAAGCTGGGAAAGTCCTTTCATTTCTCTTAGCCACAAAATGAAGGAGCTGGACCCAGTGGCCTCTAGGGGCCCGTCCTGATCTAAGTCTATGATGCTAGAATCTAGGAACCAAGAGTCTCCATCTCCATCTAGACACAAGGGTCCAAAAAAAAAAAGACTTTTTTTTTTTAAAAACAGGGCACTCAGTCTGGCTTCTGTACATGGGTGTGGTAGCTTTGACTAAAAAAGAGTCTGTCCTTATGGGATAGAGATTCTAGCCAGTAAAGCCTTAGCAGCCTGGAGCCAAGAGGACCAAGACTACATTCCCAGCAGAGAAAAGTCTGTGACCATGGGCAGAAGGCACTGGTGCTCCTGCTGTGTTGGGAGACATAAGGTGCTCTGTCCCCAGGCGTTCCTGACACATGTGCCCCTCACATATGAGCCTTACATGGGGGCTACGTCCATTTGTGAGAGAGTAAGCCCTAAGGAGGAATATTCCCATGCAAATTTTCTTTCTAGACTTTTTTTTTTATTAAATGGCTTTGTTCTGAAATGTTTTCCCCTAGTTAACTAGAGAAAAAATAAACATACAAATGGGGTTCAAACACTACAATTTACACACACTCCCCCATTTACTATTCAGCTAAAGTGCTAGAGCCAACTGAAAAGACATTTCAAAGAAAGAACTGACAGGCCTCAATGCCTGGCATTACAAGAAATGCAAAGAAGGATGATGTCTCGCCTGCCCAAATTAATCCTGTTATTCAGCAGAAATGATATTGTCTGAAGGCCACTGAAAATAACATACAGAATTATTTTTAAATAGTTGATTTTTACTGTGAATCTTTTGTTTTTACATTACCTAAATTTCTCTCTACCTAGAATTCTTAATACAAATTCCAAGAAGCCCAAGGGAACTTCTGAATAGCATATGTGAAAGATTGCCTTTCTTGGGAGAAACCCAATTTACCTCCAGCTTCCTCCTTAATGAGGTCACAGGTGGGGCAGTGAATCTTTTCCTTCCTTTCCTCTAGCCCCTTCCAGGCTGCCTCCCTAGTGCTTGTAACTAGCATAGCCCTATTGGCTAGAGCCCATACTGCCTGCATAGAAGTGGGGATCGTAGGTTTGAGCTCATGCCCCTTTTAGCATGGCCTACTGGGGTGAAGGGAAGGAATGCTCACAGCTTTCTTCTCAGCTCAGCATCCACAACTTGAACTCCCGATGAGGGTCAGCTTTTCTCTTCCAGCTTATATGGCCCAAAGATGAAAGCCAGATCTGATTAGACAGCCACTTAATCCTTGGTATTTACCATGGAAAGGAATTGCCTACATTTCAAATCTTCATTGGGTCCACAGAGCTAAAACTCCCCTATCTTTTATTGATTAACTCTTGAGATTGACTTGGATTTCAGCTTATGTAGATAAGTATTCTCAATCATTAAAGAAGGATTTATTTCAAAAGCCCAGCTCAAGGGCTCTGTCTTCCAATCAGGCCATTCAGAAGAGACACTTCTCTCCTCTGAGCCCTCATGGAATTGGTGGCCTCTATCTCATATACATATTCCATTCTTCCTGTAGGAGAGTTCACAGAATCACAGAATTTGAGAAGTGGATCTCAGAGACTGCCTAATTCAACCCATCCATGAAAAGAATCCCAACTAGAATGTATCCACCAAGCAGTCAGTGGTCCAGTCTCTGCTTGAAGACCTCCAAGGAAGAAGAACTCATCACCCCTTGAGGCACCCCATCTCACTACTAGGTGGGGAATTTCTCAAGGTCAGGGGCTTTATCTTACTCATCTTTATAACTGTCTCTGCTTCCCATGTACAAACCATTAATACATAAATGTTTGGCAAATAAAAGTATTTCCTAAGCTTTGGTATGGACTTCATTGTGTTTTTCCAATCAATAATTATTCTTGACTTCATTCTGACACCAGAAGGTTGTATTAGAGTTATTTAATTTATACGTTATCTGATTCCACCCATTGTACCTAGGGTAGGAGCAGAGTATATAGGAACTATAGTAAGGATTGGCCAGCCTGGGTTCAAATCTTGCCTCTGATGTTTACTATCTGGTATGACCTTGGGTAAGTCACTTATCCATGGTTGTTAAGTTTCTTCAGCTATAAAAGGGGGGGCAAGATTGACCTAGTTGGTTTTTGAGGTTCCCCCATGTCTCTAGAGCTGTGTCTATCATTGTAGGTGCTCAAAAAATGCTTGTAAGATGGGATTGTACCAATGGTGGGGGTCACGGATCTTTGGAGGGTATCCTGTGATGAATAAGCTGTGATTCTCAGCCCATGAGATCACTCTGAAATATGTATGTGCTCCAAAACGGTTCTCTGGAGGCTTTTCTCTTTGAAGCAGGGTTAAGTAAAGGATAGGAGAGAGTCCAGTGTCCTGTTCTTCCAGGCTATTAGCAGTGGATCTCCTGTTCACCCAACCCAACCAACTGACTAGCTCACAGACATTCTCACCGACTTTGCCTTTTGCAAAGCGAACATTTCCTGCCAGGGTTGACCATGATTTCGCCCCAACCCACTCGTAAATTTGTAATCTTGTAGGCCTGTTGATCATCCCTACATTCAACCCCAATGACCCTGCCCCACACTCTCACGTACACATTGTGTTGTACATATCGTACATTTCCTTGGGGGTAGTTAAGCGGTGCAGAGTATAGAGCTGAGAATCAGGAAAACACATTTGAGAATTCAAATTCAGCCTCAGACACTTACTAATTGTGTGACCCTGGGTAAGTCACTTATCCCTGTGTGCCTCAGTTTCTTCATCTGTAAAATTAGCTGGAGAAGGAATAGCAAACCACTTCAGTATCTTTGACAAGCAAAACTGCAAATGGGGTCATGAAGAGTTGGACACAACTGAAACTACTCAGCAACAAGCAGGGCGTTTCCTTATCTGTGAGTGTGTTTTCTCCAAAGAATATAAGGTTTTTGAGAGGAATTATTTTCATTTTGGTCTTTATAGATCTGGCACTTGGCACATAGGAGATCCGTGAAAAACATATGCAGAATTGACTTGAATACTACAACTGCAAAATCCTCGGTGGCATTTGAAGCGTTCCACAGCACACCTCCCACCTACCTTGCTAGGCTCCTCTCCTACTCCTTCTGTTTATGTACTTTCTATTATACCCCAAACAAACTGCTCACTATACTGGGTTCCTTCCTGTGCCTGCATGGATGGTCCTGAGTATTCAGACTCCATTCGCTCCTCACATCTGCCTCTTAGATCCCCTAGATCCATTCCAAATCGGCTGTCACAGCCTATGTGAAGCTTTCCCTGGTGCCCCAAGTTTTAAGTGCTCCACACCCATTGAAACTGCTGTACATAACTCAATGTATATTCTGCCTTTCCTATAGTGGAATGTACACATTGAAGACAGGTTATTTGATTTTTCCTTCATATCCCTGGCACCTTTGCATATAGTAGGTATCTAATAAATATTTGAAGAATTATCAGGCAATCAGCAAACATTTATGAAACACCTACTGTATGCCAGGAACTGTGGTAGTCTTTGCAGATATAAAGATAAAATGAAAACAATCCCTGCCCTTCAGGACCTTACTGAATTAAAACCTCAGGCAGATACTGACCTGTCACTTAAAATGGGAAGTGTTTTATAAACAACAATGAATCATTCCTGAGAAAATTCAAATCAAATTCATCCAGGCAAAGATTTCCAAAACCTAGCCTGCATTCTAAAAGTACAACCTTGGAAAGCTCCAAGAAGGTGGCTGCCGCCCTACCTGTCCATCAGCTCCATGGGCTGGAGACCTTGAGTCCCACAGCTACTTGAACAAACCCAGTGATTCATCTGCCCATTCGACTGTTGCCCACCAATCTCTGTTTGAATAGACAATTATGAGATTTCACCCAGAAGGGGGAAAACACAGCTAAATGCCAACCACTGAGGTTGCATTGTGCTCCAGAAGGGAAAGCTCAGGCTGCTTGCTTATTCCAGACAGGGCACTGATAATTTATTCTAAGATGAGCTGATCACGATCCCTTGTTATTTCCTACTGTGAAGTTGATAGAAACACACATGCGTGTACCTACGTACAGAATATAAGAGCAAACAGTTAATTCTCCTGGGAAGTCCAGGGACACACATGCTTAAACACACTGGAGGTTGGTATAATGGGAAGGGAGGCTCCATTAGCACCATGCTCTCTTCCTCTACACTTCTCCATTATCTAATAAAAAAAAAAACAAAAAACAAAACAAACTCCTCCCCCCCTCCCCCAGACTTTTCTCTCCTATCCTACCCTCACATCTTGCCCTGGAGGATTACAGAGCTTTCTAGCCATCTGGAGCCTGAGAAACTCCAATGTGCCCATGACATCTGCAAGCTTACAAAGTGGATCTCTGATGATTCATAAGTGTCCCAATTACTGGCTAGATGGGGGTGGGAGGTGGGTAGAAGAGGGTGGGACTGTTTCTGCTTTTTCTCCTTTGTTGATAGGTTACCAAGCTTTCTTAGTGTTCTAGGTCTTCTGCATTATATAGATGGGAGGTGGGGATGGGAGAGAAATGATAACACATTTCAAGATGGAGATGTCTTCTGCTTCCCTTGATGAGTTAATAAATCTATCTGTTCTCAAAAGAAATCCATGGCACACATGACAGCCAGAATTTCTGGAATTTAACCAGATCCATCCCGAAGCTGGCTTTCAGCAGGGCTCCCTCAAACTGCATCTCTGGAGTCCTTGGAAAAGAATGAGCAAAGAGGAACTTCTGCCCATTTGTTCCCACTGTGCTTAAGTTGTATATTTAAAGCCTTCGTCTCAACAAACTCCAAGGAATGGCCTGAATTCTTTTCTCATCCTGGAATTGGGTCATGTCTGGTCTAGTTTGAAATAACCTAAGTAGACCATCAACTGGGATTTGAGATAAATTTTTGTCATAGAGAGAGATTTGTGTTGTGGTGCTATTTATCATAATGGGGTTTATCTTTGTAGAAGCTCATGTGTAGAAGCTCTGAGAACGGAGAGATTAACAGCTTCTCTGTTTGGCCACCCTGGAATCTGGGGCCAACACCTCAACAAAGTGCTTTCTTTCCCCTCCAGTATATTATAGCTTTTCCTCACTCACTTACAAAAAGGTGCTGCCATTTTGTTGAGCCACTGAATGATTCCTCAAAGCTTTTCCTACCTTTGTCGTAGGCATCAACTGTAAGGGAACCTGGCCTCAAATTGCCCATCACGGTTCAGATTGTTCCCCTAATGGTGGAGAGATTGACAAAGTTTTTTGTAAGAAAGGTTCTACCCAGTGAGAAAAGCTGGAGTAGCAGTCCAGAGACACATGGTGTGCCCACTGTCCATGGGTGTGCCTGCCAAGCTAAGTTCAGAGGGCTTGTCACCAGCCTGAGTGGGGCAATGACTTTTGGGGACAAGACAACATTCTACGGACACCTGTTAAAAACAGAAAAGTTGCAATTTGTACTGGAAGGTCCAGATACTTTTGATTTCTTTGTATGACTTGCCCTCATTTCTAATCTCAGTGCCTGTGCACTGCTCAATTACCATGCCTGGAATGTGCTCCCTCCCCACCTTCATTTGATAGGATCCCAAGTTTCTTCAAGCACCATCTTCTACATGAAGTCTGTACTGATCTCCTCGACAGCTACAGCATTTAAATGCCTCTTGTTTATACATATTCTTATTTGTACACACTTACATAGCAGCACGGCCTGATAGAATAGGGTCATGAAGATTTGGAACAAGTTCCAGCCTCTGACACATACTGCCTTTACAACCATGGATGAGTCAGGGCTGTAGGTAGCTCTCTGACTGGACGGCTGGCCTGCATTAGGAGAGGAAGTTTTCTCACTTAGGAATTCTCAGTATCACTGACATCACAGGTCTAGTGCTGGCTAATTATATATTCATATGTTGTCTCCAGCACAGATTGTCAACTATTTGGATTCAGGGGATAGTTTTATAGGGTCAAAGGACTATAGATGAAATGCTAGAAGGGACCTTTGATGCCAAATCATTCTGTCTACCCTACTTTTCAAAAATGTGTTTTGGTATTCTTAGCACCCTAGGATGGTGCCTGATGTAGAGTAGGTCTTTCATAAATATTGATTGATCACGTACTTAGGCTGAGAAAAATCACACATCTGTGAATGGTTGGGCTTCGATGTACTGAATGCCCCTTCCCCAGAGATCTCCAAGAGTAGCCTAGATAACAACTCATTGGGTAAGCTATAGAAATGATTTATGCTCCCATCATGGGCTGGACTAGCAGACTTTTGAAATTCATAGAATTACTGATTTTGAACTGGAATGGACCCCAGAGACTATCTAATCCAATCCTCTCATTTTATTACTACAACTACTACTACTAGCATTATTATTATTAGCTATTATGATAGATAGATATATACATACATATACATGAAATAGCTCTACTATATATGTGTGTGTGTGTGTGTGTGTGTGTGTGTGTGTATGTATAAAACTTTAAGATTTCTCAAGATTCTTCTAGTTTCTCAAAATGAATCTACTGGAAGATTTAAATGGATCCACATTCTCAATAGCATTCAGTTTTCTTCCTCCCTAGGTCCCTAGTTACAACATCACTGCCCTTCTGAGAACAATATTTCAAATGAGAATCCCACTGCCACTGTCTGGGGCAAGAAGACAGGAAATCAGAAACGATCTCACTAATTAACAATTAACATGCAGTTATTAAGCACTACCATGTGCCAAACACGGAAGTTCTGGGAATACAGAGAAAGGCAAAAAAACCCAAGTTCTCAAAGGAGCTCCCAATCTAAGGAGAGGGATACCATGCCAACAACTACATACATACAAGATAAAGACAAAATAAACCAACAGTGATCTCCAAGAGGAGGCACACAGGTGTAGGACAACTGGCAAAGGCTTCTGGTAAAAGATAAGACCTTAGCTGATCGGGTAATAGGAAAATGTATTGGGTCCAAATCAAGGAGCTAACTACTTATGTCATGATTTCCTTCTTGTCCTCTCTCCCTACCCCCACCCCCACTCTACTCCCCTTACAAACACCAATGATTACACATCTGTTTGTTCCTTCCTAAAATAAAAGAACTCTGAAAACAATGACACCCTCCCTGACCCCACAAAGGATATTATGGCCGACCTTCTTGACAGATACACTCAGGCCTTCCTTTGCACACCTGGGACAGGGTCATGCTGCCTAGCATGTGGAAAGCTCACATATTCTTCAAGATACTGCCCAGATGAGATCTGCCAAGCCTTTTGCATATGGTGGCTAACAGTATCAGCCAAATGAATGCCCAGATCCATGACAATAACCTACTGACCCAATGTAAATTTTATAGGATAGGATAGCAATAGGAGTGAGATTTTGATCAATGACTGTCTCAGGTTAATAACCATGGGGGAAAGATGGGGAGACAAGGGGAAAAAACCCAGAAATAATGGCTAGAGGAGGAACAATCACTTAACTAGTTAACAGTCAGACCTCACTTTAAGATAACAAGTCAACAGAAGTACTGGCCGTAAACCCCTGAGTTCTTTCTAAGTATGGCAGTGAGGCCAAGGCATTTCACCCAGACCTCAGTTTCCTCATTTGTACAATGAATGGTCCCTTTTAGCTCTATATTTACAATCTTAGCCATGCCCTCACCAACCTCCCAGCAGCCCCTAAGCATCAGACCAGAGAACAATCCCAAAAGGACTTAACCCTTTCATCTTCAGAGCTTCTGCCCAGAAGCCCCACTGCCATGACTGGGGATAGCCTCCATTACCAGCTACACCTAGACCTGTTTGCAGCCACCTTTAACTTACTTCATTCTTTAGCCAACTCCTTGCCAGCTGACGTTCTGCTCTCATCACCCTCACTGTGCCTTTTCAGCTAGCTGGTTCTAGAACCATAATCAGAGGAACTTCGCCTTTGCTACCAGAAAGGGTCTGATGATCCACTGCCCTCTGGTGCCCGTCACCATCCCTGTGACTTTTCCAAACCACATACACCTACCTGGCTCCCACTCCCATGTAAGTTTTGTCTCCCCCTATTAGAATGTAGGTCTTCCAGAACAGGTTGGATAGCCACTTGTTGAGGTTACTACAGAGGGTATTCCTCAAGTAGGAATGCACATTTCCGCTCATGTTCCTCCTTCTCAAAAGCCATCTCTTATAACAAAGAATTCCTTTTTTTTTTTTGTAAAACAGAAGCTCCCTGAATCCCAAAGCTCAAAGTTTGAATCCCACCCCTGATGTTTACTAGCTATGGAGCAGGGGCACATTCTCTGTAAGCTGTAAAATGTCAGTGAGGGACCCATGATGTCCAAAGTCTCTTCTGGTTCTAGATCTAAGATCCCATCCAATAAAATAAAGGTGGAGAAAACCTTCAAAAGGTCTGAAGCTGAGAATTCATTCGATGATGTTCCAAATGCTGCACCTCGTCAGCATTCCATTGGCTAGACAACAAAGGTGTGGCCAAGCCCTTTGCCCAAGCCTCCAGAATATCATGTGACCAATAAGAAAAAAAGCCTGAAGACAAACTGATACTTCTTTGACTTAATCATCTTTAATGAAATCAATTTTTATCTAAATCATTCAACACAAATATTTGTTCCTAGGAGAACAGAGAGAGGAAGAGAAAACTGATCTTTGGAGCAAGTCATCTGCAGAAGCACATTCCTTCTCAGCCTAGAAAGCCTCGTGAGTGCAAAGGGGGCAGCCAGTGGAGAAGGCTGGGAAGTGATTCAACAGAGCTGGGCCTGGTGAAGTGGGCGATGTTCACCAATGATGGTCAGGAATGTTTGCAGAGGCTGACATGCCATCCCCTTTTAATGACTACATCTGTAAGAGCTAGCTGAAGTGATCTCTACCAAGCCTTCAGCACTCTCCAGCCTTGGAAGTAGGGGACTAGGGACACTACCAAATGGCATTTTCTTCAGATTTTCTAGGGTAAATCAAAAAGAAGCAGGAGTTTATTGACAGCCTACTGTATGCTCAGAATTGGGTCTGTGTTGAAGAGTGGCAGACAAAAAGCCATACAGTGCCTGCCATCAAGAAGCTCACATTCTGCTAAAGGAAAAAACACTTATACATACATATATTGATATATGTATATATTCACTTATGTGTGTGTGTTTGTGTGTGTGTGTGTGTGTGTGTATATTCACTTATGTGTGTGTATATGCACATACATGTCCCTTCCTGCTCCATACTGAAGACACAGGGCTGAATTGGAATTTGAGTGTATATCCTGATTTGGGAATTTGATTTCATATCCTGGATCTGAAACTAATTAGCAAGTCTCTTCCCCATTCTGGGCCTCAGTTTCCTCTTCTATAAAATTAGGGAGGAATGTAAACTGGATAATCTCTAAGGTATCTTCCAGCTCTAAATTTAAGATCTTATGAAATCTCAAAATGATACAGATGTGAGCTATATTATTATTGCTATTATTATTGTTATTAACTATTATTATTCTTATTTTTTTCTGGACCAGACCCTCCAGGTGCCCTCCAAAGTGAAAATAACTAACATCCAATAAATTTAGTGTATGAACAAGACAGCATTATAGGAGCTCCTCCTTCCATGTTCAAGGCTTCACACAGCAGTCTGAGGTATTAGAGGTGAGGTACATATTGAATAACACCTTGGATAAGCTGTAACCTCTCTGGGCCTCAGTTTCTCTGTAGAATGAAGGCATTGAACGAGATTATCTCTAAGGTCTCTTCCATTCTATGATATTGAATGACATCATCTCTTAGCCTCAGTTTCCTCATCTGTAGAATGGAAATTGGCCTGGACAATCTCTAATCTGCTGGAGCCTGAGGTGTTTAGACTAGATAGCCCCTCAGGTCCCTTTCAGCTCTTGGTCTATGCTGTTAGAACCCAACATAGAACACAGCTTTCATTGACCAATCCTGGTCTTTCTCTTCAAAATTAACCACACACATTTACGTGGAACTTCAAGCTTCGAAAGGACTGTCCTCACAACAGCTCTGGGAGGAAAGCAGAGCAAGAATCATTGCCCCCATTCAATGGATGAGGGAACTTGAGCTCAGAGAGGTTAAAAACAAACCCAACGTGCCAGGGTCCCACGGATAAGCACTGGAGCCAAGATTCAAAGTCCTGGCTGCCTGACCTCAAGTCCAACCCTCTTTCCCCTCCAGCCCACAGCCTCTCCTCAGATTCCCAACCTCTATACTGGCAGAAAGAGAGCAAGTTTTTTAAAGATAAAAGGTTAAAACAAAAATCATTTTTTAAAAGTCGGGGGGAGTTGGTGTTTTTGTTAAGGAAACAAATGAACCCGGTTGCTCTCCCACGCTGCATAACATATGCTCCAGGAGATAAAAGAAAAAGTCATTTGCTTCCCAGCCTTTTCCAGCCCACAAAATTTCCCACCATCCTCCCACACCCTGGGAAGAGGATGACTCCACTTCCCAACCTTTCCATATTGGACACATTTATGAAAGAGCACCCAGGCCATGTGGGTCTCTGCCCTTAGCTTCTGCACCTCTGCAGCTCATATTGGGCCTCTGTGAGAGCAAACCCAGCAAGAAGAACTTCAGCGAACTCAACAGCCATTCAAGAAATGCCCATCTCCAGTGTGCAGGGCACTAGGCCAGGCCCGGAAAGAGAAAGTAGATTAGTGGGTAAGGAAGAGCTGAGTGTGGCCTGCCCACATTCATACTTGTCCTTTTACTCATTCCGAACTCGACAGCTTAATTACAGTCTTTCAACTGTTTACAGAAATGGCAGCTCTGCCAGCTACCCAAAGGGGAAGCTCTCTACCCATGAGGCAGGGGACGGAATGTTGGCTCTGGAACTGGAGGGAACTGGATTCAAATCTCACTTCAGTCACTTCCTACCTAAAAGGACCCTGAATGAGTCATTTCCCTAGGCCCCAGTCTCCTCAGCTGTAAAATGAGGGGTTTGGACCGGATGGCTTCTAGGGTGCCTTCTAACTAGAGAGCCAAGAGCCCGAGATCTCCAGTGAGGCTGAACATTCCCATCTACATATGTATGAGGCTTGGGTATCTGGAATGAGGATCTAGTCCTCCATAATGAGGCAGGGACAAGACCTGCGATTTCTTTTCCAGCAGGCTTACCCCTTTGTCTTGAATACCATTGCCCTTGTAAGGCCTCCGCTTTGCCTTGAGATGCCAAAAAGCTACATCCTTCCTGGCTCCCAGCCATCTGCTAATCAGGAGGGTTTTCCTGACATCTCAGCGAACCAGGTAGATGCAGAAGGGGTACCAGTTTCCCATGAACCAAGAAGGGAAATGGTCTCCTGGACCACCTGCCTTCCATAAGCCTCAATGGCTCCCTAGTACCTCCAGGATAAAATATATAGTTCTGCCATTGGCATGCAAGGCCCTTCACCATCCAGTGCCGGTCCATCCTATCAGGCCTGATTTCACTCTGCTCTGCCTCAGACACCACACCTTTGAGCCAAGGTAACCCATTCGTGGCTCCCTATCCATGACATTCTATCTATCTCTCTTCTGCATACCTTTCCACAGCTCGTCCCACAAAGCTAAGATGGTCTCCCATCCTCACTTGCATCTCCAAGAGCCCTCATCTCCCTTTACCATTCATCTCAGGTGCCATTTTCTATAGGAGGTCATTTCTTAGTGCTTTCCATAGGGCCACAAGGTGGGACAGTGGATGGAGCGCACTGGGCCCGGAGTCAGGAGGACCTGAGTTCAAATCCGGCCTCAGGCACTCGCTGTGTGATCCCAGGTAAGCCATTTATCTCAGTTTTGACTCAGTTTCCCCAACTATAAAATGGAGATAATTATAGCACCTACCTCCCAGGGTTGCTGTGAGAATCCAATGAAATAATATATGTAAAGTGCTTAGCATAGTACCTGGTACATAGTAGATGCTACGTCAATGCTTCTTCTGTTCCCTCCTCCCTCTCCGTGCCCTCTGAAATTACTTGATATCTACCTGATTTTTTTTAATTTAAGTTTTTACTAATGCTTTATTTTCATATCACATCCATTTCCCAACATTTGTTCTTACTTTGTACGTGCTTACATGTGTACACGTTCTTTCCCCTTTTAAAAGAACCGAAGTACCCTGAGGGCAGGTAAGTATTTAATTTTTGTGTTGGAATCCCCAGTACCTTGCAAAGCATGCCCTTAAAAACTGCCTGATGATTGACTGTTTTTACTTATTTCTTTCTATGAGATTGCAGATGGAGTTCTCGAGGGGACATCAGAGAGAGAGTAAGAGATTCCCCCAAGGCCACACAGGTAAGTGGCAGAGCTCAGATCTGGACTCAGTGCCAAAGCCAGAGTTCTTTCCACTGCACCACACTGCCTCTCACATATTGTTTCCTTCTGCTATACTGTAAGCAACTCTGAGCGCTGATCCTGGTGATGCATTACAGGCAAGATTCTGAAGGAAAGGCATCTGACTGATATTATCAGTCTCACCAGAAATGAAACCAGAAGATATTGATATAAAAGGCTGCTTCATTTTTGGTTTCCTCTCTTCAGCACCATGGACAGTGATCGGCACACAGCAGGCATTTAATAAATGCCTGTTGGATAATCTGGCTCTTTTCATCTGTGAACCCACAGGGAATACAGCCTCACTTTACTTTCCCACCACATTTCTGTAAGTCAGAATTTCCATTTCCACTGGAAGCTGGGAGACCTAGTAGAACAAGGCCTAAACAGAAGAGTCCAGCAGGGTGACAGCAGTATTAATTAGTCCCCAGCAGAGTTTAATGAGCACCCTGAGCGAGTCTCCCACCAGACTAATGAAGACTGGTCAATCAGTATTACAGTCATGTTGACCAGAAAGTACACTTGCTGAATTACCTCTGAAATGAGTGACGAGGAAGACCGGAAAGCTACAGGGCTGACCCCATCATGGAGAATGCACAGTCTGTCCACGCACACTAGGCTGAGAGCAGCCCTGTGGGTGCGGAGGTGATGATGCTGATGATCAGATATCCTGATGTATTCATCTGCTCATTCAGGCCTGCATGCTTCCTGGTATGTATGGAGTGTTTTCCTCTTGTGATGCCTCACAAGGATGTGAAGGTGATCCTGGATTCTCAGAGACTATGCCAATGGAACCCAAGCTTGAGCACGTCCAATCCAGCTGGAAAGACTCTAACATGGGCCCCTCAAGAGATGGTGCCTGTTCCGAGAAGCAGCCTGGCTAAGGAGAGAGAGGACCATCACTTCAGCTCACCATTAAATGATAACTTCTTGGCATGTTCCAAGCCTGGAATGCTCATGCCCGTTAGCTTTGCCTCTTAGAAGGTCTAGTTTCCTTCAACATTCACTTCAAGGGAAACCTTCTACTTGAAGCTTTCCCAGCTGCCACTGCCTCCCTCTCCACTCCCTTAGAGTGGAGTCACCTCATATACATTTTCTATATGCCTATATACACGTTGTCTTCACCAGCTAAACTAGCAGCTCCCTGAGGGCAGGAACTGCTTCAGTCCTGCTCTTGTATACACATGGCATAACACAATACCTAGCGCATAGAAGGCCCTTAACAAATGCTTGTTTGTTAGTTTATGCACCAGCTGCCTCTCTCCATCGAACGGAAGCTCCTGAGGGATGAGAGTGTTTAATTTTTGTCTTTGACATACATTAGGTGCTTAATAAATGCTTGTTGATTGAAACCTAAAACTCACCTATTCATAGCTCTCATCATTATCCAAAGGAACTCAGAAATGAAGTGTGGCAGAGACAGAATCGCTTGTGTGTGCTTTCAATGTGTACTTCATACTGGCCCTGGCCCTGAAAAGAAAGCCGAGCGCTGCTGATGGAGGAAGCCGAAGAGATGTTGAGGCACCTGCTGGGGGCTTCTCCTTCCTTCCATAGCTCCCTCATATGCAATTAGGAGAGGCTCAGCTGAAGCCCCTGCACCCCTGTGCCAGGGCCTCGAGATGTCAGCTGTTCAGCAAGAAGGTCCCCCACAGGGATGTGGGATTTGAGGATGTACTTCCTCCTGCTCCCCAACTCCTGCCTAGCCACTGAACCTAGCAGGGGGGGCAGGCAGTGCATCCTCATTCCAGCTGGTATTCCACAAAGTGAAATTCTCTTGCTGCAACCAGAATGCCAGATAAGGTCTGATCCAAAGAGGTCAGGGAAATAAAATGATGCAGGTGCTCTGCCAAAAGCAGAGCTACCAGGACAGGGTGTGTGTGTGTGTGGGGGGGTGGAATTCATTTAGATCAACCTCGAAAAGAGACTTCTAGTGCAACATTTAGAAAAAAAGCTACCCAAGCTGACATTTTCCACGTCATTCAAAACCCAAATTACAAAATTCTCTGTAAGCTAACCCTCCTCATACTAACATTCATAGCTGAAGCTAGATTTGGATTTGGGGACCATGAATCTTTCCCCATCCCACTCATTATTATATTTTAAATACATATGTATTTATTTATATTTGTAAAGCCCAAGATCAATTATATGGGAAAAGCAAGACAAGAAATTGTCCCCTGCACATCCTCTCCATCTAATTAATTTGGAAAAGGAAAAAAAAGGCAAATGTGTCACTTGTAGAGTCCAGATTGACATTCCTCATGAATAATTTACCTGAACTCAAAGAAAATATGGAAAGTTTCTGAAAAATGGCGTATCATGCTCTAACATCTAATTCATCGAAGGGGAGGAGGAAGAGACAAGCTCACCTACCTCTGAAAGCCATTTCTACGAAAGACAATGGAAAGAAAGCCAACTAGGGGCCAGAGGATTTCAGCTTGAGTCTTTGCTCTGCAGCCTCTGATGCCTTGCTTTAAGTCTCTCATTTCTGCGGGCCTTAGTTTCCTCATTTGTAAAATGAAGGGGTGGATTTGATGGCCTCTAAGGCGTGTCGTTAAAACTGCCCCACAGTAGGGCATGAATCTTGGCAACCAGGACATGGTTGATATCCATTCAGATTATTTTGCAAAGAAGGGGTCTCCTGTCATCCATGCACAGCACAGTGCTTGGCACATGAAAGGTGCTTAATAAATGCTAGTTGATTAATGGTCTGATCCTTCTTTCCCCACCAAATCTAAAATGATATTCACAGAGCCATAGCTCTAGAGCTGGGACCCTCTATTTTACAGGAGACCCTTATTTTACAGATGAGGGAGCTGAGGGCTTAGGGTAGGGAGGTCATATAAGGTCATACAGGTAATTAAGTGTTTGAAGCTATGTCCTTTGACTCCAGAATCAGTGCTTTTCTCTCTCATGCCACCAATAACTCTCTGAGTTCCACATGACATCACTAAGACAAGACCAGTAGTGTCCCAATATATGTTTGGAAATATTACTTATGAATTTTATGAAACATATTGCACAGGATTCATTTTTCCAGGGGAAAAGAAAAGGTACTACAAAGAATATGAATTCTCATTCTTTCTTACTTTTAAGTACCAACCCCTCAGTCCCCTTCCCCCCACCCAAAGACCCAGTGCCACACCCACTCCCTCATCCTGTCTTTCTTCCCCGAGCCCTGGGAAGCAGTACCTGCAAGTCCTGCACAATCTGGTGGAAGCTTGGTTTTGTTCAACGATCCACTCTGGATTTGGCCACAAAAAGTGTCAGAAATTAAATTAAAACCACATTCAACCCTATGTGGAAGTAGGGCATCCTTTCCACTAACTACCCTTTCTTTATAGAACGCCCAGGACATGAGAGGTAATCAGTTTTCCTACAGCTCTACTGGACAAGAGTGTAAACAAGAGAGACCTAGGTTGCCCTCCACATCCAAACAGTGGCCAAGCCTTGACAAGTCCCAGCTCCCCAGTGACCCTCTCATCCCTGCTTCTTCTCTAGGCTTGCATCCGCCCCCTTAGGCTGGACTCCCCTTATCTCTGCCCCAACTAAGACAAAAGCAGCCTGTGAGTCCCAGCTCAAACCCGCCTTCTATATGAACTCTTTCCCAATCCCTCCAATTCCAGTGCTTCCCCCCTCCCTTATTTCCTCTTTGTCCGGTACGTAGCCCGTCCATAGATCATCGTCTGCTTGTTTTCTCCCCATGAGGCGGTGAGCTCTTCAAGGACGAGCACCATCTTTGGCCTCTTTTTGTATGCCCAGCCCTTAACACGGCAGCTGGCGTGGTGCTGAACTGCTTATTGACTGAATGACCAGCTAGTTTCCCTTTTCCGACCCATCCTCCGCAGGAAGTGAAGGGGATATTCTAAAGCACAGGTCTGACCATTTGCACTCCCGCTTGCTCTAGGAGAAGTTACAATGAGACAACAACTACAGTTATTTGCATAGTGCTTTCAGTTTGGCAAAACTCCCTACACCTTACCGAATTTGGTCCTCACAATGATCCTGGAAGGCAGGGGTCATTATCCCCATTTTACAGATGAGGAAAGTGAGGCACCCTGGAGTTAAGTGAGGTGCCCAGGGTCCCCCTGCTAGTAAGTGCCTGAGGCTGTATTTGAACTCGGGTCTTCTGACTGACCCCAAGCCCAGTGTTCTATTCTTTGCACCACCCGCCTGCCCCGTGAACAAGCTATCAGGTTAATTTGATTGGAAAAGAGAGTAAGTAATTGAGAATTAATGAAATATAGCCAAAAAAGGTAGTGGGGCCCAATAATGGAAGATAAATATCAGGTTGGGAATTTCATGCTTTATCCAATATAATAAAAGCATGAATCTTAAGTCCTTCCTTCCATCATCATTTTTTTTTAAAAACAATATGGGTCCGTCACACCAAGTCCATGCTGGCTTCAACAACAGGGACAATGACAGTGCCATAATCCCCATGGAAAATCCTGGTTTGATTAGAAAAAACAACTGAAGATGACAGGCTGTCATTTCTCCTCCCCTACCATCACTTCCCCATCCCCCAAAAAAGACTTAGATGGAAACCCTATCCAACTTATATGTAGGTCAAAGGTCACTAGAAACCCCTTAAATCTACTCCTGAATTTCCAAGCTCTGAAAAAAGGCCAGTAATAGCTGGGAAAGCAAGCACCCAAGCTTTTTTGAATTTATTATGGCATTTGTCTCAAACGGGGGAAACATTCTCATATAAAGAAACTGGGGTCTCCTGGGAGTCAGGAGATTCAGGGACCAGCAGAAGCCCCACCTCCCCAATCATCTGAGTGGCCTCAGGTTTGTGAATTCACTACTCTGAGACTTCTTTTCCTCATCAATCAATTGATCCATATACATTTATTAAGTGCCCTCGATGTGTTAAGCACTAGGAATACAAAAGAAGGTGAAAGTCCCTGTTCTCAAGGAGCTTACAATTTAACGAGGGAGACAACATGCAAACAAATGCACATATGAAGCAAGTTAAGTACTGGATAAATAGGAAATAACTACAAGAGGGAAGACACTGGACTTACGGGGTGTTGAGGAAGGCTTCCTGTAAAAGATGGGATTTTAGTCGTGATGAAGGAAATCAGGGAGGTCAGTAAGTGGAGCAGAGGAAGGACAGCATTGCAGGCATGCGCAATGGGCAGAAAAAATGTATGGAGGTCAAAGATGGAGGGTCTTGTTTGTGGAACAGCCAGGGGGCCAGGGTCGCTGGATGGAAGAGTTCAGGTCAGGGAGTAAGGTGTAAGAAGACTGAAAAGGCAGGAAGGGGCAGGTAATGAAGGACTTTGAATGCCAAGCAGAGCCCCTGGAGGCAATAGGGAGTGACTAGAGTTTATTGAGTACAGGGTAACATGGTCAGACCTGAGCCTGGAGGATGGACTCAGGTGAGGTGAGACTTGAAGCTCGCAGACCCCTCCCCCAGCAGCTATTGCAATAGTCCAGGAATGAGGCTAGGAACAGGGCAGGGTCAGAGTCAGAGGAGAGAAGTGGGCACATTCAAGAAATATTGAAGAGGTGAAATCGACAGGCCTTGGTGCCACATTGGATATGAGGAGATGAGAGAGAGGGAGGAGTCCGGGGTGACTCCTAGGCTAGGTGGCCCAGTGGATTGATCAACCAGTGTGAATCAGAAGTATTAAGTTTAGATCCAGCCTCAGGCTTTATTTACTCGCTGTATGACCCAGGGCTTAACCTGTACCTGCCTCATTTCCCAACCTAAAAAAATAGGGACAATAAAAGCACCTGCCTTCCAGGGTCGTGTTCTGGCTAAAATGAGATGATGTCTGTAAAATGCTTAGCAAACCTTAAAACGCTATATAAAATGCTAGCTATATCTATGACAGCACAGCTATATGGAGTAGTCCATAGAGTGCTGGGCTTAGAGTCAGGAAGACTCATCTCCCTGAGTTCAAATCTGGCTTCAGACACTTCCAACTATCTGACCGTAGGCAAGTCATTTAACCTTTTTTGCCTCAGTTTAGCCATCTGTAAAATTAGTTGGAGAAAGAAATGGCAAAATCCTCCAGGATCTTTGCCAAGAAAACCCCATATGGGGTCACGGAGAGCCAGACACAACGGAACAGCAACAGCAAACTTAAAAATAATATTAGTGGTAATGGTATCGTTGCTATTCCCCTGATGTCTCCCCTAATCAAATGTAAATTCTCCAAAGACAGAGACTTCATTTGTTTTTACTTGGCTCCCCAGGCCTAGCACAATGCCTGACATAGAAGTGCTCAATAAACATGTCATAGCTGCTACCAATGGGTAGAACGCTGAACTTTAGAGCTGAAAGGACTGGATTCCAATCCTGCCTCAGACACTGGTTGTGTGAGGCTGGGTAAATCCTTTCTTTTTCCTGGGCCTCAGTTTCCTCCTCTATAAAAACTAGAGGGTCTCTAATTTCCTTCCAGGTCTAAAATCCTATTAACTCTTCATAATAATACTTGTTCTATCCAAGGGTTATTGCAAGGAAAGTGCTTTCTTACATTTTCTAGTACTAGATAAAATGTGAATTATCTTTGTCAACTCTGAAATCCTAGCATCACCAAGCTTGCTATTTACACAGCAGAACATCAGAAACACTGAAAATATGTTTTTTTTTTCCTTCCCGTGCTTATTGCTCAGAGTAAGAAACATCTGTAGCTCCCTCCCCCAAGCCCTGGGGGTTTGCTGTGGATTTCACTACCACCCATGTCTGTGGCATTCATTCTGTTGGCATATTAAAGATCTAGGCTGGGGGCTCTGTCACAATATTTTTTGACAGACCTGTCACAATCCTTTTTTGACATGCTTGCTTCACAGCTAACAGAAAACGTGTTCCCAATATGTTTCAACAACCCGTCCATCACATAGAGCGGCTCTCGTGTGTATGTGTTTGTGTGTGTGTGTGTGTGTGTGTGTGTGTGTGTGTATCAGACGGCCACTGTCTGTCTGTCAGCCTTCCTTCATCCATTATGTAGCCGCAACACCAGGCTGCAGCCAGCACCCAGGCCTCATTTCCAATAATTAGGAGTATGACTAATGAGAGTGGTATTAGGAGAAGCCGTTGCCATGGCAGTGACCGCAAGGAAAGGTGGTGGTACCCAGATGAAGGACAAATGCGCCCTCAGCCTCTCCCTGTGTCACCCATCAAAAGGCCAAGAGGAGGAAGACAGAGCATCTTCACGGCGCTCTCCCAATTACTCACAAAATCTACCAATTTCAGCTTCCATCACGTGACCCCATTCTGGACTCTCCCTTTATCCTCTGTTTACTGAAGACTTATCAAGGACCAAGGGGGAACAATCCTGTCCTGTTTTTGGAAGAAAATTTCATGTAAAAAAAAAGAGGCCAAAATTACTAGAAATTTTTCAAAAGGATCAAAGGACCCACATTTGATCCAAATGTTTCTGATGGAGAATGTTACCAGGAAAATCATGTTAGTTGCAAGGGTTTCCACCCTGCCACAGTTTCAATGCAGCATTAAGGATGAGTTCTTGTGTACAAACATTGATTTACTAAAATAAGGTCTAAATAGCATTTGCAGCCAAGCTGTGTACTCCATTTTAAAAAATCTCTCCCCCTCTACTTTCTGGCAACAAATATATGCCAACATCTTTCCCAATTGAGAGAATCTGTTTCTGTGATTTCCCTTCAGCTAAAGAGATCTCCGAACACATTCCCCATCCCTCTCAGCCCTCTACCTAGCTCAAGCTTTGTTTCTATCTCCCTTAATGAGGAAATACCATTCAAACAAGAGAGGGAAGTGCCAAGAAAAATATTCCCTTTCCTCCATGGCCTCTGTGAAGCCCCATAATGAGTCATATTAAGTGGGAATATCTGCATTATTCACTGGCGGCACTCCTACGAGTGAAGCGCTTCCTGGTCACCACCTGGGGAATCTCTTTGGAGCCCTACACAAGAGCTGTGAACACTAATGGACAAAACGTCTATCACACTCATTTTTCACTACCAGATCACAAAAC